>NW_020173666.1:14112433-14180697 GCF_003031525.2 Neophocaena asiaeorientalis asiaeorientalis | reverse complement strand
GAACACAGAACTCTGTTTAGGGAGATCCTGCCCTTGGGCCTGGCCGACAGGGTGGCCTAAACTCTGGGTGGGGTGGATTAACATACCTATAGAAAAATTGCGAGCTGCTTGGCATAACTGACCTCACCTTTGCTGGGATTTGCTGATTCACCCCATTTCCTGGGTCTACACCGGGAACCACGTTTTACATGCCGAAGTCTCACTAGTAATCACTTGTCTCTGAGCACAGACCTCCAGCTGTGGTGGGTGTTTTCAGCCTCTCCCTCCTGGTCTCTGGTCTCCAGCGCTTCCCACTGGGTTGGAGGCCACCTTCCCTGTTCGTCCTGGACCGCCCTGCTTCAGGTAAGGCCCGCTCCCCAGCCCCATGCCTGGGGCTCACGAGGGGTCTAGTCTCTGCGCTGTCCCTTCCTTTTGTCTGCCCTTCTCCCTCCTCCCTTCCAGGACCTGAAAGATGGGAGTGAGTGGAATGAGTCTGTTATTCCCACACCCCACACAATTCCTGAATCTTACAGCGTTTCTGAATCCTTGTGTCCAGCCTATTATTGGCTGGGCACTGAGGGTACACGGATGAGCCAGACAGGGTCACAGCCTGGAGGACAGGACAGAAACCTAAGTGGGTCATTTTAACACACTGGCGGGAGAGTGCAGAGCGCTGTGGGAGCATAGAAAGGGGAGCCTCTGATCCCCCATCCAGTCTGGGGCTTCAGAAATGCTTCCTAGAAGCCGGGTGCTAACGCTGGGGTGCTCTGTTTACAGAGGGCCAGAATGTGAATCAGGAAGTGATCAGAGATGAGAGTGTTCCAGGTGGTGAAGGGGCCTGGACAGCAGGGACAGCGAGGTGGGGGACACCCCGTCCCCCGGACCCTGTGAACTGATCTGGCTGTCACCGTAGGCAGGGAGAGCCCCGTCAGGCTGGTGCCTCGGTGCAGGAGACCAAGGTGGAGGCCAGGCCTGGAAGGATGATGCAGAAAGAGCCGGGCTGAGAACGCCGGGAGATGGAGCCCCAGGATTTTGTGATGGGTTGTACAGAGGGCCTCTTTGATGCTCTGGGATAGTAAATACAGAAAGAAACCTTTCCTGTAATACTCTTCCCAAAGGGTCACCTCTAGTATGCTTTGTAAGGTAGTCATTTATGCACTTTAATAATATCAACCCCCTTTCTTCAGCATTTACTACTGTGCTGTGTGCTCTGCCGTCCCATCCCATTTTGTCCTTATCCAGCCTTGTGGGTTGTGAATTCTTTTCTCTAGTCTGACTTGAAACTGAGACACAGAGTGGTTAGCTAGCTTTCCTGAGCCACAGAGCTAGCAATACCTGTTAGTGGAGCAAAGACTGTGACTTTTGACCTATAAAGAATTATAAAGGCATCTTATTTGCTTGTATGATGTATTCTTTCCCACAATTTCCCTGGATCTTCTTTTAGGGGGAAGGGATTTCCATAGCTTCAAAATTCATCTTAACCTCCCAAATCATGCGGAAGTTTAAGAAGTTACTTAAGACCAAGCAATAAACAAAGTTTCATGGTGTCTGTAAAATCCTCATTTGACCTCCATTCCTAGAGGGATAATAGAGTTAACATTTAAGGGGAGCAGAGAGAGAGGACCACAGAGATATTTTAGATGTGCCTGGTTATTTTAATTATTTATGTGGGTTCCAATTTTAGCCAGATTGGCAATTCCTCCTTTCTCCCACTGCTTCTGTCTTCTGAAACGGCTGAACTGTGATTTGTCTTTAAGACAGTCTGGTTTAAAAAGCTTCCCTCTGGCCTGACTCCCCAGAGAAGACATACTGTCTGTGCTTTGCAAGGCTGGGAGCTCGCTGTGTCCTGTGGGTGCTGGGCGGGCCCTGAGCTGCAATTAGCTAATGAGCACATGACATAACCTTGCCTGCTTCTCTGGGCAGGGAGAGGATTCTCCTGGCGGTCAAGGTGTCCTGCCCTTGTCAAAGGCCACAGGAGCGTTTCATTAATGAGAGTCTGGAGACTACCAGGCCCCCTTCTCTAGCTGCTCTCTGCTGGGCCTAGTAGACTGGCAGCCTTTAGGTCCACAGGGAGTAGCGTGGCATAAGGGGGAGCAGGGCTGTGCCACAGAGCCTGGGTTCGGCCCCAGCTGTGGCCACCTGCTTACTCTCTGTGGGACCTTGGGCTCCTTGAAACCGGGGATTGTCTTAGTCTGTTCTGTCCCCTGGCACTGGGAAGTGGCCTGGCACATCCTGGGTCCTTGTTTCCTGATCCCATTAAGGAAGGGTCCAGGGTGGATGCAAATTCTTCAACCACCTCATCCTGGGGCCATCTGGGGCCATGTGCCAGTCGCAGGGTAAACTGGGCCCAGCTCACTCAAGCATCAATTTTGCCAGAAGATCCAAGGGAAAAGAATTTTTAAAAAGAAAACAAACATGGACATGCCATGACATAACGCAAAATTTACATGAACTTTTAAGACAATACAGAAGACTTTTCAGGCTGGGTTGTTTGGATGGCTTTAGGCCATAGCTCCAGACCCTTCACAGTTAGTCTCCTCTGCAAAAGGCAATATTTCTGTGGACATTTTTGAGAAGAAAAGACTGAGCTGGATAATTTGTAGCTGGCTGTGGGAAGGAACAGTCCTTTCCCTTCCCCTCCTTCCTACTCTCTCCAGTGGTGAGTCTTGGGGATGGGATGGGATGGGATGGGATGGGATGGGATGGGATGGGATGGGATGGGATGGGATGGGGCCGGGCCTGAGTAATCCCTGAGAGTTTACCCACCTTGACTGTTTTCTTCTCTGTGTCTATCTGCTCCTGAAGGTCTAACTGATGGAAGGTTGCTTGGATCCCTTTCTGTCTCTGATCACCCACCTTTTGTGCCCTCCCTCCCTTGATAATGGAGTAATAGCTTCTCTAGATGAGCCCAGCCCTTGTTCTTTTCTTTCTGATCTCTCTTCCTCTCCCAATACCTTGACTATCTCTTGGACAAGGAATCAACTCTTATTGCTGGCTGATATCTGTTATCTTATCGTTTTGGGGTGAGTTATCTTCCTGTTCTCATAAAACCTTCCTGCATGGGGTTATCTTTTGAAATCTGAACGAAACAGTCAGGCAGGTGAACTTTGCCAATTCAGATACTAACAAGCTATCATAAAGGTACTCCTCACTCGAAGGGTCTCACATTCTCCAGAGTAACCTCACCCAAACCCTGCGTGAAATGAAAAGCTTGGATAGAGCTCATTGTAAGAGATGGAAAGAGAGCCCAATACCTAACTACCCCAATAAAGCACTTTTTTTTTTTTCCTTTACAGTAAGACGTTGGATGAAAAAAAAATCTGAGCTATGAACTTTGCCCAGGCACAAGCAAGCTGTTTTTTTTTTAATGTATTAGAGGGTAATGAGGAAGAAGGGTGGGCCTCTTTTGTGTGTGTGTGTGTGTGTGTGTGTGTGTGTGTGTGTGTACATGCTCTTTTTAAAATCATGTTATTAAGTGCATATATGAAGTGTCACTTGACCCAACATTTCATAATAATCTTTTTTTAAACTTTTTGGCCACGCCCCTCAGCACGTGGGATCTTAGCTCCCCAACCAGGAATCGAATCCATGCTCCCTGCATTGGAAGTGTGGAGTCTTAACCACTGGACCGCCAGGGAAGTCCCCATAGTAATCATTTGAAAATGGAAATAGTGCTGTCAGATTATCCAGGTGCTATGGGGTCTGTGCATTAGAAGTACTACCATCTATTCCAGGGAAATTCACGTTAGAATATTTGTGTGACCCAGGTGGTGGGATTGGCATTCTGGGGGGAAAGTGGAGAAAAGGTACTCTCTGACCACAGGGAGTTTATCTAATTCAGATTAAACCAAAAGTCTGCTGAAATATATCCCATTTAAGAGATGGTAACATATCCAGCCATGTGGAACGCAGCCCCAGATCTTAAGTATAAAGTGAGAAACATTATCGTCAAAAGCCTGTGTTCTTCATCAGGCTTAATCTGATTTTTCTGGAAACCTACTTAGCACGCAGAACACTGAAATGACTGGCTTAACAAGCTTGGTTCTCCGTTTTCCTGGGTAAATGGTAGAAAAGCAGCAATTGAAGGAACGGGGAACTAAAAAGATGACCACTGGTTGAAACTCACTGCTGAACAGCAGAGCCATGGTCCTGAGCTGTCCATGTTGGCCCCAGCGGACTTCATTTCCTAAGGCAGGAGAGTCCAGGTGACATTGGAAAGCTCGCCACCGAAACAAAAGTTCTGTCAGTTTTACCTTTTGGCGACTTAGTTATACACTTTAGCTTTCCAGATAGTTCCTTCATTCAGAACATGTCTCTGGCTGACCCAGGTGAGGGAGGAGATTGCTGTAGTGGGGGTCACGGTGGCCTGCAGCCTGGTCCTGGCTTGGCCCTCATTTCAGAAGCTGTGCTCTGAGCTGGCCTTCCAAGCACGAAATGGAGTCTTTGACATTAAAACAGAAGGAGGAGGGGGTTTAATCAGAGGCAGGAGGAGTGAGCCGATGTGGAGCTACCGGTGGAGGCCTTGGTGACCTGCACGAACACTTGGTCTTTGATGCAGAGTCAGGGGACCAGCCACGGATCCTGTGAAGGGAGGAAACGGCTGCTGTGGCAAAGGGGGCCGCATCTCACTCCCTGAATTCAGGTCTCACTGGCAGAGTCTCGGCTGTGGGCTCAGCCTTGCCTGTTCGTTAGAATCACCTGCCTTGGACTGGCTAGTCGACTCACTGGTTCCTTGTTTTTGTTTTTAAGTTTTCTAGGTGTTTCCAAGGGGCTGGGAGAACTTGGACCACTGATGGAAGGAGGGTGACTAGCGGGAAAGTGATGGGACAAAAGGAAAGCCAGAGCCGTGACAAAGGCGGTGGTGATGGTGATGGTGACGATGGTGATGGTGATGAGGATGGTGATGGTGATGGTGATGCCACATTTAAGATTGCCACGTACCAGGCAGGGCTCTAGAAACAACTAATCCTCACCACAACCCCATGAAGTAGGAACTATTACTGTCTCCAGTTTACAAGTGAAGAAACTGAGGTTAAGTAATTTGCCCAGGGTCAAGTAGCTGATGAAGGCAAACCAGCTGCTGGTTCCTCAGCCCCTGCTCAGGCGTGAAGGTTGCTACTTTTACACTATGGAGCCCTTCAGATACTCAGCATTCGAGGTCCCCTGTTACAAGAAGGCAGCAGGAAGCTACAGGCCTCCTTCATAACTAAAGACAAAGACATAAAGAGGATAAAACCAGTGGCAGGGAACCCCCTTCTCTGATTTTGTTTTATTTTTCCCGACATTCTTGGATTTTATTTTAATGATGTGGTGGAGTGTTAGGGTAGAAAGAGTCTGGAAGTTTCTATCATCTCTGACCAACATGTATTTCTAGAAAAGAGGTAGAGTTAATTAAATTACTGAGTTTTCCCACATCAAATACGGCTTGGAACATGACACTATTAGCTGGATTTAGGGAAAGTAAAATTTCCCACCTGCCTGTTTGCTTTGTGTATGATGATACCCTGATCTGGGCACAAGACAGCAGCTACGTTCCACTGACGTGGTAGTCATGTTACTAATACACCACAAGCTGGGCATTTCTCCGCAACTGTGTGCTGGACGTGACTGACTGTTCAAGTCGTTCATATTCTGAATATTTATGAACTGCCTGTCATGGCCAGGTCCCTGCTGGACTCTGGATACCAGATGAGAAACACTTTAGTGCCTAAGGAGTTCAGGCTTGTGGGAAGGCAGACATACGCAGGAAGGGAAGCCTCGTTTACGGATGTTACGTGGCCTTGGTACTGTGCTGGGCCTTTCGCACCGTTAACCCAGGCAGTAAGTAATCACTACTGCACGTGGTTAAGTTCTGTAATGGTGAACGTAGCAGTGAGGATAGAAGGGACTGTGACAAGGCTGGGAAGGATGCATCTAACTGCTCCAGAGGAGGCCGCCGGATGGTACAGGCGAGGGCAGCTTTGTTGGTTGGTTGGTTTTGGGCCGCACCGCATGCCACGTGGGATCTTAGCTCCCCGACCAGGGATCGAACCTGCAACCCCTGCACTGGAAGCGCCAAGTCTTAACCACTGGACCGCCAGGGAAGTCCAGCTAGGGCAGGTTTTGAAGGATGAGCACACATTGGGCAAGTCAGCAAGGGGAGGGAGGGGGAGGGAGAGAGGAGGGCATCAGGCAGATGGGACAGAAGACATAGGGGCTCAGAAGCATGAAAGTGAACTCTGTTCAGAAGATCCCAAGAGCTGGGTGTGGTGCCCTCCTGCACGAAGCCTGTCGCGACCTCACCAGGTACCCTCAGCTCGCTTTTTATTCTGAAGGCACGCTGTGCCTTCCAGGAGAGTAGCTCCTAGCCTTCGGCTTTTCTTATTCTCTGTCCCACAGCATAGAAATCTCCCGAGGCCATTCGGTGTCTCCACTCCCCAGGATGGTGCCTCAGGAAATATTTGTGCAAGGAGTGAAAGGCATCCTCTGAGAAGGGGGCTAAGAGAAATAGACACTTAGGTGGGAGTGGCTGCCATCCGCAAGGCTTAGTGCTTTGAGGTCCGTCCCTGTGCTTCTTTTTTCTTTCCTTTCTTTCTATTTATTTATTTATTTGTGGCTGCATTGGGTCTTCGTTGCTGCGTGCAGGCTTTCTCTAGTTGCGACCGGGGGCTGCTCTTCGTTGCGGTGCGCGGGCTTCTCATTGCGGTGGCTTCTCTTGTGGCAAAGCACCAGCTCTAGGCGCATGGGCTTTGGTAGTTGCAGCATGTGGGCTCAGTAGCTGTGGCGCACAGGCTTCAGTAGTTGTGGCTCGCAGGCTCTAGAGTGCAGGCTCAGTAGTTGTGGTGCACGGGCTTAGTTGCTCCGCGGCATGTGGGATATTCCCGGACCAGGGCTCGAACCTGTGTCCCCTGCATTGGCAGGCGGATTCTTAACCCCTGTGCCTCCAGGGAAGTCCCTGTCACCGTGTTACGTGGGTTGGTAGTGTGTTCCATTGTTTTGCTGAGCTGGGATACGTTGTACGGATAAACCACGTCTTATTTACTTGCTTAACTGGTCGTGGACATTTGGATCCTTTTCAGCTTTCATGTGAATTTAAATTTACTACTTTTATTCCTGATCCAAAGCACAGATTAGAAATAAGTCCCCTTTTCCTCGTCACGTTATCCCTATCCCAGCATCCCGTTTGGGGACACTAATTTCCATAGCAAGAGTTTAGAGGAAAACTGGGGCAGCTGCCCCGACCCCTCCCTGGCCACAGGGGCTCAGTGACACTAGCACAGCGAATGTTTTGAATGTGATGCAGGACGTTGATCAAATTCACCACTCTGACTTTGGGAAAAGAGGAAGTCCTCTGGAGCTAAAATTGGAGCCCAGGGACGTAAATTCTTGATTTCTGTCTTGTTGCTTCGTTCACCTTCCACCATCCAGAAAATGTGAAGATTTCGATGTTGACGGACGG
The DNA here is from genome assembly GCF_003031525.2 of Neophocaena asiaeorientalis asiaeorientalis. Lineage (NCBI taxonomy): Eukaryota > Metazoa > Chordata > Mammalia > Artiodactyla > Phocoenidae > Neophocaena > Neophocaena asiaeorientalis. The sequence continues at coordinate 14,173,280 of NW_020173666.1, read as the reverse complement.
ATGGATCCATTTCTTTCCCTTCAATTACTTATCTCCCCACTGATTTCATTAACCCACTCTTGGCAACTCTCCAGGTTTCATTCATGAACTCTTCCCGTAATGTCTGCCATGGTGGCCGGGGGGCGGGGGGAGGGGCGGCGTGCTGGCTCCTGGGGGGACCGTGTGAGCCCCCAGACACCACAGCTGCCTCATGGAGCTCTGCTCCGGGGAAGCTTTGTCAGCATCTGCTCCGCTTGGCATTAAAGGGCAGCTGACCTTATAGCTCTAAGTAGCATTTCTTCCGCATATTTGAGCCTTGAAGTTTCATCCGAATTTGATCATGGTGAGTCCGCTATAGCAAACACGGTCTACTTCCAACTTGAGTGGGTTTGACCAGGAGCAGAGTATTCAGTCTCAGGTATTCAGAGCAGCCTTGCACGAAGGGGAAAACACCTTTGATCCACTGAAGATTTCCTCTGGACCTTAAGCCAAAGCCTAGATTGTGGCAGTAGCTCCTGTTGGCATGTGTCTGGGGGTGAGTTCCCTCTGCTCTTTGAGGCTGCCTGGAAAACTCAGAGGTGGTGAAAATCCTTCCAGCCTTTCCCACAGGCTATACTCAGGATCAGAGGTGAGGTCCCCTCCTACCTTATTTGTGGCCCAGCCTCACAGAAGTCATGCCAGTGTCAGAAGACCCGCTCTACACCCCGACAGCGCTCAGGCTGGCACCAACGTTGCATCAGCAGACCTGGGCCCCAACATCTTGCTCTGTTCCCTGGGTCAGGGGAGAGCCCCTTTTTCCTGCAGGCTGGAACTCCCCTCGGCCTCATTCACTCCTTCATTCAGACAGTGCCAGGACACGTGGTTCTATCACATGTGGCCTGAGAGCTGACTATGCTTAGGTTTTGTCTTCTGTAGGGCCAGGAGTTTGTTTTGTGTTTTTAAACAACTATGAGATATAATTCACGTGCCCTAAAGTTCACCCATTTTAAGTGTACAATCAGTGGCTTGTAATATATTGTAATATATACAGAGTTGTGCAACCATCACCACCACTGTCTACTTTTAGAACATTTTCATCACCTCAGAAAGAAACGCCTTACCCATGGGCATTTCCCATCCCCCCTGCCCTCTGGCCCTGGACAGTCACTAGGCTACTTTTTGTCTCTAGATTTGCCTATTTTGGACATTTTGTATAAACAGAATCATACAATGTGTGGTCTTCTTTAACTGGTTTCTTTCACTTAGTGTAATGTTTTTGAAGTTCATCCATGTTGTAGCATGTATCGGTAATTCATTCTTTTTTGTGGCTGGATGATATTCCACTGTGGGGCTATCCGTGGGTCAGTTTTTTGTTTATCCATGTGTCAGTTGATAGACTTTGGGGCTGTTTCCATCTTTTAGCTATTATGAATAATGCTGCTGTAAACCTTCGTGTACAGGGTTTTGTGAGGGCTTATTGTTTTCGTTTCTTTTGGGTAGACACCTACGAGTGTTAATTTCTGGGTCATACATATGGCAAACCTGTTTAATATCTGAGGAACTAGAGCTAGGTGTTTTTCATTCACTTCTTTCTCCAAGTCTTCTCTGAGGCTAAGGAAGCCTAATACTTTGCATAAATGTCTCAGGTTTTCAAGTCCAATACCCTTTGGTATTCAGACCTATATCAAAATGTTGGTATAGAATTAATGCAGGAGAATTTGATCTGTGAGATACCACAGGAAAGGAATGAAGAAGTGACCGTCAGAAGGGTTGTTGGTTCAACTCAAATAGTGGCGATTTTATTGGGTTTTATCAGGGAACCAAGGCGATGTCCCTTTCAACCTAGGGTATTCTTGGACTGGAAGCGCCGTGCAGGTTAGCTGGCTCTGTACCGCCCTCGGAACAGTACAAATGGTTTGCTGCGTGTGTGAGGAAATTTGTGCTTTTCCTTAACAGTTTTCGGGCACCAGCTTTTCTGAGTCCAGGCGTTGTATTTCCAGAGCTCTCCACTCTGCCAGGATTTGCTTTCTTAGAAACCAGGAAGGAAGTCGTGTGAAGAGAATTATCTGAAACCAGAAAGCACTTGCTTTTGGTACTGAATCCATTTTTTTTTGTTCTGTCATTTGAGTCTGTATTTACTCATCTCTAAGAATTAAATTACCGTTAGAATGAAGCTTAGATCAAGGACTAAGGAGTAAATCTCCAGGCAGTAAACCATTGGCTAACGAATACTTCTTTCCTTGGGAAGGAAGAGTTGAAATGGTACCCGAGGTTTTGTAAGACTGTACCTTTTCCCATATTCCTCCATACTTAGTTATTTCTCACTGTGTACAGAGCAGGGACAGAGATGTAAAGAACATAATCGTGAAAAAAGATAACCAGTGGATTATATATTTATAAGTCACTTTAAAATTTTTTGGTGTTTCAAGTCAGTTGTCTTATTTTTCACCCTCAATAGTTTTGTGAGGTAGGCTGATGGAAATAATAAAGAGGAGACTGAGACCCAGAGAAGGTACGGGACCAGTTTAGTGACCAAACTAAACAAGTCATAGAACTTCCCTAAGCCTCCATTTGCTTATCTGTAACATGGGTACACTAATAAATCAGAGAGCGATATCAAGCAATATATGTTAACATACATAAGTAATCTGAAAAATGTAGTGTAAAAATTTGAGCTTTTCTTTTTTAACTTAAATATATTACCAGAGTGGTAAATACTCTTGGTTGAATAATTAGAATATACAGGGAAGCATAAAGAAGAAAAGTATTATTGCCCATTATCTCTCTAACCCAGGGGTCCCCAACCCCCGGGCCACGGACCAGTATTGGTCGTGGCCTGTTAGGAACCTGTTAGGAACCGGGCCACACAGCAGGAGGCAAGTGGCGGGCAAGTGAAGCTTCATCTGTATTTACAGCCGCTCCCCATCGCGCGCATTACCGCCTGAGCTCCATCTCCTGTCACCATTATAGTGAGTTGTATAATTATTTCATCATATATTACAATACAATATTTCTGTTATACAATGTAATAATAGAAATTACAATAAATGTAATGTGCTTGAATCATCCCGAAACTATCCCCCCCCACAATCCATGGAAAAATTGTCTTCCACAAAACCAGTCCCTGGTGCCAGAAGCGTTGGGGATCACTGCTCTAACCCAAACATCTTCCGAGTGTGTTAAATTTTGAAAAGAAGTTTGTTAATATCTAGTGAAGCTGGAGGATGTCACGTCAGAATGACGCAGCGATTCCAGCGCTCATTAGTGCACTATCTATAATAGAGAAAAAAAGTGGAAATACTCTAAATGTCCATCAGTATGGCAATAGATGAATTTTTGGTGTAGCCGTACAAAAGAATACTCTTCCAAAATTAAAGCGACTAAACTAGATGCATAAAATGTCAAAAATTTAGTGTTGAATGTAGAAAGGAAATCCCAGAAGAATTCGAATATTATTTACACACATCTTTACAACATAAAAAGTATATGTTGTTTGTGAATACATATACAGTAAAAGAACAAAAACATTGAAGGAAACACCAATTTCAAGCTCAAATAGCAGAAGTGGCTTCAATATCTATATGTTTTATTTCCTAAAAAAATGAAGTAAACGTGACTAGATATCAATGTGGTAAAATGTTTTGTGTATTTTAAATATTTTTGATATTAGAAAAAAAGTTTGACTTACCGACCAACTACTTCCTAAGCATGGAGATGCACTGGGGTTTCTTTGGTTTTTTTTGGCTTTAAGATTTGGCTCATATGATGCATGTTCTTGTTGACTTTGTATATTGTAAACCTCTTTTTGTCACCAAATATATTTCCTCATTGTTCCTGGCCCTCACAAGACTTTCTGTTACAATTTAATTATTTTCTCAGAGAAATTTTTAGAAGAAGTAAATGCTGGGGCTTCCTGTTAATATCTTATAATTATTTTTTACTTATTCATTTGTAATTATTCATAATTATTTCTAGTTCGTTTATGATATATTTGTTCTCTGACACTGGAGGAGCTCATAACCTAAAAGCAGAGGCAAAATTAAAGTCTGGTTTAGTCAACACACAAAGAATCCATTAGGAGTTAGGAACTCCTCAAAGTTTGGGAATTCACATTGTAGCTTTTATATACTATTACGAAAAATACCAATTAAGCAAATGTCTGGCTTGGAAAGGATTCTCTCGTCCCTGTTTCCAGACCTCAGACATTGGCTACTGCTCACAACTCCCTCCATTTTCCCCGTGCCCCGGGCCTCCCTTCATTTTCCCCGTGCCCCGGGCCTCCCTTCATTTTCCCTGTGTCCTGGGCTTCCCTTCAGTGTGTCTGTGTCTCAGGCCTCCCCTCAGTGTCTCTGTGTTCTAGGCTGTTGGTCCCTTAGCAGAAAGTGGTCCAGGGGCCTCGTGAGGCTTTGGCGTCCTCTCTATTCCTGAGAAATTCTTTTTGTTTGGTTGGTTTTTTTTATTAATAGTAATCTTTTATTTAAGCATTTATTTTTGGCTGTGTTGGGTCTTTGTTTCTGTGCGAGGGCTTTTTCTAGTTGTGGCAAGCGGGGGCCACTCTTCATCACGGTGCGCGGGCCTTTCACTACTGTGGCCTCTCCTGTTGCGGAGCGCAGGCTCCAGACGCGCAGGTTCAGTAGTTGTGGCTCACGGGCCTAGTTGCTCCGCGGCATGTGGGAGGCATGTGGGATCTTCCCAGACCAGGGCTCAAGCCCGTGTCCCCTGCATTAGCAGGCAGATTCTCAACCACTGCGCCACCGGTGAAGCCCCCTGCAGGATTCTTGTTCTGGGTTCTTGAGATGCACCGTTGACGAAGACAGCCTAAAACTCCCTGCCTTGCTGTGGCTTCCATTCCCTAATCACACATCGGTAAGGAATCCCTTTCAAAAACATGAGGTACTTTTCCTGTCTGCTTTTCTTTTTTCTCCTGCAGAAACCCTCCCATAGGTAGATTGGTACAACATCAGAGAATCCTTCTTCTGGTCTTTGAATGGGAAAAATAAGGCCCAGCAAGTGGCTTCTGTGTCCACCTTGGTTTCCCTCATTCCCATCTGAGATTACGTTGGCTCGAATGTAGTTCTGAGGTACAGTTTCCTGATTTCCTGCAGATCTTTAACCAGTGATTGGGGAAGGCTGTAATGCACAGTAATATTTTACTCCCTCTAAGAGAGTAAATGTCAGGTGGGCGGGAACACAAGGGACAAGGGGAAGAAAGAATCCTCAGAGCTTTGTCCCTCCTGTCGGAGGGATCGAGCTGCTCGCTGACTCTGTAGGTACCAGTTTTTCATCTGTTAAATGAGTGGTTAGTGTATTGATCTCTACAGTTCATTTCTTCTCTGTTTATTGGTATTTAATGTATGATTATAGTATGAATTAATGGAGGAGGGAAAGAACTTCCCATAAACGCCTTGGATACAGCTCGTTAAATATTTGGAAATAAACCCATTTAGATTCTCGTGGAGCACCATAGCCAAAAAATAAATGTCAGATCTAAGAGTTAAAAATATATAAAATTAATCATGGAAAAAGGAGATGAAATAAGTGAATGTGGACCAGTTTTCTGCAGGACAAGAATTAAGGGTAGAAGGAAGGACTTTCTAAGCCTAAACTTTCTGAAAGAAATCACAGCTTTTACTCCATAATAATTTAAGGCTTTAATGAGCAAAAAATACTGGAAAAATTGGTCACTCTAAATGGAATAGTTAAGATGTTATTCTATTTAATATATGGAGAGCTCGTGCAAATCAATATACAAGAGATAAGCGGGCAGTAGATACAATAGACAAGTCGTGACAGAAAGCAGTAGTTTAATAAATGTTAAAAAAAATCCACTGCACTTATAACCCCCAAAATGCAGATTAAAACAGAGACATAACTTTTAATGTATGAAGCGTTAATCGGGTTTTTGTCGCTTTTAGATGAGAATTCTTATTGCCGACAAACGTGGTGGAGTGTGTATTTTTGTAAATTGCTGGTAAGAACATAAATAGCTATAAACTTTTTGGAAATCAATTTGGCAAAATTCACTAGATGCCTTAAAATGTTTGTTCCTTGAACCCAGAAATCCTGCATGTGAGAATTTATTCTAAAGATATTACCCAAAATTAAGGGGGAGAAAAGGGCTTTATACCCTGAATTGTTAATTGTTGCATTACTAATTATTTTAAAAAAGTAACTTTATTTATTTATTTTTGGCTGTGTTGGGTCTTTGTTGCTGTGCGTGGGCTTTCTCTAGTTGTGGCGAGCGGGGGCTACTCTTCATTGCTGTGCGCGGGCTTCTCATTGCGGTGGCTTCTCTTGTGGCAGAGCATGGGCTCTAGGCTCATGGGCTCAGTAGTTGTGGCGTGCGGGCTCAGTAGTTGTGGCTCGCGGGCTCTAGGGTACAGGCTCAGTAGTTGTGGTACATGCGCTTAGTTGCTCTGCGACATGTGGGATCTTCCCAGACCAGGGATCAAACCCATGTCCCCAGCATTGGTAAGTGGATTCTTAACTACTGAGCCACCAGTGCGTGGGCTTTCTCTGGTTGTGGCGAGCGGGGGCTACTCTTCATTGCGGTGCTCGGGCTTCTCATTGTGGTGGCTTCTCTTGTTGAAGAGCATGGGTGCTACGCACACGGGCTCCAGTAGTTGTGGCTCACGGGCTTAGTTTCTCTGTAGCATGTGGAATCTTCCTGGACCAGGGCTCAAACCCGTGTCCCCTGCATTGGCAGGTGGATTCTTAACCACTGTGCCACCAGGGAAGTCCCTGCAATGGTTTTATCTAGCAAAGAAAAAAAAAAAAAAAGCCAGTGTCTTCACTGGAGACTAGAAGAAAATAAACCAAAGTGTCAGTGGCCATATAGGTGGTAAACTTTCTACAGTTTAGACTACAAAATTTTTATAATGAATGTGAATTACTGTTATAATGGGGGAAGTTACCTTTAAAAGAATTCATGACTTTGGTTCACTAAGTGACTTACTCTATGAGAGTAATTTCCTTTACTTTTACCAGATTTTATTTTAATAGAAGATTCTTTGTTTAAAGAAAAGTCAACTCTGTTCCCCAACCAACATCTGAACTCCCCTACTGGGGTTTAAGTAGGTAATTTGCTTTCATTTTAGTTATTTTCATGTCAGTTTGATATATTGCCTCATGCAATTTCATGAGGTAGAAGAGGATTCTCTGCTTGGTTACAGGATATAACGGTTTAGAAAGAAATCGTGTGGGTTTATCTGCATGGCTTCTGTAGGGAGAGTAAATTGTTGGGTCATCTGCTCTGTCCTTATTATAATGGGAAAGAAACCTAGGACTTTCTCAGTTCATATTATCCCTTTGTACGTTGTTTTTGACAATTCAGGGTTATTGGTATGGAGACTAAATTAGGTCGTCTAGAAATTTGGATTGAATCAACATGTATTGAGCATCTATTTATTCTGTAAGAAGTGGAAGGGGTTGGGGGTTCATCCTGGGCCTGGAAATAATTACTCAATAAATACTTTGGTTTATTGGGCATGATACTCACCCACATAAAACACAGAGAGGGACTCTGTAAGAATCCCCTGTGCTTACTTCCAGCAGTCTAATGCAATGGTATAAATAGAGCTGCAACAATAAATATGAATCAGTGAATTTTTGACTTAATGGATGAATGGGTAGCTTGGTGGACAGACGACCTAATGAATGAATAAAGTTGTCAGTGGATTAATGAATGTTTGCACGAATCCCAGAATGCCTGTTCCAGATTCTACTTAACAGAAATTGGAAGGAACATCACTGCTTTCACCAAGCATCCTGTATTCCTGAGCTTTGTGACTCAGGAAAGTAGAAAAAGAAAAGGAGAGAGAGAGAAGGTCCTGTTTTGTGTTTTATCACTGCTGTTCTTAATGAAACTTTTCGAGGAATAGCCAGTCCATAATGACCCCAAAAGCATCGTTCATAGCTGAGTACGTCAATATTCTGTGATTGTATTTCAGATCTATCTAGAAACAAGGATACTGTAAGTCAACTTATTTTGGGCGCTCACAGCCAGCAATTCTGTCTTCAATAAATGATTCATGTCAGGAAAGCATTTAAGTGCATTTGTTTTCTAGTAAGTCTCTCTTCGGGTCCATTATGCATGAATCAAGTCGGGGAAATTGCCTGGGTTCATTGGCATCCCTTTATGAAAATCAAAGAAATGAAAGATTTGAAATCTAGTCTTATCGATCTCCCACTGTCCCCTACCCTCCTTACCAGAACATGAGGATGGGCAACAGCAGGGTCTCCAGGGACTCGAGGGTCAAGGGCGCTTAACGAGCAGTGAGGACAATGGAGAGGGACCCACCGGAGAGAAAAGAGCCTGGTTACTGGTGTCTGTGATGCACAAGAAAAAGAAAGATCACTTGTTGGGGCTTCCCTGATGGCGCAGTGGTTAAGAATCCACCTGCCAACACAGGGGACATAGGTTCGATAGGTTCGAGCCCTGGTCCGGGAAGATCCCACATGCCGCGGAGCAACTAAGCCCGTGCGCCACAACTACTGAGCCTGCGCTCTAGAGCCTGCGAGCCACAACTACTGAAGCCCGCACACCTAGAGCCCGTGCTCCGCAACAAGAGACGCCATCACAATGAGAAGCCCGCACACAGCAGTGAAGAGTAGCCCCCACTCTCCACAACTACAGAAAGCCCATGCGCAGCAACAAAGACCCAACGCCGCCAAAAATAATAAATTAAAAAAAAAAAGATCACTTGCTGTCCCCACCCAAATTAGCTACTCTGAGCAGACCCTCAGGGACCCACCCCACCTACAGTGAACTCTTGATCATGACAGAGCCAGCAGGGTGCTTCCTCCAAACCCTACTCCCTGGTAAGTACCCCAGGGTACTAAGGCCATGTTAGTTTCCATGAATCAGAAGCATTCTAGTTGAGGACATCTGGACAAGTGGCCCCATTTTCCATTTTCTGAGCCATAGAATTGAGAGTGGTTACAGGTGCCTAAGCGTCCGCCCAGCAGAGCCTTTGCACATTCTTTTCTTACCTCACTGACCTCTTCCACCACCCTTGTGGGGTCGGTGTATCTGGCAGAGCCTCGCACTGACAGATGAGGAAGCTGAGATTTCTGGAGGCCAAGTAACCAAGGTGATACGGACACACGGATGATCAATAGTCAAACCCAGCCCCCGTCTCAATACTGGTGCCTCCACTTCTACATTTATTTCTTCAACCACTAGTAGAGTCATGATTTCTGGGTTCCCAAGGAGGGCTGTTGTCCAGTTGACACGTCCCGGTGCAAGATCAGTTCCCAGTCATGATGCCTCCTGACTTGTATTTGCACCAGTTAGCTGCTGTGTAGAGCTTCCCACGTCCACGTGGTTTTGTGACATATGCTCTTCAAGCTTTGGTTACTGTCACTTCACGTCTGCTTGGCTTTCTGAGATGGCCTGTCTCTGATGCTTGGAGCCCCCCCAAGAGCTAGCAGTTTGGCCATTTGTCCAAGGCTGGTGACCTCTGCTGGTTACGTGCCCTGCTCACGTGGCCACAGGCAGTGTGTCGTCCTCAGCATAATGGTGAGAGTCATCACTCCTGATGGAGCTGGCGACTCAGACAGCCTAGGTGGGCTAGGCCAGAAGGAGTGGAGAGATTTGGGCGATCTTCTCAACTTTACTGGAAAACGATGCCGGAGGATGTGCTTGGCAGACTCTGTTCGGTGGTATCCCCACGGTGTCCTGGCTTGGCCATTCACAGACCACGTGCTGTTGTTTGTCCATAGGGGAGCCTGCTTAAAGGTTAGAGCTCCTCAATACTGAAAACGTTAGGGTTGTACCCCTTCCCCCAATGGGTACTGAAAATGAAAATATTGAATTATAAAATAAGGAAATTTCAAACAATGTTTTGAATTTTGCCATAAGTCTTAATTTTTTTTTTTTTTTTTTGCGGTACGCGGGCCTCTCACTGTTGTGGCCTCTCCCGTTGCGGAGCAGAGGCTCCGGACGCGCAGGCTCAGCGGCCATGGCTCACGGGCCCAGCCGCTCCGCGGCATGTGGGATCTTCCCGGACCTGGGCACGAACCCGTGTGCCCTGCATCGGCAGGCGGACTCTCAACCACTGCGCCACCAGGGAAGCCCCATAAGTCTTAATTTTAAAGGCTTTTTATTATTATTGGTTTTCGGTTTATTTTGAAATATTAAAGAGCAGCTTTTATGAAAAAAAATTAGGTGCCGTGATTTGCTGGGGACCCAAGCACGTGTCTGTCTGCACTGGTGACTGGCCCCGGCTTCACACTGCTCGGAAGTCTGCCCACTCCAATCTGCCCCCTGGGTGATGCAGACACACCTTTTATCTGCTCATCCTTTACATATAACATTTGGCGAGAAATGTGTCCTCAGCTCCTTATCGTAAGGCTCCGTGAGGTCAGGGAAATACTGGTATATTCACAGGGCACCAAAGTGCTGAGAGTCTGGGTCTTGTCAATGCCAGTTTTTATTTCTCCTCCATGAAGTCAGAACAAGGTTCATATTTATTGTACTATGTTCAGCTCTTTTTTAAAAATTTATTTTGTTGAAATATAGTTGATCTACAATGAAGTGTTAATTTCTTCTGTGCGGCAGCAAAATGATCCAGTTATACATACATTCTTTTTCACATTCTTTTCCATTATGGTTTATCACAGGATATTGAATAGGGTTCCCTGTGCTCTACAGTAGGACCTTGTTGTTTATCCATTCTATATATAATAGTTGGCATCTGCTAATCCCAAACCCCCAGTCCATCCCTCTCCCACCCCTCTCCCCCTTGGCAACCACAAGTCTGTTCTCTATGTCTGTGAGTCTGTTTCTGTTTCATAGATAAGTTCATTTGTGTCATATTTTAGATTCTACATATAAGTGATATCGCATGGTATTTGTCATTCTCTTTCTGACTGACTTCGCTTAGTATGATAATCTCTAGTCGCATCCATCTTGCTGCAAATGGCATTATTTCATTCCTTTTTATGGCTGAATAGTATTCCATTGTGTACATATACCACAACTTCTCTGTTCATTCATCTGTCGATGGACATTTAGGTAGTTTCCATGTCTTGGCTATTGTAAATAGCGCTGCTGTGAACGTAGGGGTGCGTGTATATTTTCAAATTACAGTTTTCTCCGAACATATGCCCAGGAGTGGGATTGCAGGATCTTATGGCAACTCTAGTTTTGGTGTTTTGAGGCACCTTCATACTGTTTTCTTCAACTCGTTTCTTTAATATAATTTCTATGGGAACTAACAGGTATTACCCATCATTATAAAGAGGGCCTCAGAACAGGTGACTGTGAACTGTCTTCCTTTAGGTTGGGAATGGAGACGTGATCCCTTCTTTAAAACTTGTGAGTGGACTTTGGGGCAGCCTTACAAGGCACTTTGGGCTCAGAGGCGTCCTGGATTGTGCGGATGTCCGAAAAAACATGTTCCAATGAGGAAAGTCTTACGAAAACAAACAAAAGAAATGGATCACGAGACCCACAGGCGGAAAGTTTAGTAAAAAATGATGGTAGCTGGTTTTGGGGCGCGGACACGTGGGAGAAGCAGCTGAAGGAGGGGCATGTCACAGGCACTCTGGGAGCCCCGGTGGACCCTGGTACCCAGGAGTGCCCTCCTGAGGCCTGAGCTGGCTGCAGCCTCTCATCAGCACAACACCCCTGGGGACCGGATTATTGCCTCCATTAAACAGATGCAGAAACTGAGGCTCAGAGAAGACAGGTTCCTCGCCCAGGGTCACACAGTAGGTAGATGGGCTTGACACCAGCGGCCACCTGGCGAGGTTCCCCTTAGGTGGCGTGCCTTGGCCACACGGCTTTGTCACGACCCACGTGGGAAGGAGAGAGGTGGGCAGTGTGATGAGACCCGCTGTCCTGACCGTGTTGCCTTGGTGACGGTAGGACTGGAGTAGGAGGTGGATTCTACACTGAATAAAGCTCTCTTTTTTGTTGCGGGTGCCAGCTGGCGATGCATGTACCTCACGCCTGCTCCTGGAGGCCCTGAGCTGGTCGCAGGCCATCTCCCTGCTTGGATGGGAGGGGAGGCGAGAGCGGCCCCTTCCTCCTCCTCAGCCTCCATGTATTTTCAGCCTTCACAGGTGTGTGACTGAGTTGATGGCCATGCCACGTGGCAGCAATAATGGTGTGAAGATTATAACGATCTCCGTGCAACCTCCATCAGTCTTCCATTTTTGAAAAGGTTTCAAGATTAATTGGAGTAGACTCATTTAAAGCAGAAATGTGTCTGCTTCCCCACTTGGAAGATTAATTTTCCTTATTTCATTTCAGTTTTGGGTTTCACGATTTCATGATATTCGAGTTTTATCAGGACTTCATAAAAGTCCTTCATAAAATTTTTTGGAAACTTCCAGAGATCGAACATAATTTAAAAATATATTTTCCACTGAATATCTTATAAAATAGTTCACACACTCTTGGTTGTTGGAAATGCAGCTAGGCACCAGCTCGCTCCGACTGCACCAACTCTGTGAGGTCAGAGCCCTCCGATCCCAGGGACCGTGGGAGAGCTGGATTGGGGTTTGGGGATGGCAGACCTTCTACCTGGAAGGAGGGCATGACTGGGTCTCTGCAGGACTGACTGGTGGGGCAGTGACTCAAAAACTCACGATCACCCCAACAGTCAGACAGGGAACCGGGAGGTGAAATATGGAACCAAGTTCATGAAATAAGGCCACGTTCCTGTGGAGTCTAGCTGCCTTGGGCTTCCTGTCTTAAAGGCAGCCTAACCTGAGCTTAGTTTACTCTCTATTTGACTTTTGCATGTTCCCTGGTCTCACTAAACCTCAGTTTCCTCATCTGTAAAATGGGGATAACAGTACCTTCCATAGTAGGTTTTTGTGACAGTTAATGAGACAATGTGCGTGTAAAACATTCAGCGGACTTATTCTGCTGCACTGGGTACCATTCAGAAGACCTGATGTTTAACTCTAGATATTTTAATCTTGTAGCTGTCAGAGCTACAAAAGGCCTCGGAGAATACCTCATTTAATTTCCTTTATCTTTGTTTTTTCTTATGACAGGAAAAGTTACCTAGGTTATCCCTCTGGGTTTACCTGATCCTGGTTTCCTTGGATTAGATTTAAAACTCTTTAGGAATTTCTTTTTCTCTTATAAGCTGCTCAGAAGCAACTGTTAAACATAAACTTAACCTCAGTTTTCTATAGACTTACATTTTTATTATCCTAAAATTAGATTTTGGAGAGAGACTGAGGGTTATTTATTATTGGATGTAATGAAGTAGTTGAGTATGATTTATGACTTCTTTGGAGTTTTTGTTTTAATGGACTTCATATATGGTACAGGGGTATTAGACAAAGGACTGTTCCATCAAATTTTAAAATAAGCTAATTTTACAGAGGCTTCTGCCAACCCATTAGACAATGATAATTTTTTAATTGAGGAATATTTTAGTAAGAGACAGTTAAATTCAGTCTAGGACACTTTCTCTCGTGTTTTGTTTTGGGCCTTGGGCCAGTGTAACTCCCGGGAATCCAAAACTAAATTTATCCATGTTTCTCAGGAGGAAGTGCTAAGTGGCTGCCTCGGGCTGCCACAAGTTCGTTGCTGCCCTCTTGGAGATTTTGCTAAATTTATTTAACCTAAAGTAGATTTCGAGATCTGGAAGATGGACCACTGGAACAGCCCGCCACTCATTTCACCTGGGACCGCATCCACATCCCTTTCCCGCAAGGCACCTTTGTGCCTGGGCATTCTCTGCCTTACAGGCCAAAAATATTCGTCCAGAAACAAAGTCCACCAGCCAGCCCTACTTGAGATGTGCGCGCACACACAGAAAGATAACTACCGGTAGTGTTTTTCTGAGTTGTGGTTATTCTCTCTCTATAATTCGGTGACCTTCATCTCCCAATATCATAATGAAAATGTTTCCATCTTACTACAAACCTATTATAGTGATACTTTCTTCATTCGATTGTGTGAGTTTCCCATAATTCACTTGATTGTTTCCTCATGTCAGAAAGGTAAATGGTTTTCTAACTTTGGGTGCTTACAAATAATACTGGTTGAATATCCTGGTGCAGAGAGAATTTTCTAAAAGCTGGTTTTATCCTTGAGAGAGATGGTCAGAGGTTGGCCTACGGAATCAAGTGGTGTGAAGATGTTGAGGTCTTTCTGTGTATGCCACGTTGCTTTCTAAAAAGATTGTGTGGTGTTTCTCATTGTGAGAATGAGTCCGTCTTACCCCAGCTCTTTTAAAATGGCGTATTATCAGTTTTAGTTTGCAATATAAAAAGTAGCATCGTTTCAATTAGCATTTGTTAGATCTCTCTTCTGTTTTGTGAACCCTGTTCTGGTGTTTGGGATTAAAAGAGCCTAAATAATGGGTTGTATAGATTTCAGTGATGGTATTAAATTGATCTCGGGCATTATCTTAGCAATTCCACTTGGAGTGATTTCTTTGGAAGGAAGCTTTGGCTTCCTCTAAAACTCTGACCTGGTTTAATTCTGTCATGTAAATGTACAAAAGACAAAAAAACAAAACAAAACAAAACCCCACCAAAATCTTTAAAAACAACCTAGTGGAAGAGTTCATCCCGTTTCAGGTTTAGTCTCTTCCTGAGTGTGTCTGAAGCTCGTGCTTATTTAATAGTTGCAGAATATTGACTAGGGCAGAAGACCGAAGTCGTAACTCAGGTCCTCCCGTTGGTTCTCTAATTTGATGCTTTACGTTGAAGCCGCGTCTTTAGGGAAGGATGCACCTTGAATTCTCCCATGGGGAGATTCTGGGCTGCTTTTATATGTTTATGTTTCCGCTGATGCCATCTGCGTTCCCACCCCTCACCCTGCAGGAGTCCCAGGTAGCAAAGCTCCACCGGTGTGTGCACGCCAGCTTCTCTGCATCTGCCCAGTTTCAGGGTAGAAATCTGCGTGGGAAACACAAGGGTAATGAAAGCATCCTGCCGGCTGGCACCTTCCCTTATTCCGAAGTCCCTTTGTCATCTCCATGCTTTGCCAAGGTCATTACCTGGTTAAAAGGGTACCATCCATGTGAGTTTTGGTGAACGCATCACTTCCCATCTCAGAGTCACTAGCAGTAAAGGACAGATTAGAATGAAAACAAATGGGGGAGGCAATGTTTTAACACACTTCAAGGTAAATTAAAGAAAACATCAGGCCCTATCAGTAGATAGGGAGTGAGAAGGAAAACTGATTTATATCTCACTGGCTTTCCCAGGGATGCCAAAGTAATACATCTTAGCTGCTCCTTCTTTCTTTTCTTGAAATGAGAGAAAAATTCTCCCATTATTGTGAGCTCCCTGTGTTCCAGGCCTCGTGTTAAGTGTTTCAGACGCTTTATTATACGTGAGCCTTGCAGCAACCTTGTGTTGGCGGTCTCGTTCTGGTTTCGCAGAGGAGGAAGCTGGGGGCTGTGGAAGTTCAGTAAGGGATGGAGCTAGGCAGCGGCCGAGCCTGGATTTCTAGCCAGGACTGCCAGATTCGAACGTTCCTGCAACGTCCCTCACCCTCTAGCATCTGGCCTGCGTCACCCCCACCGTCAGCTATGCTTGGATTCAAGGTGGTCTCAGGTTGCCTTCACGTTCCAGAATTTCTCTGATCTGTTGCTGATGGGCTGGATTTCCACCTTTCCGCTCACCTGACAGGGTGAGCCCACCCCGTGGTTCTTCCTCATCAAGTTTGCAAGCAGCCTTCAGGGACCACCTTCATCATCCCGTGTGCTCCATCCTCTGACCACATCTAACCAATGGCAGGGATGCTGGGAGATGCGTCCATCCAGCTCTGTGCCCAGGAAGGGGGAGAATCTCATTCTCGTTATAGAAAAGAACAATAAAACACGGGCAAGAAAAGAGAAACCACCTGTAATCCTTCCACCAAAAATTAGAGGAAAAGGCAAGAATTTTAAAATGCTTTCTCTCTACCTGTTTTTGTCACTGGTCAGATCTTTACACCATCTTTCCTCAGTATGGTACCGAATTGGCAAATCACCACATTAGAGAGAAAGCTTGCCTTTAGTCAAGAAGGGGAGGATGGTCCCCCCAAACTTCTATCTGGAATAAACTTAAGACATGCAACACATATTCACCCACTAGACACCCCCCCCAAAAAAGTTTAGCCTTGTCTCTCTTTTAATAATCAGTTAAATTGTTTCATAAACTCGCAGCACTTCTTACCTTATTGTTCATCATGCATTTCCTTTGCTATTCTTGTCGTTTTTGCTCTTGAATATCAATTTGAGAATCAACTAAAGTTTTGCAAAAAACAGTAGCCTACTTGGAATTTTGATCGCAATCTATTAGCCCTTTTTGTAGATAAAGAATCCGAGATTCAGAAAAGTTAATTTACCTGAGGATACGCAACCAGTAAGGGGTATAACAGAGCTTCAAACCCAGACAGTTGAACTCCAAACCCACACCAGTCTAGGAAGGGGGTCTGGGGCAGAACAAAGCCAGCCAAGGCTCGCCTGTCTGTGACCCCCCTCGTGACTCCTAAAGTTCACCAACGTTGTGTTCGACCCCTGGTTCATGCAGTACTAGCAAGGGTTTTACTAAAGGGCATGCTGGTCCCTGGACTTAAACAAGGAAAAAAAGAAAAGCTTACTTTTTCTTCGTCATGCCCTACTTCTGACAGGAAACCGAGGAAGGCGGCATTCAATCCCCTGCGTTTCCAGTACCAGCTGACTTCCATTTCTTAGTGTTAAGTCAGCAAAGCAAAGGATTTGTCAAATACTTTCCCAACGCTAGGTCCCAGAAACCTAGTGAAGAATCACACTTCTTCTGGCCTAGAGTGTCTGGAAGCTTTTAGAGGCTAATGCAAGGACAAATGAATACAGCACGTGAATATTCCACCTCAGACTATAGCTGCTGCTGACGTGTGTCACTTCTATTCATGTAGCTCCTAAAAGCCAAGTGCATTGAGGTGAGCTACCAGCTTAATGTCTGTGCCTTCGAGAGAGACTGGGTGTGTTGAAACTAAGTAAAGAGCTTGACAACTTGGAGGTGTCCCAGGGCAGTGCTTTCTGAAAAACATTGAAGAAGGGCTGCTTCAGCCCCTGCAGCGTCCTGGCTTTGTGCCAGAGAGCAGGGCTTCTGGGGAGACAGATGGTCTCAGGTGAGCTAAGCTGACTTCAGAGAAATCAGGCCAAAGGTACTTTCTATTTCCCTCGTCTCAGAAACACATAGGAATCACAGGTGCCTTCCAGTTAGTCTAAGCGAGGGTCATGTTTTACAGGAATGCACCTTGTGACTGTCCTTATGCCCAAGACTGTCCTCAAAACCAGCCTAGGAGTCCCAGAAGCGAGTCCCGTGTCCCCAACTCTGCGCCTAGTTTGGGACTATGAACCTCACTGAACGCTGCACTGGTTTTGCCCTGGGCTCCTTTCTGGGCTGCTCTGTGGAGGGGAGTTCTGAGCCCAGGAGAAGCCCCACCTCACACCCCAGGGGTCAAGTCGCCCAGAGAGCTGGAGGAGAAAGAGCTCGGACGTCAGAACTGAATCCTTTTAAGCACTTTTAAAATAATTAATTAATTATGGCTGCGTTGGGTCTGTTGCTGCGCGTGGGCTTTTCTCTAGTTGCGGCGAGCGGGGGCTGCTCTTTGTTGTGGTGCGTGGGCTTCTTGCTACCGTGGCTTCTCTTGTTGCGGAGCATGGACTGTAGGCGAGTGGCCCCCAGTGGTTGTGGTGTGCAGGCTTCAGTAGTTGTGGCGCACGGGCTTAGTTGCTCCGCGGCATGTGGGATCTTCCCGGACCAGGGCTCGAACCCATGTCCTCTGCATTGGCAGGCGGATTCTTAACCACAGTGCCACCAGGGAAGCCCCGTCAGACTGAATCTTAAGGTCAGTTACTGATGGTGGCAACCTCAGGCAAATGGCCCAACCTATGGGGCATCGCAGTTTCTTACTCCGAAAAATGGGATAATAATAATACTCATGGATTCATCTGAGGCTTAAAATGAGATCATATATGTGCTACTGTCATACAGATTTTTTGCGGGACAGTATTATCCATAAAGATTGTAATGACGTCTAGGGTCTCTTCACTATTGCTGTTAGAAAGTTCGTCCTGCCGTTGGAGCTGTTCCTGAGGTCGTCTGCGATGACGTTCTGCTTCTGGGAGAAGCTAGCCTGCTACGTATCACGCTCCAGCAGAGTATTTGAACCTCCTGCCTCCAGGCTGTTCCTCAAAGGCTTAATTTGCCAAACTGGACAGTTATTTCATTATTCCATTCTGGGGTTGGAGACTGATGACAGGGCCGTGAGTCTGGCCGCTGTGCATGTTTTGAGTTTCTGTTCAATCTTAGAACTCTTAAGGGTGCATGTGTGCGCGCACGTGTGTGTGTGTGTGTGTGTCTGTGTGTGTGTGTCAGGAGTGTGGTGGCGTGTTCCTCTTGCCTTCATAGTTGGTTATTTGTGTTTACTGATATCTCAAAGTTCATCCCTTGTTTCCCTTCATTAAATCATTCCACAAATATATATGTATTTTTTAAAAATTTTTATTCATTCATTTATTTAGTTTTTGGCTGCACTGGCGGGTTTTCTCTAGTTGCGGCGAGCGGGGGCTACTCTTCGTTGCGGTGCACGGGCTTCTCATTGCGGTGGCTTCTCTTACTGTGGAGCACGGGCTCTAGGTGCGCGGGCTTCAGTAGTTATGGGGCACAGGCTCAGTAGTTGTGGTTTGTGGGCTCTAGAGCGCAGGCTCAGTAGTTGTGGCGCACGGGCTTCGTTGCTCCGCCGCATGTGGGATCTTCCCAGACCAGGGCTCGAACCCGTGTCCCCTGCATTGGCAGGCGGATTCTTAACCATTGCGCCACCAGGGAAGTCCCATATATGTATTTCTAATTAAGTTCCAACTCTGTGCCAGTGATTGCTTCAAGGCTGGGGGAGACAGGGATGATCTTCAGAATAGTCGTGTGCCCTGGAGGAGTGACGGTCCAGTGGAGGAAGGCGAACAGGCGAAGCAGTAACACAGTAACGGCAGAGGGTGCCGCCTGGGCGACCCCCTCCGAACACCACCCCAGGGGTGGCCCCCAGCCTCCCCCGGGCAGGCATGCATTCGGGGAGGTCTTGCCAGAAGAAGTGCCATTTGGACTGAGATCTGGAGATGACGAGTGGAGGGAGGTGTGGAGGGGTCGCTGGGGGCAGTAGGCTGGCAGGAGGGAAGGTCCAGAGATGCGGACTCTGGCCACCAGCCTCTCCTTAGCGGTGAGGCCTGTGGAACCCTGACCAAGTTGCTTAACCTCTGTGGGCCTCATTCCCTCCTCTGTAATAACAGTGCCCGCCTCGCAGGCATTAGTGCAGTTAAAGGAACTATTCTTTTTAAAGGACTGAAACTGCCTGACCTTAAGGAAGCGCTATTATAAATGCTTGCTGGAATTCCCTGGCGGTCCAGTGGTTAGGACTTCGCGCTGAGGGCCTGGCTTCAGTCCCTGGTCGGGGAGTTAAGATCCCACAAGCTGCATGGCTTGGCCAAAAAAAAAAAGTTTTTGAAATAAAAATAAATCAACGAATGTACAACGTGTTTTAAATTTTTGGTCACTTGGCTTGCGGGGAACCTTAGTTCCCTGACCAGGGATCAAACCCGTGGCCCTTGCAGTGAAAGCTCGGAATCCTAACCACGGGACCACCAGGGAATTCCTTGTAGAATGTGTTTAATCTCGAGAGTATAGTTTTCTTCTAAGAGTTTTTTTCCCCTGCCTATAAGAGCAGATAATATTTTCTCTCACGTTTGACGTCGGTGTGTGTTTCAGGTGTTTTCCTGAGTCCCGGCCGTCCTGTCCTCTGGACGTGTTCTACGGTGGGCGTCTGTGGTTCGGCGGAGGAGCGCCCACCCAGCATGGACCTCATCGCGTTGCTGAAGTCTCAGTTCCTGTGCCATCTCATCTTCTGTTACGTGTTTATCGCCTCGGGGCTCATCATCAACACCCTTCAGCTCTTCACTCTGCTCCTCTGGCCAATTAACAAGCAGCTCTTCCGGAAGATCAACTGCCGGCTGTCCTACTGCATCTCCAGCCGTAAGAGACTTTCTCCTGTTTCTCTGTTTGCATCTTCACTGCCAGTGTGTGTGTGTGTGTGTCACAGTTAGGACTTCTTACATGGGTTCACTAAGGCTTTTAGTGTATGCTAAGATTCTTTGGTTTGTTTCTGTTTGTTTTAGGTTTGAAATGTCTATTTTGTCCTCACTCTTAAAGAATTATTTTTGAATGAGTAATGCCAATAGCACGAAATTCAACAGGCACAGAGGGGTATCCTGTGAAAAGCAAATAAGCATTCTGTTGCTTTAGTTTTCCTCCTTGGGAACAACCAGCATTAGTGATTTCTTAGGTATCCTTACAGAAGTAGCATATATATACACACATATATAGAAAGACATGTACACACATACAGAGACATATGTATGCATGGCTCTTATGTTTGTACATGTATGCAGGTAAGTCTGTATATGTATAGATACATAAGACATATACATATTTTAAAAAACTAAATGGTGATGTAATGTATTGTTGTCTTCCTTGCTTCTTTTCTTTAAATTTTTGAGATAATTGATATACATGCAATTGTAAGAAATAATACAGAGAGATCCCATGTACCTTTCAGCCAGCTTTCCCCAGTGGTGACCTCTTGCATGGCTATAGTGTTATACCCCAATAAGAAAACTGACATTGACATAATCCACCAACCTTTTTCAGATTTCTCCGGTTTTATATACATTCATGTGTGTGTGTGTGTGTGTGTGTCTGTGTGTGTGTGTCTGTGTGTGATTATATTAGACTATTTTAAACATGACTAATTCAACTGGCCTGAATTTCAAAAATGAAAATGATACAAGATGAATCTGAGTATTGGGATGTCTAGAGATGAGTTTGGTGTTGATCGCCCAGAAATCTGTACCTAATCTCAACAGCACAGAATGCAGTGTACATCATTACCAATTACACATAGGAGTGTGAATACATTTTGGAAAATGAGCTCTTTCAAATTAAGCAATTTAAAAACCTCAGCTACCTTAGATTACGCCAAGAGTCCAAAATTATAGATATCCTTTTGAAACCCTTAAAGTGAAGCAATCAGATTTAAATTTGAATTAAAATAATACAAGCTGCATACCGTTATCCAAAGGGATTACTACTGATTCAGTGAGTTGTTTCTGAAACTTCAAAGTACGACCTTGTGAGGAACAAATGATAAAAACGTCCTTATTCGTCATTTCTGTCACCAGCTCAGAACTGGCAGATGTGTCTGATACTGTTTATGATGTGGTTTGTGTGCTAGACCTACTATGTCTTGGATTGTAGTGTTTTACATAAATGTCTTGAGAATGTTCATGAGATCATAAAGTCACAGTTACAAAAAATGTATCTTTAATCCATGTACCTATGGCCTATTGGGTGCAGCCACTCGTTCAACGCAATCGTGGGTAATGCAGATTTCTTTGTCATAATTTTACCATAACGTTGTTTCTAGTATTTAGACATCTCCCATGGTATAGAAAAGGAAACAATCTTTCAGCGCAGGGCAGAAGCAGTAGGAGATGGCCAGAACCTGGATTGTAGCTGTTTGAGGAGAAAAGAGTTTGTATAATCAAGAGAAGGAGATAATAGCCTGAGATTTACTTTATAATTTTAAGTGTCTTTCTACACTTAAGTGTCTATTTAAAGAAAACTTAAATTTAACAAAGCAATGCTGATTGCACATTTCATCAAAACCTGCACTTGTATGATTTGTACACACCTATGGAGATTCCCACATCTGTCAGTTTGTAATTTGAAATCATGTGTATTTGCCCTGTCGTAACCCCTATTTAAATCTCAAAGAGGTGGTTAAGCACTGACTTTCTCATTTGGAGTCAAGAAATAAGAGACAGGATTTAGGATCAGAGTTCCTAAGAGGACTCTATTTCGCTTTTGGTAGATGGTGAAGACATACCAAGGTTACAGCAAGGCCGAGTCAGTACTCTTCTAAGGGCACCGTAGCCTATGTGCCTCTGGTGGAAATTAAGATGGGGAACAGATTCAGAAAGCAAGGTGGATTTTTCAACATGATAAATTAATTAAACTATTTAAAATGATTCCAAATGAAACATAACCATGCAAGCCACTGGCATTTCCCCACCCAGGGTGAAATGGAGGGCAGGCCGTCAAGTTTCACAAAAGCTTCAGAAGCACATCCATCCAGGCACATCCTGTCTCGGGACGTCTCACGGTGCCGTGTGCCTACTGCCCCCGATGAAAGCTTCCAGGGGCTTGGGCTGAGCAGATGCAGAAGCGACCTGAAGAGGGAAGGCGGGGGAGGGCTTCTCTCTGGAGGAGAAGGACAAGGCAGTGCATCCTGGGTTTGGCTGTGGCACTCACTGCAGTGAGGAAAGCTCCCCCATGCCTTCCCCGGCTTCTCCATTTCTGGTATCCCAGCGTGTGTTAGATACAAAGCTGTTCTCCTCTCTCTCTCGGAACTTGTCCTCTGTAGTTAATAGATTTCCTTATACCCTGAGTGTTTCACAGCAACAACCAAAGACACGTAAGAGACAATGATCCACTGAGCTGTTGACCATCAGAGGCTGCAGCGCGTGGGCTATCATTAATATTAAATATTTTAATATTTAACAGCTTGGAATAAGAGATGGTCAGACCCCTTCTGTTTGCTTTCACTCTCTTCCCCTTCCCTCTGAGTTAAGATAAAAACTCTTCATGGGGTTTAATGAATCACTGTAAAGCTTAGAAAACCAGTAGCATTCATCATTTGCAGCTGATTTTTAAGAAAAAAATTGTTTCCTAGAGACTTGGATCCCCTCCATCACCTGCCCACTTTTTACTAATAGAGCCGTGACGTCACCCTTTTTAACAAAATATTAAGAGCGGGGCTTCCCTGGTGGCGCAGTGGTTGAGAGTCCGCCTGCTGATGCAGGGGACACGGGTTCGTGCCCCGGTCCGGGAAGATCCCACATGCCGCGGAGCGGCTGGGCCCGTGAGCCATGGCCACTGAGCCTGCGCGTCCGGAGCCTGTGCTCCGCAGCGGGAGAGGCCACGGCAGTGAGAGGCCCGCGTACCGCAAAAAAAAAAAAAAAAAGTAAAAAAAAATGTTAAGAGCTTGCTGTTGCACCAGCCCTGGTGTGTAAAAGGCCACTCTGATGTAAATGACAAATAGAGACGGTTTCCAGCATGAAACACACAGCAGAGAATCTTAGTCTGGTGGCCAGGACCGCCATCAGGAATAACAATTTGAAAGTTTATTTGATCTAGGTGGCTGACTTTGGCAGGGTTGTTGTATTTCCTTTTCGCCTAGCTTTGTGGGCCCAGGAGGCTAAGACAGGCTGGCTTAGCATGCTGGATGAGGAAGGGGGCATGGAGCGAGCTTTTGCAAGGTGTGGAGAAGGAAGAAGGTTACGAGAAGCCGAGTAGAATTGTATTACCTTCCCTCGCGCAGCATGTGTCCTTTAATCTCTTGGGAAAGGTGGCCAAGACCAGCTGCCTTGTTTTCCTTCCGCTCTGACACTGTGGGTTTTAGAAAGCAGGGAAGAATTCGGAGAATCTATTAATGGCAGAGTTTTTTAAAAGGGGAGGGTGCTGGGGAGGACTACAACTGACCTTACTGTTCCGTGGAGGACCTGGGACACAGAACTGCATGGAGGCACTGCCCATCCACCCACCAGCCCTGGTGCCTTGCTTCCAAATTCCGTGCTGTTGCTAACCAGCTCCGTGCGTTAAGCCTCCCACTTACTCTTTCTGGACCGTGATGCTCATGGGTTCTATGGCCGTCCAATCCACAGGTCCACTAGGTGCCTCTAATGGGCAAGGCCGTGTGGTGGCGAGGAGGGGTCAGAGTCTGGAGTGCTGCGATGCACCATAGGACATGCTGCCCTCCTGTTTACAGGCTGTCTGTCCCCTTGGGCAAGCCACGCAAACCCTCTGAGTTCAGCATAGAGTAGCGGGATGGGTCACCATGACCGGTTGAAAAAGCAGGATGAGATGCCGTGTACAGAAGTGCCTTGTGAACTGTTTAAAGCACATCAGATTTAGGATGAAAACCGGAATTTGTGTCTATGGAGGGAAGGAGCATTGCGGGGGGGTTGGGGGAAGGGATGGGAGGTGGGAGACAGGCAAGGGTGTCTTCTCATTATGGCAGTTAACCCGGTTAGGTAACTTTAAAAAATGAACTACATTTGAATAAAGGAGTGGGAGTGGAATTGACCAAGATTCCAATCTTTTTCTGATAAAGACTTTAGTTCTTTTCGGTTCTGCCCTTGGGAGATACTTACTTCTCTTTTCAGCACCTCTCTCTTCCGTGTCCCCCCGCCCTGACCTGAAGGTTATTGGCTACTTTCTTTGTAGTAGGTAGTGGTTGAGCATGAACGGAGAAGCAAGCTCCATTTCACCGCCTATGATACCGCCCACGGGTCCTCCCTTGAAACAGATGTCAGTTTTCCTGCTGTGACAATAACGGACCCCAGGATGTAGAAGTCCCTTCCGAGTTGTGACCCAAGGGCGCGCTCAGCAGCGTGACTGACAGACGCCCTCCCCGGAGCCCCAGTGGGAACTGGACTTCACTGAAGGTGCTTCCGCGTCCCTCTCGTCCTTGGGGCAGCCCCCTGCTCCCCGCAACTGCGACCACACCATCAATCTGACTCTCCTGGGCTACAGGCTGGTCCCTGGGGCCGTCTGGCCAGCTCTGCTTTAGTACGAGGCCATCTCCCATAGTGTGAATTTGGCTGTTTTTGTGTATTTCTCTCTTTTGTCTCACTCGAAATTGAAGAACGCTTCTCCTACCATAGTCCCTCATGAAGCAGGATGAGAATTGTTTTTTAAAGGTCCTGATATGAGTTCCCGATTCTCGGCGTGTATTGGTTTCCTTTCTTTGAGACTAGCTGGTGCTGGTGTGGCAGGGGAGACCGTAGCTGTTGGGAGGCAGTAGGTCGGGGACCGGGAGTCCTGGATGGGAGACGGAGAGCGGGAGAGGTGAGGGGGGCATCAGGTGTCCTCAGTGCCTGCCCGCCCAGACTTGGTCCCCGGTCAGTCACCCTGAAGAGGGGGACAGCACTGGAGCAGCTGAAGTGGAAGTGGAGATGGAAGGGGGCCCCCTCACCGGGGAGGGTGGAGGGAACTCCTGATGAGCGAACACCGCCAGGAGCCCCCCGGGATCTGTTGCTGGACTTCCTCCGTAAGCTGCTTTCCAGACGGAAGTTGTTGTTGATCCACTTGGCGGGGGATTTCTCAGAGGCACATGGCTCCCTTGGGAGCAGGCCCTGGGGAAGCAATCCTCCCCTTTTACCCAGAGGATCCACATAGCTATAGATCCTGGCCGGGGTTGGGGGGAAAGGGGGAGGGGGTGTCTAAGACAAGGGAGGAGGGATTGGTGTTCCTGAGGTTTCTGTTTCTCGGCAGGACCAGGAGAAGCGGGGATTAGACACATCGCTGTGTGTGTCATGAGGCGAGGGCCACAGCTGCGTGTCCCCCTGTGCCAGGAAAATACAAGGCCAGTCCAGGGTGTCTTTGGTAAGAAAGTGATCCATCAAGGAGGGGGTCGCTGTGGTATTTTCCAGAGTGACCTTGGGAGAAATAATACGAGCTGTTCACTTGGCAGCCGGCTCTTCCATATCTTCCCAGCGTGATTAATGGCACGGCTGCTTTTTCTTATTTTAGTCCAAGCTGACTTTTCACTCTTTTCTGTTATGAGCAGGTTTGACTCCTTCACTTGTCACAATAGTTATCACCCCCAAGATGTCAGAAAAGGTCTTTGGTAGCTTGTCCCCAGGCCCCTGGTCCTGACCCTTCCCATGGCTATCTTTGATCCCGCTGAAGTGTGGACCTCCTGGTACCTTTGCTGGGGAGTCGCGACCCAGGACCTGGGTATTCTCTCTGAAGGTCTGCAGATTCACCCTTATCAGTACCAGGTGGGGATCACCTCCCAGAGGGAGTGCAGGTAACTGGCTGTCAACTGACCAAAGCAGAAACCCCAGGACTTCCCTGGTGGTGCAGTGGTTAAGAATCCCCCTGCCAATGCAGGGGACACGGGTTCGAGCCCTGGTCCGGGAAGATCCCACATGTCGCGGAGCAACTGGGTCCGTGTGCGACAACTACTGAGCCTGCGCTCTAGGGCCCGTGAGCCACAAGTACTGAGCCCGTGTGCCACAACTACTGAAGCCCGCGTGCCTAGAGCCTGTGATCCCCAACAAGAGAAGCCACTGCAGTGAGAAGCCCACGCACCGCAACGAAGAGTAGCCCCCGCTCACCGCAACTAGAGAAAAACCCGTGCGCGGCAATGAAGACCCAACGCAGCCCAAAATAAATAAATAAATTTATATATATATAAATTGGATGGCCCTGATCCATGGTGACTGTGTCTTTGTAAAAGGGGGGAATGTGGACACAGAGGCAGCAGACACAGAAGAAGACGATGTGAAGGCACTGAGACCAGAAACCAGGGGGGAGGCCAGAGTGGATTCTCCTGCAGCCTCAGAGGCAAGCAGCCCTGCCCACACCGTGATCTCGGGTTCTGGCCTCCAGAACCCTGGAGGGTTCCCTTCATAAGCCCCCAGTTTGGGGTACTTTGTTACAGCAGCTCCAGAAAACCAATACAGTCTGCGTTCTAAGTCTTTTTTCTCCCACTGTGCGTGTGAAGTGCAGAGTGAAGGCCATTGTATGGCACCGACACGAGTGATGCTATTTCTCCCTTCTCCCTCCTCCCCACCTCGCTTGGCTTCTGCTCCGCTTCCCCCCATTGTTTTACTGGCAATACAGGGAATGAGAGATTATACAGACTGAAGACCTTGCTTTTTACTTATGGACCAAGCCAGAGAATCCCTATTTCCTGCTGCTTAAAATCAGGGATCTCCCATGAGTGAAGTGGGGCTGGTGACACTGGACGTGGAGGAAGGTGGCCAAGTGTAGAAGCCTCATCTGGAGGCAGCAGTCCCACTGGTCCAGCCAGTGACCAGCACGTGTGTGTCCAGGCTGGCCCGTGGGGCAGATCTTCTGATGAATGGAGACGAAGGCTTGTAGGTTTCTTTAATCCGGGGTTCCGTGTATTTTCAACTGGTATTTATTTTTATCTCTCTGCATACTCTCTCTCTAAGTCCAGAACTGCTTTGGCTAATCACCAAAGCAGTCTGCCTAGGAAAACTCGAATGAAACTGTCCTTCGAACCTGGAAGAAGTTCTCCAAGGTGAATGAATGGGGTAAGGGAATTCCCTGCCCGTAATGCAATGCTCAGGTCTGTCTTAGTAACAACCTCTCCGGCCGTAAGGGGGTCACAAATCTTTTCTTCCTCTCCTTGCTTTGCGTAAAGAAGTAACAGGAATGAAGTCATCTGGCCCAGGCGGTGTGCTCCGTTGGCCTGCGCACACCTGGATCTTTCATTCTGGAGGATCCCGGAAGCCGACTCGCCGGCTCCCTTCAGATCCAGCGTCTTTTCTTCCAGATCAGTGTTACACTCCGGCTCAGTTCTTAGTGGAGCGCTTTTGTTTAGGATTGGGTGTTTACTTTGCTGACCTTCTCCACGTAAAGCTTGTGACAAAATTAGCCTTTTGTGTCAACACCCTTTTGTTTACATAGGGGGAGAAATATTGGCATTGAGAGTTGATGATTACATCAGTGTGTTATTAGCTCAATTCATCAATAAATATCACAGCTGTGTAGTTGATATGCCCGGAGATTGGAAGCATGGTAAATATACAAATGGCCTCATTTTATGCAACTGATTCAGTGAAAGGAGAGCGATAGGTGAGGATGCTGGATTTTTTTTAAGTTTTAAAAACGAGTAATGGGACTATGCTATAGCATGCCTTGTTTATTTTGAGTAACAATCCATTTCTGTATCTTAAATATATGTGTGTGTGTATACATGTAAATATAACGAGTACAGGATATATGTGTGATTCTTCCTAAGAAAAAGTGACCTTGTGTTTTAAATAGAGAGCTTAATCACTCAATCTCAAATAGATGTATTCAGACATATTAAAGAAACAGCAGATTTAGGAATACAAATGTGATACTGAGTTGTGTGAGCAGGTGCTTACCTTGGAGCAAGGTGTCTTCGCCATTGATGTGGTTTATAAATAAATTAATTCTCAGCCAAGGTGCCCATTTGTTTTTGCGGGCATTAAATTGCACTTGTGACTTAGGTTACAGCTTTCAAAGTAGGTTATAAGTTTGACTTTGGTGTCTTGTAACTTCATGAGACAGCTGGGTGTGATCTTCAAAGTGGGCTGGGTATTCCCTCGGAGGAAAACAAGACGAGCCGTTAGGATATAAAAAAAAAAACCTTGGGCTTCCCTGGTGGCGCAGTGGTTGAGAGTCCACCTGCTGATACAGGGGACACGGGTTCGTGCCCCAGTCCGGGAAGATCCCACGTGCCGCGGAGCGGCTGGGCCCGTGAGCCATGGCCGCTGAGCCTGTGCTCCGCAACGGGAGAGGCCACAGCCGTGAGAGGCCCACGTACCACAAAACCTTAGAGCTTCCAATTTATGGTTTTTTACTATATATATAGATAAAATTTAAAAATTGTATATATTTTATAAATTATATAAAACAAAAATTTATTGTGTATAAAATTTGCATATGCTAATTGTGCATATTTTTTAAAAATTTAAACAGTCAAAATCATTTGAAGACCACTGCCTTAGCCTATAGGTTTGGCTGTCAGCATACTGGAGATAGAATTTAAATAGCACAGTTAGAAGCAAGGGGGAAACAGCCTTCATAGAAATAAGCTCCAAAGCAAAGGGAATACTGATAGCCAAAAGAATTTCCATATTTTCCTCTATTTCAGTGTATCTTGGGTCCAGATGGCATTGGAGGCTTTTCAAACATTTTCGAGCATCCCTTCTCTGGTCCTATCCCACTTCTCCAGAAAGGAGGGCAGATATTAGATTAAAAGTCTTCCCCACTTCCACATTTTGTTTTGAAGAAAAAAATCCTAGAAATGCTTTGGTGCTCTATCACAATATTTTAAAATATATCCTATCCCACTCTCCCATCTCAGAATACCTGGCTACCTCCTGTGGAAAGCACTGTGCAGAGTAGGTCTTCTCCGACATTCTTAGGCTCCCTGGTGGTTCCCATGAAGCTGTTTTGGAGGTTTGATATGAGCGTCCTGTGTCTAGGGCCATGGAGGGGTAACCCGCTCAGGTGTCCCCTAACATAACTGCACTGGCCTAGCCACTTTGGTGACTGGGGCTTCGTTTTTTCATTTGTAAAAGGAGGGAAGTAAATTTTACTGTGCTATAAAAATCTAAGGTGAAGGTATTCCTGCCTTAATCCCCACTTAGCCAAGAGTGGGACGGCTGGGATTGAGCGTGCTTTCAACGGAGCTCTGATACCTGGAATGCGTGAGGTTGATGCGCTTGGGACGCGGGACGATCGTGGGAGGAGAGGCTGGGGGCTGCGGGGAGACGGGCCTGAGAGGCTGCGTGGCTGTTGGTGCTTGAAGAGGGCCCAGGTGTATCTCATAACCTGTGAAGGTAGGAGTTGAGCATCTGGGGAAAGTGACCAGAAACACGTGCAAAGACCACTAATGGCAGGAACCATCCAGGAACAGAGCAGGAGCCTTGGGAAGCTGGGAGTCCCTTCTGTGAACTCGGTGGAGACTGGGACTGACGTTCAGGGAGGGGAAGGCGCTCAAACCACTGACCTTCCGGGGGAGCTGCTCAGAGGACCTCTAGGATCCCTTCCAGCTTTAGGACTCGGGTTGGGAACAGTCACGTGGTAGGTAGGGTGCAGGGGGCCTGCCACAGTCTGGGTGCCGAGGGGAGTGTGGCCACGGCTTCCTGATGAGGCCACCCTCAGAGTTTCAAAAAGAATACGAGGATTTGTCTCAGACAAAGTGAGCACAGAGTAGATAAAGCACGGACCGAGGTACAGGTGTGCTTAGGCAGGGATGGAAGGAGAGGCTGGCGTGGCATCACTTAGACGTCGAGGAGAGCATAGCACACTGTGTTTAAGACAACAGAATCAAAAACTTTCGGCAATAAAAATGTTCTGGACTGGCCAGGAGGTTAGGAACGTGAGTTAGAAACGAGGCCTGCTTTGGCGACCACTTCACCTGATACGTGTCCGTAGAGCAGGGGCTGGACAGGGGGGCGTGGGAGGCGAGGGCTCAGCGCGTTGGGGAAGCTCTCCCCCATCTGCCTCTTCCTCCTGTGTGGCCCCCGTTGGCCCCAGGTGGTCTGGAGGGTGAGCGGCCTTCCCGGCTTGCCTCCCGCTGACAAGATTGGGACACCCCAGGCAGACTGACAGGTCGGTCACCTTACTGGTCCAAGTGCAGGTGCCCAGACCTAGACCGTCCCCAGAGCTAGTCACCCAGCTCGTGTTCATTTCCTGCTCCTTGTGGGGGATCTTAAGCCACGGGCAACACGTATTACAGTGCTGTTCACTCCCAGGCATTAGTTTTATACTTAACCTGCCTTTTATCCTAAGGACTCCCCACTTTGCGTTTTACAAGGAGCTTTTTTGACAGACAGTCTAATGGGACATTTAGTTGGAATGTTCTCTGGGCAAACACTGCAGCCATTCATCCTGTGTTGTGTAAATACAATGTGTGTGTGTGTGTGTGTGTGTGTGTGTTTAGCTCGTCGTCTTTCTCAGGGAAGAAAGGAGCTGTATGAATTCGGCAATAATGAAAAAAGTGCGGTTTGTTTGGAGGGCTCACATGTCTGCTGACATTGCATTTGAGGTCACGTTCACGCCGTTCACACTTCTGGCTGTGCCTGACTGGACAGGACATGTGAAAGGAGAGGCTCTCTTTCATGTCGTTTACATCAAAGTCGTGTGTGTGATGCTTACGATTGTTTTCTTGGCATTAAAGGAGTGGTGACCACATTCAGGGAGTAAAGTGACACCCTCCACAGAAGGACCCTGGCAGGCGTACTTGGCTAGAGACCTGAGGTCTGACTTGATGAACCCCCATCCAGTCTGGTCACAAAACTGCCTTCGCTGCTCATAGAGCCCGTGCCTGCTCCGTCCCCTCCAGACCTGGAAAGATGAGTCCCCCTCTCCCCATGCTTCCTGGCTCTTCCCTCCTTGCTGAAAGGAGTGAGGTAGGATTGGGGTCAGCCCGTGAGCCAGCCGCCTGCACTGTCGCTGCATAGAGCATGAGCCCCATCGAATGCGCGAGTGGGGTGACCGCTCGGGGCCTGGAGTGAGCCGTCGTACCACAAACTGTCCAACGTGACCCTGGCGAGAGGTTTATGGAGCCCGCAGGATGTCGTTGATTGGAAGACCCAGACGGACGTATTGCATTTTTCTGTTTCTAAGTCATAATTAAGTAATGAGCCCAAACCTGTTTATTGAGTACTAACCTAGATTCAGCCATGAGACCAAATTAACACACTTACGGAGACACAAGACTGTAGCTCATTCCTAAGTAATATGGTAGAGACCCAAGGACTGCAGGCTTTCAGAGGGGAGAGAAGAGTTTACAGGGGCTGGACCAGTCAGGGAGGCTTCAGAAAGGGGGTGTCGTCAGCTGGACCTCAGAGCACAGAAGTCCTTGCGTGAAGGGTGAGACGGCACAGGGGGGACGTTTGCCAGAGCTGTCGGTGCTGTGGTGCTGAGCACGGATCAGGACCTCATTAGCTCGCAGCGCCAACCACGGGGAGGAAGCGAACACCGGAGTGTCCGCTGGACGCAGGAGCTGGCATGCTGTGACGCCCCCTCCCCCGCTTAGCATCTCTATGCAGGTGGCCCTGGTTCTTCACTCCCGCCGGTGGGCTTTCTGCACAAAGCACAGCTGCCTGCAGCTTCGAGCTCTCCTTCCCGTCACTTCTGCCACCAAGGAGGACGGGGGCTTCCCCCCGGCTCCAGCACCTGGCCCAGTCTGAGTCACGATGCTATCGCTACAGCCGGTAGTGTCACCAGAGCCAGCTTCTAGAATGTCAGGACTTCTCCAGGTCAGTTATTAAACACCATTAGAAACTCACAATAAATTATCTTACGAAACAAAGGCAATAGGTGCTCAACGCCGGCTTTTCTCTCTCCCTAGTCGGTTTACTGCCTTTGATTCTTACTCGGGAGGTTATGTCGATTGTGTGTGTGCAGTAGAAATGCTACACAGCTCCGCAGTCAGTGATCACAGTTGGCAGCCTGACGTCAACCTGGTGAGAGTATTTACACCATGGAGATTGGCAAAGCTGTGAGTCAGGGCTAGGATTTCCCAGCACACCACTTGGTTCTTCAGCACGAGTGTGTCTCTCACACAGTATGGGTAAAAAATTATATTCTAAACCCATAATAAACGTTTGAACCTCAGACGTTCTAGTCTTTATATCCGGGAGCCAAGCACACACATGATTACTGAGACGCTTGCCAGAGCTAAGAGGCCCACTCACTGGAACCATCAGTACAATGACCACTCCCCCGCCCCGCCAAAAAAGGAAAAGTTCCCAAGGTTCCCACTGGTGGCTCGAACTCTGAAAGTCCCAATATACAGTCACCAATCCACTATAATGTCTCCTTTTTAGGTATATGTGCCCACTCCTTTGTTATTAATACAGCATTACCACTCAATATGCACCTCACATTGGACTGAGTAGACAAAAGTGAGTTAATCTATGTCTACAGGTAAAACTTTTCTACGTGCATCCTTCCGAGAAGGGCCGCCAACCTTTCTCTGCCCCCAGGGATGGATGGCTGTTCTGTGTTCTGGTTCAGACCCACTTTCTTCTCTCTTGCTCCATGGCCTGTTGACGGGGATTACAGAAAACTAACAAAAAATGACATTCAGCTAAAGCCAAATTCGTGAGGCTGCCGAGAGCTCGCTTCCCTCCGGATCTGACAAGCCTCCTTCATAATCTGACAAAGGCGACTGGGACGCATTTGGACCCAAAGACATGTTGGTGCCGCCTCTGTTTGAGGAAGAGTCCTGACCCCACGTTGGGGGTGTGGGCTGAGGTGGG
The DNA here is from genome assembly GCF_003031525.2 of Neophocaena asiaeorientalis asiaeorientalis. Lineage (NCBI taxonomy): Eukaryota > Metazoa > Chordata > Mammalia > Artiodactyla > Phocoenidae > Neophocaena > Neophocaena asiaeorientalis. Next base: position 14,140,479 of record NW_020173666.1, on the reverse strand, counting down.
AATAAATTAACAGTTGCCAGGGGAGCCGGGGCCATGCTGTCAGGGCTCCGGGGGGGGAAAGCTATAGGAGGACGGGGGGCACCCGGGTGCCCAGTCTCTCCTGCCCTGAGGCAGACAGCTCTCCAGCTGCCTTCCTGCAACCTTGGGCTCGGTTTCATCTGTGCAGTGCAGTGGCTTTCACACCACCCTTCCCTCCCTGTGCTGCACCAGGGAAAGCTCCAGAAATGCTCAGGCAGCCTCTGGTCCCCCAGCTCTCTTTTAGGATGACGCTCCTCCGTGTTTCCATCCTGAGTCTTCGCCTCCGCCCTCACTTCCTAGAGGGGCTGGTCTGGATCCTCTCCCCCACCTGCTGAATGTGCTGTTCTCGTGTTGTGCTTTCCTTGCCTTCAGGCTTTCTTGTCCTTCCTTGTCACGGTTTCATCTTGGGCATCTCATGGCTGTGGCCTGACTCATAGCATTTCCACCATGAAAGATGGGAAGAGTATAAATCAGGAAAAAGGGGAAGAAAGAAAGAAAGAAGGAAGGAAGGGGGAGGGAGGGAAGAAAGAGAAAAAGAAGGAAAAGAGAAGGAAAGAAAGACGGGAAGGAAGGAAGGAATGAAAGACGGGAAGGAAGGAAAGAAAGACGGGAAGGAAGGAAGGAAGGCAGACAGATGAGCGAGAGAACATGGAAGCACAGGAGTGGTGACATGTAAGCACAGCATGCAGTCCTTCCACCTGAAGCTGAGGGTGGGAAGTACAGCTGAGGAGAGATATTGGGGGGGTGGGGGTGGAGGGGAGGACGGTGCTCAGTACCTGAGGTCAGAAGCTGGGGCTCCTCGTCACTGTGTACCCCACCCCAAGAGCACAGCGCCTGGGATGTGCTCAACAGAAGGTGCTCAGTAAATGCTTGCTGAATTGAATTAAAGGGCATTCCACTGTTGGAGTGTGTGCTTTTAAAAATGTATCGGGTGTCGGATGGAGGATGCACTGGGGCAGGGCTGAGGGGGAGACCTGTTAAAAGCTTCCTGCAACCTTCCAAACCACAGCCAAGCCCAAGATGGAAGCCTTTCCCTGCAGCTGTTGCTACATGAGCATCTAGCCGGGCAGATGCTAACCCGGTGCGAAGGGGCTGGACTCCTTCCCTACGTTTTGTCCCTCACAGCCTGCCTCTAGTGGGAGAAATGGGAATGTGATCTGTTCCTCTCTGCTTGAAGAAGCTGGCTGCTGGGATAAAAATTGTACGTGAATAATCACGTATTTAGGAGCGTCCTCGTTATCCTGGTGGGAGCGATCAGGAGGGGCAGCTACCCAATTCGGCACATGAGGGTCTCTTGCGAGAAGTGACTCAGCCCTGGGAGAGGATGAAAGAGCCCAGCCAGAAACCTCCCTTCCAGCCCTTGCCGGCTGTTCTCTGGCCAGGGGCTGCACCAGCCCACGTCGACCGGTCCCCACAGCCAGGTCGCAGCCAACGCTGCCGCTCCCCGCGTGACCCGCGCTCCTACCACGTGGCTCCTCCCTGCTGTCACTCACACAGTCTCTCTCCCACTAAGTTGCGGTTGGGTTTCAGGACACGACTCGGTGACTAGTGAGTGTTACCGTTGTTACTCAGGTCTGTAGGAATGAGAAGACGCTAGATATTCCCCTTGGGGGGTTTAGATCAGTATTTAAAGTATTATATAAAGAGCGCAGTTACAGCCTCACCAAGGAAACACTTGTTGGCATCAAGCTGGATGTGAACTCTTTTACAAAACTGCAGCGGCTGGTCCTGTTGCCTTTATCATAGGCCTGTCTAAGGAGCGCTAGCAGAATAGGTTTGGGAGGCAACAAGGGCATACTTTGGAAAGACTACAACTAGAAACACAATACAATATAGTTTGAAATACTGTCCTTTTCGCAGGCGCTATCCCAGGAGGGATTCTGAGGGCCGAGTGCAGGCACCAGGCACATCACTGCTGGCCTGAGGATTAAATAAGCCCTTGGCAGCTCCTCTGAGGCCAGAAATGATGCTGACGGACTGCTTCCAATGCATAAATAGGGAAACGTAGAGTAGACCAGAGAAGTGACTTTCCCCGTATTCAGCTCAGCTCAGGCAGTTGCAAGGCTGGGATTGGTTTCCAACTACACAGGATTGCTCCGATGCCCCAGGGCTGTTACCTGGGACTCTGGTCTCATCTTCCCTCAGCGATGGTCTCTCCTGCCCTGTCTAGTTCTTTTTTTTGTTGTTGTTGTGGTACGTGGGCCTCTCACTGTTGTGGCCTCTCCCGTTGCGGAGCACAGGCTCTGGACGCGCAGGCTCAGCGGCCATGGCTCACGGGCCCAGCCGCTCCGCGGCATGTGGGATCTTCCCGGACCAGGGCACGACCCCGCGTCCCCTGCATCGGCAGGCGGACTCTCAACCACTGCGCCACCAGGGAAGCCCTGCCCTGTCTGGTTCTTGCTCTCCGTCTCTCCTGGCCTGTGCCTTCAGATTCCCCCTGTTCTGCTGGTCCCAGCTCCTCCGTTTGTAAGGTTGGGTGCAGGCTGTCAGGATGAGTAACAAAGGGGACAGCAAAAATCCCCTCCTCTTTCTGCCTCTGTCACCACCATACACATTTTACAGTTAAATTTGCAAAAACTTTTTCTAGTGGCTCGGCAACACTTTCCTCATAAATGAATGGTCATTAAACTCTTTTATTCAGACCCGTGACACATACTGTATCGCAAGCTGTCAGAGAAATTGTCGTGAGCTCGCGGATTAATTCCAGCAGTAGAGGAAGAAGCAGCCGATCGCCTTTGAGCCAGGCTCTGGGATTTGGTCTGTCCTCTGGAGGGAGGGGACTCCTTTCACACATCAGGTTTCCACTTTGATGAGGAATCCCCCTCATTCCGGCCCCATTCTGATCTCTTATCACCAGGTTTCAAGCTGATTTATGTGCACCCCAGCTTTTCCCGTTTGGTTTGCATTTCTGTGTCCTTGACAAAGCCAGCCTTCCCTGTTGGGTGTGATGCGTTTTCCCAGGAACTGACACACAAGATCGTGGTGATGTTTGCAGGTGTTTCTTCCGGTGCGTACTCAGCCTTTTTGTTTACGTTCTCCCCGGTGGTTCTGATTATACTGCTCATCTCATTATTAACAGTTTTTTCCTGTTGGGCAGCTATACATTTCATCCAGGCTTCTGTTTGAATTGTTACCAATTATGAATTGATGGAATTCAAGTTAAGTATTTTTGTGCCTTATGTAAATACTTGGGAAAGAATTCTTTATTCAAATCCGTTGGCGCTCAGTAGTTTTCTTTTGAGCATGTCTAAGTACTTTCTGTTTCTTCTAATTTTTTTCCTGTAGCTATGAATCTTGAAAATCTGAGTGATGAATGATAGTCACTTTTTCAATCAAGTTGCCCATTGCACGCATTTTTGTCATTGTTGTTTTGAGTGAACTCAGATTGGCCTCTAGAGATAGGAGTTGTTGCCTGCCTTATTGGATTCTGTCTTAAATTTTGAGTGTTGTGTGTTGAGGGGAACCCTCAAATCTGCAGATGTTAATACCGTCTGGCGTGTGTGTGTGTGTGTGCATTTGTATAAGGGGTGTGTATATGTGTGTTGTGTTGAGCTATTAAGAACAAGGGACTTTAAATGACATAATGCCATTTGCAGCAACATGAAGGGACCTAGAGATGATTATCCTAAGTGAAGTAAGTCAGACAGAGAAAGACAAATATCATTTTTTATCACTTACATGTGGAATCTAAAATAGGATACAAATGAACTTATTTACAGAACAGAAACAGACTCACAGACATGGGAAACAAACTTATGGTTACCAAAGGGGAAAGCGGGGCAGGGGGAAGGGATAAATTAGGAGTTTGGGATTAACAGATACACAGTACTATTATATGAAATAGACAAACAGCAAGGTCCTACTGTATGGCACGGGGAACTATATTCAATACCTTGTAATAACCTCTAATGGAAAAGAATACGAAAAAGAATAGATATGGATACGCTTAACTGAATCACGTTGCCGCTCAACAGAAGCTAACACAACATTGTACATCAACTATACGTCGATAAAAAAAGTTTTTTTAAAGAACAAAGGGCTTTAATGTGGGAATAAAAAAGAAGGGTTGCCAACACTGCAGAGATGACAGACATATAAGCACCTGTTGGGAGGGTAATTCCATGCAGAAACATCTTGAGAGACTTATCTGAATATCACGTAGCTTACTTTTTAGTACTACAGTGTTTTTCATGGTAGCTAATTTCATATTAAAAAAGCACTGAAATGGGGCTTCCCTGGTGGCGCGGTGGTGGAGAGTCCGCCTGCTGATGCAGGGGACGCGGGTTCGTGCCCCGGTCTGGGAGGATCCCGCGTGCCGTGGAGCGGCTGGGCCCGTGAGCCATGGCCGCTGAGCCTGCGCGTCCGGAGCCTGTGCTCCGCAATGGGGGAGGCCACAGCAGTTAGAGGCCCGCATACAGCAAAAAAAAAAAAAAAAAAGCACTGAAATGTAAAATTGGTTTTCAGAAAAATCTGTTTTTTAAACTAACCGACAGTGTCTTTTGTCTTAGAATTTGAACCCAACCCAGCCTCGTTTTGAGCGACACTAACAGGGTCATGAGCTGGGGAAAGTAGTAAGTCCTCAGAAGTGATCTCTCCTTCAGTTCTCATTATTCTACCTCTTCTAAGAACACAGAAGATAAAAATCCTCAGGACATCCCTTGGATCATCCTAAATCTGTACGTCTCAGTATTGAGCTCTCACTCAGGCCACGGGCTGTGTTTCCCTCACCTGGCGGGGGCACTGCTGACAGACACCACATGGTGTGGAGCTCAGAATTCACCCCTGCCCCCTGAACCGCTGCTCGCACTTGCCCTGCTCTGCCGGTGGGTCACACATGCGCAGTCACTATTCATCTCCCTTGCCCAATAACCAGCCTCCACCCATCCCCATCCTCTGTACACTATTCTATCATTTCTTTTTTGTAGCAGGGGAATGTCACTTGCTACTATATTAATTCATTTTTTATATTGATTGTTTATTATCATCTCTCTCCACCCCTCCCTGCCCCCACTTCACTGGAATTTGAGCTTATTTCAGGGATCTCTGTCCCGAGGTCCTGTATCTCAGCCGTGTAGAACAGTGCTTGGCACCCAGCGGCACTAATAAGTATTTGCTGAAAGAATGAATTCATTGCAATATACTTGTTTCACCAAACATGTTTACCCAGCTTTATAGCATCTCATAGAATAGGCTGATGCCCTGAATAACAGTTGGTACCAAAACAGAAAACAAAAAGACCCTGGGTACTGATCACGTGACCCGGGAGGTTTGTTTTCCCTGAGAACTGGCCTCAGTGCTGGGGGGAGGGGAGAGGTCCTGGTACTCACCAGAGAACAGGTGGGCACAAGCCAGTCCACTAGGAGAAGGAGGGGCTCTTAGCTCTTCAGTGATTCCATTGCTACTTTTTTTTTTCTAATAACTTTATTAAGATATAATTCACATACTGTACAAATCAGCCATTTAAAAGTGTACATTTTAATGACTTTTAATACAGTCACAGAGGTATGCATCCTTCCCCATAATATGTCGGTGCTACTCTCTCACTTCAGCCCAGCTTCCCCTTCCCCCTCCCTGTGTCCTCAAGTCCATTCTCTACGTCTAGCGTCTTTATTCCTGCCCTGCCACTAGGTTCGTCAGTACCGCTTTTTAAAATCCCTATATGTGCATTAGGATACGGTATTTGTCTTTCTCTTTCTGACTTACTTCACTCTGTACGACAGACTCTAGGTCCGTCCACCTCACTACAAATAACTCAATTTCATTCCTTTTTATGGCTGAGTAATATTCCACTGTATGTATGTGCCATATCTTCTTTATCCATTCATCTGTTAATGGACACTTAGGTTGCTTCCATGTCCTGGCTATTGTAAATAGTGTCCCATTGCTACTTTTAAAGTGGCAAAGGATGTTTTAGCAATTGTACTTCCAGAGGATTAGTAGAATCACTGATTGAGTGCCCACTCTTTTTTGCAGGAGAGATCAACTCAGCCTACAAAGATTTGGGGAAATGTAAGACTCTTAAATTCACATCTGGAAATAGTGCCCAGATAATAGCTTTATACTTTCTAAGGACGCTGGAATTCCTTGGAATATTCCATTGAGTGACTAGAAGGACTATCTTTGTCTTTCAGCCTCATTTCTCTCTGTTGTTCAGACTGGTTACTTTCTACTGTTCCATCTTCGAGTTCACCAATTCTTTCCTCTTTTGAGTATCCATTGTGTTTCTTATTTTGGTTGTTGCTTTTTCAGTTCCTGAATTGCCTTTTGGTTCTTCTTTGCATTTTCTGTTTATTTGCCAAGACTTTCAGCTCTTCATTTACTTCAAGCGTGTTCATAATTGCTGTTGAAGCATTTTTACGACGGCCCCTTTAAAATTCTTGTTACATAATTCCAATGTCGGTTTTGTCTCAGTGTTGGTCTGTGTCAGTTGTCTTTTCTCATTAAAGTTGAGACTCCTTTGGTTCTTGGTATGCACAGTGATTTTTCATTGTATCCTGGATGTTTGGGCCATTCTGTTTTGAGACTCTGCGTCTTATTTCAGTCTATTTTAGCAGGCCTCCTCAGACACCACGTTAGAGGGGAAAAGGGGTATTGCTTTGCTACTGCGTGGCAGGGGTGGAAGTCTAGGTTCCACTATACCTCCATGAACACCCTGGATGGGTGAAGGGTGCCTCGTTACTGCTGGGCAAAGTGGGCGTCTGGACTCGACGCCAGGCCTCCACTGACACCACCCTGGTGGGGTAGGGCAGACCCCTCTGCCTTATTATGTCCGAGGCAGGGGGCCTTGTTCCCACTGGAGGATGGGGAAAGTTCCAGCTCCCCAGTCAGCCTTCTCGGACACCACCCAGCAGGTGGGGGAGTTGTAGGGATGCCTCATTAAAGCCTGAAAAGGGTTCCCCACCTGGGCCTTTGCTGATGGGGATCAGGGTGTGGCCACGGTTTTTTCCGTGATGTTCAGTGGGAGTAGGGCAGTTAACATCTAGAAGTTTTCTGTCTCGCTAGACTGCCTTTTGCCTGGTCTCTCAGGTAGAGAGAGCAGGCTTTTCCGGTCACTGGCACTTCCAGATCGACAGCGCAGCCTGGCATACATGAAGAGGTGTAAGTGAGTGCCAGGGACTCACCAGCGTGTCTTCACTCAGATCCTCAGCTGGTCCTCACCTTCTCTCCACCTTCAGGGGCTTCTTATGTTTATAATGCCCTCTAGTTAGCAGAATAGGAAGAAGTGTGTCTACTCCATCTTGCCCGGGAACTGGAAGTGCAGGGCTGTTTCAATGTCCTGTGTTAGAAGCGGCTACTTTGAAAAGGAGGCCAAAAAAGAGTAGAAGCTTTTCTGTTAGCGTGTTTGTCGTTGTTATTGTAATTTCAACTCTTACAATGGCTTTTTTCCTCCTCTGTTTCTCAAAATTGGTTTACCTTAACTCGATGTTTTTTTTGCCAATAGCGAATTTCATGTTGCCTTTTTCTTTTTCTTCCTTCCTTCCTCCCTTCCTTCCTTCTTTCTGTCTTCCTTCCTTTCTTTCTTTCTTTCTCTCTCTTTCTCCCTCCCTTCCTTCCTTTCTTCCTTTTTTTTTCCCCCCTGAAACTGTTACTGCTTCTTGCTTTAAAACCAGGTATTCATCTAGTTAAACTTCCATGCAAGTTGGGGACATCTTGAGTAGAAATAACTGGATTCCTTTATACTTGAGATGCACTTCAGGGCCTCTGCCCCCTCTGGCTGGGGAGTGTTGCTCTTTCAGGTGTCTTTCAGGACACCTTAAAGTGTCCCTCTGGATCATCCTTGATATTGCCTGAATTATTGCCCAGAATTGATGCAGGAAGAGAATGCTCGAGCCTCAGCATCAGGAGGTAGAGGTGAAAGGAACTCGGGTTGGTCCTGGCCGTTTAGCTCCACGGCCTCAGTTTCCCTGGCCGAGCCTGGAGAGCAGCTTGCACGGGACCCTGAGGTCACGGGGGCGTGCATGCCCCCTGTGTGTGTGGGGGCAGCCTGGAGGGAGGCGGGGTGGACTAGGGGTGGGAGGTATGTGTTTTGGGATCAGTCGTGCCAGTAAATCATGTATCTGTTTGACCCTGGGCAAGTCAGCATTTCTTTACAACATAGAGTGTCCACAGATGGACCGTCACGCTCTCCTGTTCAGTCCCTGGTGGTGAGGCTGAGGCCTGCTGCATCTTGCAATTCTCCCCAGTGCTATTTAATCAGCAGTGTCATGTAGGCATTCACAGCAGGTGTATTTTTAAACTTGATAATCTTTCAGATTTGGGGGTGATTCTGCTTTTTTTTTTTTTTAAACTACAACTGTCATTAGCTGACTCTCATATTTCCAGGGTAAGTACAACAGGGAGGAAAGGAAGGAAAAAGTCATCCAAAGCTTTTCTTCGCTGCAGACACGCGCTTAATTCGGGGAAAAAATTATTCCCGCCTCTTTTGTCAAGCACAGCACAGCATGTATCTACTACTGCGCTTGACACCAAAGCATATACATTTTTGAACTTGAGAAAACACTTTTTTTCTTTAAGCAGCTGCTGAGGACAAACAACTATAGATCAGTTTTGACTGACATTTTGTTTGCTTTTTTAGATTTAATTCGCGTTTGTAAAATTTGGGAGAGTTAAACTTAATCATGAGATAACCCGATGATGCGAGCTGAGTGCAGTTTCTAGATAATTGTCTGTGCCTGCGGGGTACATATAGACGGAAGGGGAGACTTGGTGGGGGATTAGTAGTAACTGGAGTATTTACCTTCAGGGCTGGAGCTGGTTATAAAATTGGTTCTTTAACTATTAAATTGGAGGTATGTGTTATTAAATCCAATACAATAATTTAAAAAGGCACTGCAGCAAGTGAAAGACATTTTGAAAATGCAGTGGTTGAAGCTTCCATCCAGACTAACTTAGAGACCATTTTCTCAAACTTCAGGCATGTTTACAATATATTCCCCCACAAAGAAAAGAAAAAAATAATAAAATAGATTCCACATTTATATAAAGATATACAAAGTGCTAACAAACGCGCTGTTAATCCCCTTTGTGTGCATTTCTTAATGTGGAGAGTAAAATGCATTCAACTCCTGAATGCAACTGAGAAAAATTTTAATTTTTCAAACACAACTTCCGGCCTGTGTATCTAAATATCTAAAATTAAGAAGGTAAAATCAACTCAAGAGTTTGAAATTGTTTTCCAGACATTTAACCACCTAGCATCAAAATTAAACGTAAGTATCTTTTTGGCTCTGTGGTCACAACCCTGTTTGTAATCATGATTTGTTTATGTATGTTAATGATATGCATCTTTGCACCAAGCAGAGAGAGTCCCTGATTAAATGCTTTCAGGGTGAATTTCAAAGGTCACAGGAAAGGCAGGATGAAACTACAACAAACAACTCTACAAGGGCTGGGAAGATGGGTATCTCAAGCTGGACAGGCGCAGTTCTGTTCCAACCGTGGTTCTTCTGAATTCCAGCCAAAGAGAACTATCCTGGCAAAATTCCACAAACTCTTATTCATTCATTATTCACTTAACAAACATTTGTTTAACACATATTACATGCCAGGCACTGTTCTGAGTGCTGGCTTCTTAAGAAGGAGTAAGACACAGCCCTGTGCCCTAGAAGAGCTTGCAGTCTAACCATCTAAGGGGAGAGAGAGAATAAACAGACAGTTATAACGCAGTGTGTGTTCCAGCTACTGATTGCTGTGTAACAAATTATCCCAAAATTTAGTGGCTTGAAGCAACCATTTTATGCCTATGGATTCTGTGGGTCAGGAATCTGAACAGGGCCCAGTGGGAACGCCTAGACTCTGCTCCAGGACGTCTGGTTCTCAGTGGAAAGACCTCAGAGCTGGGAGCCGGAACGCTGAGGGTGTCATTATTCTCAGGTCTGCTGGGCTGTTGGCTGGGACCTCAGCTGAGGTTGTTAGTTGAACGCTCTCTCCGTGTGGTCTGGGGTTCCGTGTGGTGTGGCAGCCTCAAGGTCGCAGGTTTTCTTAGCTGATAGTTCAGGGCTCCCAAAGTGAGCGTGCTAACTCATGGGGTGACACGTGCTATGGTTTTATGACCTGGCCTTGAAAGCCAGCCATTTAACTTCCACCACATCCTGTTGGTTACAGCACATTAGTGGCCCTCCCAGAATCAAGGGGAGGGGAACTCGGTTCTGCCTCTTGATGGGGCAGTGGCCTCACTCTAGGGGTGCATGCGGGATACAGCTATCTTTGGGAAACACAGTCTGTTGCGGGACGGTTAATTCTAAATGTATCTAACAATCTTTCTGGCAAAAAGCAGAGCCTAATTCCTCTAACTCTTGAAAGTGGGTAGGGCTTAGTGACTCTCTTCTAGTGACCTGAGCACGGAGAGGAGTCTGTGACTTCCAGGGCGAGGCCATGAAAATCGCATCTGCCTGGCTGACCCTCTGTCGCGACGGGGGCCGCTCACCACCATGTCGTGAGGACATTCAAGCCGCCCTGGAAGAGGAACGGAGGTCTCCACCCACAGCGGCACCAGCCGACCAGCCCCGTGAGTGGCTGCCTTGGAGCCAGATCCTCTACCCCAGTCAAATTTCTTTTTGATATTTCTTTCTTTTTTAAAAAGTTGAAGTGTAATTAATATACAGTGTTGTGTTAGTTTCACATGTGCAGCAAAGCGATTCATACATATGATTCATACATACATATAGAGCTATATATTCTTTTTCATTATAGGTTATTACAAGATACTGAGTAGAGTTCCCTGTGCTGTACAATAGGTCCTTGTTGTTTACCTATTTTATTTATTTTTATTTTTGGCTGCATTGGGTCTTCGTTGCTGCACGCGGGCTTTCTCTAGTCGTGGCGAGCGGGGTCTACTCTTTGTTGCTGTGCGCGGGCTTCTCATTGCGGTGGCTTCTCTTGTTGCGGAGCTCTAGGCGCACAGGCTTCAGTAGTTGTGGCTCGCGGGCTCTAGAGCACAGGCTCAGTAGTTGTGGCTCACAGGCTTAGTTGCTCCGCGGCATGTGGGATCTTCTCGAACCAGGGATCAAACCCCTGTCCCCTGCATTGGCAGATGGATTCTTAACCACTGCGCCACCAGGGAAGTCTCTGTTTTATGTATAGTAGTGTGTATCTGTTAATCCCAACCTCCCAATTTGTCTCTCCTCTCCACCCGCCCATTCCCTTTGGTAAGCATAAGTTTGTCTTCTATATCTGTGAGTCTATTTCTGTTTTGTAAACAAGTTCACCTGTATCATTTTTTTTAGATTCCACATATCAGTGATATCATACGATGTTTATCTTTCTCTGTCTGACTTACTTCGCTTAGTATGATAATCTCTAGGTCCAGCCATGTTGCTGCAAATGGCACTATTTCATTCTTTTTCATGGCTGAGTAATATTCCAGTGTGTGTGTGTGTGTGTGTGTGTGTGTGTGTGTGTGTGTGTGTGTATACACCCCACATCTTCTTAAACCAGTCATCTGTTGATGGGCACACCTCTTGAGAGACTCTAAGCCAGAACTGCTCAGCCATGTCAGTCCTGAATTCCTGACCCCAGAAATTGTCAGAGATAATAAATGTTTATTGCTGTTCTGAGGCATTAAGTTTTGGGTTACTTGTTACAAAGTAATAGATAACCATGCATCCAGTACAGGATATAGGAGCGTGTATTGGGTGTATATAGGAAAGCCAGCTTATCTAGGCTTGCCAGGCCTGGAAGGCTTCCTGGAGGAGGAGACACATGTGATGAGCCTTCAAAGTCTCAGATAGGGAATGACAGGCTGAGGCATGTGCACTTAGATATGCCACCGAAGAACACTGGAAAAGGCATGAATTATGGGTGAGTAGTGACCAAAGTCTAATTGATTACCTGTAAAGTGGGGACGTCCCCTTGGACTGTTCAGAGACTGAATACAGCTAATGTATTTACAGAGTTAAGAGCAGGACTGGCTTAGTTGGGGCGCATTAATTCACTTACCCCTGTCCCCGAGGTCAGTCTCAGCATCACCCTGGAGTAGTTAAAAGGCAGATTCAAGACCCTCAGACCTAAGAGTCTGCATGGCTAGGTGCGGCCAGTGCCTGAGGGAGTTTGAGAAGCTCTGCTTCAGAGTCCGGGCTGGGTACCCGCTGTGGAATTCCTTGCACCTCTTAGGTAGATAGAGCTCGTGGTGGAGAATTCAGATGACAGCCTTGAAAACCAACCAGTGTGACTAATACAAGAAACAGAAGACCATCTTCCCTGGTTGTTACAAATGACTTTCTAACTGCTGTGTTCTATTTTTAACCCAAAGTACTCTTTGAATAAAAATAAGATGTAAAAAAAAAAAGTAAATTAATTCCTGTACTTTCCTTTTCTTATGGTACTTTGACATCTCCCTTGGGACCATGGCGCTCATTAATCTCATCCGGAGGAAAATGGTCCTTTTTCATTAATGACTTCTTAACCTTCGCCTTATCTGATTAGGTGGAGAATTAAGTCTCCTTTGAAAAGCCTCCAATCCCCACTTCCCCACCAGCTCATTTTCTCCAGGAAGGACCTGGCAGATCAATATTGCAGAGGAAGCTGAGTTGATCAATGGGACAAGGTTTCCTTTGTAACACTGCTGGATGGGTGATGACTTCCTCGGCTCAGCGGTTATCTCTGCGGTGGGCTAGAGGGCAAGATGCCTCCGCAGGGGGCTGCAGTTCTGCTTCTGCTCTTGGGAAGGGGCGGCTGGCTGGCTTAGCCTTGCCTGTGTCAGCTTCCCAGGCTGGAATGTGTGTTGTTTCAGCTCGAGCAGTAGGATCTCTCTGTTTATGAGTTTGGGTAGATCAGAAAGTGGGGACACATAAAGAATACGCTTCTTAGAGACTAGAGCCAGGGGATGGCGACACTCCGACTGGCCCAGGGACGGATGGGTCTTGGATTGAATGCAGAGTTGCAATTTGCTTGTTGTCCCTGATTCCTTACAGAGGGTGAAGGAGGGACCCCTGGTGTACCCAGTCAGCATAATGGATGTGATTATTGAAGAGGGCAAGCGGCACAGATAATTCCCTCCAAAGTATTCCTGAGCAAACAGAAAATGAGATTATGCTGCTCTGTGACATATGCTCAAGGACACACATTTTTTTTTCTTCTTGTCCAGCCCAGTTGAGGTTAGACTCAGGGCAGAGGTGGACAGAGAGGAAGAGAATGCAGCTTTTCCCACAGATCATGAGCGTAAGTTTTACATCAGTTATTAGGGGATGAAGCGGAGTATTATTTAAGATAAAGCTCTCTGAATTCAGACAGCCCACACCATTTATTCGCCGGCCTGTAAATCCTTTATGATAGTGCTTGGCACATAGACCTAAATTTAAAATAGTAATAACACTTATTGAATGCCTTCTAGGTGAGTAGTAAATAGTCCAGTGTTAACTACCATTAGCTTTATGCAACTGTGCTTTCTCCCTAGAAGTGATGCACAAGTTCGCACTTTTCACTGGGGTCCGATTGAAGGACTAGTGCAGAATTTAATTTTTTCCTTTTTCCTTCTTTCCTTATTTCTTCCTTCCACTTTATGCCCTGATTCATCCCAATTCGGAGTTGGGTTCCCTAGAAACACTCTTTAGTAGCTCTCCGTCTCCCCCTGTCTTTGTTTCCACATCACTCTGGTAGTGCTCAAAGGAATCTGTGGCGATTGTACAGGGCAAGCTGGTGTTCTTGGGAGTCACGAGGCATATCTTCTTTATGCAAGAATTCACGTCGTGCAGTGGCGCATGACCCCAGGCGATGTCCCCAGAGATGGTGGTGAATGTGGCCACTGTTCCCTGGCCCTTGGCCGGTCACCATCGTCAAGGGGCTGGCGGGCTAGCTGTTACGATCAGGTTCTCCAGAGGAACAGTATACGGATATATACTGATACACGTAGCCACATCTACAAAGTACCTTCACGGCAACCCCTAGGTTAGTGTTTGATTAAATAAGTGGGTTGGTATCACCTAGCCGAGTTGACACATAAAACTAGCCATCACCCCAGCCATGGCCGGAACCAAGCCAAGGTGCCCACCTATGGTCGGAGCCCTTAACCTTGGCCTCCTTAGGCCCTGAGCTTTGAACAGTGAATGAGTTGTGGGAGAGGCGAGCATGACCTGAAGGTACGTGGAGGAGGTGATATCGGATGCCCGCCAAAGATGTCTGCAGTCCTGTAGAAAGGTTTTTATAGTTTCTGCAAGTCTGATACAGTGTTGTAGCGTGCTGTTTACGCAGAAGAGGCTGAGAGGCCAATGAATGATTTTTGTAATTTCTCTGTAATTACCAAGCTAGAATCCTTTAAAGCCTGCGTTGGTAGGCATGTCATATCCAGATGTTCTGTACCAGGCCAGTGAAAAATCTTTAGAACATAGATAGTCTATCCCAAAGGCTTACTGCATCGTAGATTTCAAAAACAAACCCTATGACGTTAGAGAATGAATCAGTGATAGCAGTAATTCTGGTATAGATTGGTTTGAGGATTTTCTAGAGTTTAAAATATAGAACCTTGGTTAATATAAACAGGGTGTTTTCCCCTCAGCAGGCTACGTAACCTTGTGTTCATTTGAAAACACCTACAAGCTCTAGGTCAGTTTCTCTGCTGGCGTTGACACTTACACACAGCCCAAGTAAAGGGAAAATGCATAAAATGTTTCCAGCACTATCCCAGGCTCTTTTCACATGTTCGCTTATTTAAACCTCAGAACGACCATTACAGGTGAGGAAAACCAGGCACAGTGAGGGCAAGTAACTGGGCCAAAGTCTCACAACTAGCAAGTGTCGAGCCAGGATTCAACCCAGACTGAGCGAGTCTGTATCTAAATCCAACCCTAAAACTGTACAAAGCTGGTTTATCTTCCTCAGTGTTGGCGGCCGTAAAGCAAGTTTCTCAACGTCAACACTATTGACACTTGGGGTGGAACGTTCTTTGTTATAGGGACTGTTCTGCGCATTGTAGAATGTTTAGCTGCATCCCTGGCCCCGACCCTCTGATGCCAGTAACAGCCCTCCTCCAAGTTGTAACCACTAAAAATGTCTCTACATATGGAAAAAAGGTCCTGTGGATGGGGGAGGAGACAAAGAACCACCTCCAGCCGAGAACCGTGGCCATGGAGGGAAAAATTATTTAAAGATTACAATTTAGGTATAAAATAAGCAGTGTAAGTTAGAGGCTTTTATTATATTTTGGAAAGAATATATAAATCATTTTCCTTATCCACTTTCAAAATTGAGAAACATAAAACTTGGGACTTCCCTGGCGGTCCAGTGGTTAAGACTTCGCGCTTCCGCTGCAGGGGGCATGGGTTCGATCCCTGGTTGGGGAACTAAGATCGCACATGCTGCGTGGCACAGCCAAAAACATAAATTAACTTAAAAATAAATTAATTAATTAAAAAAGAAAAGAAGGAAACACAAAACTCTTCCGTAAGCATATGAGTAAGTACAACAGAAGTATATTCCCATTCTTTATTATAGAAGAGTTAAGGGAAAGATGTAAAAATATAAAAGAAGAGTGAGTCAAGAAAGAAATACGGTACACTGAGGAAGACGGGGTAAAAACAGACATGACAGTTACATACACACCAAAAAGAGAAAATATTAAGCTAGAACTAACAAGTTGCTAGCCCTGAGGAGTGTGCGTAAATGGCTGTGCACAGTTTATCAGTGCTGTTGCTGGTGAGGCCAAGACCATATTCCAGTCAATCAACAGTGAATATCGATTGATTGGGATGTTTCCTCTGAAGCCCAGATAAGCAGTTTTATTCCCAGAACACCCACGGGCAATTAACCCTCCTGGCCCAGTGGCCTCTGCCATGACCTCACTGGGAGGAGGAGGGGCTGGGTGAGCAGGTCTCCTTCAGAGACTCTTCTCCTCCCCCGCCCCCCATCCTTCTAGAAGCTACTACAAGATGACGGCTTTGGTTAGGAGCAGCGCAGTCCCTGGGGCAGGAGGGGAGCCAGCCTGGTGCTGATTTGCCCGGCTCAGCCCTTGGGAGGATTGGGAGTTGGAAAAGGGAGCCACCGTTATGGAAGATTTTCCAGAAGAGGGACCGACTAGGCTTAATCTTTGAGAATGTTTACCAAGATTACATGGAAAAAAACGTCGAGGACAAAGAGAAGCAGGTGCACTTACTTCATTGGGAGCCCCTGACTGTTTCCTGGAAGGCTAGATCCTTATTAATATCCCTGTGTGTAGGGGCAGGAGGCGTGGTGCTGGGGCCCCTCTCGGAAAAGTCTCATGAGCACACAACGTTCTGAGAAGTCCAGAGGTGAAGAGATTGGCTGGTGTCATTTTCTCCAAAGGACCGATCTCCCAAAACACTTGCTAGCATCACCTAATAGTTTGTTACTGCATCGGGGCTCCGTGGAACAGAGTCTGGGAAAGTGGTTTGGGGGAATATAGGTAAAGTCTACGTATGTTTGACCTGCTCTGATAAACTGAAATCCTGCAGACAGGGCTTCCCAGCTCTGATGCTTTCCGCACCCCATTGAAAGAGTCACACGGACTCCTTTGCCATTTCCTGGTTCCCACAAAGTACACACCACTGTCTGCTTGTCTGTCATTGCCTCCTCCGTTCATCTACAGGTTCTTTGAGGACAGAGATTTGTTTCTCTTGTTCACTGAGTTCCCAGCACCTGGAATGGTGCCCCCTGAATGTTTGCTCAGGAATCTGTCCTGAGGTAACTCTCCCGGCCATCACGCTGCTACTCATTCTTCCACATTTTCTTCTCCTTGTTTCCAGGATTAAACACATTAAATTGAACGATGACCCTTCAGTCTAGCCTTCACCCTAACTCTGTGGCTTCAGACCTATTTGAGGTGCTAGGTTGCCCCCCACCCAGTCCAGCTTCTCGCAGAGTTAACCCAGTCACATGCTACTGGATGGGATTTCTCTGTTGCATTTGGCACTGACTGCCTGCTTCTTCCTTTCTGAAACATTCTCTTCTCCTAGTTCCAAGACCCTTTCTCCTGCTTTTCTCCCACCTCCCAGACTCTCCAGTTCCTGAATTTTTATTACTGTTGCTTTAAATGTTGGTAAAAGTGCAGCATTCAGGATCCCACATGTAACTTAGCCATGTTCCCAACTGCTGCATTTCCCAATCTCTTGGCAAGAGGGCGCTCTAAGGTGATGAACCCAGTCGTTCAAGGAAGAGGTCAACATTACTTTTCTTTCTTGTGACTTGTGGTATCCATCAAGCAATGTTCATCCTAAACTTCTGACATCTTTAAGGGCTCTAGAATATCAAGACGTTCGGCAACATATGAATATGAAACCTGTGAGACAGAGGGAGATGCTCGGGTCACTGTTCAAGAGTTGGGGGGAGCTTTAACAAGATCAGAATGCCTTGGAAGGAAATAGGATTGGAGTGGACCTTGAGAACTTTCATATTCAACACTTGCCTTAAACGCCTGAGCCGAGGGAGTTGGTCCGCCCACCAGCCACCGCAGCTGCCAAAGAGAGTTAGGATGATAGCATGTGTAGCACGAGCCCGGGGGAGTGTTAAGCTTCCCTGTGTAAAGTATCTGCACGTAGTTTTGGATCTGAGATAAAGGATGGCTTTCCTAGAGTTCTCTCCCGTTCAGAGTAGTTGAAGATGAGTGATGCCTGGCACAGCCTGATGCGTTAGATCTCTCTTTTCTCCCTCTGAGTCTTGACAACTTGATGAAGGTCTACTAGGTATGCTTTTACCGCATACACTATGGACGTGCTGAGTGAGCTATGACGTTAAGTGCCCTCTAGGAAGCTACTTTAGACTTTTAAAGATGACTGGCTACTGCATGAGCTGCCAATTCTAAGGATCATGAAATCCCTTGTTGGCTTTAAGCTTCGAATGACTGTATTCATTGCAGGACACGCCACACAATAAATGTTCGCTTAAAAAGTGTATAATCCAGTTTTTTTTTCCAGTTCCGTTGTTATCCTACTGTGCTTGTCTCCTCTGAATAATTGCCTTTTTCCCCTTTATTTGGGAAGACTTGCCATTGGAAAGAGAGAGCTGGAAACTCACCCAGAAAACAGTAGCCAATTTCTTGTCTCGAGTTACCCTTCAACTTGACTTGGAGTTCAACGGGACATCTGCTTTAAACTGTGACTAGTGTTTCTGAAGTGGTTAAATTAAATTGAATTTTTTTGAGAAAACAATATACGGAATTTTGGATAATAATTTTGGACATAGATGATACTGATATCTCCAAGAGGACCCCAAAGAATAGTACCCTTCTCGGTTATTTTTTCTGAACAATTTGAGAAATTAAGCAAAGGCATGGAAGATGGTGACCAAAGTATTTTCTTTACCGCTGATAGAGCCTGTTTCGGAAGTTATAGCTGTGTGTGAGAGCCAAATGCGTCTGCTGGCTGAACCCCCATATTGGGAGATTTACCCAAGCAGCCCAGATACCTCCTAAGGTGCAAGAGAGCACTTCCTGGGGAGGGGCAGGGTGCACAGCTGGGGAGGAGATGCAGGGCCAAGCCAAGAATGTCCGTTCAACCTTCCCAAACTCACCAGTCATGTGATCTACTCTACCTCCGGGGCAGGAGAGTAAAGGCGTGCTGGGAGGACAGGCATTTCCCTAGAGAAAGGTCTCTACTCATGAAACCAGAAGTAAGGAGAGGTGCTCCCTGCTGACAGGTCAGTGTATCAGACCATCCATGGAAAGTATTTTAGGGTAACTACTTAGAGGGTAGTAAGACTGTATAACCTCTACACTAGGAAAATGATTTAAAATACTTATTCCAAAAGGAGGCAAGAAAGGAGAGAGAAGAAAGAAAGTGTGGGACAAATAAAATGCACAAAATAGGACAGTGACTATAAATCCAGGAAGGAGAACAATTCATGTCCTCATACACTGTACAGTTCTGGTCATCAAGGCGGGGTGTGTGTGAATTAAGAGTTGAAAGCACCATTTCTGTCTTCAAGATTGAAAGAAGAACAATTAAACAACTTGTCAAAGGTCATCACCTAGAAAAACTGGAGTCACTAATCCAATGCAGTCTGTCTTGACTTCAGAGTTTCAGCTTACTAAGGCAACGGCAACGTCCCTCCAGTTTAATTTTGTCCACGTTAACTGTATCTTGTGACCCACATCTTTATCATCTGGATGGATGTCTCTCAGCTCATATAAACTGTATCTGACAGAATCTTTGTTATTGATATTTTAAAGCTCAATCTACAAAAGTCAAATGGCTGCAATTTAACCTTGATTGTGTTCTTAATTACTCAATGTCTCCAGGACCATGACAGGTGGGAAAAAAATACACACATCTTTTTTTTTTTGCGGTACGCGGGCCTCTCACTGTTGTGGCCTCTCCCGTCTCGGAGCACAGGCTCCGGACGCGTAAGCTCAGCGGCCATGGCTCACGGGCCCAGCCTCTCCGCGGCATGTGGGATCTTCCCGGACCGGGGCACGAACCCGTGTCCCCTGCATCGGCAGGCGGACTCTCAACCACTGCGCCACCAGGGAAGCCCAAAAATACACACATCTTTATTCTTTCTGGCTGTAGCTTCATCAGCCATTGGAACTGCTGGGAGTGGAACGTCTCTCCACTTTGATCTAAGATGTTCGGTCCATTCTCTTTCTGCTACTTGGCATCCTTATCTACATGCGTCGTCACTATGCAGAGCCCGTAATAAGCACTTAGTAAATGCGTCACCATATTTGGAATCTGATTGTTAGCCTCCTTAATATTATATGCTTCCTTTTGAAAAAATAAATAAATGTATTTATTATTTTTGGTTGCGTTGGGTCCTCGTTGCTGTGCGTGGGCTTTCTCTAGTTGTGGCGAGCGGGGGCTACTCTTTGTTGCAGTGCACGGGCTTCTCATTGCAGTGGCTTCTCTTGTTGCAGGGCACGGGCTCTAGGCATGAGGGCTTCAGTAGTTGTGGCTCGCGGGCTCTAGAGCGCAGGCTCAGTAGTTGTGGCACACGGGCTTAGTTGCTCCATGGCATGCGGGATCTTCCCGGACCAGGGCTCAAACCCGTGTCCCCTGCATTGGCAGGCGGATTCTTAACCACTGCGCCACCAAGGAAGTCCCTTAATATTGTATTCTTAAAGGATTCAGAAACCAGTGGAGAGATGCTTGGGAGATTTGAACACCAAGTGTGGCAGTGAACCAAAGCCATTGACTTTTCTAGTAATTTCCTTTCTGCTTGTCTTTAGAGCTGGGTGTTTCAGGTTGTGTTGAAATCGTTCCTTTTCCCTTCAGCCCTCTTGGGACTAGGCACATTGCTGATCTTCCTTTGTCATCCACGTGATTGGAGAGTGAGATTGGGGTGTTTGGAGGTTGAGGCCCAGCGGGGATCTTTCTACTCCCTTGAACACTATCTTAAGGCCTGAGGGTCTGATAGCACTTCATTTTACTTTCTTTTAGGTAAAACTCCTGTCACTCCTCTATTGATGGGTCACAGGTAACTGAAACTAGCTGAAAATCTGCCAAAGACAGAAACGTAAAACAAAACAAAACTGTATTTTCTGTAACATTTTTTTATGGAAGAAATATAAAAGGATCAACTCACCTTCTTGTGTTTTCTTAAAATCAATAAATTTTATTTTTTATGAGCAGTTTTACGTTTCCAGAAAAATTGTACAGAACGTACAGATAGCTCCCATACACTGGCCACCCCTTGCCTCAGTGCGCGCGCGCACACACACACACACACACACACACACACACAGTTTCCCCTAGTTTAACATCTTGCACTAATGTGGTTCCCTTTTTACAATTGATGAACCAGTGTTGATACACTGACATTCTCAAGGTCCATAGTTTACAACAGGGTTCCCTCTTTGTGTTGTACATTCGATGAGTCTTGATCAATGCATAGTATCATGTATCCACCGTGAGTGTCTTACGGAATAGTTACCTGCCCTAAAAATCCCACGTGTTCCACCTATTCATCCTTCCTTTCCAACCCCCAACCCCTGGCCCTTTCCAAACGCATGGCCACATACAAGATACATCCCATCTAAGACCCGGCTTGATAAGGTCACCCTGTTTTTAAAATTTCTGTATTTCATAGAATCTAAGATGTCATTGATTGTAAGGTGCATCCTTATTTTATATATCTCTAAGAAAAAGAAATTAGACTAGGCACGCCATGGACAGTAAGATGCACTGGACTTCAGGCATGCTAACGTGAGAACAGCTTGCATCTCAGGACTGGTAAAATGTGGCCTCGAGCACAGGGCCTGCCCAAGTACAGCACTTCATTGAAACGAAGACAAATATTCTAAAGAACTGCACCACAGTTCCTGTTTGGCCTCTTCTGGGGCGGCAGTGAGGGGGCTGGGGGATGGTAGGTGGAGAAGGGGTGGTAGAAAGAGTAAAGCAGAAGGAAGTTGAGCAACAGTGCAAAGCTGGGCCTCCCACTGACCCCAATGGCCTGGGTCCTGCGGCTGCACAAACCAGAGAGAAACCTTTACTCTCTTTGTGACCCTGGGCAAGTTACTAGAACTTTCTGAGCCTCAGTCTCTGCATCAGTATGGAGTAATACTAATCCTAGCACGTGACTCTGGGGTCAGATAAACGAGCTGCAGTAGGTGACAGGGTCACTGCCTGCCTCCAGTACGTGCTCAGTAGATACTGGTTCTCACTTCCGCCCTGGATCCTTGACTCCCCCTCTCCCTTACTTCCACCTCCATCTCACTTATGTCCTTCCACTGTCCCCCCAGCAGTCAGCCTGGGCTGTGTGATCCCGCCCTCATTCTCGCTGCCTTGCAAGCGCTCTGGGTGCTGGCGACGTCGCATCAGCCTTGGGCTCGGCCCGCGTTAATTAGCCTTGGTAACGAGACGGGATGGGGATTACCTAGGACAGTTCACAGATGGCAGAGCCTCGTAATTCTTGGCCTTGGTGTTCCCAGGGCTGCCAAGCAATTAGGGTTTAGTAGCTGGTTGTTGTGTCCACTCACTGGCTTCACGACTCGATTAGATACAGCTCAGACAAACCCCAGTAAAATGATTTCCCAGGGACCTTGGGGAATTAGACTGAGATATAATTGAAGCACAGGTTCATTTGAAAATTGCTAAGATTCTCAGAAACACGTGCTCTGCATAATCATGAGACCACAGGACGACAGAAATGTGCCCCCGGCTTCCGGGAATTCCAGGTCGCAGCCGCCGAGTGCAGTGGCCCTGCTCCCCCAAATCTGCGTGACCTTGGGAAAGCCCTGGGGCTTCCATTTTGTCATTTGTCAAATGGGGAGTAAACGCCCACGTCACCAGATTGCCGCTCTGGTTGTACGAGGTGGTGCTGGTGAGAGCCCCGTGGGGCTGTGGATGGCTGTTCCAACGCTGACCGTTAGCTTCCAGCTTGTTCCTAGAGCCCAGCAGTGCTTGTTGCCATGGTTACTGCTGGGTTGATAAGGACTCCGACTGCCAGATTCATAAAATAAAAATTCAGGACTTCCGGTTCAATTAGAATTTCAGATAAACAACGAATAATTTTCGTTGTGAGTTATGTTCCAGACATTGCACGGCTCATACGCTAGTATATCTTTCACCAAGTATTGCAGGAGACATACTTATGCTAAAAAATAATTTGAAGTTTATCTGATATTCAAATTTCACTGGGCACTTTGCATTCTATCTGGCAACCTTTAACAGGGACAGAATATTACCTTACTGAAACACGAGAAGTTTCTCGGGAAATAACTGATGTTAGGATAGATCCGGAACTCTCTGGACCTCATTTATTACAAGTCAGGGAAGAGTAAAACAATATGCACATTGTCCTCAATAATGAGAAGCTACTCTGGCAAAGAAGTTGGTCCCGTATTGGAAAAGGCCAAAGGGGCAAAGTCTCCATGGCCTCCTAGGCTGAGAGAAGGAAGCGAAGTCTCACGTGGAGAAAAAGTTTTTAAGAAACAATTCCGGCGTAGTGTCTCTTTCACACTTCTGGCCCTAAAATTTATTTTGTGAGTTGTGTATATTTCAGCATCTCAATTTCTTTTTTTTTTTTTTTTTGGGGTTGTGGGGCCCCCTACTCTGGCAAAGAAGTTGGTCCCGTATTGGAAAAGGCCAAAGGGGCAAAGTCTCCATGGCCTCCTAGGCTGAGAGAAGGAAGCGAAGTCTCACGTGGAGAAAAAGTTTTTAAGAAACAATTCCGGCGTAGTGTCTCTTTCACACTTCTGGCCCTAAAATTTATTTTGTGAGTTGTGTATATTTCAGCATCTCAATTTTTTTTTTTTTTTTTTTTGCGGTATGCGGGCCTCTCACTCTTGTGGCCTCTCCTGTTGAAGAGCACAGGTCAATTTCTTTTTATCCTGTTAAAAAATCACAATATATGTATTTCTCTGAGTAATTAATCTGAATTATGAACATAAGCCTCACTATATTTCGATGAGGGGAAGGTGAGAGAAGACATTAAATGGATGAACATTTAGAGTAGGTGTTTATCTTCAGTAGATTTTAAACTCTGCTTTAAGTGTTCCTGAGGAGATTAGTCATTTCTTGCTTTAAAAAAATGGTTTTTAAGTGTTTAAATGGGTCCGAGGACTCTGCCATCCTTCACTGATTCTTGACATGATTGGGATCCTTGTGAAGCTTCTCTTAGCTACAAGTCGTGCCATCACCAGCTGTGAAATGACACATATTCGTGGATATCTGTGCCAGTCCTAGTCTGCATTCTGTGGGCAGCATGACAACAAATTGGATGAGACAGAACCCTCCCCGAGGGACTCTATGGTCCATGTGGAAGGAAAACCAACCCAAAGCAAACAGCACTGAACATGGGAGAAAGAACATAAGGTCCAAGGAAGGAAGGTGATTGCCCAGCACCGCTGTCGGCTGTAGTTCTTACGTAGACATTGGTCAAACATTAGTCTCATTAAGTGTTCATAATCATTTTGTAAGTGATATTTTATTATTCCTTTTTTATAGATAAAACGGAAGGCCAGAGAGGTTAAGGAATTGTGCTCATGTCATGGAGCTAGTAAGTGATGGAATGGGAATTCAGATCAGGTCTGTCTGACTTCCAAGTGCCATGGGCACAGTGTCCCTAAGGGGAGATTTAGAAGAAAGACAAATTACTTCTAGCGGAGGTTGAGGGGTGGTCAAGAGAAACTCCATGGGCAAGATCTCGTTTGAGTTGAAGCTTGGAAGACAGATAAGGTTTGGAAGTTCTATGGAAAGGAAGGGCCTTTCCGGCCAAGAGAAGGGCGTGGCAAGAGGCCAAGGATAGGTACACAGAGTTCTATCTAGCTAGTTCCGGGAGCAGCGTGTAGTTCAACCTGACCTTAGCTCAAGGTACGTGGCAGAAAGAGGGTGCGCCAGGCAGTAGGGCCTGGTGAAGGAGTCTCAGTTCCTGTGTGGGTGGTGAGGACTCAGTGAGGGGGCGGGCGGGGTTAAGCCGGCACTGGGCACAGACTGGACGAGGGGAGCAGGTGACACTGGAGGCAGAGAGACCAGATAGAAGGTCATCAAGGGATGACGGAGACAACTGTGAAAATGGAAAAGGGATGATGGCCCTAGACACGGAACAGGTGGGCCTGGTGGACTGACGGACTGGCATAGTGGGCAGTGGATGGCAGGGGCCACTAGTGGTGTGAGCAGATGGCCTGTGAGTTTGCTATAAGTTAAAATTTTGGCAACGTACACCATGGCTGTTTGTAGAGGAGCTCCAAGCCGTAGCGGGGAAGTGGACAGAGTCCCCCGAAGCTGCTTGTACCCTTAAGAGCACAACATTCCAGAGTCTGAGCCCCAGATTTTTAGGCTGAGACATTTGCTCTACTATTATTTTAATCAGGTTCTGTTGAACTCATACTAAGCAATCTTATGAAACACTGAGGTATAAAATTAGAACACAGGTAATAATCTCCTTCTCAGTAGAGAGAATGAGATGGCGTGAATGCTCCTGTTTGCTGATCAACACACTTTTGCCCCGAGGGCTGATCTGCGTGTGAGCTCGGGTCACATCCAGGAGGTGGATGGGTAACTTTGCACTGGGTGGCTGTGCAGTGACCCCACCGGGGACTGGGTGTGCAGTGTGAGAGGCGTGTCGGGCTGGCATCGCTCCTGGCGGGGAGCACAGCCTTGCCTCCTGAAGTACCAGCGTGTCCTCCGGTTGCTTTCTTTTCTTTCTACCCCGTGCCCATCTCTTGAAATAAAGCTGGTGCCTGAGTCTTGGCCTGGAATCCATGTGTTCTCTTTAAGGTTCCTCTTGCATATCTCTGGTCTGTGCCTTGGTGTTTGTTTTTACAGTTTTACTTTGAGAAAACCATCTTACACATCATTTCCAGGTTCACTGGTGGAGTGTGTGTTTGCCCACAGGGCTGTTAGCGCACACCCTGGCCTCAGAAGGGTAACTTGCGTTCCATGGCGTAGGGAAAGGCCTTCCATCTTCAAGTGGAACATTTGGACCCGAGGCTTCACCAGGTTGTAACATCCTGTGCACACGGGAAGGGAAACACGGCAGAATACGCCCACGGCCTTCATACTTCTTGGCTTCGAGAGGTCTTTCTTTCCTTAAAACAACTTAGCAAGTAATCCTGGGTGGACCTTTCTGACTGGGACCTTAGGGAGAGGGAGGTAGTAGAAGTCTAAGCTTCCAGAAGCTTCTGGGAATTTGAATGACTCCACATTTCAGTCACGGCTCAAGAGTGTGAACAAGTCCTGAGACCTGTATACCCACCCTCGCTAACTAGAAGGCACCGATGAGACCAGAAGGAAGGACCCTGCGGAACTTGGGGTCTGGGGCCGCTTTCCAAAGGAGGGCATTTGACGTGTGTCTTGAGGGGCACTAGGATTTGGACCAGGGCAACAGGAGTGGTGTCGGAGTGTGAAGGGTTGGAGGGAGGAGAGGGGTAGGGATCCCTTGAGTGTCTGCTCTCAGCCAGATCCTTCGCAACGTGTTGAAAAATTCCCCTTTACCATGGACGTTGCTGACGTCAGGTCCTGTAGGAGCCTGGCAGCTTACACGCGCGCCATCTCTCCCCTGTGATGCTGAGACCTGGCAGAGAGAGCGCTAAGTACCGGCTCATTTGACTAAGGTCAGAGACATCGCCCAAAGGCAGTAACTTTTAAAGAGCAGAGGCACCGCCGGGCACTGACACAGGAGCCTCAGCATGGCCTACGCGGTGGGCACTGGCTCCACCTTAGCCGACAGGATGCTGAGGCGGGGGGAGCTGCAATTCCTCAAAGTCACCCTGAGAAGGGCTGGGCTCAGGGGTCCAAGCCCTGCGGCCTGAGTCCTCTGTGGCCTGGACTTTACCTGGTGACCGCAGGGACGGTGGAACACTGCCAGCTTCCGAGAATTTCTTACTTCTCCACATGGCGAGCAGAGAAGTGAACACCTTCACACTCTGGGGACTTTAGACCTTTTAACTGCTTAATAGAAAGGCAGTGAGGTGTAAGGCATTTTCAAGTTGTAGAGTGGTCTTCATCTCAGAAATTTCAAAAATGGAAATCCCGTGTGGCCTTGGCCTGCATTTTACACATGGGTATGTTCCTAGGGTTTCCGTCTGTGTCTCTCCCACGGTTGCCCCTAGAGACGTGGCCGCAAGTGGTTGAGGCAGGACTGACGTGTCTGGGGGCTGCCTTTGACCCTGGACTCACTCTTCTGAGTAGAGAGGGAACTTGCCTCCTTTCACTTTCTTTTTACGAAGCATTTAAGTACATGTAAGAGTAAAGAGAAGAGCAGAAGGATTCCCCATATTCACAGCACTTGGATTTAAATATTGTAAATACTCTGTTATACTGAATTCTTATTCATTGATCAATTGCTGAAAATTTATAAAGCGAATCCCAGATATTTTATGTCGTGAATTGCCAACCCAGATTATCATGAGGTGTGTTTTATAGAGAACGAGGGCATCTTAAAAACGAGTACATGGTTATCACAACTGTCGAAGTTAGTAATTTGTTTTAGTTATCATGTAATACTGTCTATATTCAGATTTCTCCAGTTGTTTCCAAACTTTTTGTTTTTTTTAAACATTTGGAGTGTTAAGTTCAGATTTCCGTAGGGTCCATACATTGCATTTGGTTGTTTCGTCTTTTAAGTCTTTCTTAGCTTAGAACGCCCCTGACCTGTAGAGTGTCCCACCTTCTGGGTGTGTGTGAGTGCTCACTGGAGTGGAGTTTACCCTGGTCCCCCCTCCCTGGATGATAAACTAGGAGTTAGACATAAATGCTGGGTGGGTCCAGGTTCAGATGGGTCCACAAGAGCGATCTATGCGCTGCTGCTTTCCCTCATCGTGGATAGTGTGCCCTGGACGGGAAAGGCGGCGGGGAAGTGGATTCTACAGAACAAAATCTGGGTGCTGATACTTGCTACTCCCAAGCTTCGGGTGCCTCTAGGCATGTGACACCAGATTTCTCGCCTTGCCGAGGGCTGGACGGGGTGGGAGCCTGACCAGTAACTCTCACTGGTGACGAGTGAGTGGGAAGGTGTTGTGAGGAGAATAATTGGCCGGGTCTGGGAGAGAAATAGAAGTGGCCACAGAGAAGGGGAGTGGACAGGGAAGGAACGGTCGAAGGCTGGGGCAGAGCGAGGCCAGGGCAGGGCAGAACCGGTCCCCGTACACCTCCTCTGAGCCAGGATGCTGGCCCCGCACTAAGCTCACATGTCCCAACCCAAGCCCAGTTCCTCTGCCGCCTGGCCCTCCCTCCCAGTGCATCCCAGCTCTCTCAACAGCAGGTGCGTTCCCCAGCCGTTCAGTGCAAACATTTTAGAATCACCCCTCAACCTTCCCTTCTACTACATTCAGCCCGACAGCCAGCCCTGTGCTCCCCACCTTCAGCATCACCCTGAACCTGACCCCTCTTCCACACGACCACCACCACCGAGCCCAGGTCCCCCCTCTCCTGGCTGATGGCAGCAGCCCGCTCCCTGTGGCCAGCCTCCACCCGAGCCTGCTGACGTCATTCTCTACGCAGCAGCCGAAGCCACCCTCTCAGTGGGTCCCCAGCTCTCAGCACTGGAAACACACCCGTGAACAAAACAAGTCCCGTATCTGGGAAAGGCTCCCTTCTAGCAGGTCACATTTCAATTAGATCACGGCAGCTTCATGCTAAACTTCAGAGACGTCTGGGAGGCATCCTCTGGGCCATGTGTGAAAGATCAGCCCTCCCCCCAGACCC
>NW_020173666.1:14106565-14112405 GCF_003031525.2 Neophocaena asiaeorientalis asiaeorientalis | reverse complement strand
CCCAGACCCTGTCCCCCAGCCCTTCCCCTTCCTGCTGCCCTCACAGCCCTTGTAGCCGTCCGGCGACCACGTTATGTACATCTATGTGCTGTTTGCTTCCTTACTCCTGTCTCCCTGCTGGAGCGTGTTTGTTCACTGCCACGTCCAGGCCCCTGCACTGGTGCTGGGCATCTGGTGGACTCTGCCTCGATATTTTTTTTAATGTTTCTTTATTGTGGTAAAAGTCACAATATAAAACACACTACTTTAACCGTATTTAACTGTGCAGTTCAGTGGCACTAAGTGCATTCACGTCGTTGTGCAACTCTCACCATCATCCATCTCCCCAATTTTTCACCTTCCCAAACTGAACTCTGTCCCCATTAAACACTAACTCCCCGTTCTCCCTCCCCAACGCCCCCCTACCCTCCAGCCCCTGGCATCTACCAACATGCTGCCTCGATATTTGATTACTGGATGAACTAGGAGGGACTGGAAATCGGATGGCACAGGCGTCAGGGCTCAGTGACTTCTGAGCTGCTTTCTTGGAAGGGAATTGTGAGAAGCCCAGAGTATCGGGGCACCAGAGTGGGGGGGTGGAGGTGGGGTTCTAGACCCTTCCTTTCCCTGTCCTCCCACCTCAGGGTTTTGATTGAGGGTGGGAAGCAGAGAGCTTCAGCCTGGCTTTTATAAGCATCACTCAGGACAGTCATACTTCTTGATGTTTTGCCTGGTCCTGAAAGTGAGACCCAGTAATTGGCAGCCGAGTATTGGCTCCATTTAGTGGAAAAAGCTGCTTTTCTGCTCCTAATGTTACCGCTCCCTGTGCATAATGTAAACGCCTGTAGCGTCCATACCGGCGGCTCTCAGTCCAATTCTATCTCAGCGCCAGTTAACCCGGTTCCTGTCTCCTTCACTGCAGGGTGTACGTCGGGATAGGAGCAGGCAAGTGTTTGCACGGCCCCTCATCACCCTGACCTGCCGTCCCAAGGCTCAGAGAGAAAGGTTACAACGTGGCAGCGTTAACTCTTTAAGACTTGAGCTCCAAGAACATAGCAAGCAGGTCAAGTCCATTCCCTCCATGCCCTGCCAAGGGCAAAGCCTGCAGAGAAACAGGCGCTTCCGCTGGGCTGGGAGGACGTGATGGAGATGCTGCAGGGTTCAGAGGAGTTGGCTTCTTGTGTTGCCAGCTTGTAGCAGATCCGTCTCTCTCAGAGAGGTCCTGCAGGGCTTCCCAAACTTCCCTGCGTTCTAAGGAGCCTTTTTAGGCATTGTTTTTCTGATCATCCTATGAAATGTTAATAGCCCTATAGATATACTCTGCATCTGTTTATAGGCTTCTCGCCTCAGCGTCATTCAATGACCTGGGCACCTAAGTGGGAAAAGCAGCTGCTTGGATGCCTGGGATGTGGATTGAAATGTTGCAAGTACAGCTGGGTCCCTAGTTCAGTGTCATGGAAAGGAAGTACTGAAATCTGGTTGTGGACAAAAGGTATATGCTGGGGAATTAACTAGAAATAATTCAGAACAAAATACAAGTAAGTGCCCAACTGCGTGGAGCACAGATAGAGGCAGGAAGTTAGGAAGCCCTGTGTCTGGGTGGCCTGGGACCTGCGGTTTCGTGGAAATATGGGCATGTGTTGAGCCTGGAAGGATGGGTAAGGCGAGGTAGGGAAAACAGACATGAGGAAAAGAGAGGAAGT
This sequence comes from Neophocaena asiaeorientalis asiaeorientalis, assembly GCF_003031525.2. NCBI lineage: Eukaryota > Metazoa > Chordata > Mammalia > Artiodactyla > Phocoenidae > Neophocaena > Neophocaena asiaeorientalis. The sequence continues at coordinate 14,110,723 of NW_020173666.1, read as the reverse complement.
GATGAGCATGGTCCACGGGGTATAGCTAGGCAGGGAGGAACGACTTCACCCGTGTTTGGAGCCGGTTATGGGGCTGTGAGTCGGTTGGTAAGGCTGGGAGTCTCCACAATAGACCTGGTAGGCAGACGGGGACCAGTTGGCAGCTGGTCTCGCATCAGAAGTCCCGGATTCTGTATCGAGCCCCATAATGTGAAAGTGCGTTTGCTCACTGAACTCCATCCTCTTTTCAGGGTCTCCGTGGGCTCCCTCGGGGCTGGCGAGGTCAGAGCTGGCCCCAAACCTCCCTGTTGACTCGGCTCCCACTAACGGTTCAAGTTCATGTTTTTATCCCCACTTTTGAACATGGCCCAGAGAGTGCAGAAACCAAGGCCAGGGCAGGGCGTGTTCCTCCCCGGGGGTGTAGGAGGGGGCGGTCTCACATCAAACCCCAGAAACTTTCTTCGAGTTTGCATTTTGGAAGCTTTTGAGGTAAGAGAGGTTTCATGTTTAACCTAAATTATTATCAGCTAAATTACTGAAAGAACTATTATGAGTACATAATTATAGATACTTAGCTTATAGATTACATATAATTACGTGTGTGATTATGTAATTATTAAAGTTAGATAAAGTTGATTATAAAAATACCATTTTCCTTGGTCACGTGTCGCCCACATCTGCAACGCGGGGGATTCTGGCTGTTTGAACAGTGAGCTCCGATCATCAGTCTGGATTCCGAGGCCTTTTCTGCAGGAACTTTGCCTCCTTGTGTTATTAGGATTCTCAGCACTTCTTCCAGAAAGGGCTGGAGAGAGGGGAGAAATGTCATTCGTGGCAGGTGCGAGCAGGAAGCTGGGGGAGAGGTTTGGTGGAGAAGGAGGGAGCCCTCACCCCTCCACCCACGTGGGCTGCAGAGGGTTCGGCTGTGGGTTTGGAGGATCGGTGGGTTTCTAGGGCGCATGTCGACCCCTGGGATCCAGCACAGAAGGAGCCGGGTCTCACAGCTGCTCAGCATCTGGACTGCAGTGAAAGGAGGGACATCAGAGCTGAGGACAGGGACATCTGGGGGTGACAGCAGGGCCGCCCGGAAGTCGGCACCCGCCCGTGTGCTGCTCATCCTTTCCTGGCTGTACTCTCTGTCCCTTCATTATTTCTTCTGTCGTTATTGCTGTACTATCCTTGGTGGTCATGGTATTGAGGGGAAGAAAAGCCCTGGTTCTAGGGCGGGCAAGCGTTACACGCTTTAATCACTTCAGCAGATTTAACCTTCACAGCAGCCTTTGATTTGGGCATCTTCCTCTCCCAGAGAAGGGCTGCCCAAGGTCAAGGGTGTGACCCTTGTACTCTGAACATCCTCTGATCTCTTCCCTCCCTAAATGCTCTTTCTCTCCCCTCCGCCATATAATCATGGCTTTTGGTGTCCTCTGAATCCCCCTGTCTGCGTTTAGGGCCCAGCACTCCCACCTCCTAGCGGTGGGAGCTGGACTGGCTCCCTGGCCTCAGTGTTTCCATGCCGTCAGCTGTGAAATGGGGACAGTGATGTGTGAGCTGACTCAGCGAATGCTAGTTGTTACAATTTCCTCCTTCTTTACAAATATGAACCAGGTGCCTCTCCCCTGTCCCCCGCTTTCCCTTTTGTCCATCTACTTCTTTTTTCCTATCTGTAATCGAGCTGCAGAGCGCCATAGCAAATCGAACAAAAACGAATCTGTCCTTCAGACCGTGTGCCCTTACAGCCCCCCTGGCTTTGGTCCTTCCATCAGCCCCTGAAATTGGAGGCAGCAGACTGGGATTTTACAGTCACTTCCTGTGCTTCACAACCCTCCCTGGCCATTACCTCGCTGGCCCCACCTGTCTCCAAGTGGAGTTTGCCAAACAGGCGTCAGTAACTGGCCAGAGACAGGCACGGCCCCAGATCGCAGGGTCCAGAGGTGGCTGAGCTTCGGGAAGATGCCTGCGCCCGTGCTGGGCTCCCGCCAGCGCCTCCGGCCACCCTGCCCTCGGGGAGTAGCAAAAATAAAGACTGCAAAATCGAGCAAACTGAACATCTTTAAATGGGACAAGAGGCTTCAAAACTGCTGCGTTATACGGAAGAAACCTTGGCCGCAGATCTCGTCTGTAACGAGTGTTTGACAGCCATCGGGGCCCTGCTGGCTCAGCCCACACCTCTGGTGAGAATGGGGTGAGCAGGGTGTCCCCTCCCTCCTACAAGGCCCAGGGATTAATGGACAGGTTGAGATCGCGGTGGGCGGGAGGACCGTGATGATATGAGGTGTCAGCTCCTACCAGGGCCTCGGGAGGGGAGGGCAGAGGAGGGACGAGGGAGGAGCTCCTTTCGGTGATGAGGCGATGCGACCCTGGGGCCCAGAAGTCCTCCCTCTTGAACTAGGATTTCACTTCTGTTGCGGCAGCCCCTCCCTTTCCCTCCTGTATCCCCTGCCTCTGCTCTAGCTTCTGCTTTGAACAAATACTGACATTTCCATTTAGAGCTTTTTGGAAGGCAATTTAGAAATATATGTAAAATTTTAAAGTATGCATACTCTTCAATCCATAATTCTACTTTTTGGTATACCTATATTGGAGAAATACTTTCACAATTTTTTTTTTAAACATGCGTTTTCAAGGATATTTACCACAGTATTTGTAACAATAAAAAACAAGGGGAAGAAGCGCTAATCGATGGCAGAATGGCTGAATAGATCATGCTATAACCGTAGCAGGACCCGCCACGCAGCTAGTTACCCCTCATGACATTGCCATTCTGACTATTTTTGACCTAGAAAATGGCAATTTTGTAGAATGAGAGATATCCCCGTGCCTCTGTTTCTTCATCTTTAAAATGGGGACAGTCATTGTGCCTCTCACAGGGTTAATGTGAGGATTTACTGCAATACCGTGTGGCCTAGGCTGTGGCCCATGGCCAGAGCCCGGTGACTATTTGCTGGTACTTCTGTGTATCTGTATTAACATGGAGAGAGCCCAAAATACACCATTTGGAGAAAATAGCTATATGTATATGCTTTCAAATATCGATGAAGGATGAACCCATTCATGGGGGGAAAACACGTGTGTGTATGTGTGAACTCCGACGAACAGGACGAGAAGGCCACTCTCCAAGCCGTTCCTAATGGCTAACCCTGGAGAAGGGAGCTGGGATTGGGGGAGGGTGGAGCACAGGCAGAGGACGTGCCCCACAGAGTTCACCCAGAGGAGCAGAGCTGCTGGCAGACGTACACACCTGTAAAGGGAGCGGCCCTTCGTCGTGTGTGGGGCCGTTTTGGCCGGCCCGGGAGGGCTTTCCTCTCTGCAGCTCCTGCTGGAGCTTGAAGTCCCAGGGAGAGTCGTCAGGAAGGGGTGACGGATGTAAATGGATGGATGATTAAGAGGTCAGGACCCACAAAAGCAGTATCTGCAGCCCCGTGAGGATAGACCGAAACCTCTGGGTTCCTGCTGCACCTGGCGTGGATGGCGTGGGTGACCTGGGTGGCCTGGGATCCTGCAGCAGCCGGGCCCTCCCAGGAGCAGACACAGCCAGGCCCAGGACTCAGAGGGGCTGGAGGGGCTGGAGCTGTTGCAGGTCTAGCTTCTGCTTCATACCGAGGAGGTGAATCAGCACGTCAGCCGCGATGCGTGTGACCTGCAAAACCCGTCAGACCTCCCAAGAGTGTCCCTTGTGGTCCCTTAACTGGAAGCAAACAAGAAAGAGGATTCTGCTGGGCACGCTGCAGGGCCATCAAGGGGAATTACACGTTTTCCTCTAAATACTTCTGGATTAATTGAACTGTTTTACATTGTGACTACAAATGTAAATACTACTTGTGAGTTAAAAAAAAAAAGAAGAAACCTTGGTGAAAAAAAAGGGGGGGAAAAAGGAAAGAAAACCCTTTTATCCAGTGAGATTCAGTGTTCAGTTGTGTAGCTAACAGCCTGTTGAGATGAGGGAGAAATCAGGCCTCTCCGCACTGTCACCACCTGGTCCCGCTGCCATCACCTCTCACTGGGCTGCTGCAGTCACCCCCTGACGGGCCTCCCTGCTTCTGATCTGTTCCCACTTCAGCCAGAGTGACCATTTCAAAATGCAAATTAGGTGCTGCTGTGGCCTCTTTAAAAATGTTGCAATGACTTCTCATTGCCTTTATTGTGAAATTGTAAATAATCTCTCTCTCTCACTCTCTCTCT
>NW_020173666.1:14065902-14106418 GCF_003031525.2 Neophocaena asiaeorientalis asiaeorientalis | reverse complement strand
ACCCGTGTCCCCTGCATCGGCAGGCGGACTCTCAACCACTGCGCCACCAGGGAAGCCCTGCTTTTCCTGTCTTTATTCACAGACAAGGATGCGGAGATTTAGGGGACATTGAGAAACAGACCAGAAGTCTTACAGCCGTTGCGTGGCATCCGCAGGACTGGAGCCTGACTGGGTCTGACCCCAAATCCACAAGCATGATCTTTAGCCTCGTCCATCCTGTGAAGAGCCTCTGCTCTCCTGGTCACACCACCTCTTGAGGGCATGACTGCCTTCTCTCTGGGCTGCAGGCTCCAGGAGGGTGGGAGCCCGGGAGCAGCTGTGGGTTTGCTACTACACCTCCAGCCCCTCACATCCTGCTTGCACACATCAGGTCACCAAACAGTGTTTGTTGGAAGCGTAGATGTGCTGGCACAGTGCTGGGTTCTGGAGTGATGGCTGGGGTCAGGGTGTACCAAGCAAGGTGATCTGTGCCTGGCGGGGCCTGTGGTCAGCAGGGGCCGGGTGTCATCTCACTGTGACACAAGCTGTGATAAGTGCCACGAAGGGCGCTGGTGAAAGTGGAAGGGGGGCCCGGCCTGCCCTGGGCAGGGAGCAGCGGGGCACAGAGAGGCATTCAGGAGGTGTTTGCAGGATGAGTCACAGGGAACGACAGTTCAGCCTGATCTCGCTGCTTCCACGCGCCTCTGCTTAGGGCTTCTCTGGGCTCCGTGGCCAGTAATGGGATAGGTGGGTACTGCCCACCCATCTCTTGGAACAAATCAGTGCAGCGGTAGAAGCATCTTTCTACACGGTGGGAACTGTCCCGCCGGCCAGGCTGCCCTGCGCCCCTCCCCTCCCTGATGGCCACCTCTAGGTCCCACCGGTGTCGCTGCCCGTGGGACAGCTGCCTGGGGGCTCAGCGTTTTCTCAATTCCTAGGAATAGGCAGACTCTTCAGTGTCAAGTAAGGGGTGTGTTTTGGTTCGGTTCTGATGACACTGGTAGATGCTGAAGCCTGGGTTTGTTGGGAGCTTGGCATGCACTTTGCACAGAGTGCCTGTTACGTGTCATGCCCATCGCTTCTCACAAAAGCCAATGAGGCCGCCCCTCCAAAGATTAGGAGGCTGCGGTGCCATGCGGTCCATCTGTCCAAAGCCCCACAGTGCTCTTGTTTAGAAACTAGACTGTAGTGCCTTCTAGAGAGTTCTGGCTCCAGTACCTAAGCACCAGTCTCCAGCCTCAAGGAGAGAGGTTTCCAAGGGTAGCCGCCCAAGCCTTTCACACGTGAGACTTGGCTGGAGTCGAGACCGCACCTGCTGGGTTGTGTGCGTGTGTGTAGGGGCGGGTGATGAGTGAGTCCTCTGCCTAACATGCACCCCTCTAAGTGGTGATAAAAAGGGGCGTGTCCTTCGCAGAGGGCTCACCCACCTACCCACCCATCTGCTGAACAGGCTTAGCTCTAAAATTCCTTTGCAAAGTCACTCTATAGCTGTAGATCTAATCACCAAGTTTCGGCTGGTTTTCTGGACAACTTCTACCATAAAGGTTTGTCCTGAGGCCAGTGGGTTGGGTATTGGTGACCTAGATTAGAGGTATCACTGAAGAATAAAGGCAAGTTGGTCATTGTTGCCCAAAAAAGGACTTTCCTATTTCACAAGCTCCTACAAGAGTGTTTTAATAGTTGCGTTGAGGCCCGCAAGGTAATGGACCTAATTTATCCTTGCCCTTCAGGTGCTGGTGTTTCACCGCAGTGCTGCATTATTCCTGGTGCACTCTAGTGTCGTAAATGGGAGAGAAAAATTGGGTATTTAGTGTTCTTTGATGGCGTTTATAAGTATCCCAGTTGGTCATTTCCAAGGATGTTAAGAATTCTGTACATCACCTCACACTGCCTTTCAGGGCTCTGAAAACACAAGGGCGTGGATTCTTGATGGACTCAGCCTTTCTGATTTATTTTTTCCCAAGGTACTTAATCAGGGAATGCAAGTCATTTGCCTTCTCGAAGCTTCCTCTCCTCCCCTGGAGACTCGTGGAGTTTTCTCGATCTTTTTTTCCTTCTGCTTCGAAACCCCTTCAAGAACTGGGGTCTGGGCTGAAATGATCCAGAACCTGACCCCTCAAAGTTGCTTTCCGTTCCAGCCAGGACGGCAGAGCCTTGCTGCCACCTGGCCCAGCAGACCAGACCCCTAGCCATAGAGGGTGCCTGAAATAAAGGTCCGTCTGTTGTGGTGGTTTGTTCCAGAGCTGGTGATGCTGCTGGAATGGTGGTCGGGCTCGGAGTGCATCATCCACACGGACCCCCGGGCCTACCCCAAGTACGGGAAGGAAAACGCCATCGTTGTTCTGAACCACAAGTTTGAGATCGACTTTCTCTGCGGTTGGAGCCTGGCCGAGCGCTTCGGGGTCTTAGGGGTAAGTCGGACGTGCATTTCCCATCTCACACGTCTCTCTCCTTCAACCCTGTAACTTGTCTTTTCGCTCTCGGTCGTTCAGAGTTTGCAGCAGCATCAACAGACTTGTTGAAATGTTCTTAACCAACTGCTTTTCCTCCTTGCTCAGAATCAAGTGAACATCTGCTTATGAGTAAGGATCGTGTTTACTGAGCAGTTATGATGCCCTGGGCATTTGACCTGCGGTTAATGTATTTAATCCTTACAGAAACATTTGGGAGTCAGGAACTGACACCTGTCCTTTTCGAAAAGCTGCGGTTAAATACCCTGCTAGGGGTCACACAGCTGTTACGCAGATTTGCATTTGAACTTGTCCAGCTTCGTATTCTTAATCTCTATGCTCTGCCCCCTCCCTGGCTGACGGGCAGAATTCACCTCTGAATGTTCATCCTCATGGACGTGAGAAAGCTGAGTGCCTAGGCGACAGCGTTTGACCTGCAGAATTCAGAGTAAATACAAAATCCTGTTTTTCTCCAACTAGTTTGACTTCTTGCATACCTTTGGGACTGGGCCTCCCCAGTTGACTTTTGTCATGGTTAACACATTGAGCTGTGATGGTTGAGCCCGGAGCAAGTACCAGAGTCCTCGGGCTCAGGTATCCCGACAGGAATCGCGGCGTGGACCAGCCCGGGGCTGGGAAAGTTGGAGACCACTCGCACCGGAACTTGGAGATCCTGTGTTGCCCCCGGGAACAGTCCCCCGCAGACAGGCGGGGCTCGCGCACGTCGCACTTGCTTTTGGTGGCCCATGTAGACAGAATCATAGTGTGTAGAAGGCAGGAGTTTGAAGACCAGGCAGAGTAGATGTGACAAGAGTCCTGGGTCAGATTCCCTGGGGATGGTCTCAGTGTGTCCAGTCCCGGACGTGCCTGGGGGTCCCAGAGTTGGAAACGGAACTTTGGGTCCTGCTGGCCTCTGCCTCTTGGGAAGAGCCTTGGCTAAGAGAGACTAAATAGCCTTGGGACACATTTTGTATTTGCTTTTTTAAACTTTTTAAAAAAAATTTATTTATTTTGGCTGCATTGGGTCTTCGTTGCTGCGCGCGGGCTTTCTCTAGTTGTGGTCAGCGGGGGCTACTCTTCATTGCGGTCCACGGGCTTCTCATTGCGGTGGCTTCTCTTGTTGCGGAGCATGGGCTCCAGGCGTGCGGGCTTCTGCAGTTGTGGCTCATGGGCTCAGTAGTTGTGGCTCACAGGCTCTAGAGCGCAGGCTCAGTAGCTGTGGCGCACAGGCCCAGTTGCTCGTGGCATGTGGGATCCTCCCAGACCAGGGGGTCCTCGAACCCGTGTCCCCTGCACTGGCAGGTGGATTCTCAACCACTGTGCCACCAGGGAAGTCCTAAACATTTTTTTAAAATTTGGGGCCAAAGGTGAGAGAAGGAAATATGCTTAGAAACAGGTTCCAATAATGTCTTTAGGACAAATGATGGTCGTTGTACAGTTAAACTATCAAAAGGCAACTAACATCATTAGCAGTTTTTCAAGAGATGGAAACAGTGTGTTAAATCACTGTTGCTACCTTAAGACTTCTAGAAAACTGGAATGCCTGGGGGTGAGTGCACTGAAAGGATTTCTAGGAATGGACAGGCCGCCCTCCCAACAGTTTTCTCCTTTGCTTTCCTATTTGTTCTTCCAGTACTGACGTGATGTCTGTGTAGGCACACGTGTGTGTGTGTTCAAACATATTTTCAGGAACAAAACCAGAAATTCTATTATCTACCTTTCTCTGTCGTAGAGGCCTCGGACAGAGATCTTAGCTATAGTTCTGTGGCTTTTTTTTTTTTTTTTTCTTGCGGTACGCGGGCCTCTCACTGTTGTGGCCTCTCCCGTTGCAGAGCACAGGCTCTGGATGCACAGGCTCAGTGGTCATGGCTCCCGGGCCTAGCCGCTCCGCGGCACGTGGGATCCTCCTGGACCGGGGCACGAACCCGCGTCCCCTGCATCGGCAGGCGGACTCTCAACCACTGCGCCACCAGGGAAGCCCCTGTGGCTTTATTGTCACTGAGAGGAGAGAAAAATGTCATAATCCGAACCCCATCGTGGATACAGATGATTGACGACCGGATCCTTCTTCCCTTACGGGAGAACGCGTACGGGGTGTCTTTGCATCCTGACTGGAACTAGTGCTAATGCCGCCTACAAGCTAGGCTTCCTGGAACGCTGGTTCCTCAAGCGTACTTTGGGGGCAGCTGCTGATTTTCTGGGCTTCGCAGGCAGCTTGGGTATGTTCATGCTCAGGATGTGAAACGTGTAATTTGGGGCAACAGAAAGTGTGTTGGACTTAGAGGCACTTTCCAGTGGCCGTGGTCCCCCTGGTGGCTTTGTGACCACGGGCTTCTTCTATGCGCGTCTTTCACCTTATTTGCACTATTTTCAATCTCTACGGTGTGGTTGTTGTTTACTTTTTATAGATAAATGGGCAGAGCCTCAGTTTGGGTGAAGAATTTGCCCCAGGGTAGGAACTACTAACTCTGATTTCCGAGTTGCTGCTCTTTCCTCCTGGAGGGTGTTGAGAGGAAAAGCTGGGGGAGTGCCTTGTGTCAGAGAATGACCAGGGTGATGGCTGGAGGGACCAAGTTTCCAATCCTGCCACAGTCCCCCCTGCCCGCCCCGGTTTGTGCGGGGCTCGTTCTGAGGAAAGAAAACCCTCAGTACCACCATGGGGTCAGGGATGGAGCAACGGGACCAAGGAAGCAGGGGCACAAACAGGGAGGGGGGACCTTGGACTGGGCAGGAGACCCGGGACTGAGTGGGGGAGGCTTTCGTGCACTGACGAGTGTCAGCACCCTTTAGCATTTTACAGGCAGAGGCTCTGAAACGCCGATCACTTTACAACTCAGCACACAAGGGTGCAGAGGCACGAAAGTTCTTAAGCAGAATGGCCACCCGCCAACGGCACAGGGACTGCTCGTCTCCAGCCTTGACTGCTTCAATGAGTACCGTAGCTACTGGATTTCATTTCTTACTCTTGAAAACCAAACAACTAATGTCGTGTGCAAGGGCACGAGCCTTGCCTCTTGGTCTGGAGTTTCAGGAACTCCACCCAGCGGGGGATGGGCAGGTCTCACCACCTTAGGACGACACCGCTCCCCTTCTCACTGGAGCCTGGGTAGCCCTGCTCAGGGCGCCGCCAGATTGTCTGGCCCCCAAGTTCCCTCCAGCAGTGGAGGGACAGTGGGGAGCGGGCAGCAGGTGAGCACCGAGCTCCCTACCCCCCTGCACTGGGGAAGCAGCCGGTGCCGGGGCCGTCTGTGCGCCTTCTGATGCAGCCGTGAGCTGGCAGAGGCACTGGGAGGGAAGGGAGAGGGCGTCGTGACCTTGTGAGGTTGAGCCAGCTCAGGCGGAAGCTCCAGACTGTGTTCTCACGGGGGGATGTTCTCCCTACGTGGCAGGGCATGATTTACCACCCACGTGTGTCTCCTGGAGCACCTGAGGTTTACCTGGAGGGCGTGAGGCCAGGGGAGCTGCCTGACCCCTTCCTAAAGCGGCCCACCCATTACTACTACCCTTGAAAGGAACCAAGGAGCATCTTGTTATATGAATTGTTTAGCAGTACTTTTGTCTTAATTGACCTTCAAAAAAACTCACCTGATTCACCTCTTTTGTTTATTTATTTATTTATTATTATTTTTGGCTGCGTTGGGTCTTCGTTGTTGCTGGGTGCGGGCTTTCTCTAGTTGTGGTGTGCGGGCTACTCTTTGTTGCGGTGTGCGGGCTTCTCATTGCAGTGGCTTCTCTTGTTGTGGAGCACGATCTCTAGGTGCATGGGCTTCAGTAGTTGTGGCATGCGGGCTCAGTGGTTGTGGCTCGTGGGCTCTAGAGTGCAGGCTCAGTAGTTGTGGCGCACAGGCTTAGTTGCTCCATAGCATGTGGGATCTTCCCGGACCAGGGCTCGAACCTGTGTCCCCTGCATTGGCAGGCAGATTCTTAACCACTGCGCCACCAGGGAAGCCCCCATTTCTTTTTTTTTAAGTAACACATGTTGAGATCCTTCTGGAGTCTGAGGAGTTTGGTTTTTAGAGAAGAGTTATAAAGAAGGTTCCTGACGGGGCATTTTTCATCTTAACAGGTAACAACCCAAGAGGAAGTGAGTTGAAATTGAAGCAAGTGAAATTTGCAGAAATCCTTGAAAGGAGGGTTATTAAATGTGAAATTGGATTTGTGGAGAAAGTGATGGGATTCTTTTACAAAGAAAAAAGGGGGAGGGTTTTTAGTCTTTTATAAGCTTTTACCCTGTGTGGTCATTCTGGTGGCCTGTCCCCCAGGCTCTGGTCCCCTCGGAGCTGGCCTTGCCTGGCATGGGCCGGGCACCAAAGGCTCTGGTTATGGTCTTTAAGGGGTTCACTGACTCATTCCTCCTCGGGGTGAGTGTGACTAGTGGACAGGCCAAGGCGTGCAATGCAAAGGGTCACGGCTTCCGAAGCTTCGAGTCTGTTTACTTTTCTCTCTGCCCCAGTAAAATACGCATGTCCTCCTTCACAGTGGCCCCGAAAGGTTAACCTGAGATCACGTTTGTTGGGTCTTTGAGCAGTGTCAGGGCCTGGTAAGCACTCCGTAACAGCAGCTATTCTTGTCCATTTTTATCTGCTGGGTACGTGTGGCTTGGCAATTACCCCGGAGGCCAACTGGGATGTTCTCTTTGGGTCTTTAAAGAAGCCCTATGTGTTAGTTATCTACGGCAGGTGACAAGCCCCAAATGTAGTGGCTCAAAACAAACTCGAGTTATCACCGGTTGTGTGGTCTGAGATCAAAGCTCAGCTCCGCGGGGCTCCTGGCAGGGGTCCCTCCGAGGCTGGATGGTGGCCGCCCGCGCAGTGGCTGGATCGTGGTCTCATCTGATGGCCGCCCCGCAGTGATCTGCCTCCAGGCTCACCCCTGTTTGTTGCCGGCCTGATTCTCGCGCCTGGGCCTCTGCTTGGGTGTCAGCTGATCCCCACGGGGAGCGATGCAAGAGTGAGTGGGAGAAAAAAGCACCTGAAGCAGAAGCCACGGCCTTACTGCACCTGAAACTTCTGCTGTATTCCATTTGTTGGAGATGAGTTGAGGAGCCCACCCCATACTCCAGGAAGCAGGGAGGTACCAAGAGGAGAGGACCGCTGGGGCCAGCGTGGACGCTGCCTGCCACCCACAGCATGACGTTTAGCCTCCCCCCTCACGTTTCCATTTAGTTAACAATTATTTAGGGGATCCATCACAGCTCCGCCTGAAATAGATCGAATTCCTGTCGCATGTCTGCGTACATCGAGGTGCAGAGGAGAACAGAATTCTGATTCCTGAGCAGAGGGCGCTCACGAGCCTCCCTAGTGCCTTCTAGGCACGAGGCCTCCGTTGATGATGAGGGCAGCTGATACATCTTCAAGGTACTTATCCAGCAAGCGTGTTGGGTATATTTTCTGTGGAAGACACTGCTCTGGGTGCTGTGGAGATACAAGGACAGACTGAAAGGTCCAGCCGTTGCTCTCAGTGACTTTCTAACATATAGAGAGAGGCAACGAAGGGGCATATAAGCCGGTCACATGACACAGGGCTTGAACAATAATGGGAGGTGGGGCACGTGTCCATTGGGGGCACCCTGTGCGTGTCCACAGACCACTCAGCCATACAGCGGCTTCCTGGGGGTCCTTTGCTTGCTGGGGAGGGCCCAGAGGTCCCGGCTAGGAGCTGGGGCCACCGTGGTAAAGGCAGAATACGGGGGGGCGAGTTTTGGTGTCTGGGGCAGCTCTGTTTACAGCCCGTGGGGAAGGACTTCAGTATTTCAACAACTGGAGAATGACATTTCAGTGCTGTTAGCACACTGACTGCTGCACCCAGCGATGCAGAAATTCCCCAGAAGGCGTTGACACAGGGCTGAGGCCTCGAAGAACGGGGGTGGTTTTAGGAGGGGATGAGAGGTGTAGGTAAAGGGAGGATGGTGAGGCGAGGGACAGGGGTGCCTGGAGGGAGGTCATGAGTGATGTGGCCACCCAGCAAGGATGTGGCCAGCTGCCGTGGTCCTGGGCTCTGCTGACCAGTGCTTCTCCATCTGCCAAGCGTACATTTCAGCCCTCCCACTGTCTCATTCGCTGGCTGCCACCTCAAGGTCACCGTGGGGTGCTTTTGGACTTATTAACCCAAATCAGAAAGAAGGTGTCATAAAACCCAAGAGAATCAAGAGCTGAGCCCAAACCTGTCGATGTTCGGTTTAATTTTGCCAGGCTGCTTCTGGTTATGAACAGGCAATGTGGTTCTTTCTGTGCAAGATCACACATATCTAAAAACCAACATTTCTTTTTTTTTTTTTTTTTTTTTTTTTGCGGTACGCGGGCCTCTCACTGTTGTGGCCTCTCCCGTTGCGGAGCACAGGCTCCGGACGCGCAGGCTCGGCGGCCATGGCTCACGGGCCCAGCCGCTCCGCGGCATGTGGGATCTTCCCAGACCGGAGCACGAACCCGTGTCCCCTGCATCGGCAGGCGGACTCTCAACCACTGCGCCACCAGGGAAGCCCTAAAACCAACATTTCTTAAAGTTTGATTATACAAGGACCCGTTTTCTAACTACAGATTTCTGAAAGGAATGTCAATGCAGATTTGTTTACCAAGGCTGCACGAATGTTATTTCCTATAAACCTCCCATCAATGATCATGTTCTCCCAAATTGTAGGTTTCCTGTGTTTTATTTTCAAACGTGTAAAACTACACAATAAAGTGGATGCCCTGAAAGATGAATGTGTGCTCAGGTCTCCAGAACAGATCTTTCTGTTTCCCTCTGAGGGTAGCAGGGGAGAGACAGATGTGTAGGCAAAACTCCCCAGTGGTTTCGAGACCCACATGTGTGACTTGTACCCTGGCTCCTGCGTCTACCAGCTCTGGGACCGTGGGGAGGTTATCTGACTTTTCTGAGCCTCAGTTAACCGTTCCCATTTCGTGCTGTTGAAGGGTTTCGTGAATATAAGTAAAATACCTCATCAATCGCCTAGCACAAAGTAGGCGTGCCCTAACTGTTAGCTCCTTCCACCCTAATTTGTTTCCCTTCATTCAGTGTTTTCTCATGAAAAGTAGGATAAAGTGTAGAGGGTGGAAGAGAGATGGAATGTTCTCAAAATGCGATTTGACCAGCGGTTCTGGCACTGGATCCCGTGCGGCTGAAATCCCCCATCACTTTTATGAACTGCGAGGTATCGTGGCATTTGTTTACCTTCATCCCGGCTTCTTCAGGCTCTCTCTTTGGCTACAGAGAGATTAGAAGTTTCTGGATGTGGAGAAGTGTTGTTTTCCTTACCAGTGGCTACACCTGCAGCCATGGTTTTGTCAGCCCCGTTAAGTTGGATTCCAGCATCCTCGGTGGGTCTGTAGGGGACTCCTACACCTCCCACTCCCACTCCGGTTAATCGGTTAACGGTTAGTCCGCAGCTCTGTCGGCGTTGCTGCCAGGCGCCGCCAGCTCAGGGAGGAAGCAGGGGGCCGCCGTTTGCCTCTGTGTGTTCACCAGTTGGGCCAGGCAGGCTCTGGCATGTGACACAGGTAAGAACCCTGAGAGAATGGAGATGACGTGAAAGCCCTTACAATCCCGGGAGCTGGGAGAAGCGTTGGCCACGGACAGGAGTCTCTGGAAGTACAGATGCGTCTCGAGTTCGTAACCAAGTGTATTCCTGGAAGCGGTAGCGTGCTCTTTAGTTTTAAGAGCGTAGTCCCGAGTTAGATGCGCCAAATCTTCTTTTTTATTGCTCAAGATCCTCTGGCTTGTCTTTAACAAGCCGAAGTCGGATCACACCGACCGGCGGTAAATCCAGGCTGGCTTACAGCAGTGGTGCCGCTGGGCGTCCTCCCTCCTCTTCCTGCAACTTGGCAAAGGCCTGTGACGTTTGCTCTGGGAGCCAACTGTGCACCCATCGCCCCGTCCGCTGCTGCCTCTGTTGCACCCGTCTGCCACCTGCCCAGGGGGCCCCGTGCTCCTGAGCTTCCGTTGACTGTTCCTCAGACACCCCCTGGCTAGAGGTACTGAGGACAGGGAAGCGGCTCCATGATCTTCTGCCCCCTCCCTGGAAGGCTCTGTCTCCCTGTCTGCCCTGGCCCAGGCCCACCCAGGATGGACTCAGGCTGGCCATTCAGATCAGAGGCCAGGCAGCACCACAAGATCCGTGCCCAGGAAGCGGGGCAGAGCATCCTGCCAGGAATTCCTCTGGAGCCCTGATCCCACAGATCACAGTCAGCTGTGACTTACTCTGAACCTAAGAGCTGCCTCGTTTGTCCCCAGATGCCCTTCTTTTTCACTCCACGTCTGCACTCTGGTCAAACCAAGAGCAGTTTGGGACTTGGAAGCCTGTAAGCTGGGGTCCGGGGGAGACGTTATCGAGATCCAAAGAGCTGCAAGCATTTTGCTGGACTTTGACATGTTTGTTTGTTTGTTTCCAGCAGATGAATTCTCACACTGCTTTTGCTCCATGTTTGTTTTCTGCCTTTCCCCTGTGGCTGTGACTAATTGTGGGACAGTGTTCATTTTTCTTTGGGACTCTCTTGAGATTTTTTCTGGTGGTGTAAGGTCCCCAGCATTTTCCTCCTTAGCATCAGAGAAGGGAGAAAGCAAGAGAAAGAAATGCAGTGTAAGTGAGTTAGGTCACATGCGGTACCCTAGTTGGCGCAGGTTGAGTCTCTCACCTTTCCTCTCTCTCTCTCTCTCTCTCTCTCTCTCTCTCTCTCACACACACACACACACACACACACACACACACACCCCTCTGGTTTATTAGTTTGAGCTCCAGTCTTTTCCTCTGTGTTTTACTATGGCCAGGGACTTATATCTCAGAGATATATTCTAATCTCATCTTTTCCTGCATCCATTTCTTTTGCTGGGAAGCATATCTGTCCAACAACTTATCTGCAGAATTTAGTGGCAGAAATAACACTGAAATTGCCAGATTTCCTTTTCTTTTTAAAAATTTATTTATTTATTTATTTTTGGCTGCGTTGGGTCTTCGTTGCTGTGCGTGGGCTTCTCCCTAGTTGAGGTGAGCGGGAGCTACTCTTTGTTGCGGTGTGCGGGCTTCTCATTGCAGTGGCCTCTCTTGTTGGGGAGCATGGGCTCTAGGTGCATGGGCTTCAGTAGTCGTGGCACGCGGGCTCAGTAGTTGTGGCTCGCGGGCTCTAGAGCGCAGGCTCAGTAGTTGTGGTGCATGGGCTTAGCTGCTCCACAGCATGTGAGATCTTCCCGGACCGGGGATCGAACCCGTGACCCCTGCATTGGCAGGCAGATTCTTAACCCCTGCGCCACCACGGAAGCCCAGTTGCTAGATTTCTGTTTCTCTCTTCCCACTATACTTTGGACACCTGAAGCCCATGGACAGTCCTAGCCATCTTTGTGTTCCCAGCACCAAGGAGGTTTTTGGCAAATACCTACTGCATGACCAGAGTGGCTTTGAGGTTCAGGTTCACATATCACACCTCATGATAGCGGCTGACCTGTCGGTCCACTTGCTGGTCCTCTATGGTGATGGGCCTACACAGCTTGGCTGGTCTCCACTAATCTTAAACATTTGCGACTGTGTTTTTAGCTCACAGTCAAGGAAAAGTTCAGAGTGTTAAAATGTGGATGCCGTAGCCTGTTTATTATTGAGGTCTTACCTGTTTTCAAAGTTCCACTTAAGATACCCCATTCAGGTATTTTATATATTTAGTGGAAATAAGTGACCTTGGGTGAACCCAACTGGTAACCATGATGGTGGACCTTCAGGAGGGAAGCCAGGAAGAGATATTTATGCAAACAACCCCTTGACCAGGTGCCATCTTGCTGACTAGTCTCAGTCCCTACTCGTGTTGTCTGCTGGTCCCTGCAGAGTGGTTGGAGGAGGGGGGACATTATGGAAAGGTGACTGCAGAGGACGCCCTACTGTTCCCAACTATCCTACAAACCCAGCATCAACACTTAACATTTTCATCTTATCAATTGGCATATGGCCGTGTTGGAGAAAAACCTCAACTAGGAAGTTCTGACTCTGCCTTTTTTTTTTTTTTTTTTGCGGTACACGGGCCTCTCACTGTTGTGGAGCACAGGCTCCAGATGCGCAGGCTCAGCGGCCATGGCTCACGGGCCCAGCCGCTCCGCGGCATGTGGGATCTTCCCAGACCGGGGCACAACCCCCCATCGCCTGCATCGGCAGGCGGACTCTCAACCACTGCGCCACCAGGGAAGCCCCTCTGCTCATTTTTTAACCACAGAGGCTGTAGAGCGGAGAGAAGTGAGGCGAGAGCCAGATAATCTCAGGTTGGAATGCACCAGATCTTACTGCATCCTTAGAACAGGTTTTTGTAGCACCTTGTGGTCTCTGCCCAGGGGTCGACCAGTTGGCTGGAGGTGCTGAATTTGGGATTTCTGGGGATGGCTGCTTCCCTGAGCAACTGGGTGGTCCTGAAAATGGTTATGGGCTGCTTAATTAGATAGCTTGGGCAGCTCTGGTAAGACAATTCTCAATCTCTCTCTCTCTCTCTCACGCACACACACAGGCTAGAAAGTTTCATAAACTTTTCACCATAGGATGTGATGTGATGATGACGACTCCCTACAGCAGCTAGCAAGTGGCTCGGGGTACATTTCAGCCCCTGGAGTTGTGGATTGCTCTGTGCTACCTGGGAACATTTTTTGTTTTTTAGATATGCTTGTGCCTAGATGGCTCTATTGATAAATCTAACTCATCAGTAAATCCTCTCAGATCTACCTTCAAAATTAATCTAGAGTCAATGAAACTGGTATATTTTCTTGTACGTTCTCTCTTAAAGGCAGTACCATCCACACACAGAGACCTTTGCTTGACCTGGGGGAGTCATGGCGTTGTTGGCATCTTAAGTTTCCTGGAGGACTGTATGCATATTTGAATAGTGCGTTTCTAGTTTTTGGTCATAAATGAATTAACGCCTGTAAATCTCCTAGCCCAGTGCCTGTCACGGAGTGCTGTACTACGTGTAACTATTGTTATTACTACATTCTAAAGCTGGCTTAGGAAATGGGTTGAATTAAAAGGGACATTCAGCTGCTGTGGCTACTTTGTGGTAATAATAATAATAGCTACACATTATTGAACACCTGTGTGTCCTGTTCTCAGCTAGGAGCTTTGGTATATGTTTCCATGTGTTCCTAGATCTTTACAGCGACACTTGCAGCTAAGTATTACTTTGCTCATAAGAATACAGACAGGAAAGTTGAGGCTCACCATGTAAACATAATCAACAACAAGGCCTAGGCCTAATCACAGCATCCAGAGTTTGAAGGTTGAAAGATGGATTAATTCAACATAAAAACAGAAATGGCTCCTCTGTTCCTTTTCCTCATTAAAAACAGATAGGCTGTTTTTGATCCAGAGCCTCATGTTCCAGAAGCAAACGGTTGAAAATGTGCTGATGTCAACCACTTCTTAAAAAGGGCATTGTTAGAGGGACACCAGCAAAATTGTTTTCTGAAAAGTTCAGCGTGTTAGAGTGTGGCTGCCCTAGCCTGTTTGTTATTGAAGTCTTACCTGTTTTCAAGGTTCCACTTAAGATACCCCATTCAGGTATTTTATATATTTAGTAGGAAAAAAAAACAACAACAGGAAAATCTAACAAAATTAAAGAAGCACCGCTAATCTCACCATCTGGCTATAGCTGCTGTTACTTTTCTCCGTTTTACCATTTCCCATATAGTTAGTCATGCTATAAACTCAGCTTTGATTACAGATTAAAAATAAAATTTAGTCTTAACATAAAGCATTTCCCCAGCCATTAAATATTCATAGAAAACAAATTTTAGTGGCTGTAAATCAAGGGGTTGACAAAGTTTGTGTGTAATTGTGCAAATAGTGAATATTTTAGGCTTCATGGACCATATAGCCTCTGTCACGACTTTTCAACTCAACTGCTGGAGCATGGAAGCAGCCATGCTACTAGCAGCCTACTAGCAGTAGGCAACGTGTATGTAAAAGAGAGCGGCTGTGTCCCAGTAAAACTTTATTTATAAAAACACGTGGCAGAGCAGATTCGTCCCGCTGGCTACGTTTGTATGATATCGTATATGACGTAATACATAGAACTATTTTTTTTAATTTAATTTTTAAAAATTGAAGTATAGTTAATTTGCAATGTTGTGGTAATTCATAGAACTCTTCCACTGTGGGACATTTAGATGGTTTTCAGTGCTGTGACACAGTATGACAGGGATGACACACAGACTGTTGCGGTCACGTCTTTTGGTTTACATGTACATCCCACATCAGTGTCAAAGTCGCCATTTCCTTTTAGCAGCAGGTCATCAGGGGCCAACCACTAAGACCCACTTAGGTCTTGTGGGATGGATCCATTAATAGGAAACAGCCCTGAGAGTACTTTTCCCCAGCAGACAGCCGTGACTGACTGCATTGGACCATTCACCTTCCAGACCCAACAGCTGCTACTTTGGAGTATATGATCCTTCTCTTGGCTATACAATAGATCACCATTCATAGCTCCTTCAAATTGCCATAAATTAATTTTGGAAAGAGTTCAGGAGCAGGTAATTTTTAAAATAATCCTAACCTGCCGAGAAAGTAAGTTTAGTTCTTTGGTGAAGATTTTTTGTTTTGTTTTCATCCTCAAGGCTGTGATCAGGGAGGTGACTGAAGGGCAGAGAGCAGGGACCATGAAAACATCCCAGCTGACAAGAGGGGATGGCTGAGGAGAGGGCCAGGAGGCCTCCCACAGCCTGAAACCCACCTGTGGACTCGGCGCGTGGCCTTTAGATGGCTCCAGTGGGGGAGTGGTGATGCGTAGAAAGTGTAGCCTGTGCCGGGCACACGTGGGGCCACACCCCTCATTAGGAGAGTACTCTGATCTTTGGGGACCTGCCTCTGGGCCCTCTGGGGCAGGTCGTCAGATTTTATGGCTTTGGTTCTTTTATTTCTTTTCTTTTTTGTTTTGGTTTTTGTTTGGGGTTTTTTGTTCGTTTGTTGGGTTTTTTTGGCCACGCTGCACGGCAAGCAGGATCTTGGTTCCCTGACCGGGGATCGAACCTGTGTCCCCTGCAGTGGAAGCTCGGAGTCCTAACTAATGGACCAGCAGGGAATTCCCCAGGCTTGGTTCTGTCCGAAGGAATTTGCATGTTGGAAATTGGTGTGTGGGAAAAACAAAACCAAAACCCGCCGAAACGTGGAGACGCTACTCCTGAAAGGTATCTGTGCTTTTCCTTCTCCCAATGGGGAAGATGCTTGTGGATTTTTTAAGGTCAAGGGAACAAGTGGCTGTTCACACCTTTCCCTGGCCTGCGTGGGTGGGTTGGGGGATATGGCCTGTTGCCCCTCTGCTGAGCTTTGTAGTTCTTGTGGGAGTGACAGGGAGAAGAGACAGGGCAATGCTGAAGTATGGCTCTTGCTTCCGGGCCTCGTGGGTTCAGGGGCATGACCAGACAGCTGTCACCAGGAGCACAGCTGAGGCCGCCACTTGTCCACATCACCGCCTCCATCATCTGTGCCATTGATGGATGACGGCTATTTCTAGGAGCCTTTTGGCCAATTCCAAAATTAGGGGTGAAAAATATAGAACCCAATCCACTAGATCAAAAGCTGGTTCTTGTGTCTCCCTGCTCCCTCGCCCCACTGGATCCCTGCTTGTCGTTCCCCACCCCCTCCCCGTTCGGGGCCTGCAGCACCTGCAGCCTTGGGGCTGCGCTGGCCAGCAGACGGGTGGGGCTCTCCCAGCACCTCTGCTGATCCCGGTTCGCCTCTCGGCACCACCATTTCCCAGCTGTCGAACCCGCAGAACCCGCTGGGCCATGTTTCCTGGCCTGTAAGGAGGGTAGGGTCCGCCCACCCGCAGAGCCAGCAGGGTTGCTGCGGACCGGGTGAGGTCTGCGTGGTGGGCTTAGCGAGCACTTCGGGGTGGGCACCTACCTGTGTGAGCTGGTGGAGGGTGATGCAGCATCCCATGGCCCCCAGAGGTTCCCGACTGCTCCGCTGCCCGCCCTCCCCTCGGAGAGCCAGGCCCCCTTGCTCCCTGCCCCCTGGGGCAGGGTTTGCACGACCTTGACCTCCAACTGACCGGTGTCGGAGGCTCCCCGCCTCTGCATGCTCGGGAACTCTCCCCGTGCCTGGAGTGCACGTTCACTCCTCCTAGAGATCTCCGGCGGCCGTCGGGGAGGACCCCACGCCCCTTTTCACGGACGCCCCGGGCCCCCTCTGTTTCAGGGCTCCAAGGTCCTGGCCAAGAAGGAGCTGGCCTACGTCCCCATAATCGGCTGGATGTGGTACTTCACGGAGATGGTCTTCTGCACGCGCAAGTGGGAGCAGGACCGCAAGACCGTCTCTGAGAGCCTGCTGCACCTGCGGGACTACCCCGAGAAGTACTTTGTACGTGCACCCGGCCGTCGGGTGCCCCGTCGCATATGAACTCGGGGTTCCCCGGTCACACACTCACACTCGCTCACGCCTCTGCTTCCTGAGCCTCCGCAAATGTAGACCCTCTCTCTGAAGCTCACAGACCCTTGAACACAGTTAGACGGGGGGCTGGAGGTCCTGCCTGAGGGAGAGCAGGCACAGCTGCCAGGCCATCCCTGCTCGGGCCACTTCCTAAGGCTCCTGTGGGACCGTGTGCGGCGTTTGACGGGGGATGGTGCGTGGGACCCCGGGACCTCGTGTGACCCCTGGGCTGTGTGTGTGACCTGGGAGCTGTCTATGTGACCTCAGGACTGTGTGTGTGACCTCAGCTGAGTGACCATGGGGTGTGTAAGTGGCCTCGGGGACGTGTGTGATGGCCACCCTGTCCCTTCCAGTTCCTGATTCACTGCGAGGGCACGCGGTTCACGGAGAAGAAGCACCAGATAAGCATGCAGGTGGCCCAGGCCAAGGGGCTGCCCAGCCTCAAGCACCACCTGCTGCCTCGCACCAAGGGCTTCGCCATCACCGTGAGGAGTTTGAGAAATGTAGGTAAGGACGACCCTGCGGGGCCCCGTGCCGTGAGGGAAGGGGGCCCTGGCACCCACAGGAGTAGCTTCCTCCCTGTGCCCCCACCCCCGCCCCTACGACGGAGAGGAGCCAGGGACGGAGGCTGGCACATCACCCCTGCTTAACCTGGGTCCGGGCACCCAGCGTTGGCGGAGTGGCCACTGCCTGCACAAGTGCACACACGCACCACGCCCACACGTGTAGGCACACGCACGCTAGGCCAACACTGCCCTCTGCTGCTCGGCGCAGGTACTGCAGGCGGCGGGCGGTGCTGAGTGCCTGGGGCCCATGCCGGGTCAGCCCAGGTTTTTGTTGCGGTTTTGCTTTATTTGGCATTTCTTGCCCGTCTTTGGCATCAGCTGCCTCCAGGCGATGACCTCTGTGACCTTGCCGTCTGTCGGGCTGGCCTTGAGTCCGGAGCCCTAAATTACTGTAGGTAAGGACGAGAAGCAAGTAGCAACAAGACCAGCCTGCCGCAGTCTCTGTCTCCTGTTGAATTCTGGTCCCTTTAGTTTGGAAACAGGTGCTTTACCCTTTCCTGCCCTGCGGGTGCCGGAAGCCCCACTGCCCTGTCCCTCGTCTCCTAGGAGGCGGGCGGGCGGAGCTGGGGGACCTCCCCGCGTCCCCGGTGCCGGCTCTGCGCCCGCCGAGGCCCCGAGGCCGAGCATTCTGCGGGGAGAGCCGGCGGGGGCCCAACGCGGTCTCCGCGGCCCCGGTCCCCGGTCCTCTCTGCCCCATGAGGCCGAGACCCCCAGCTCCTTCCCGGCCTGCACCGGGGATTGGGGTCGGTGCGTGTGGACCGTGCGGCGTTTCCGGTGCTGTCCCCACACCAGGGGGCGGCGACCCCACCCGGAGCTTTGTCTTTGTG
This sequence comes from Neophocaena asiaeorientalis asiaeorientalis, assembly GCF_003031525.2. NCBI lineage: Eukaryota > Metazoa > Chordata > Mammalia > Artiodactyla > Phocoenidae > Neophocaena > Neophocaena asiaeorientalis. The sequence continues at coordinate 14,088,210 of NW_020173666.1, read as the reverse complement.
ATCGCGCAGACCGGCCACCCGGCTCCTGTGGACGGAACGAAGGCAGCACCGAGTCTGACTTTAACACGTGGGGACGCTGAAGGTCCCCAACTGCTCCAGGCGGCTGTGGGTCCCTCCCGCAGATTCTCCCCCCTGCCTGAGCTTTGTCTACAGGCCGAAGGGGCAAAGACTGCCCAGCTCTGCAGGCTGTCCCACCCCCGCGAATAGTGACGATGATGACGATGATGATGATAGCAGGGCGATTCTAATACACCAGGCAGCACAAGCACCTCACGCATCGCGTGCCCGCCAGATGCAGCGCGTGCCCGCCAGATGCAGCGCGTGCCTGCCAGATGCAGCGCAGGGAACTTTTTTTACGTCCAGTTTACAGATGAGGAAGTTGGGGCTGAAGGGTGAGGAACTTATCCCAAGTGACTCTACTATTACACAGCAGGCTGGGGTCACACCCAGGGCGGCCTGGCTGGCGGGGCTGGCAGGGGCGTACCCGTCCTTCTGCTGGGCTTTGCAGGCAGATGGATCTAGTGCCGGGCCCAGTTCTATCACTTCAAGACCTTGGGGCTTCTTCTCTGGAAAAGGAGGGAACTGTGCAAATTTAGGCTGTTCTCTGGGGAAGCCCCATCCTTGATTAATCGAAGTAACACCCCCTGTGCTGGAAGCAAGGGCAGGCTGAAGAAAGGAGGTGTGAGACCCATTGACGGACATGGGCTCTCACACCCTGGGGCTCTACAGCCACACCCCATGCAGCCTGAGGCCTTTCACTCTACGTAATTCTGTGCTTAAAATGGCTGGACGATGTACTAAACGTGAAGGTTATTCTCCCCCAGCCTCACTCTTCCTAGGGAGGGGGACACCCCTCCCCACCGGGGAGGACAGGGGAGTGGTCTCGGTTGCTTCGGTGGAGGGGTGGGAAGCTACCTGCCGGCACTCCAGCAGGTCAGCGAGAGGGACCCTCTCCCTTTGGCTAAGACATGCTCTAGCTGCCAGAGCACCCCCTGTGGACCCCACGTGGTGGGCAGGCAAATGGACAGTGGTTTTGAACCTTGGTTTTTCACGTTCCCAGCCAGACCAAGTGACTCTCTACCCGCCCATCACCCCACTCACTCGATCGGTAGTAATTGCAGGTATGCAGAGCTCTCAGTGAAGTCTACTGACACAAACGATGTGCTGGGACCTTTGGGAAGGGCTGACATTTAGCGTCCCGAGTCCCATTCTCCGGGAGAACTAGGCTCAGGGAGACCGAGTGGGCTGTTCAAGAGAAGATCCCGCATCTGGGAAAAGGTGGCCCTGGGATTCGCACCCAGACTGACGGCAGAAATTCTGTTCTTTCCACTGTCCAGTCCTGCCTTACTGACTCTGCAGGAGGGGCCGTCTGTTTCCACTGCGTATTTCTACCCTGCTCTTCCCTCACTGTTCCTTCACACATCCTGTCCTCCTGCCATCCTGCCATCCAAGCAGCATCCATGGAGCCTGGGCCAGGCCCTGGGGCTGCAGCGAATGTTGACATAACTTTGAGTACACTGACAGGTTAACTCACCAGCTGGCAGACACATTCTTGTTTGTTTCTCAGCTACGTGTCAACTGACTAAGCCATGTTTCAGTCCCCCAGGAAGTTTCCAGTATCTTATTCTAGTTTTATAGCTGTCTTGTTTTTCTAGGGGAAAAATGCACATAGAATGGTTCTGCTACTGTAACTCAGAAACCTCCTTAGATCGTACTCTTTGGATTGACTTACCTTGCTATTGATATTTGTTTAAATATTGATACCTGTTGTAGTACCTCATCTAGATGGGCCATCTGACCTTGGTAGTAACTGTGTTCTGTTACTAAGCTGTGTGCTTTTCTGATGATGGAACGTGGTATGTACTCAACGTAGAACATTTGGACAATATAGAAAAGCATGAAGAAGAAATTAGTAGTCCCTTCATTCCAAGATAATCAGCTAGCAACTCAATTATTGTTTTTCCAATATGTGTATCTACAAAATGAAATTGGGTTCACACGCTATATACTGCTTTGTATTTGTTTTATTTTTTTATAGTTTCAGCTGTATATGACTGTACACTCAATTTCAGAAATAATGAAAATCCAACACTGCTGGGAGTCCTAAACGGAAAGAAATATCACGCAGATTTATACGTTAGGTAAGCTGGCTTCGTTTCCTTTCCAGAAAATAGGGCGCCCATCCCAAAATAGATAAATCACAAATGACCCGCAGACCTTCCTCCAGGGGACTGTATGAACGTATTAATAATTTCTTGTCTGCAGTCTGTACTAAATGGCATGTGTTCACAGTCATGTTTATATTAACAGAGACTCGTGCACTGATGTACATAAGTAGGTGAGGGCTCTCGTCTTCCCAGACACTTGGTGACTCTCTCTCACCAGCTCGTTCTCATCAAAGAGCTCAGGTCTGACAAACGAAAGACAGTATTTTGCAGCCATTTTTGAGACTGAGTGTGAGAGTTTATTTCATTGACCCCCTTTCTTGGAGGATGTGTCTACTCCATAGAAACAGACACAGAAAAGAGCATCTGTAATTTACAAAGAGGCCTCCAAGCAAACGGAGAACATTTCAGCAGCATCTCACTTGTGTGTTATATTCCAAGCTAGGGAGCACAGAGAGGCAGGTGTCCTCCTTGACTGGTCTTTGTCTGAGTCATTGAATCAGGCTCTGGGCCATTCCCTCGTGGGCCGTGATTGCACTTGGGCCTGTATTTCCCCCCATGTGGATGTGGATTTCCCCTCTTTTCAGTCAACTGAATTACCCTCTCACTTCCACATGATCTAGACTACTACCTAAATAGAAGCTGAAGGATGGCAAGCATTGTTAGTCTGAACCTGTGTTCGGGGCACCCGGCACGGGCCTCCTCCTTGCTAGCTGCTCTCTGCTTGGCAGGCGGATCCCTTTAGGAGAAGTCCCAGAAGATGAGGACAGGTGCGCGGCCTGGCTGCACAAGCTCTACCAGGAGAAGGTCGGTGCTACGGGGTGGGCTCTGCACCATCTAAGGGTCCTTTTCAAGCGGCAGCTGTGGTGCTTTGGGACCTCCGCGAGTTGATGGTGGAGCGTGAGCCTCTCCCACCGGGCGAGACCTCACGCCCTGGATGTTAATGACCCCAGGGCCGACGCTCTACTTGGCGACAGGGAAAAAAAACGTCGCAAAATGTTTTTAAAGGGGCCTTCACAGAAAGAATGGAGGACTATTTCATGGGTGTAGTGGACAAAAGAGGGAGTTATGGCCCCAAGAGCCCTTTGTCCACTTTCCCGCTGCTGGTCTGAAGGCAAAATATTCTTGGGGGGGTGTGGGTGCTCTCTTTGGCAGTGATGGCTCTGGGTCCACAGTGTGATTGCCTGTCTGGTCTCTAAAACATCACCAGCGTGAGCAGGACGAAGGCCCACAAGGGTCCACCTGGGCCGCGTTTGACTCCTTCAGGAGTCGGAATTAAGAGGTTTTCAAGCTGGCGGTGGGTTTTCCGCTTACACTGAGGGAAAAGTGTAACACTTACACGCCTTGGAAGAGTGGTGGGCTTGGCCCCAAGGCACGGTCCTCTTCGAACAACACACTCCCAGGCCTGAGCCCTGGCTGATGCCTGGGAGGGCTGTTCCCAGAAAGCTCCCCCTGCCTGGATTTGTTGACACAAGGAGGCACCAGCTCTTTCTCTCTGTCCCCCCCACCCCCTTTCTTTTTCCTCTCCTTTTCTTCCCTTTCTACCCAGGGTCATAAGAGAAATTTTATTTTGCTGAGCTGAACGCTGGGAAAGCCCAGTCGGTCCAGCTGTACGTGGGTCACTCGGCCTCTGTGCCCTCCCGTCCAGTCCATTGGTGGCAGCCGCACACAGTGTGGACTCAGGGCGCTTGTCCTCTGTCAACAGGTTCTCCTGCTCCTGTAGACTTTTGGGGTGCTGTTTCTTTCTAGGAAATACCAAAAAATGGAGGCATCATTAACAAAGTCCCCCTCCCTGACAGGCGGACTTTATTACAAAAGAAATAACACAGCCCAGAGAGGCCGTAAACATTCTGCTGCTGGAGCTGACGTCTGGCCCTGAGCCAGGCGTCTGTGTCCCACCCGGCAAAGTCACACGGACGGAGCCCGCGAGGCTGGCAGGAGTCACAGTGGCCACCACGTCACTGGAGAGCAGTGGGGGTCTTGGGTGAGGTTTAGTTTTCTAATGAAACCAGAGCAAAAGAAAACTCTGGAGTGAATACAAAGTTCAGAATCCTGCTGACTCCTAGAAAAGGGAGTACTTTTCCCTCCTGTTAGAGGTTACAGATAAAAAATCTTGGCTTAGCAAATGTCTCACTGGAAACGAGATAGAAAAAGCATCTTCAGTTCCCCATTGTAACATTACAATAGAACAGCACTATCAAGGCTATTAAGGAAAAGAATTCAAGAAAACTTGCCCATTTTTTAAATGGGCGAATTTTATGGTATGTAAATGACACCCCAGTAAAGCTGGTGTTTTTTTTTAAGGCACAAAAGTATCACCTCCTGTTTTAGTCCAATCAGGCTTCTGTAACAAAGTGCCACCCACAGGCATGGTGGCTTATAAACCACAGAAACTTACTGCTGACATTTCTGGAGGTTGGATAATCAGGAGTCAGAGGTGAGGGTGCCAGCATGGTGTCAGATTCTGGTCCCAGCCTGCCATGTTGCTGTGTCCTATGGTGGGAGGGCTGAGAGAGCTCTCTGAGGTCCCTTTTATAAAGGCACTAACCCCATTCATGGGGGCTCCACCCTCATGACCTAATCACCCCCCAAAGGCACCTCCTCCTAATACCACCATCTTCGGGGGGTTAAGATTTCAGTGTGGGAATTCAGGGAGGCAGGTGCAAATATCCAGTCCACCGCACCCCAGTTACCTAGTTACCAGGCTCCTGATGGCCCTGCTGGGATAAGAAAAGTCACCCAGGTTCTGGCCAGGAGGCGGAATGGGAGGCCTTGGCAGGTTAGGTGCCATCTCTCTGGGCATCCACACGTCACTGTCACTTCCTGGGAAGTCCTCTGGCCGACTGGCTGTGTCTCCCTCACCTCTTGAGGCTGGGAGCCCCCCGCACGGGATACCTTGTCCAACAATTGCTTGATCATGTGATTTCCCTGAGACCCGCCAGGCTGGAGGGGCAGCCGGGAAGGGGCCGCAGGGCAGAGCCCCTGAAGTGCCCAGGAAGGGCCAGGGGCTCTCCTTCCAAAGCGGCCCTTTGAGGACTCATTTTAATTGTGACCTTGAGTGGTCAGAAATTCGCATCATTTAGTACATCCTGATTGGGAAAGAAGACAAGTAAGACAGGTACTTTAGACATCTCTATCTCAAGTTGTTAAAGGGAAAATTAAGCGCTTAAGGTATAAGGTTTGGGTGTATGGACGCTTATTTTCCAGAAAACTCAACTAACTCCCTGCAGAACTGGGCCACGACGGGGTGAGCCAGCCGAGCAGGGCTGCAGATGCTCTTTGTTCGGCGAGCGCGCTGTCGGCCCTGGGAGGATGTTGGGGTATTTGAGTCGAGCTGGAAGACCCCCCCACCCCCACCCCTTGGCTTGGGGGGCCCGGGGGCGGGCGGCGGGAGGGCAGGAGGCCCTCTGCCCACAGGACGCCCTCCAGGAGGAGTACTCCCGCACGGGCACCTTCCCCGGGACGCCCATGGTGCCCCCGCGGCGGCCCTGGACGCTCGTCAACTGGCTGTTCTGGGCCTCGCTGCTGCTCTACCCGTTCTTCCGCTTCCTCGTCAACGTGGTCCGCAGTGGCTCCTCCCTGACGTTGGCCAGCTTCGTCCTCGTCTTCTTCGTGGGTGAGTACGGGGCCAGCGGGGCCTGGGCAGGGGCGGGGGGAGCATCGCGGAAGGGGCAGGGAGGAGCGGGGGGCACCGCGCCGTCTGTGAGGACAAGGCCCGGCTGCAGATCCCGCAGGTGGACAGGCAGAAGCTCGAGCCGGGCCCAGAAACCCCAGCCTGGAGGGCTTCCGCCCGGGCGCCCCCTCCCCGTGCGCATGCACCCCTTGCGCCTGCAAGCCCCGCCAGGGACGCTCATCAGCAAGAAAACGATTTCCTGGGTCCTAGCAGGAGCCAACCAAGGCTCTTTGCTATTCAAAGTGGGTCCAGGCCTTTTTGGGGAAGTAAGTGTGGGTACGTCTCCTCGGTTGCCACCTGCACTGGGTGGAGATGTTGGGTAATTCAGTCTTTTCACTCATCCCTACGGGCTTTATTTGACCCGTATGTTGTTTCAAACGACTGACGTTTCTCCACAGCCCCAAGCTTCCCTGGGCACTGCCACTTGTTTCTGAAGTGGGGCAGCCAGTTACCACCGTACACGGCCAGTGTGCAGCTTGGCTGGCCGGGTGTCCAGGGGAGCTGTGGTTGTCAGGCCCCCAGTGGGATGGGGATGGAGGGTTGGACCCAGCCTTTCTGCGTGCAGTAGCAGGAAGGCGAAGACGCAGACCACGCCCTCTGGAGGAAGCTGGCGCTCCTTGCAGATGATGGCTGGGGAGGGCTGCCCGGGTGTGTGGTGAGCAGAAGCCCAGCACTCTCCCTGGGAGACGTGGGGCGTCTCCAGCTTTGGAGGAAGTGACTGCTGTCTCCCCAAGACCTCATCACCCGTGAGCCCGAGCCTTGCTACGCTTTGCCCGGAATTACTCTGTGTCTTGGTCCCCTCAGGAAGCCTTTCTGCACTGGAGTCCGAGGTTCACTCTCCACAACGTCATCAACTCCACTGAACAGAGTTCTAATGCTGGGGCAGGGGCTCATGTCCCAGCCTGTTTGGAGTTGGCCCCAGGCTAGAAGCAGCCCACTGTAACTTGACCCGTGGGCTCCACGAGCCCCATACGCTGGGCGGACTCTCCATCCCAGTCGGCTCCCTGGTCTGCCAGTTCAGTTTCAGCCGCTCCCCATCTATCCACTTTTACACGCGTACTGTAAACAGACTGTTGCCAGGTCCCGTGTTCGGTGCTCGGCACACTAAGGTGACTGAGACAGACGTGGTCCCTGCGCCCAAGGAGCTCGCCGTGTCTGTCGTCTCCAGAGGGGGCGCTTAACTGCAGCTTCTGTGCTCTAGACCGCGTTTTCCAGTCTCCTAGCGGTTAAACCGGGCTCTGGTGTGCGTCCTACACTTTCTCTGTTTGGGCCAAATCCTGCCGTCGGAGAAAAGGCAGGCAGGGACTTTGCTTGTCTGCTGCTCTAAAACTTGCACCAAAAGCAATGCTGGGACATGCTGGGCGCTAAACGGGAATTTGAGCTGCTGCACTGCCCAGGGCCTGGTATGTCCTTCATTAAGCCTTGCTGAAGGGTGCTTGGAAGTTACTGCACTGCGATCACCAGAGTCCTCTTTGCCTTAGGGATCGGCATAGGAAGCAGAGGAATTCTGCAAGCCCCTGGGCACAGCGGGGTACGGCTCACCACGTTCTGTTCACCTCCAGTGCAGAAGGATTAAAACTTGCCACCGGAACAGCCTTGCTCTGTTTTAATGTCCCCTAGTCTGGTTAGAGCCCAGCACCCATGCTCAAGGGTAACTGAGGCAGGGATTATGAAGTGCACCCAAGTCAGCCAGCTCTCAGCTGATGCTTGAGATTTACAAAGCTCCCTTCTTTGGTTCCCATCGGGCAAATCACAGCGGAGTTCCTGCGGGCTTCTCCTAACCTGCCCTTCCTATTTCTGCAGCTTCCATGGGGGTCCGATGGATGATTGGTGTCACAGAAATTGACAAGGGCTCCGCCTACGGCAACATGGACAGCAAGCAGAAGAAACACAGCGACTGACCCAGGATGCACCACCATCCAAAGGGGACCTTGGAGGACTGGTGGATGCTGCCATCATCCTTGGAGGGACCCAGTGATGAAACTGGGTGAGCCCCTGCTGGGGAGGCAGGGGCATGGTCTCAGCGCCAGATGGGGAGGAAATGTGCTTAAATCCTTTCCCCCCGTGCTTTAGTGGGCTTTGGTTCTCTTTCTTTCCGTGTGAGTCTGTGTGTGTACGTGCGATGGGCAGGAACACGTGTGAGCGAGGATGAGGTGCCGGTGAGTGTGATCATTCGGAGGGTACTTGAGGTGCAGGGGGAGGGCAGACGTGGGGAACACTCGGGGAGTCCCCGTCCATCCTTTGGTGCTGAGTTTTCTGTAACCCTGGATTGCCACAGACAGAGTGCAAGTCACTTTAGGTAAGATGACTAAATTATGCCTCCAAAAAAAAGAAAATTAAAGTGCTTGGCTCCTGTGTGGTGTGTTCACACAGCCCGCTCCCTCCTTCCATTCAGCCCCTGCCTTGCGTTTTGGAGTCTGGACCACGGTGCTCTGGAGGGTGCTCACAGGAGGGGTCTGGGGGGGAAGAGGGCCCGTGGGCCAGGGTGGCTAGACGAGGTGGGTCTGCAAACGCAGGAGCCTGCGAGTGTCTGCGTGGAGACGGCAGGAGCCAGGAGGCCAGCTGAGCCGTGTCCGCAGGACATGGTGACGGGGCCCCTGGGAGGCGGTGGTGGTTCCCCAGTCTCCCTGCAGTGGAGTCTGCGGCCGAAGTCCTGAAGATGTGCCCAACTTCCTGAAGAACCTCGTCTTGAAGCCGAGCATTAAAATAAAGCCTGGGCGTTCTGCAGCGATTTGAGAGATGGTGACTTTACAGCCTCTGCTCATCTCGGTAGCAAGCAGAAATTGGTCCCCAAACAAATGCAGGCTCACTTTAACAGAGGACCACGTCGGAGCCCAGGAGCTCCTCCAAGCAGGGTCAGGCTGAGCAGACACTGTGGTACGTGGTCCCCCCGGGCTTTTGCTTTGCTTCTGGAAGCCCAGACTGCCACGACGCGGAAGAGCCCTGCTCCTCGGCATCTAGGACGGTCTTGGGAGTCACGGTCCACGTGCAGGATTGCGGCAAACTGCTGTCAGTCAACAGGCGCCAGAGGCAGAAGAACAGAGAAAAGCAGTGACGTTTCCGGAGGAGAACGAGTAGACACCACACAGCACGCGTCCCGGGCCACGCCGCCGCAGCGCTGGGTGGGCCTGACGGGAACGTGCGCCGAACTGGAGCAGCCTTTTTCCCTGGACTGCCCCATGCCACCCGGTACTTACCTCCTATTTTGCTGCGATTATGTAAGAAGGGATGAACGGTCCCATATAAAAGTCGGCCAAATACTATTTAAAGGCTTATTCTATTCCGAATCATGTCCCACGTTTGCTCTTAGTCACTGAGCGCTTACCAAGCACAAGTGAAGTTACGAGAGGGTTTAAGAGCAGCTCTCTGCTTACAGGACCATTGATACAGATCTGCAGAAGTGAAAAGGGGAACGTCCTGGCGTAGTTGTGGGAAGAGAGTGTCGGTGAGGCTGGGGTGAGTGGACTCCTACTGGAGTCCCCGAGGGCGGGGTGGGGAAGCCACGTGCATAAGGCCGCTTGCCAGTTCCAAACGCTGCCTCCCCGCAAACGCAGAGCTCTGTGGGCAGCAGCCCGGGGACAAGCACCTCAGGTGTGCACCCGTGTTCCCGCGTGTTGGCTCACACCTGGGCCGTTCTACCCTGGGGTCTCCTAGCTCCGTGGGAGAAGACAGAGAAGAGCAGCCAGAAGCGCTGGCTGTGCTCCGAGCTACAAGGTTCACCCTTACGGAACCCTGCAGCCAAGTCCCTGTAAGACCTTGTGCGAGCCATTTTACCTCTGTTTTCCCAACTGTAAAATGGGGGTGATAACACCTACCTCTTGGGTTGTCTCAAGGATGAAATGAAGCAGTATATGTGATCACATTTTAAGACTCCTAAAGCATTACATAAATAAGGGGGAAAGCTTAGAAAGTTGCCTCCATGCTGCTACTTCTCAAAAATGCTCAGAAATTACCTTGGAGTGTCCAAAAATGTGTCCTTTTCCTCCGTGTCATCTTCCCAGTCAACAGCAGTAATCTAAGTTCTGATAACATACAGCCACTCCTTCTTCCTGGAACATAAAAGGGACCCACGGACATTTAACCTGAATTGGCTCTGGGACCAAACACAAAACATAAGAAGCAAACAAAGCTGCTCACCAGTGCAGACGTAAGGGTCCAGGTTGGAGGAAGGCGGGCAAAACATTCTCCTTAGGAAACCAGAGCGCGTGGGCTGCTGGGGAGAGATCCTAACGGCGTTTCAGTTGTTCAGCTCCCTCCATGAAAAAACATTTCGTTTGGCAGTACAGGGATGTGGTGTTCCTCCTGCCTGTTACCGTAATGGCAGAGACAAGCACCCCTCCCCGAATCCCTTCACCCTGTCCAGGTCTTGCCGATGCCACAATCTCTTCAGCAGAGAACGGTGCTGGTTCCCAGGGCGTTTACTTTTCTAAGGATTAAAAACCTGTGGATGCGAAGCCGGCTCTCTGTCCCCGAGCAGTGCGGGATGAAATACAAGCATCACATCCTGCCTGTCTGACATCTCCATCCCATGGCAGCTTAGGTCAGCCCTGCTCAGAGGCTGCTCCGAAACCCAATGTGGAAGAGAAAAATGCAAAGTTTCCTGCAGACTGGAGATCAGTGCAGGGTCCTCCCAGGTGTTAAGGGCCATGTCCGAGACCTGCAGCTTTGAGGCAGGGTGTTTAATGCACTTCTTCTAGGAACCAAGCCCATAAAGGGACTTTATTTAGAAAACACCAACCATCTGAGATGAGTTTAAGGAAGGTGGACTGATTCTGTGACTGACATGGAGGAAAAGCGGATGCCCGTTCTGGGCTAGTCGGCCACCTTGTTTACCTTTTGAAGAGAGACCACAGTTTGCCTTTTTCCTAGGATCACACAGTCGTACTGGAGTGTCTCCTGGCTGCTGTATTCTCTAAAGAAACCCTTGTTAAAAAAAAAAAAAACAGTAGCTACTGATGAATGTGTTTTTCTAATATATGCTGAGTGGGTCTGAAGGACAGTGATTTACATGTAATATCCAGTAACTGTGCGGCCAAAACGTAGAAAGAGCTGATGTGACAGACACACACCAGACCCCGCTGGTTTCCGGTTTCTCTCCTGGTGGAGTGGAACAGTGGCCTGGCTGGTCCCCAAGCCAAACAGATTAGGCTTTCGGAGGCTTTAAGAACTTACTTGTAAACATGGACAGAAGCGAGAAGGCATCCGTGGAGGGACCTGTTCAAAACAAGAGGTTTCATCCAGCACTGTCTAAAGCGCTAGTCAGACTTTGCTCAGGGTTGCCGGGTTAGAGCGGGAAGAACAAACCCTCTGGCGACCGCCAGTCTGCCGGGTGACACAGGAGGGCTGCCAGTGCCACTCTTTCCTGCCGCGGAAGCAGCGTGGGCTCCGACTGTGCCTGCAGCTGGCCGTGTACCGCCCCTCCTGCCCTAGAGCTTCTCGGAAGGGCACCCACCAGTGTGACCCTCCTGTTTACTCTGTGACACGTCACTCAGGTTGTCCTGTTCAGTGTCACCTCCTTCAGCAACAGTGTTTCCAACGCCTTAACCGTGCAGTTCCAGCGCGCTGTTTACAGAGCACAAAATAAAGAAGCTGGAACGCACGTGTTCACTGCCGCGCTGGCCCTGCCTTCCTGCTACGGGGGGGTGGGACGGGGCTGAGCTGCCAGGGCAGCCGGTCTTTCTCCAAACAAACAAGCAAGCAGTCTTCCCAGGGCCAGTCCCTCTGCCCTCCGTAACGACCCCGACCCCCTACAGAAGGCAGAGGGCCTCGGCCCTCACCGGGTCACCTGAGCCTCAGCGCCGGACCTGGCAACTATGAACGAGCGGGTGCCCCGAGCTCTCCGAGGCTGCATCTCACACTCCTGCATCCCTGGCACGGGTTTTGAGTATTTCCAGAGCTTCCAATCAATTTAAATGCAAACCAAGCGCTTCTGATGCCCCGAGGCTTCCTGTCCTGCTACACTGGCATCCAAAACGCCAGGCGGACACCTCACAGGAGGCGACTGAGCGCACACTCCCGTTTCTCTTGATCTGTGACATCTGAGACCATTCACAGCATTTGCCACCAACTGGTATCTGTTTATGACATTCAGCTGTTGGAAATGACCATTATTTTGGTCAGAAAGAGCAGAATATCAGAACTTCACCTCAATAGCTAATGTATGTCCCCTCAGTGTCACCTCCGCGGGGGCAGGGCGGGCTCCTGGGCCCCTCACACAGGGTCACAGTGAGCAGCCATGAAGGGACACTGATTCAGAGGCCTTAAGAATCGACTTTCAATTGTCTTCTTTTGACTCCCTGTCCTGAAGTAAAAATAAAAATCTTTCTCAAGCACAATTAGGCCAGAGTAAAATTGGTCAACCCTCTAAACTTCAGCTATCAGTGAAGAAAGCATAGCGTTTCTCCAGTGAAGGGTAAGCAGTTCCAAAGGAGGCATTCCTCAGCCCCTGCAGCCTTGTCCTATTTGAATATTAAGGTTATGAACTGATTAAAAAAACGACAGTAAGCCCTTACTTAGATCTTCGCAGTATCTAGAAAATATCTCCTGGGGCTGTACTGGTGAAGCTTTTCACTGAGTGCGACTCATACAATTTTTACCTTTAATATTTTTTTCATACAGTCTTGTTTCACATGCTGGAGTGACTAAAGAGTTTTGAAATTTCTGGCAACTGTGTTCTTTTGAATTTTAAGGAGGTAAGCAGTATGAACAAAAAGTTACGGTTGCTGAATAGTAATAATTTCCTTTGGAAGGTGGGTAGGAAACCACTAAAGCTGCACATGTGTTGGGAAGACGTCAGTCAAACAGGAATGATTTAAATGGATAAGAAAAAAAATCACCTAATATAGGGAAAGAGCCGTGCCTCTAGAATTTATAATAGTTGACTCAAGAAGAAAAAAAGTGATGTGATGAAATGGCAGGCTGCTGGAGCACGTGACTAGAGGACCCATCCCAGAGCAGAAGATTGGTGACCCTTCTGATGTTGAATCAGGATGAGGCTGGGAATTTAACAGGCTGTTGGGCTACAGGGAGGGTGAAAAATTCCAAGCAGCACAGAAGTTTCTATCATGCCGTTAAATGAGTGATTTGCAAGGCAGTGACTTTAGACACTGCAGCTAATAAGGGAGTTACCTGCTTCGACACGCTGGTAGGAACAAGCTCACTGATTTTGGAAAAATATGCGATCCTCCACTTACTAGGGGAAAAAAAGGCATATGCTTCAAGGGCCAGAGCTGCCCTTGTGTAGGCAGACGTGCACTGTTGAGCAGCCACAGCTCAGACTCCTCCTGGAGCTGCCTTCAGCACCTGTGTACAAGCCCACGGGAGCCAGCCCTGTGAGCACACAGCCACCCGGCCTCAGTTTTGACCTGAGGGGTGAATAGTTCACCTTTTCACGGCAGTATACAGACATGAATAAGGCAGCATTCCACATGGCCTTTTCACGGCAGTATACAGACATGAATAAGGCAGCATTACACATGGCCTTTTCACGGCAGTATACAGACATGAATAAGGCAGCATTACACATGGCCTTTGAAAGCTTATACTCTTGTATAAGTTCTACTGGCCTAGGAAAATGATGTTTCTTAATTTTGCTTAGTGATCTAGAGCAGCATTAAGCAAACTAAGACCCACTTGCTGCTTGTTTTGTAAATAAAGTTTTATTGGAACACAGCCACATCTAGTCATATACGTGTTGCTGTGGCTGCTTTTATGCTACATCAGCAGGGTTGAGTAGTTGCAACCAAGATCCTATAGCCTGCAAAGTCAAGAATATTCAGTCTCTGGCCCTTTACAGAAAAGGTTTGCTGACCTCACTCTAGAGAATATAATGTCAGTAGTTGAGGCTGCTATTTTAGAAGAAAAAAGAAAATCTACCCCCTGCTTTTACATTACAGTTTTTTAACTATCCTTACAATATGTTCAAGATACATGCTTTATTTGTAAACTATATATATAAAAGGAAATGGTCTTGTGGATTATTTTTACAATAATTTTTACCTTCACCGTCTTCTATCTTAAGAAACAAAACAAAACGAAACAAAAGGCAAATTAAACCCAAAGCATGCAGAAAGAAGGAAATAATAAAGATTAGTGTGAGGGAAAAAAATGAAATGGAACCCAGAAAAACAATAAAGAATATTAATGAAACAAGAATTGATTCTCTGAAAAGATCTGAGTAAGAAAACACAAAATACTAAAATCAGGACTAAAGAAGTAGACATCACTACAAACCTTACAGAACTTAAAAGTATTACTGAATTATTAATTAATTCCCACAAAGAAACCCAGGCACAGTTGGTTTCACTAGTGAATTCTACCAAACATTTAAAGAAGTATGGTAAGTAATACCAGTTCTTCACAATCTCTAAGAGGAGGAAAACATCCCGACTCATTGTATGAGGCCAGCATTATCCTGATACCAAAGCCAGACAATCACAAGAAATGAAAACTACACAGCAATATCCCTCATGTAATACAGAGGCAAAACATTACAAATTGCAATAGCAATACAAAGACGGGATTGTAAAGAATGATCAACTAGGATGCATCCCAGGAATGCAAGGTTGGCTTATATCCAAAAATCAACTGATGTAGTACACCATATTAATAAAGCACAAAAATCATCTGATCATCTCAATAGATGCAGAAAGAACATTTGACAAAATCGAACAACTAGTCATGATAAAAACTCTCAGTAAACCAGGAAAAGAAGGAAACATCTTCAACCTGATAAAGGGCATTTACCAAAACCCCACAACTAACACCATAAATTAAAAGAATGAATGTTGCCACCTAAGGTCAAAATCATGACAAGAATGTTATTCTCACCAGTGCTGTTCAACATTGTACTGGACGGAGGATCTAGCCAGTGCAATTAGTCAAGAAAAAATATGTAAGGCATCCAGGTTGTAAAGGAAGAAGAAACACTGTCTTTATACTTGGATGACATGATCTTATATGTAGAGAATTCTATGGAGTCTACAAAACAACTACTAGAGCTATTAAGCAAGTTCAGCAAGGCCATGGGATAAAAGACCAGTATACAAAAATCAACTGTACTGATATACTAGCAATGAACAATCTGAAAAGAAATTCAGAAAATACTTTCATTCACAATAGCATGAAAAGAATAAAATACTTAGAAACAGACTTAAAAAGTTCAGGAATTGTACACTGAACTACAAAGCACTGCTGAGAGAAATTAAAGATCCAAATAAATGGAGAGCTGTCCTGTTCATGAATTGGGAAACGTAATATTGTTAAGATAACAATACTCTCCACATTGTTCTACATTTTCAATGCAATCTATCAAATTCCCAGCTGATTTTTTTTTGATGGGGGTTGGGGGGAGAACAGAAATTGACAAGCTGATCCTAAAGTTAATAGGGAAATACAAATGACCCAGAATAGCCAAAACAATCTTGAAAAAGCAGAACCAAATTGAAGAACTCACACTTCCCAACTTCAAGATTTACTATAAAGCTATGTTAGTGAAGGCAGTGTGGTTCTACATAAGACAGCTATATAGATCAATGGAACAGAATTGAGAGTCCAGAAATAAACCCCTAGATTTATAGTCAACTGATTTCAACAAGGATGCCAAAACAATTCAATGGAGAAAGAACAGTCTTTTCCACAAATGAATGCTGGGTCTAATAAATATCGACATGCAAAAGTATGAACCTGGACCCTTATCTGATGTGATACACAAACACTAACTAAAAATAGATGATAGACCTAAATATAAGAGCTAAAACTATAAGACTCTTAGAAGAAACTATAGGTGTAAATCTTCATGATCTTGAGTCAAGTCATGATTTCTTAGATAGGATATCAAGAGCACATGCAATAAAGAACAAGTTGATAAACCAGACTTCAGAATTTTAAACTTCTGTACTTCAGAAGAAACCATTAAAAATGTGAAAAGCCACAGACTGGGGGAAAAAACAAACATTTGCAAATCAAATGTCTAGTAAAGACTTGTATCCAGAATATATAAAAATCTCTCACAACTCAATAAGAAGACAAATAACCCAATATAAAAATGGGCAAAAGATTCACACAGACACTTCACCAAAAAAGATATATGAATGATACATGAATTTCTTGTGCCAACAAGCACAAGAAATGCTCACCATGGTCAGAGAAATGCAGATCAAAAGTACAATGAGATAACACTTGACATCTACTAGAATGGCTATTACAGAAAGAAAGACAATATTAAGTTTTGACAAAGGTATGGAGAAGCTAGAACTCTCTTGTGTTGCTGGTTGGGAATTAAGAAAATGCAGCCACTTTGGAAGCAGTTTGACAGTTTGTTAAAAGATTGAACATGGATTTACCATATGAGCTAGCAGTTCCACTCTCAAGAGAAAGGAAAATATAGGTGCACACAAAGACCTGTATGCAAGTGTTCAGAGCAGCATCATTCATAATAACTGAAGAAATAAATCACGTGGCGTATCCATACAGCGGAATGATGTTCAGCAATAAAAAGGAATGAAGTATTAACACAATGCTGTAACATGCATAAACCTCCGAATTACCATACTAAGTGAAAGAAGCCAGACACAAAAGACCATTATATTAAATGTCCAGAACAGGCAAATCTATAGAGACAGTAAGTGGCTCAGTGGCTGCCTAAGGCTGGGGGTAGGAGTGACGAGTGACTGCAAATGGACAACAGCTTTCTTGCTGGGGTAATGGAACTGTTCCAAGGTGGATTATGATGATGGCTGTACACTATGTAACTATCCTAAAAATCACTGAACTGTATACTTTAAATATTACATATTGGTAAATTACACCTCAAAAAGCCATTTAAAAACACTGAAAAAAATTTCTACTGAAAAAAAAAAATCTAAGTGTCTGTACAAATCCTTCCGTGATGCCAGCTTTCTCAAGGACATTAATTTCTATGTGAGGGGATCTACTACTCTGGAGGGAAGGTGAATACAGAACCTGCTTGAGAAATTACTTGTCCAGAGTCAGCTGCTATGTATAAGGAATGAGTCAGATATCTTCTAAAAAGATTTCAGGAAGCTTTACGGTCAATCTTTAAAAAAATTTAATAGCAGAAAGAAAGAAAAGAACACCATCAGTGACATATAATTTGGGCTATTTTAGAAAACTAACTGCTGAAATATTTACATTCTGAAAAAGATGCTTTCTTGTCAAGAGATTATTCAGCGGTATTTACACTGACCCAGCACCTATACATCTTGATATGAAAATAAACCGAGCCGCCAACACGTGATAACAAGGCTTAAACTTTTATCTGTTATAAACGTGCAGTTAATATACAAAGATTTAAAAGGGCCTCTTCCATCCTTAGTGTTGTTTCATTTCTCTCTTTCCCTTTGCAGCAAGGAGATTCTAGACCCTAAAGGAACTCCTAACCCAGCGCCCACCTTCCGCACACTTGACTGTACCCCTTCTGTTGAGGAACACATGAGTGACAAGGACAGACCTCTGTATCAGATAATGTGTTGGCTCTGAAGCTGATAACCATTAAAGACAATATAACTGAGCTTTCCTAAAATAAACCATTTATTGAAAAAAGAACCTTTTTCTTAAATTTCATGAATCAGCCTTTTGCATAACAAACCCGTGGCTTGCCAACAACAACAGGTGAGGTTTCACAGTCAGTGCACTCGACAAACGAGATCAACAAGGCCCAGGACGCCTGATAACACTACGACTGCTTTTGAACCTAGAAAGGTCAAAAATACTACACTGATGTCACGGTTCTCAGTCACCCGAGAAACAGAGGCGACGGAGGCGGTGGTCCGTGTACAGTAGTAATGGCACTTAACATGCAGCTTCTTTACCTCGTGGACACCATCACGCGGGAGGGCCCCGTGCCACGTCGAACAAACAGGAGCAGCAGGAGAAGTGACGCTTGTCACCTGTGCAGTCTTCAGTCTTGGAAGGTTAAAAAGGCTTATACTGCTTCTCAGCACAGTCCTTATGTAAATATTACATACAGTAGTGATTAAGAGAATTTTCCGAGTACACACACTACTAGGCCACAGAGCGATTAGCTTCATTCTTCATCTGTGCAAACCTGTGAGGAAGGCAGGAGAGAGCTGAACCCTATTCGTGCCACATGTGAGATTCAGAGGTAAGTCATAATCAGTGCATCTTGGTGCTCCCAGCACTGTGCCTGGCACAGAGCAAAGGCGTAATCAATGCAACGAAATGTCAGTGCTAAGTTACTGCTCTATGAATTGACTATTGAAAGCATTTTTAAGAATGTATTTGTGGGGCTTCCCTGGTGGCGCAGTGGTTGAGAGTCCACCTGCCGATGCAGGGGACACGGGTTCGTGCCCCGGTCTGGGAAGATCCCACATGCCGCGGAGCAACTAGGCCCGTGAGCCACAACTACTGAGCCTGTGCTCCTTAACAAGAGAGGCCGCGATAGTGAGAGGCCCGCGCACCGCGATGAAGAGTGGCCCCCGCTCGCCGCAACTAGAGAAAGCCCTCACACAGAAACGAAGACCCAACACAGCCAAAAATAAATAAATAAATTTTTTTAAAAAAGGGCTTAATACATTAAAAAAAGAACATATTTGTACAATATCAAGTCAATAAAAATTGCTTATATACTTTATAAAGAATAAATACATTTTTATTTAATTACAAATCCCTAATATCTATGCAGCATATCCAGCTATTGATTACTTAATTTCACTCACCCAGAAATACTGTGACCCCTCTCTTGAATCTTCCTTTCCTGTATCAGGAGCTCCTCTGCAGGACCCTGTAAATGTTTTCTCCAGGTTTCCACTCTCATTCCATGTCTCCCCTAAATGCTCTCCCAGCAATATTTCTCTCTCTCAAATCCGTATCCTATCCCAGTTCTCTCGAGTGCCAGTCCAAAATATCCAAATGCCTGTCTAAAATCCCCCAACGGATATTCCAAATACGCCTCGAACTCAATCTACCAAAGAGGAGACCATCATCTCCCGACGCAAGCCTCAACCAGATGCCCTCTTTACCTATCTTGGCAAATGGAATCTTGATAACCTGGTGACACAAGCCAGAGCCCGGGAGCCGTCCTGGACTCCTCCCCGTCACGCACCTTTCACATCCCATCAGTTACTCACTCATGGCCATTCTCACTCCTATATACGGCTGGTGACTCACCCCTGACCTCCCACTCCCAACCCAGCAGCTTCCCAGCTAGTCTCTCACCTCCAGAGTGACTGTTCTAAAACACAACTTAATCATGTCATGCTTACAATAAAACTGAAATCCCTTCATGTGGTCCCTGCTTACTTTCCCAGCCTTATGTTTTGCCACTTTCCACATCCTGTACTCCATCAGTATGTACCGATACACAGTTCTTTGGGTGCTTTACCCTCTTAGCAGTGAGCCTTTCCATGTCTCTTCCATTCTGTCCGCCATACTCCTCCCTGCGTTTCCTGACCTGGCTAAACCCTCTCAAACAGCTCAGGCATCTCACTCTAAAGAAAGTTAACAGGGACTTTCTTAACCACTGCGCCACCAGGGAAGAGTCCACCTGCCAATGCAGGGGACCCGGGATCGAGCCCTGGTCCGAGAAGATCCCACATATCGAGGAGCAACTAAGCCTGTGCGCCACAACTACTGAAGCCCACGTGCCTAGAGCCCAGGCTCTGCAACGAGAGAAGCCACCGCAATGAGAAGCCCGCGCACCTCAACGAAGAGTAGCCCCGCTCACCACAAGGAAGACCCAACACAGCCAAAAATAAATAAAAAGAGTAATAGCTGGGATTACCCGACTGGATTAAATTCCTCTTTTCAGTGACCCTACAACATGGCATATATACCATTATCACAGCTCTTACCATAATGCTTAGTCATTACTCCCCTGTCTCTACTCTCCCAGTAGAGATTTGTTGTTACTAACCTGTGTATTCTAAAAGAGGGAAAATTGTGCCTTTCATCCAGTCCCATTTAAAATTCCATTTAATAGTCCCAAGTGCACCTCAAACCATCCAAATGGATCAAGGAGGAGAACCTCGACGAACATTTTCCAAAAGAAAAAGCATACAAAATTCCCCAGCATGATACATTTAGTTTCTTCCCATTTCAGATATAGATATTTTATATTTAAGTTTCCAAATTTCCTTAAGTGCCAGATGCGATCAAAACTCAAATACTTAAACAAGGAGAGGGCTACACAGCAATCTGCCAAACCTTGACGAAGGAATGGTCGAGGAGCTGGCTGGCCGTCCACCTCATCCTGGGCTCACTTTCTAGGCAGTGAGAAAGGAAGTCCTTTCCTTCTGGGCTTAATCTTTCAGGGATTGGTGGCTTATGCCCCATTCCCACTTTGTACATAATCTGAAAGTTGTGCTCATATTCATGCCAAGGTCTCTAAAAACAGAAAAAAAAAATCAGGTTTCAATACTACATGGCCATACAGAAATGCAACTGCCCAATCTCTTTTTAGGCATCTCAGTGTTGACACATATTGAGGCCGGCAAACTTTTACTTAAAGGGCCAAACAGTAACTATTTTAGGCTTGCAGGCCATATGGTCTCTGTCACACCTATTCAATTCTCCCACTGTAGCATGAAAGCAGCCTTAGGCTATAATATGATAAAGGAATGGGTATGACCATGTGCCAATAAAACTTTATTTACAAAACCAGGTGGTGAGCATAGTCTGCCTACCCCATTTAGGTGTCCAATTAGTCCAGTATTATCTAGATGCCATCATCATGTAAATAAAAAAATGTAACATATAAAATAATATAAAAATGTCAATCAAACAAAATTCAACAGCTATCATACAGGGATGTTTAATATGCTACCTTGTTGAATAATCGGCATCAAATTATTGATAATTTGCAAAGCTTAGATTATTTTATTATGATTACAGGGAAATTAGATTCATGGGGGAAAGGACTGAGTTTGTATGGCATTCTAATTTGTGGACCATCGTTTAGTTATTGAGATATATGTTCTTCAATTTGAGAACTTGTTCTTTTTCTAATGCATGGCTTGACTGAAATAACAGATATCATGGGCATCTTTCTATGTTAATGCTAATAGAAATAATATTAGCTAATAGTTACTAAGCACTTATTTTCAGCAGCTGTGAGGTATAGCTGTATAATAATTTCCTACTAGTAACACTTAAGAGGTTTCTAACTTTTTTGCTTTATAAGTAATGGCTACACCCCCCCACACACTGTGCCTCTGTATATTTGTATAATTTTTCATTAGTGGGATCTTCATCAGAAGATCAACTTTCAGATACTATGTCATCATACAAAACAGTTTCACTGCCCTGCAAACGCTTGTGCTCTACCTATTTGTCCTTCCCTCCCTCTCCCAGAGGCCCTGTCAACCATTGATCTTTTACTGCCTTTATTGTTTTGCCTCTTCTGGAATGTCATATAGTTGGAATCATACAGTACATGGTGTTTTCAGATTGGCTTGTTTCTTTTTTTGGCCATGCCTCGAGTCTTGCAGGATCTTAGTTCCCCGACCAAGTATCGAACCCGCACCCTCAGCAGTGAAAGTGCCGAGTCCTAACCACTGCACCAGCAGGGAATTCCCCAGATTAGTTTCTTTCACTTAGCAATATGCTTTTTTTTTTTTTTTTTGCGGTACGCGGGCCTCTCACTGTTGTGGCCTCTCCCGTTGCGGAGCACAGGCTCCGGACGCGCAGGCTCAGCGGCCATGGCTCACGGGCCCAGCCGCTCCGCGGCATGTGGGATCTTCCCGGACCGGGGCACGAACCCGTGTCCCCTGCATCGGCAGGCGGGCTCTCAACCACTGCACCACCAGGGAAGCCCAGCAATGTGCTTTTAAGGTTTCTCCATGTCATTTCATGGCCCAATTTCTTTCGGTTGCTGTACAATATTCCTTCATGTAGATTACCACAGTTTATCCATTTGAAAGATACCTTGGTTGCTTCCAAGTTTTGGCAATTATGAATAAAGGTGATATGGGCATTCTTGTGCCAGTCTTTGTAGAGATGTAAGTTTTCAACTTCCTGTTTCTTTTCACAGCTGCTTAATTCTGTGTTTTGAGAATTATGCTTTTTTTTGTTCCTCTGAGGAATTCTCTAAGTCATGTATCTTATAAATATTTGGTTCCTAGTTTGTCACTTGTCTTAACTTACTTATCTTTTGACAGGTCATGTTCTCTATTTTGCAGGAAATGTGTCCACAGTATTCATAATGATAGTAAGACCACAATTACTGCTCCGTTAACGTAAAGTGCCCTCCTCAAGTCCCCCTGCCCCCGGTGCAGGCTCTGCTCACCTTGCCAGTCACCATCTCTATGACGACACACCCTAGACTCCAGATGTCGGCCGCACGCCCGTGGCCTTCTCCTTTGGCGCGAGTGATGACTTCTGGGGCCATGTATGCTTTAAAAGTCACAGATATGGTGATAAGAACGGGTTATAAATATAGCACCATGTAGTACTAGAGCCAAGCAATACACTAATATCGCCTAATATTCCACA
>NW_020173666.1:13989173-14065878 GCF_003031525.2 Neophocaena asiaeorientalis asiaeorientalis | reverse complement strand
GGGGGGGGGGGGGGGGGGAGGAACTTTCTCTGAATTATATACTAAGAAACATCAAAACTTGAAAATAAATATTTCAAATCAATTTCTCAGATGGACATTTTAGGAGCCAAAATATCTTCTAAAAGACAATTCTGAACATGCAAATATTCAGATAAATTGTATTGCAATGAGAATATGAAATTTAACCTGCAAAGGAGGATGTAAAATTTTATGACGTGTTTCTAAACAATCAAATAATCACCATTTAAACATGTTGTTTTGACTAGAATAGTTTTAATAAACCCAATGTGAATGACAAGGTTTTTCTGGGAAGAAAAGAGGCCTTTCTTCCCTCCTTTAAGTCTAAGGGAGAAAAGTGATTTCCCAATCTGACAAGCGCTTTCAGGGGGGGGGGCTCCTCCCCCGTCTGGTTGGATGCCCTCACCTGCTCTCCACGTCTGCTGACCAGGAGGAAAAGGGAAAGCCGGGGTCCCAGCACACTGGAGTGAGCCCCGATGCAAAGACAAATCTAGCCGGACCCACCTGCTGTCCCCAGCGTGCTATTCACCTCACCAGGCATGGTCTGAGCATTGTTTTTAAGCTTTACTGAACATCCAAAATCTCCCAGCTTGATTAGTCCAGATGAGGTAAGGAAGATGTTGGCACCTAACAAGAAATAAGGAGTTGTGAGCCTCTAAAACACAACACAGGCATTTTAAAGTTTACATGGTAACCTAAACTATCAGGAACTTGATTTACAAAAGTTATAAAGACTTATGAAACTTCACTTGCAAAGTGTAATCATAGAAAGATTTTAAGCCTTATTCACAAATGTTAAAACACAGCGAAGACATTTTAGTATCAGTGCAGATAGCTCTGACCAATAAATTCTGAACTGAAATACATGCATAAATTCTAACATTAAAAACCCAGGGAGATACTTAAAGAGAAAGTACACATAAAATACAAATGCCTGTGGCCACAGTCCCTGAAAATTAAGTTTATATACGATCAGCAGTGCCTGCAACAGAAAGCAACGTGTAGACAAGACCTGGCACACATGCTGCTGGTCTGCAGAGCTGTATCCGAGGCCACCACTGGACTGATTTCAGACTGCCTGAAAAGCACGTTCTGTGACTGTCTCACATCTCCGCGAGCAGTACACAGGCCCGGCCCGTACTCCAGTTGGAACCCGGGGTTACCGCTCATCTCCCAGGGCGGCTCTGCCTCCTCCAGAGGCTACCGGCCGCGGCCACTCCAACCGAGCCGCACGGCTCAGCGCTACGTGTCGACGGCACCTCCTTCCAAAAGTGACACAGAGCCCCTCACTTTAGACAACAAGCCACACGAAGAGCTGCGATCTGCTGGTCCTCACAGCCTGAGAAGCACACGGCGCTCACTGCGTGATTCCGGAGCTAGCTCCCAGGCCCACACTCTCAGACACAATGAGCTATAAAGAATATCCCAAGGATGCACACGGACGGACTTCACTCAGGGACTCTGAGGGATTCTCTTTATGGCCGTGGCCAACGACATGAAGGTACCATTCCATGAGTGTGGAATTTGTGTCAGAACAACTGGAAACAGGCAATGCCATGGCCTGACCCAGAGCCATTTAAGCAAATGCCCAGAATGATCCCAGACAGCAAAGTAACGCAGTGGACGGGCGGGCAGGCAGCAAGACTGGGGTATGCTGGGGATTCAAGAGGAGCCACTTCAGAGAGTGCGGACAATTCTTCCACCCAGCAAAGCAGGTGACGGGTAACCCAGCCCCCTCTGAGGCGAATGCCTGGTCTGAAATCCGGCCATTCTAGAGTCAACCTGTTTAGGCCTCAGATTATGGGACAGAGTGGAATCCTTCAGTCTAGGGCCATTAGAGACAAAGCTAATTTGTCGCTTTAATTACCCACAAGACTCCCAAATACAGAGGTCAGGGGCACGGTGTGGTTAAGGTAAACGCTAGAGGGACAGTTCTGGGACAGAAGCATGGCTACTCACCACACGTGAGAAGGGAACAGCACTTTTAGTCAGTCAGCGTGACCAAATCGATCTTTAGCCGAACTCTACACTGGAGGAGGGTGGTGTAAATAAACCCTGTCCACGTCTCCCCAAGCTCAGCTGCACATCATAACTTACACCGGCATTCCTGATTCACCGTCACTTTACATATTCACGACGTTTATATATAAATACACGAGGTTCTTGACACAAGGAAAAGAAAGGATGCTCTGAGCACGAATGTCTAGTAAATACACAGGGCAGGCGAAATCAGCCTACAAAACAGCAAGTTTCATTTTGGGGGTAATAGATTTGGCTAAAAGCCGTGCTGAACAGAACAGCGGACTTATACACTCCTAGACGGAGACATGTGTCCTGCACAGTTTCTTAATGCTGGGTTCTTTACAGAAGACTACTTTAAGTAAAGGTATTTCTTTGTAGAGAAGTGATGTGCGGGCGTGGGAAGAAGCGACATGGGGGCAGCCACTGTGTGCTGGGCACAGCTGGCTCTGGCGGGGAGCCGAGTGTGGGCATTACCTTTAACGTCACGGTGAACTATGCCATGCTCATGGAGGACATTGATTGCAACGGTGATCTGCTTAGAATACAGCCTGATGACGTGCTCCTGAAGTCCCAGCCTCGACACCTCCTCTAAGGTACCCTCGTCACAGTACTCCATGAAGATGTACATTTCTTCCTGCGGGAGGAATCAAATGCAGCCTTGTGTTTACGTGGACACTAAGTGAAGAACCTGGAATGCTTCACTGGCCACACCCCTGAGGACTCTCCTTTCTAATGGTATGCTACACTTGCCATCCTGAATACTGAATTCGTCTTAAAACGGTCATTTCTAACTCCCCTACAGCCGTGTCTCTGCCTGCCTCCTCTGTCTGGAATTATACAGCTAGTTGGGATAAGAACATCTCCAACTCACAGGTGATAAATGTCTATAATCCTCTGAAATTCAGTCCGCTCTATAATCTCAGACAGGGACAACAGGGCCGTCCCTATAAATATATTATCAAGTACTGAAACACATCCTTTTCAGATATGAATTTATCTGTGAAAAACGTAAAAAATCACCAACATCCAAATTCCCCAGAAGCTCATATTCCACCAAGATGCTCCAAGTTATCCTCTTTCCCTCAAAGTGTTTATCTCTAAACACAAGGGGGAAAATCATCTGAGGTCTTAATTTTCTCTCATTTCACAATGGTTCCTTAAATACATATAAGAGAAAAAACGTTACCGAACAATGTACTCAAGTGGTTCAGTAAAAAATGGAAGAAAAAAAAAGGGACACACAGCTGTGTAAGGGGCATTAGAGAAATCTTCTGGTTGGCAGGATGGGTTTCAGTGCTTTATAATGTCGGGTTAATGACTACAGTCTACAACTTACATTTTAGGAAGAACTCCTCTAGTTTCAGAGAGAAGGCAGAAATGATGTAACTCATGGAGATTTCCTGATAATTAGGCAAAGTTACTGTGCTCTGAAATGAGAAGACCTGTGATGTAGGACAGGACTCCATCTGTGCCCTCACTGACCGCTCACACCAAACAGTGTGATCAAAGTTGGCTTACCCTATGCAGCTCCACACCAAAATACCGAACCAGATTGGGGTGCTTGATGCCTTCGAAGATTTTCAGTTCGTCTGCCGTTTCCTTGATAGTTTTGTGGTCATTAGGTTGAAAGCGAATCTGGAAAAGGAAAGCTGTTGATTACTGTTGGCAATGTCACAAGCTAGAAAGACGCCGACTTTGAATGCAAGGGCTGGGATGCTGACATGTCCACTGTCCAGCCCCATGGCACCATGGTCAGTGTGTTTGTGACTTCACTGCCAGGCTCTCTCCTCCTTGTTGAATTAAACACGCCTGCTTTAGAATATGTGGTCAGATAACAGCTAGTGGGATCATTTTCATAACGACAGACTGAATTAACCAAAACATGAAACATTCCTGTGATTCAGGAAGCAATCACAGGTGTTTAGGTTCTGGGCAAGATAAAAAGAGGAGATAAGATTCTGCCCTCACGAAGTTTACAGCCACGCGGGAATGAGGCCATAAAGCAGCGCGGGTAAGTGCCACACAGGGAAGATGGGGAGATGCCGCACGGGTTGAGGAGGGGGCCACATGTGCCCGCTGCCCCCTCACAGCCACTCGGGGACCAACGGTCGCGCGGCTCTAGCCTCCCCCTCCACGGCCCTCGGTGCCCCCCGCCGGGGCCTTCTTCAGGCGCTCCCTGCTCCTGCTTTCTACCTCCAGCAGATAAAAAGCTGTTCGTTTCTGAACCTTATCACAAATCCCACCCCCAACCCCGCTCAAGTCCCCTCTTGGTCCCAATGGTGTAAATGCTAAGAAGCAGACCTCAGGCCTAGACGACTCACTATGAATGCTAAGAAGCAGACCTCAGGCCTAGACGACTCACTATGGAAGCACTTAGGCTAGCTCTAACCTCATAAACAAGTTTTGCTTCCAAATCTCTACCACACGGAGGCCTCAGACAAAAACGCCCCCAGAGGGCTGGAGCACCCACCTCCTTCATGGCCATCAGTTCACCGGTGTCCACGTTGATACAGGTATAGACCTTCCCATACTGCCCTTCCCCTGTGAACAGGAACAAATGAGCTGCTCTCAGCCACCAAAGCCAGGCCACTGTAACTCAGTGAAACGTACAATAATCTCTTCCAATTCCAAATCTGTATTCATACATCTATAACCATGCTTACTACAGTCTACTACTGCAAGATCTAAACTGTTTCTGAATGTTCCCTAATAACCGTAATAGCTGAAGTCTTAAGCAATCTTTTCACTATGTCTTACCTGTAACTGCCTGTGAATAGAGTAGAACTGACTGGCAAATCCCAGAAGAGGCATGAAGGTGAGTACTAAGCCCCCTAGTGCACACCTCTGAGCCCCTATGGCCCTCAAGGAGGTCTGGGCGAGGTGGGCGGGCAAGACTAGTGGCCAGGAGTAAGCCTGACTGTCGTCTCAATGCACCTCATTGCTCTATGGCCAGGCGTGTGGGATATTAGTGGGATATTCTACTAACACACCTTTTGGGACATTAAACTAAGGGGATATATGGCTGAATAAGACCGAAAACAAGAATTAATACAATTTATAAAGGACTTGATTCTTTTCAGTGTGTCTTCCCTGACAGCTCCACGAAAACTTCAGTGTCCTGAGGCTCCCAGAGTCTTGTATTACAACTTTGTTTGCTTCTTCAGACCTAAATGCTCAACAGATAAATGCATTTATTTATTTTTAAATGAGAGTTTTGTTTTTTTTAAATTAATTTTGGCTGCGTTGGGTCTTCATGGCTGCACGCGGACTTTCTCTAGTTACGGCGAGCGGGGGCTACTCTTCATCGCACTGCGCAGGCTTCTCTTGTTGCAGAGCACGGGCTTAGGTAAGCAGGCTTCAGAAGTTGTGGCACGCAGGCTCAGTAGTTGTGGCACATGGGCTTACTTGCTCTGCGGCATGTGGGATCTTCCCAGACCTGGGCTCAAACCTGTGTTCCCTGCATTGGCAGGTGGATTCTTAACCACTGCGCCACCAGGGAAGTCCAGATAAATGCATTTAAATGGAGGAAAGATCTGAAACATAATCATCTCCTTCTCTCACACAATCTTATCGCTAGTTATTTTACAAGAAACTGTTTCACTTGGAAATTAACTGATGTTTTAGAAAAGACTGTCCTGTCTTAATTTGTATCCAGTCTCGCTTCAATAATGATCTTGTGGGAATAAGATAAAAAGAATACAAACTAGAACAAATGGGTAAAAGTTGCGTGGCTCTCCACTGGCAACTTCTGGAGTTATCAGGCCAAACCATTCCATTGAATGAACCACTGAAAACTCTCTTTAGTCTAAAGTCTCTTTTGTATTGTTCTTAGAAAACACTTTACAAATGAAACAAAAACCAAACCCCTCTGCAAAAGATACAATGTATATTTGCCACCTCCCTAAGAGAAAAGGACCAACCATGTAAGATTTAACCTAAAGAAGTGTAACTATTGCTATTTCTAACAGAGACAATCTTTGTGTCATGTTCTTTAGTTTCCTTACCAATTTTGTTTCCTCTTTGCCACTTAAAGGTCACCTTCCTCAAGCCAACGTGCATAACATTGTCATAAGACTTAGGGGTATCACAAACTTGACCAATGATATTCTTTCTCCTCATTTCTCGATATCTCTTTTCTTCAAACAGTCGGACTGACTTCTGAATAGCTTCTATGGGTCCTTGCCTAGAAGCAGTATCTGCAGGGAGAAGTGCAAACTCAGTCGTCCCAACCACTGTAATCAAGTCAATTTCCAGCAAATAATAATAAAAACAGAGCAACAGACATTAGCACTCCAGCACAGCATTATCTATTCAGATACACAGCAGGTGAATTAAAGTCCATCAAAACCTAGCAACTTCAGAGTATACCACCCACTACGGAAACATGCACATAAAACAGAAGCTACTCAGACACAGTCAATGATTTCCTGTAGCAAGAGTGTTGGTTAGACTCTGCAGGAACCACCCGCCTGTCTCCTCTCTCCAATCCGCTCTCAGTGACCAGAATTCTCTTACTAAAACGTAAAATCGGGTTGTGTTCTTTTCCCGCATAATTTATTTCACAGTTCATCATGACCTGTTTAGCGGAAGTCCGAGGCCACTGTGCATGCAGGCTCCCTTCCCGGTTCCCTTCTCCTACAACCGGCTCTGGACCAGCCCAGCTGAAAAGCCTCTGTGGGTCACCCCAAACCGCTTCTCACCCCATCCCCTTGCTCACACTCTCCTGTCTTCTCGCTGTCAGAGCTCTGCAGGAGTACTACACCTCTTCCAGGAAGCGTCTCTGTTGGGAAGGAAATTAAGTTTTCCTTTCTCTAGAAATTAAGTTTTCCTTTCTCTAGATTCTCTGGAATCAGAATCCCTGGAATAAAACCCTGGCTTCACCATTTTCTAGGTGTTTGACAATCAGCAAGTTAGTTAACTTCTTTATACATCAAATTCCTAATCTGTGAAATGAAGGTAATAATACCTCATTCAGAGATACTGTGAGAATTTAATGAAATCACGCACATAAAGCATTTAGCCCACTGCCCGGAATATTAAAATATTTAGTAAATTTTAGCTATTGTTATTATTATTCCTTATTTTCCCATCAAGCTATCTCTATTTCTCCAACATATTTTATCATGATTTACAGTAAGAAATATCTTTTACACAAATAGATATCTAAAACGACAGTTTCGTGAAACACTATTACTCTTTCTACATGTGACTAGGATTCTGTCCAGTTTTTTTGTTTGTTTGTTTGTTTGTTTGCGGTACGTGGGCCTCTCACTGTTGTGGCCTCTTCCGCTGTGGAGCACGGGCTCCAGACGCGCAGGCTCAGCGGCCACGGCTCACGGGCCCAGCCGCTCCGCGGCATGTGGGATCCTCCCGGATCGGGGCATGAACCCACGTCCCCTGCATTGGCAGGCGGACTCTCAACCACTGCACCCCAGGGAAGCCTGCTTCTTTTTTAGTGCTGATTTTACAACCCACTAAAGGGTCAAAACCCATAATGTGAAAAGCACTGCTTTCTTTACATACATGTCCACTACCGTATTTCTCATCCTGTCCCCTAAAGAGCCATCTGAGAGCCTGAATTTTCTGTCTAAGAGATCACTGAGGACTGTGATGGCTGAACGGTTACTCTGAGAAGAGAAATTCCCAGAGATTTATAACGGCCCAATTACAGTGTCTGACTACAATCATTTCTTTAAAACATGGATCCTTGTTTCCCTTACCTCAGTACGTGACACATCGCGTCTACTCAGCATTGAATAAGATTTCATAGCTGTGAGGTCATGGACTCCACCGGCAAATATTTCTGGGAAAGGCCTATTTTTTTTAACAGTAAACATTTCTCAAGATTTCCCAGTCTTTAATATGTCAGTGTCAACCGTAACTCTCCCAAGAGTTCCCAAATTCACTTGACAACAAAGTATTTGTTTTGAAAATTATCACAAAGACCTGGTATCCGTGGGACCTACCGGTTATGTGAGAGCCCCTGGAGGGACCCTCTTCCCTGTCACCAGGCTCAAGCTGAGGAAACCTCCGCCGACTCCTAGCCCTCTACCGCACCTATAACCTGCCCAGGCCTGTCAAATGTGGCATCACAGCTGTTTTTGCTTCCATGGCTTTTTTAAAACCCCACCTTAGTCCAGCATCTTATTTTCCACTGTATCACTACAATGATGTTCTAGCCCTTCTCCCTACTTTCCTCCCCAATTCAGGCCAGCAGGTTAAGCTTCCTCAGTGTCCTTCTTACCCACACCCTCGCTCTCCCTGAACATAAGAGGCTTTCCAGCTCAAGAGGCTTCAGGGGCTGCCCACCATCGCTGGGTAAGGCCTTAATCACCTAGCCCTTTGCTGAAGACTGGCCGTGATCAGGTCTCCCCTACCCTTTCAGTTCCACCTCCGTTTACATCTACGCTATCCAGGTCGGGCCGGGCCAGGCCAGGCTGGCTGGTCTGTTCTTCAGTCACTGGGCCTCCAGATGTGTTTCTCATTGGGTACTTCTCCTCTTGGCCTGAGGCAGACCTCTTTCCTTCAGGGGCCAGCCCAAGCCTCAGCCCTCCCTGGGACCCCTCCTGACTGCTCCAGGCCCGGTGACGGCTCTTCTGCTGCTCAGTTTCACACTTTTCGAAGGGGAGCTGTGGTGGCAAGAGCCCGGCCTGAAGGCAGAAGGAGTGCAGTCTGGTCCCAGCTCTCACTTACGATGTCCTCGGCCAAATTATCTAGCCGCTCAGAAACTTCTATCATTTACAGAAAGAGAACAGGTTCTATCCTGCCCATGACTCAACACCGTTGTGACGAAGAGTATGTGAGAGCATTCTGTGCTCGACCACGGACTTTTCTGCTGTTTATTCTTCGGGGTTTACATTGATCACTTCTGGTTCATACTGATGGACTGCTTTATAAGATGAATGCTTTCTCCAGCTTCTTAGCATAAGAAATACACGGCTACTCACTTCGCAAATATTTATCATATTCCTACCATGTATAAAGAATTATGCTAAGGGCCCACCCAGGTGACATACAAAATGAACCATCACTCTGCTTAAAGAGTACAAAACCGAGTAAAACGTGTTCCTGCTCCAAAGGAGTTTGTAAGAAATAGGAAATGCACACAAACACATCACAGACAGAAAGTGATGTCAGAGGTCTAAAAAAGATCACAAAACATTAACGTAGAAGGTCTAATAATTCACAAGCTAAAGCATATTTCAGCTGAAACTGCTCACCTTATGCTTAAACGTGTTAAGTTCAACATTCTTTCTCTTACCCTTAGTCTGACTGATAAGTGTCCGAAGTTCCCAACTTCTTCGAGTTGACCCACTTGAATCACCTTTTGGATATGCTGGTTCTGCAGAAAGTATTTTTTCATACAAATTAAGACTTATAAAACAAATAAGCTTATTTAATTCGGAACAAGACTGAAATGGTGAGTAGCGATGATTAGTTACCATCAACCTGTCATTCCTGGTGGTTAATTTCTGTTTGAGGTGAGTGTGAGAAGCTGTCTCTACAATCATTTATAGCAAATTTCACCAAGCTAAAAAGTTGTTAATGGAGTTACAGGACTTTAACCACAAAAACTTTCCACAAGTAGCGGACCTTAGAATACTGAGCAGAAACTGGTTTCTCTGGGGGCCCCCCTCCCGAGGCCCTGCCCAGGAGCCCAGCAGAGCTACAGCAGGAGCAACCACGTGGCTTCTGAGCAAAGACTCCTAGTTCTGCATCATAATAAAACTTCAGCATATCATTAAGAAGCACAGTGCCACTTTATTTATTTATTTTTGTGGTACGCGGGCCTCTCACTGCCGGGGCCTCTCCCGTTGCGGAGCACAGGCTCCGGACGCGCAGGCTCAGCGGCCATGGCTCACGGGCCCAGCCGCTCCGCGGCATGTGGGATCTTCCCGGACCGGGGCACGAACCCGTGTCCCCTGCATCGGCAGGCGGACTCTCAACCACTGTGCCACCAGGGAAGCCCCACTTTATATTTTTAAAGTGAATAAGCGTGCTCAACAATTAAAATATCAGGAATAACGACTTTTTAAAATTATTTAGCAACAAAAAGAAAAAATGCAAATATAGCTAAAAAGGCATTAAAAAGCCAATGTGTTCAGCACTAATCCTTCTCACAGGGCTCTGTCACTCCTTTACTTCGTTTCTTTTAAAAGGCCTTAACAGCAGAAACCGGTGGACTGAGACAAACGGTTAGGCTGACTGGAGATGCAGGGGACACCTTACACACTCACCATCTCGCTCCTCGGTGGGGCTCGAGTGACGACTCAGGGACCTAAACTGCAATTCGGCCGCTATGGAAGCCAATCGATCATTCTCAGGGACGCTGGAACCCCTGTTTTAATATTTTTAAAAATTAAGCTATCAATTCAATGGAACTCAAAAAGAACGATCTGTGAGATTCTTCCAGAGCAGTGATTCTAAACTGGGGGTAACTTTCCCCCCCAAGAACACCTGGCATCTAGTGGGTAAAGGACAACACAAAGGACAGTCCCAAACCAATAATTATTCTCCCAAAGTAGCAGTGCTCCTACTGAGACACCTGTCCCTGGAGTTTGGCAGGAGAACGCATGAGAACCTGACTGCATCCTATATCGTTTTATGTTAAAAACAGCAACAAAAATAAAAACAGTATTTACTGAAGTGTTACTGACATGTGCTGAAAGTTCCATAATTTAAGCCCAGGATGGATAAAAATTATGAGCCGAATCTGGCTAATATTTAAAATCATCACATTCTATTTATGTACTTAATTCTATTTGAAGTGCTAAAATCACTACATGATTCAGAGCTCAAATCTCTTAACGCGCAAATGTCAGGGAATACCTAGCAATTTCTCAAGCAGTAGGCAAGCAAAAGTGCAGAAGAGCAGGAAGCTTAACGTATAAAAAGGGCAAAGTTACTTTGCTGCTTTTCCAGAATAAAGTGTTCAGCAATCCAGAATGAATCCATAAAGATTAAATAAAGCCCAGAATTAAATAAGGGAAAGTGTTAAAATTATAATTCAAATCATCCAAAGTAAATACAGTGTTAGTCCATTAACAAGTTTAGTGCATTTTTTTTAAATGAATGATATAATGAAGTATGGTAGCATTTATGCTCTTTTTTATTATAGACTGAGTAGGTTTAAAGCAACATGGTCTACTGGACAGACATTCACAAATTATGAAGTATGCACTGCTTTGTTATTTCCCTAAACTCTCAAATCTGGTATAGTACTTGCTAAGTCTGAAGTGAGGGGGGATACCTTCCACTGCCATTAGTTCATCAAAGAGTCTTGGCACTGTTTCCTGGAAAAACCACTGATGCTGAACTGAAGAAACACATCCCACTCCTAAGCTGTGCCAAAGCCTGGGACCACGGAGAAGCCACTCAACATTTCTAGTTTCCTGATTTCCCAGAGAGAAGATTAGCCAATTCGACATCCTCACATTTTTGCCAGTGTAACAGGCAAGAAAACACACTGAGATGAAGTGATGCACGGGTGAACGTTTAACAACCAGTTGCAGGGGGAGCGGCAGGGTATAGACTTCAACAATTTCCGTGGCGTAACAACTGGCTTGCAGGATTCCTGAAAAATGAACAATCAGCTCTTGCAGACCAGTAAGAGGCAGCTCCAGCGAGCAGAACACTGCAAAAATGTTTTCTGAACAACGGTAAAATAACTGAAGCCCAGACTATTTCCTAAGTCAAACTGTATCGAATCAAAATATTTATCAGAAGCTGTGGAGCAAAGTAAAATTTCACCGTGGCTGACGTATCTCTAAGACAGGCAAGGGCTGCACACACGCCTGCCGACGTCAGAAAGCGCAGGTACCACCCTGCCTCCTCACAGCCTGTTCACGGCCCAAGGCTGCTCGGAGACCCCGGCTGAGGGGCACGTGTGGCCCCTGTACAGGCGCTGGAGGCTGGGCCACGGGGTTAAGGCTGGAGGCAGCCGGGAGGCTGACAACCCGCGGCTCTGCACGCCCTCACGGCTCTGCTGTTCTGTACCTACGGCCACACACACCACCAGGAAGGACAGATCACTTTACTCCTCTGTGAACAAAGGCCTTCAAGATGGCATGTTACAATGGAAGTAAAATTTCTAAATCTCAAGGATTGTCCTAAAGCAAAAACGAAGAACACTTCTGAAATGCTGCTCAAAACATGCTGAGAAACTACGTAATGCAAAGCCTGGGGGACAAAACGCGGGGAGAGGCCGACTGCAGGTATTTTAACTTCTATACTCAGGTACATTTAACGCACACACCACCAACGTATAAAAGCCTCAACCAGAGTTCACGAAACCTCCTGTTCTGGAGAAACTGCGTGTGAACCAGTCCCGGCTGAGTGTTCTCCTCAACTATGACTGCCTTTTAGGGCACATCGCTTCCCTTACTGCATTAAGAATAAAGACAGTTTCAACCCCCCGCAGGGACATGAAGCACATGTGGAAATGTCTGCCGTGAAATGTTCTAAACGTGAGAAGCAGAGGGTAAGTGGGAATCTGTTCAACGTTAATTGTTAATTTTCTTAGTGGACTGCTTAAGCTGTAAAGTACTTCAGCATTTTCTTTAGGTTATAGACAGTTGCTAAAAATTAGGAATATTAATTATTTTAGTGAATGAGAAAAATGGAACTATCTGTAGAAATTTTAGACTGTTATAAACTAAGTCTAAAAATATTTTAGTCTATTCGAAATCTAAAAGCATGTGTCATGTTTCTGCCAACATACTAATATTTTTTCTTAGGAGCAGGACACAGAGCTCTGAGTTCTCTCAAAATTTCATCTTTTCTGGTCAGCTTTGTTCGACTCTATCATCATCCTTATGGGAAGATGGGAATAGTGACGGTGCCCATTCTACCAGGCACAAGGGGGGAATTAAGAGCCACCAAATGTCCTTTCTCCATTAAGCATATGAGACCTTGATGAAATCCTCTACCCTCCCTGCCCCCCGCCCAAGAAAAACCCAGCCAGAATGGGAAGAACTGCCGCAGCCTCAGTACTTCTACAAAAGACTTCATGCCAGAGACTTAAATTTTTCCGGAGCCTGCCAGACATCTGACAGCTCTCTCCAGTAATGATCTAGTCTCCATATGAGATATAAACCACATGAGCTCATTTTTCCACTACTATAAACCACTTCTAATCAACAACTGTATAAATTAGGAAACCGAGTGAGAAAAGTAATCCTCTTAGAAAAACAAATCACCACCTAATGGTATTACCTAGAAGTCACCTTTGAGCGACTCCTCAGAAACTCCTCAGGAAAGGCGCTGTTTGCCAAGACTCTCCTATCAGTGGACCGGGCCCTTTCCCCTGACACTCTCTTCATGGTTATTATGAGCAGAGACTCTGGCCGTTTCGGTTAACGTTTGTGCCAAAGAAGCGTAAACATCAGGCAGATTACCGACTTGTGCTGGAGCCTTGGGACCACGACCCCCCACGGAGGGCCCCTGCGCGTCACACACCGCGGGGAAGCAGGCCCCACGTGTCCCGGGACACATCCCCGAAGCTGAGGTCACGGCGGCCGCGCACCCGGGGGCGGGGGGCGGAGACGTGGCGCTGGTCGGGAGACTACCTGGTCTCATGGGCACTGCTGATGGGTTTGGGTGGCGCAGAGTCGCTGCCGGAGGGGCCGGGGCGACCGCTGGCGGCGGTGGCAGTGACAGTGGCAGCGGCGGGGCTGCTGAGGCTCCGCGTGTCCGCAGGCACGCTCCGGGTGCTGGGAGGAGAAGAAGAGCTTCAGGAACACAGGTGAGACAGCAGACGGGCTCTCACGTGGTTTCCATTAAAAATAGAGTCGGGTGAGGAAGCCAAAAATAATTTTCAAATATAAAATGCAAACTGTTCTTTGAGATTCAGGTCTAGGTATGAAAAAGAAAAATAACTAATTTCGAACTAATTATTTTCAACAATAATTGTGGTCCTTTCCTAGCAAGTAATGTAAAAAAAATAAACTTTTAAAAACTGATTATACAGGGGAGAAAAGATGCTCACTACTTCAAGATGCAGAAATGCCACCACATTCAAAGTAAGTATTTTGAATGTACTAGAGTTTCCGAACTCACTTTAGAATTTAAGTTGCTTCGTAGTTACATACACACATAAAAGTCAAGACTGGAAGGATCACTCCAGTTTTTTCTCCACTTTTAAAATGACATTTAGTTCCTTTTCTCAAATGTTCACCATGCTATGCACACTCAAATTTGTTTTCCTAAAGTTATTTTTCAAAGAAAGGAAAAGAAAGAATTATTCCAAAGCTGGAAAGCATTTAGTAGCTTGAGGTTATAAATAAGCTGAGAAACTAAGTTATCTTGAAAGGTGCAAGTCTGTTTTAAACTTGCAGGTCTTCTTTTGTAACTAAGGCACTGTGGTACGTCTTCAAGATAACGAAAATAAGCGCTTTTTAAAATGTATAAACAAGAACACAGAAAACAGTATTTGGTATCAGAGCAAGCATCAGCAGCTCCTAGAGCGTCAGCACGCACATCAGAGAAGAACCCATAGAGCAAACAACTAGACAAGCACCAAATACCTGAATCCCTCTGGAGTTGGGATAATCAGATGCGGGTTAGGAGGGTCGCTATGGCATCGTGGTACCTTCACAGGACGGGGGCTGTTCCGATGAATGGCTGCCAGTGAAAAGAGCGACAAACGCAACTTGTTAAGGGGTCAGCAGGAAACTGTAAAACCAGGCAATTCAGTGGAAATGGGAGGTGGCTTATTTTTGCTGGTGATCAAAATAAAACCATTTATATAAGTAAGAAAATCGTACTACATACACAAATGCGGGGAAAGTGTCACTTTTTGAAAGTTAATAAAATTATATTACACATTTTAGAGACAGATGAAAATGTGATTTCTGTGGCATTTCTCCACTAAAAGGTTCCTTATGTTGTCTGAACTTTTAAAAAGATTCTGGTCAGGGGTGATACTTCAATAGGTCCTGAGTTGGGGAGAGGTCACTGTCATTTTCCTGAGTACTGGGAGTTTTATTTAATTCCTTTAAACCAAATCAGGAGGACGGACACTGGTTTAAATTGATTATTCTTTTCAGAACATGTTTTCTTCTCTTCTTCTTTTAAATATTCTGGTAGAAGGTAAATATGGATAAGATTTAAAACAAAATTTTAAAACTAGATACAATTTTAACCAAAATTTAAAAAGAGACCTTACCTAGCAATTACAAAAATGCTGACAATTCTACTTCCCCAATGACTAAATGTAACTAGTCATGGATATGATATATTTTGTCTATTTCTCCCTAACATGTTTTCCTCTGATTTTTAACTTTGTTTTAACCCTCCCTAGTTTTTTTTTAAATGTCATATTTTCTCTTCACGTTAATAATTTTAGTCTACATATACATGTTTTATTCTAAATATGTTTATCCTAAATGAAAATACTTCTTCATGGTTTTTGTTTACTTTTAATAACACTACACAGGAGAGAGAGGAGTACCAAAAACGCAGAGATCTGAAGGGAAAACTTGCAAAACAAAAATCAAGTAATTGTTATGAAGAAACCCAGGCAATTTGTATCTCTGGCTCATTATCTCAACTACCACAACCTTAAATGGAAGTAATTCAATAGGAAATTCAAAGGCAAAAAGAAAAAACAAAAACCATTTGGTGAGAATGCTGGTGTCTCTAATGCAGCAAACGTACTGAGAACTACTGAGTCAAAAATTACTACAAAATTTTCCCATGAAGGTATAAAAATAAAGACATTCTGTTAAAACACACACACCCAAGTTTAACACTCTTCATTCATGAAACAGAACATTTCTTTTAAGAGTATGTATATCTAACTGTTACAAAGCTGTGCTACTTCATTGAAAAGAAAATCCAAACGGCCAATCAACATAAAATAGATGCTCAAATTTCACTAGTGGTGAACATTTATCATAGAGATGTTTTTCATGGCAAAACTAACCAAACAAATAAGGAAATGGTGGAAAGAATTGTAGAATAACCACAATGGACACAATGTAGCCACTAAAGAGAATGAATTGGATCTATACTTGTTGACATGGAGGGATTTCTACAATTGTCAGAGATTAATATCCAATGTGATCCAATTTTTATACAGTAAATGGCAGGAAAAAAAACAATGGCATCTGTGCTTGCATGATTATATGGGCATAAAGAAAGGTGTAGTAGAATGCATCCGTGTAATTATATGAGTATACAGAAAATATAGAAGGTTCTATACCAGACTCTTACCATCCGCTTACAATGACAGAGTATCTATCTACCCATCCTTATGAGGGTAGAGCAGAAGGAGAGAAAAGAGTAAGCAGCAACGACAACAATGTGCTCTCACTTTCATTGATTTCTCTAGTAAGGAAAGAGCACAAAACCAAATGATGACTCCTGCCATGTGTAGAACGCTACAATTTACAAAATGTCATTACATTATTGAACCCCCATTAGCATCTGATTTTAAGCATTAGTAGGGGAGGCGCAAAGATGTTCAGTGAGCAGCCCCAGGTCACTCAACTGCCAGGCAACCTGGCTCTCCGTCCAGTGCAGTTTCCACCAACCCAGTGGCTGCGAGGACGAAGGCCAAGTCGTGCCCACAGAGAGTGCTGCGAACCGACTGTCCCGCCCGCAGTGTGGGGCCAGGCAGAGTCAGCGGCTCACATGCTAGCAGTGACTACCTGTGGACTACGTGGGTATGAGGTTTTTTTCCCTTTGTAATATTTTTCTACATGTATGTTTACTACATACATTTTCTACGTTGTAATTTTTTTCTACAATGAAAACGATTCCTTATGTAATAAAATACTTCAAAGAGGTAATTTTTACTGATTATTTATCATTTTTCTTAGAGAAATATTTTGGGAAATCAGAAACTCAAAGTATTTATGATACTACGCTTAATCAAAAGATTGATGAGAATATAGCACGTTTTATATAAAATGTTCAAATAGTTTTATAAATGATAACTTTCATTTCATTAGCAGCCTTGGGAGAAAAAGAGGTATAAACTGGGCGAATTTTAAAGATAAAGAAATCAAGCGTTAAGTCCTGGTCTACTAAACTTTCAGTCGCTAGCAAGTACCCTTTAAGATACAGCTGCTGCTCAATCTACCATTCATGAATTATTTTCTTTTGTGTAAATGAAATGTTTAAAATTTCTAAGTTTTCATTTTTGGTTGTTTATTACATATAAATATAGTTTTGCTTTGGTTTACTATCTCAAGAATAGGGTAAGACAGCCGTTTTCTGATACATATTTTGTTTTAAAGTTTCAACATACACTGTAAAGCTACGTATCAACTGGAACTGAAAACTGTAATTTAAGTATATTATAGCAGAACTTAACTTTTTTCTTTTTTTAAGTAACACCAAATAGGAATTGGGGGGAGCAATTAGGAATTCTCTACGTTAGTGAGGAATGGGTACTTTGGAAAGCCGTGAAGAAAACACTCATTCTCCTTCAAAAGGTGAGAAAGGAAGAGCAGAACAATTACACTCACCCACCTGCAGCAAGAAAGGCCTTGCTTCTTAGCAGACAACTATTTCTCTAAGTCTCTCCTCCCCAGGGGAAAAGAACTTAGGGAGGGGAGAACAGAATGAGAGTGTCGGTGTAACAAGAAAAAACCTGTAGTTTAATACTGTGGGCAAGCGTAGACCACCTTGTGCTTGCATTTTAATCTTCCTGTTAAATTCAGCAAGACTACTGTGGAGTTCTCTGTGTATACACCTCATTCCTGTAACTTTCATTGTCATTTTCCTGAATATTCTTAGAGAACCTCTATAGCATTTTAAATAACTGCAATGATGAGACAATGTGCTCACCCAAACCAGGAGGTTCTAGGAGAGACGCTCTAACTGTTTTCTTACCAAGGTACAAACCTGTAATAGGACTGTGCGGCTTTCCTATTACATGGCCAATGCATTCATTCATCAGGGCTTGTAAACTCTAGAAACCAAAGGAAATGGAAAAGGAAAAGAGAAAGAATGTACACTCAATTATATAAGTCGCACAAATTAGGCTTTCGGTATATTTAAAAGAAAACAGGCTATCCTTAAGTAAATATTTTCAAAGTTAGTTTAAAAGAAAATAGGTATAAACATAAATCGTACATAATTTAAGATTATATACAATTCCACTTTTTATCAGCTCCCCATAATGCAATGATGTACACAAGCAAAGGAGTCCCGTAATCTCCTCTACTATTTGGAGGCTAAAATGAGTGAATTCACATTTGAACATCTTTCTGATCTGATGGAATTTATCTGGATACTGGTGATAATATTTAACATTTGCCGTTATGCTCTATAATGACGCACACTGGACTTGCCTGGCGGTCCAGTGGCTAAAACTCTGTGCTTCCACTGCAGCGGGCGTGGGTTCAACTCCTGGTTGGGGAACTGAGATCCCGCGTGCTGCACGGCGACTAACACTGAAGTGAAACAGCTATTCCTTGCTCTTCATGGAGCTGCTAAAAAGCAGCGGCACTTTACAAAATACAAAACCGACACGTGTTTTGTAAGTGCCAGGCTGCACGAACAACCGTACACTGACATGGTCAGCTGGACAACATTGTTATAAAAAGAGCACTGAACGTCCTACTCGGCTATTAGCGCTTTAACCTCTCGGCATTATCATGACAATTACGTGAAAATATTTCAGAACCGCTTTTAAATTAATAAAAAGATACACAATCAGAAATAGAGAGTGATCAAATTATTTGGGTTTTTTTAAGGAAAAACACTTTAGAATATCCCATACCAGGAAGTCATCTTCTGGTAAAGCTGAAATGAAAGCAGGTTCAATGGCTTGCAGGAAGTCAAAACCTTGAGTTGCCCACCTGTCACGAGGAAAAGTTCAAGAGTCACAAAACAATCAAACAAACGCCATAGTCATTTTAGTCTATACAATCCTGAAAAGTAATCTGATTGGAAAATTACCATCTAGGACAAAACACATTTGTGTCTCTGTCATCTGCCTCGTGTTGAGTAAGTGTACATCATGTTTTGAGAAAGACAAATAGCTTTTTAGTAAAGGAACAGGTTACCAATTTCTTTTCCATTTACACTAAATAAGAGGCATAAATTTCATGAAGGAGAAAAGAAGATTAGCAATCAGGAAGACCTGTCCAGGGAGAATGTGAACTGCTTAAAGATAACTCATTTTGGAACAATTACAAAAGAAAAAGTTTTCCAAGAGTTATGGGGGTTTCTATGTAAATAGGTTTGTTTTTTAAAAAAGGAAGAAAAAAACTGATCACCAAAGAGTTCAAAATGCTTTTTGTGTCATCTGCTCAGAAATCCCGCATAAAATATATGAATGAAGTATCAGCAACCCCACATGGCTCATGAAGGAGCCATCCTACGTGGTCATTACCTGGGTCTTGTCCCTCTACCACTCTCACATTTAGTCAGGACGTAATTCATCCACTTCCGGGCAAAGCTTATATACTTGTCTCCTATCTTCTGTCTAAACTCGCCAGACATCAAACGAACGACTTCTTTATGATACTGTAAGAAGGTTTCACTTATATCAAGATTAAGAAGAAAACCATTACACAAATACCTAAACACTATAATGCTGTTTAAATGCCATTTTTCTAAAAACGGAAAGCAAAAGCCAATGAACTTTACATATTCTAAAAAGAGTGTGAAGAGTTATAGAGAAAATAATGTCTTAAAATGCAATTTCACAAATGTCTTCCTCATAAGTTGAAATTAAGAATATGCTTTTATGATATTAAACATCTCTTCAAGAAGGTTTTTAAATGTAAGTGGATAGCTGTTAACACAAAATAAAAACTGAGTAAATATCTGACAGTTTAAAAGTAACCCAGCATTTCTGATATTCAGCAGGGATGTAAGATGACACTCTTGACTAAGCTGTGATTACAATAATGAGATCATGAGATTTGCTGTACAAGATTCCTAACGCTTTCTGTAAGTAAGTTACAAAGCAATCGCAAAATTGTACTGTGTTTTTCCTCTTATTTTGTACCTACCTCGAACCCAAAATTGTACCCTTGAATCATGGCTTCTCGATAATACTGCTGCAACGTAGCAGACTCAGATTCATCAACTTCGGCGTCAAATTCTGAAGTGAACATGTGGTCCACCCGGTCAATGGCATCACTTATTCTGTTGCAAAGTTCTAATGCATCATTCTAAAGAATCCCAAACCATAATTAATCCAAAGTGAAACAAATCACACAATACTTATTGTATTTTAGAGGAAGATTTCTTTCATCATCACACAGACATTGACCATTGTAATATATTCCAGTCATATTTATTTTGGTTATTCAAAAGGAATGACCAAAAATAGAAAAAAAATTAGTATTTTCATTTTTATTTGTATTAGGTATTCTTAAAAACTTATGAAATACAAGAGGAAAACAGTCCATTTAAAATGTGATGCCTAATTACAAGGTGGTCTTTGAATAGATGCTTACAGCTTCGATATTTCTGCCTATCAACCACCAGTTGTTTTCTCCCCTCGGTGGTTGCTCAAGTGTAAGTACGGTTTCAATTCCACAGAGTGAACTATGATTTCTAAATGACCTCCACAGTGTTATTAGTCGTACTGTCCTTCTTATCCCCCTGCTCAGGGGTTCTCAACCGAGACCAATGTTACCACCCCAGGGGACACTGGCAACGTCTGGAGATATTTCTGGTTGTCCAAACATGGGGTGGGGGGGTGTTGTGAAATCTACTGGCATCTACTGTGCAGAGGCCAGGGATGCTGCCAGACATCTTACAACACACAGGGCAGCTCCCCCAAACTAAGAATTATTGACTGACCTAAAATGTCACCAGTATGGGGGTTGAGAAACCCTGCCCTAGCTCAAGCTTTGTTGTCTTCCCTAATTAATAGTACAACAGCTCCAAATTGGGTTCCCTTTCTACCCACCCTTAAACACACACATTATGTACACGTCTCTATCAGGTAGTTCCTCTACATAGTATTCCAAAATATTCTTCCAAAATCTTTGACAATTCTCTGGGGCTTAGAAGATGACATCCAAAATCTCTCAACAGCCTGATTTTTGCCCACCTGATTTTACTAACCTCCTCTCTCACTACTTTCCACTGTATACACCAAGATCCAAGCAAATCAGACTGCTTGATATTCAGTGAGCCTTCTCATAACCCTGATCCTCAGACACCAATGCCCAAATGTTTCTCTTATTGGTCCCTTCCCAATTTGCATCTTTTGAAATACTCCCAAGCTGAAATGCCTCCATGGCAGCAATTCCC
The DNA here is from genome assembly GCF_003031525.2 of Neophocaena asiaeorientalis asiaeorientalis. Classification (NCBI taxonomy): domain Eukaryota; kingdom Metazoa; phylum Chordata; class Mammalia; order Artiodactyla; family Phocoenidae; genus Neophocaena; species Neophocaena asiaeorientalis. The sequence continues at coordinate 14,044,611 of NW_020173666.1, read as the reverse complement.
AGATGCTACTAGGAGGATCTAATCTCTCCCTCCTCTGTACTTTAGTGTGACAGTTTAGATCCTTAAGGCTACAAATTCCTTAAGCTCAAGAATAATCAATATCTTATATAATTTTGTACTCTCCAGAATTCATTAACTCAAACTAAAAGAAAAAACAAAAGTCCCCTGCCCTGGTATCTGAGTGGGGTGACAATCTGTAAGAAAGAATGTTTATAGACAAATAAGACAAATCAGATTGACAAAAGGAAAACAAACGTTTATCAAAACTACTTGTAATTTCAAGAAGTCCTTCTTCTTCAAGAAGTCAAGCCTTAATGTGACTGAGAAGACTGATGGGCTGCGGGAAAGTGTGCATGAGACCAAGACTGATAAATGGACTGCAAAATAGGAAGCAGGTGAGAATGGGAAATAATGGCAGAGAACGCAAGGCTCTGCCTTGGCATGAACTTGAAGGCCTTTCTGCCTGTCTGCAACTAGCTTTCTCAATTAATTTGACTGAATGAAAGAATAAATAACTCTTCTTTTAAATTACATATTTTTGACTTAAGGTGCCTCTAGTAAATACTGGTAATTGCTAAAGGAGAAATAAACTTGGATTAGGAATGAGGAGATCTAAAAGTCCAATACTAACCAACCACGTGACCATTAAGAAGTCACGTGACGATTCAAATTTTTATCCTCTCCAATTCTAATGTTACACAGTTCCAAGAAAGAGCCAGGAAATTTTTAACTTAGACATGGGGAAAATGGGAAGAGAGGGAGAGTGGGGAGGACACTGTAAGAGTTCAAGTCCCTGGAGTGACTTAAATTATGACAAACTGATTCTTCCCTAGCATTACGCCAAAGGTAAATAAATTAGTTACGGTAGAGTTGATGGTGAGATACCTTCAGCTGCTGCAAAGCTCTGGCGATGACGGGCTGACTGGATGTCTGCTCCTGGCGTAGCGTCATGAGTCCTTCGGTGGACTGCTGGAAAGTTTTTCTGTGAATTATGAGATGCGCAGACTCCATGACAACTAGTAAAAGATTATCCACCTGGGAGGAAAAGCAAGCACAGGGCTTAAACACAGACCCACTTAGTTTTCCACTCTAGTTCAACCCCCAGTCCCAAAACAAGACCAACCTCAGGGCCACCAGGCCAGCAACCATCTGACCAGAAAGTGGCTGTCAAGCACAGCTGCTCCCATGGAGCAGCACACTGCAGGGGGCACTGACGGTTCTGATCTCCAGCGCAATGGGGAGGAGTCCCACGGAATTATGTGGGTATGAAGTCTTTGAAGAATGCTAGAACTCCAAGAAATTCATTACTCCTGGAGCAGAGTGTGTGCCTGTGTGTGTGTTGAAGCAGCATGTGGAGACAGAAAATGCAGGAATAAGAGTGGGATGAGATGAGGGGCCTTGCATGAAACAGAAATCAAGACTTTATTATTTGTATTCTTGAAGTGATGGTCATTGCAGTATTTTGAGTAGACCTGTGATGAGATGTATGAATTATAAGGATCATTCTGGAAGTACCAAAACAAGCAAACAAATACAGAATTGGAGGGAGGGAAGGCGAGGGCTGAAGCAAGGAGGGCCCTGCAACAGTCCAGGAAAGGGATGATAAGGTCTGACCGCGGCAGCTGCTCTGGGGATGCAGAGAAAGGCTCTTTTACTAGAAAGGCTTCGGTGCTGGGGCTAGTGACTAAGTGGAAGTGGGGGGGGAGGCTGAAATTATATGAACCGTCACATCCTGGTTTAAACAACTGAGTGGACAGAGCACCAGTCACTGAGACAGGGAATACAAGAGAGAAGGCAGAGCTGAGGGGACAGTTGGCCAGGGTGCCCAGCTCTGGTCTGGCTGAGTTCGAGGTACACGTGTGAACTCACCACCGCCGTTCCAGAGCTGCACACAGAGGCATGGGGAGGCTTCTTACAGTTTGAATTACTGAGTTACCCAGATTGTCATGGGATCCCTGTTACGTAGGCAGGTGAAAACCCTGACTACAAAAATGAAAACTTAAGTAGCCAGCAAATCAGAGTACTTGGAGAACTGGGATTTCTGGAACTACAAGTTAAAGGAGTAGATAACTCCTTTCAGGTCACGGGTGGTTGGATCTAACTACATACATGGCTGCAGTAAGGAAAGATATAAATAAAACTTTTCAAATATTTTGCTATAACTGAACATACTTAAAGAATTTGCCCGAATATTTTAGTACAATAATGCTACAAAACTATACATCAAGGTCTATTTTGGGGAAGTGGATACTTGAGACTGCTTAAACCAATCATTCATGAGCTGCTAACAATTCCTTTTTCCTAAAAGTATTTTAAGTAAGCAATACTGCTTCCAGGCAGGGTGGGGAACGGTGGGGCAGGGACTGGGAGTGAGACAGACCTGCATGCTTCTCAAGGTATCAATAGTCTCCACCTGAGGCACAATTTTGACAGGCTGTGCCTCCCACGTGGCCCAGCTGCCATCTGAGTCCTGAGCGCGGTCACTATGTTTGGTTAGAAGCAGATAGGCGTCAATTAGTACTTCATATGAGTCTTTCGAGCAGTCCTTTCCTGCGGCTGCATTGAGTAACTGCAAAATAATACTCTTCTCCTCAGCAAGGGTGTCTGGAACAAACACCTGCAAGTTTTCTAAGCCAGGAATTTGTACCTGGAAAAGAAACAATCCAAAATCTTGAATTAAAGAACATAGTATATTATAGAAATGTTATTTGAAAAACAAAACAAAACAAAAAAAAACCTAGAAAAAGTCAAGTGGGTTTGGGCAAGGAGATGTGGGAAAGGCATTAATTAGAGCTATGAAGGGAACGGCAAGTCCCGTCGTCCCTGGGCATCCACGGAGGCCTGGTTCCGGGACCCCCTCGGATACCAAAATCTGTGGATGCTCAAGTCCCTTATATAAAGTGGCGTAGTATTTGCACGGAACCTATACACAACCTCCCGTATACTTCAAATCATCTCTGGATTACTTATAATACCAAATACAATGTGAATGCTAGGTAAACAGTCGCCAGCACGTTGCAAATTCAAGTTTTGCTTTTTGAAACTTTCAGGAATGTTCTTTTCCTAACTATTTTCAATTTGCAGTTAGTTGAATCAGCGACTGCAGAACCCGCAGATACGGAGAGCCGACTGTAACCCACTCAGTTCAGTGTGACTGGAGGAGGGAGAGTGTGACTACACTGGGGGAGAGGCTTGGTAAAGTTTCTCCGCATACAGGGAATCCTCCAGTTTCTTTATTTTCAACAACAAAGAGAACACTCATCAGGGGAAGAATGTCAGCCTGAAACAACCTCAGTGAATGCCACTGCAGTGCAGCTTTTATGCAAGACTGCTCCCGCAGAGCAATGCCCTGCAGTGGGCACTGGTGGCTAGGGTCTTCGGCACCAGGAGCAGAATCCCAGGGGAGCATATGCCGCACGACGTCTTTGAAACAGAAAGTCACCTGACTCAGTGAAAGGCAAAAGATGTTAATACAGATCCACTAATTATTCTTGACGGGGGCACCGTAAAAAGCCTTTTAAAGATCACTGGAACAAGGGGTACATATGTGATTACGTTGTGCAAGTCACACATAAACACATGTGGGATATAACTTCCCGTGACATCATACACAGATTCTGAAAGTACTAAGCTCAAACAGCTTAAATGGGAGCAAACACGGTGACTCAAAAAGTGGGTCTAGCGATGGCCAGGACACTGACGTCAAAGATTCACGTAGAAAATCTGAATTGTTTTAGGAAATGTGAGGGTGAAAAAGCAATTACTTAAAAGCAACACATTACTTTATAGACATTATTTTAAATATATATGTGTAACTAATTTGATAAATTATACTGTATGAGTAAATGTTTGGGGTTTTTCTTCCGTATTCTTAAAACAAGTTAGTAAGTCAAGTATGAAAAACTTTTTCTAATTGTTGCATTGGGAAATTATGGGACAGCCTTAAAACTGGGGTCCACATATGGACCGCAAAGCCCAGAATATTTACTATCTAGACCTTTAAGAAAAAGTCTGTCTGTTTTAGAGTAAAGTAAGAAAGGTAAAATAATTACGCCACCTTAAATACATACCTTAACGTACTGTTTTGATTTCAGGACATCCAGAAGGTCTCTAACTGGGGCTGAAAGTATGAACTCTGCAGCTATTTCCAGGTCCTAGGATCACAGTTACAAAGAAACTTCTTTAGGGTTAGCTTTTTAAAAAATAAAAGAAAAGTAAGAAAAAAATAATAATTAATCAGGATTGCTAACTCACCTTTCTCAGCATTTTAGCAAATCCAAGTGCTTTGGAGGCTCTTTCTCTAGCCTCGTGAAAGAGCTCCTTCAGTGCTCGACTGATCTCTATAACAGATCTCCTGCCAAGTTGATTGAAATCCAGTTAGAATACATTACGGTATGCCAAGAAATACACAACAATACAGATGAAGCAAATTCCAAATCACGTTAATAAAGACCGAAGATTTTAGAAGCTAGCAATTGTTGGGAATGGATTCATAATATTCAAAACCTTGCTCCCCACAGCTTTCTAGAAAGTACTTGTATTTTTTAAATAAGGAAGGCACACTTAATAACCTCCAAATAAGAGTATGCTCAATCTTCTAAAGGCTTCATTAGGATAATTCTTGGAGTTTGAAATAAGTTCTTGACTCCCAGCTCATAATCTAACTAAAAAGGAATATATATATATACATAATAGTAATGAACCAGCAAACGTTTAACAACCTGCTCCCCCCAAAATATTGTCTTGTGTGGTGTTTGCTGATTTTCATGGTGTGAATACTCCCGTCACAGCTGTTTTCAATCCACCAACAGGACATCACTGAGCTATGACTTGGGAAGGGATGTGCACAAGGCCCGTGGCCTCTCTGCAGCCAGGACAAGTCCGCCCCACAAATCACTGCACGTGGACCCACGTCTAGATCCATCCCTAGTAAACAATCAGGGCATCATCAGACCCATTCTCTACTTCACCGTCTTAATTCTTGAATTCTCGTCTTTTGAATCTTCCATGTTTGCGTCCAAAACTGCAAGACCTTCTACAAACTAATTCACCCCATTTCTCAGCTATTAGGTATTTTCCCAGGTGAGAGCCTATGTGGTCACTTCTTTCTCTAATCCTGGCATAAAGACATCCCAGTGTTCTGAAACCCAAAAATGTGTTTTTTATCAAATTTTGGAAAGTGAGAGAAAACATCTCTGGAGAAGTTAGTTCTGCCTGAGCACTTCCTAATGTTGACTCATAGGGTATTGCTGATAACTGGCCACTAAATAGCTATATGAGTATTACATATGCCACAAAAACAGCACTTTGACATGGTTCATCCTCAATGCCATCTGCACAGAGTTGGAGGAAATGTAGTAGGTGTGCAAGCCATGGTTTCGGGTTCTCAAGCTTAGAGTTCAACAGAAGGGATAAGCTTAGTATAAAAACAATAAAAATGTACCAAATATCAATTAAATGTATTCATGGACTGCTACAGAGTCTTTAAAGGACAGAAACAATTATTTAATTAAAGACATTCCAGAACATGTGAACGAATTCTACCCTACTCATTTTTAGTCAACTTAAACAACATTTTCTCAAAGGACACTGTTTTTATTAGGCTAAATAAAAATCACCTTCAAAGACAATTTTACATAAAACCATAACTAAGGGATCATATAAAAAGACAATACAGTAGTAAGAAATAAATCCCTTTATGTCTACTACCCAAGTTCTTCAAGTCTGACATGATTTGGTTTCAACAAGGCTCATTTCAGGCTCATTACCAAGAATAAAACTACATGAAATAAAAAATGGGAGAGGAAAGAAAATGCAACTTCAACCTTATTTCATCTGAAGCACTGCTATCATCGGCACTGGTCCAGAACTCTGCACAGCTCTCCTGTAAGCCGGATTCTAGAAAGCTTCCTGTAGATTTCAGCAGCATTCCTGCAATGTCACTAAGGGAACAAAAACAACAAAAGTAAACCAGAGAAGAAAAACTGTCCTCACTCATTCTAATTCTTGAATGAGAAACTCAAAGATTCAGCTATTATTTTAATAGTTTAAAAATCAGTGACAGTGGGCTCCCCTGGTGGCGCAGTGGTTGAGAGTCCGCCTGCCGATGCAGGGGACACGGGTTCGTGCCCTGGTCCGGGAAGATCCCACATGCCACGGAACGGCTGGGCCCGTGAGCCATGGCCGCCGAGCCTGCGCGTCCGGAGCCTGTGCTCCGCGACGGGAGAGGCCATGACAGTGAGAGGCCCGCGTACTGGGTACCCAAAAAAAAAAAAAAAAAAAAAAAAAAAAAATCAGTGACAGTGAGAATTTTCTTTTAATATAAAATCACGATTGATATGAAACAAGTAGAAATCTCTAGTATGGAATGTATGTACCTTTGTTCTACAACCAGTTTTTCATTATAAACCTTAAAATCTTAAATAACATTCACAGTAGCTATGTAATTATCACACAAATGTTATTTTCATCTTAAACAAATGTTCAAAATGGTGTAAAATGGCCTCAAATATATATCTACAACAAAATATTTTTTAAAAGCTTAATGAACTAAACGATGGCATAAGAAATAAAGTGAATTCCTTAAATGCAATTGTTTTTAAAAACTTCCCTCACAGTTAGCTTTCACAGTCAATAAACATGAACCACTCTAACCAGCTGATGCTTCTCGTCAAGTATACAATCTAAATACTAGGGTTAAAATGCAAACCCAAGCGTACAAAATCAATCTAAATGAGTTTAGTAAAAACTCAACAGCTTACTGGCTTCTATGATGAAAAGGAGCTTATAACCTAGTAAAACAGAGCAGGTGAGTCTACAACCAACATCGGATGGGGCAGACGGTAACTGCTACGGGAGCTGTCTGAGGGGCGAGATCAAACCCAGCTGAAGGTATGAGTTCAATGGGCCTTGCAGGCAATGCAGAGCTGTAGCAACTACAGCAGTGGGAAGAGCGGCTCTGACAGGAAGAGAATGGAGGAGGGGGAAGGAAAGTCCAGGAAGAACAGTAAATATGATCAAAGGGCATGATGATGTGTTAAGCAAGAGGCATGTTTGTGAAAAGAAACTGTCAACCTGGAAAGAGCAGAGGAGGGGGAAATGAGACCAGGAGGGTAACCGGGCCGTGCTGTGGAAGGCCCTGGATGTCACGTAACTGTGTGATCGTCCTTTGGTAGGCAAACAGGGTGGGCTTTAAAAATAACCGAGTGGGAAAATGTCCTGATTGGAAACATGCTTTTAAGAGCAGTAGTATACAAGGATATTCAGCATCAATTTATTCAACAAATATTCAGTATCTGTTATGGAGTAAGCAGTACTGAACAAAACAGATAAAATCCCTCCAGTGAATGGAGAAAAATAAATAAATAAAATTTAAAAAAATATATATACAGTATTTCAGACACTGATAAGTTCTATGGAGAGAAATGAAACAGGGAAGAAAGCTAAGGTGTACTTGCAGGTAGGAATTTCAACTTTTAATATGCAGAAGGTAACACGTGGCCAAAGACCTACAGGAAGTGGGGAAATGAGTCATGGAAATAACTGGTGAAGAGCAGTCCCAGTAGAGGGACCAGCAAGTGCAAAGAGCCTGAGGACAGAGAAGGCCCAGCCTATGAAAAACAGGAAGGAATCTCCTGTGGCTGCAGAGTAAGCACAGGAGAACCCAGGAGGTGAGGACAAAGATTTACTGAAAAGTCAGACTGTACCAGGCCTTATGGGCCATTGTTTAGGCATTCTCACTTTCATTTGAGTAAGGAGGAGAGGCACTGGCATATTTGGAGCACAGGTAAAAATGGTCTGATGTACATTTTAACAAGATCACTGAGAACAAACCATAGAAGATGAAGGGCAGAAGCAGAGAGACTACTTAAGAGAGCTACTACAGCAACACAAGAAAAAACAGTCTGGGAAGAGGGGAAACAGGCAGTGGTGAGCAGAGGTCAGATTCTGGATGTATTCTGAAGGGACAGCCACATGGAATTAGAGGCGGTGTGTGAGAGAAAGAAAGGAGTCAGGGTTAATGTCAAGACTGACCGAACCTGGGAGAAACAGTGTATGAAGCAGAATGATGCACTAACACAGCAAACGCCCAGAACTAGAACAGTGCAGGTGGACAGTCCCAAAGCAGAGGCAACGCAAAAGCTCTGGAGCTTCTCAGAACGCGCATATGAAGTTGAAGGCCAGAAACTGCACTGAAAGGAACCTGAAGGACAAGCAAAAGATAAAAACAAAAAGACTGACAGGGTACAAGGTAAGGGTACAAAGAAATTATATAACAAGAATTGGTAGAGAAATGAAACAGTAACCTTGTAAAAAATTTTCCTTGACAAAGCTTGACAGCCTGAGAACACAAGATGCAAACAGAAGAAATTACAGGCAAAGCAGAACAATGGAAAATTAAGAGGGGGAGAGATGCTGAAAATGGTAGTGACTGCATTTCTTCATAAGGCTGACTATGAGAACCAATCTGAATAGGAAAACAGGACAGACTGCGAACCTCGGCCTGAAGGACTGGATGAGTCCTGAGACAAGAGCAAGTTCACTGTTCACTCAAAATAAAGACAGAGGAAAACATAAAAAGAACTGGTGGTTAGGGCAGAAAAGTGAATACAACATCCTGAGATGCTGAGCATGGAACAAAGACCATCCGAGTGAGGACAATGAGTTTCTGAAGTGAGAAGAGAACTCTGTAAAAGGTGAAGTCCTAAAGAGTGCACGTAAAGGGAGGGGAAGGAAACATGAGCTGGGTATAAAAGAACTCATAAAATGGAAATGAAGAAATAAAATGGCTGATGGGGCAAGTGAGAGAAGGCAGCACCAAAGAACTGCAGCAGAGTTTAGAGCCAAGGAAAGGCCTGGTCCTCAGTCAGTCGGCAGGGGAGTGGCCCCCAGCAAACACCACGCACCCCACATTCAACATTCAGGTGCCTGTACTCGAGAAGATACATTCATTTCCTAGAACAGACAGACCAGTGAGCACTCCCCCCTCCCTAATGCTTTTCCTTGGTTTATGTTTCAATTCTTTCACCATATGTAAATACCCAGTTTATAAAGAGATTCTGTGATTAGTACTACATTCCCCAAACAGTATCAGTGAAAATACGTACTTGTTAGGCTTTGGAAGTGCCCGCCAAGACCGATACAAAAGGTCTACAGGTCTACTCCACTTGTCAGAGGCCTTAAATTCTCCTCCTTTTGTATAACCAAGAGGGTGTATTCTAAGGCAGGATTTCTCAACTTCAAAACTGACATTTTGGGTGGATAATTTTTGTTTGGGGGGGCTGTCCTGTGTCCTGCGCATTGTAATACGTTTGGCAGCATCCCTGGCCTGTTCCCACTAGATGCCAGTAGTCCCTCCCAGTCAGTACAATCAGAACTGTTTCCAGACACTGCCACATGTCCCCAGGGGGCAAATCACCCCTGGCCGAGAACCACTGCTCTAAGGATAACAAAACTTGGGAGAGGGGCACACAAAAGATATGAATGATTATCATTTTCACGTAACTAAACATTCAAACATGTAGAATAGAACTGGTGAGCGAACCAGGAGTACAAGTGAGAAAGGAAGACAGGCGTATAAGGATTCCTACCAGAAAAGTTTTCCAGCCTGTGCTTCTCCTCCCCGGATGTAATGGATTATCTCTTTGGTGAAATTCCATTCTTCTTCTAACAGATTCTTTAAACTATGAGATGCCTGAGGTAATTGCTGTAGCATTTGGATCCAGCTTCTCATGTAATCAAAATATACCTTAAAATACAAAAATGTAAAAGGAGATATTTGAGAATAGAATTCAACAACCTGCAACTTTCATCTCTGTTAACATGAAAGCTATAAATCAGAAGGGCGAGTGGAAGAGGGACCACTGAGGCATGACGCTCTGAGAGAAGCGAGATTCTACATCGCTGCTAACTGATGTCTAAATGGCATTTTTCTTTAACTGTATAACTCAACTCCTCAGCAATTTGACACAGTATTCACAATTGCTGCAAGTTACTAAGAAAATAACTACAATATTCGCACTGTATAGAAAAGTACGATCAAGTTAAAAAAATCAAAATAGCATACAGAAATTTTCATTATTAATATATTGTGAATAACATTACTATAAGAGGTTGGGACCTTTATTTCTTTAATTACTTATTTTAACTTTAGATGGTATCTTACGTGTTAAGAGGAGGAAATGAGCACACTTCTTCCCACTATACCTTCCCGACATCCAGATGTTCGTGATATAATTTTTCAAGGTTTATGACATATAGATTACGACCTATAACCATAATACCCAATCTTTCTAAGGTGGGGTTTATGCCCACCACAAGTCCTCTACAACAGCTTTCCCAGTCCTAAATTCTTATCTTGATTTATCTGTTGCTTAGCAGGGTTTTACTATCAAGGAGATTTTCTCAAGACAGGTTAACAATTGTTATATTATGAAACATCACTGTTTGTGGATTCTTTTACTGAAAGGATAACTTGACTGGGTATAAAATACTTAAGTTACACATTCTCTCCCTCAGAACCTTGAAGACATTACTCCACTGCCTTCTAACGCAGTGTGTCCTGTTAGCACAACGAAAACTGATGCCACTCATCACCACTCTCTCGGCTCCCCGAAGGTGGCTTCCTTTCCCTGCTTAGATGTTTACAGGACCCTTTCTCTAGTCTTGGATTTCAATTATTTCACCAGGCTACATCTTAGGGTTCACTGAAATGAATATTTTCTGAGACCCAACAATAACTTTCAGTAGGCAAAAATCTGGGGTCTTTATTTTAAGAAAACTGCCAATTATCTTTGGATAATTCCGGGTCCTCCTCCATCCAGGCTGTGCAGCATGAATCTCCAGTCCTGGGTCCACTATGAATACAGCTGTGTGTGTGGAACCTGCAACTTATGGGTCTATGACCATCTCGTCCAAATGAAACAAGTCTTTCGTACAGCGGGCCCAGGACCTCCCTTTCCATTCCTGGAATGCTCCTTCACCTCCTTGGCTTCCCTGAAACCTGGCTGTCCTGAGAGCTGCACTTCTCCCTGACAGCCCTCTCAAGGGACAACTATCTTACAGTATATCTCAAGGGCTGCAAACAGTCGGCATCCTCGTGCACCCCACTGCTACTTTCAAACCATCACTCTTACACAGTCTTACTTAAAAACACAACAAAAGAAATACCCTACCCCTTTAAGGCTGATGTCATCAGATAGACCATCGATGCCCCCTCTGCACACCATCATCTACTGATTTTCAACTACCCGTCAGTTGTCAGACTCCAGCCTGTGACTCAGTCTTCTCTCCATCCCAGGCTCAGCCACCAGCTGTGTGACTTAACATCAGGTGCACGACACCCTGACACCATTTCAGTTCCGTTCCCCCATGGCCTCCAGTTCCAACCACCTTTTCTCCTCTCTGACAAGGTTTTGTTTCTGATCCTGCCAATACCAGCATCGCTCAAAGCCCAATTCAAACACACTGATGTTAAAACCTCCTCTCCTCGCTCCAGTTTGTTTGCCCAACTCCCCCCTCTACACTGTTCTCTTCATTTTATCTGGAACTCCAGTCCACTGGTTCCTCTTCTTCCTCCAACTCACTCCTCTCTTCCCTGGGTCCCTGTCCTCCTTATTCAGCACTCCTGTCAGTACGCTCATGTCCCTGCCACCGTCCTACACCCTGCCATTCCTGGAGTGCTCACAATGCCTTTTCCCACCTGCCTGTCAAGACGAGCCCAGCTCCCTTCCCCGCCCGCACAGCCCAGAAGCTGAGGGCCACGAGTCACACGACAGGGGGGAGTCACTCTTCTACACAGTCACATTCACCAACCACACAGCACACATTTCTGGTAATACTTGTACCTCTGCTCAGCTCACTTTCCTTCTCTCTACAACCACAAGTTTGAAACTTCTCCATTTTCCTCAAACTGCCAAAACCCATCCTAACCCACTCTCAGCAGATGATCTCGTCTCTCTTCACAAAAAAACTTTAAGTCATTAGATATAAAAGCTCTCATCGTCATGAAACAAATAACAGAAACCTACATGCTGTTACCTACCATCCTTCCCTTTTTCACAGTAGAGGAGCTGTGCTTCCTGCTAAGCCCAGCACTTGTGTTTTGAGACCCGTTTCCTCGTGATACCTGAGGAACCTGACACCATCAGTCTTCTCCTTTCTCTTAAATATATATATATACATATATATATATATATATGTATGAGTAATCCAACACACACATTCCCAGCTGAGACAAAGCAACTGTCCGCCTTTTTGTTTCAGCTTTCATACTGTAAACAAGCGTCCTTTTAAATGTCTCTTTAGTGTCACTTTTTTGTTTCTTTCATCTCTTTCCCTTAACAAAATCAATGCCAAAGGCTTTCCAATGGTCTCGGGTATCTTCGATTTAAAAAACTCTCACTGGACCTACCATCTTCACTGTTCATCTTGCTGCACAAACTGGACAGCCAGCAATCACTCTCGATACCTCCCCCATATCCAATCCATCCCTGAGTCCTGCCAACTTCACTTGCTTCGCTTCTTTCAAATCCTTATGCTTTTTCCTAAATTTATGCTATTCCACTGCAATCCAGGGACTAGCGTGTGCACCACTAGACGAGTCTCTGCCTGGTCTTCTCCCATTGACTCTGGATCCCCCCAGGCTGTTCCTCTAACTGCAGCCACAGTGGTCCCTTCCCAAGGCTTTCCTGGGAACCTTCATTCCAAAGCTGCTTCCCTTATCCCGCATCATCACAGAGACTCTGCATCTGCTCCCTTCTCTGTCAGAGAAGTGTTCCTTTCAATCTCTCTCGCGCTCTTTTTTTTTAACTAAAAAGTAAAGTGGCTTTAAAATATTTTTACAAATAATATCCAGAATGAACAAATGTTAATATTTGGTCATAATGGCTTTAGATATTTTTTCGATGAGAAATAATACATCACAAAGTTAATTTCTCCTTGGGTTCTTTCTTCACTTCTCTCTTTCCTCCCTCCTCAGAGGTAACAATTACGCATTTAGTATGTCCCCTTCTGGTTTATATGTTTTTTTAAATAATCTGTTATTACACAAATTACAAGATACAGTATTGTTTTGTGTAAGCTTTCAAATTATTACTACATAAATTGGATTATAATACACACAGAAACTTTCAGATAAATTCCAACTGTCCCTCCCTGAGAGACTTGCCTCACCGCCACATGAACTCAGACCTTACTGTGAGAGTCCATAAAAGACCCGTGTCTCTCCTTTGATGTTTTTCACCATTGTAACGTTATGTCTGTACAATTATTTAACAGTCATTTTCCCCATCGTTCTTAAACTCCAAGAAGGCGTTTATGCTCCTTACTGAACCTTCAGGACCAGGCACGATGCCTGCCTGGTACACAGCAGACACCCAATAATATCTCTAGAATGGAAAACTGAGTCTTCTCTGCTCCTTTGTCCTTTATTCTTCTATAGGGACGCTAACTGTGCAAGTCTGAGCTCTCCCTTGTGTGTCTCCTACAACTCTCACATCTTGTTCATCATTTTCATATCTTCACTCCTTTTAAGTTCTTTTTATGTGATTTCCTTCAATCTGTCTATCCCATGTTCCTACATCACATACTATGTTTATTGTTTTAGTTGTTTCTAAAGGCCAGGGCCAGGGAAATGTGCTAAGAAAGCTCCCAGCTTCCATCTGGTTTTGCTGGCTCAAACCAGTACTCACCAGTTACTTCCTTGGACGTAACGCATGCATGAGCTCCTCCGTTTTTCGAGTCAGAAGGATGATGCAGCACAGAGTAAAGACCCCTCAGTCACAGATATCCTGCATCATAATCTGCTGATCACCGCTTCCCCTCGCCCTTCTAACCCATCTCTCACTCGGCGGTCTTCCCCGGCTTACAGGACAGGATACTGTCTGGCAGTATGTCCTCTATGGGGACATGCCCTGCTGCCTCCCGACCATTCACACCCCAAGAGGCCACAGCTCTCACTCGCCGTGGACGGGCCCTCCGCACCTGAAGGAGGGCAGGTGGAGCAGTAAACAAGGTGGCCGCCTCTCCGAAGGCCACACGCTCCTTCCTTCCTGACAAAAACACTGACTTTGTTTGGGCTCCACCAGTTTGCAAACTATGCCCCTGCACTAATCCATCTAGCACACTTTGGGGCACAATTTTAAAACTATCGATAATTTCTAGTTCTTCATCTGTGAAATTATGGAGATGAACTAAGGCATGTGATGCCTCACACAGAAGATTGGTAGCAGAGTCAAAACTAAATCCTAAGCATTTCTAGCTCTAACTAGCTGAGAATTTTGGTACTTCCCTTAACTGAGCCTTCTGACATCTCTCACAGGCACACCGAGGGCACTGGAGGTGGATGACCTGGAAGGCACAGCCTAATTCTCACCCTTCCTGCCTAATCTCACCCTTCCTGCCTCAGCGATCACGTGGTAAAAGGTGTGGCGTGCGCCTCTGTAAAGCCATCTAAGACAGTTTGGAAAGCAAAGCACATTTTGTCTTTTTAAACTTCTGGTTTAATCATCCACAGAGAGAAAAACTAATTTCCTTGCTGCTTTTTACCATAACTCTTCAATGATAAAGACTTTCCTGACATAAGCAATATATACAGTATTTCAAAATGTAGCCACATTTTACACATTCTGGTCTTTTATGTATTCTCCCAAACGATTAGGAAATCATTTCAGACTCAAAATTATTTCTCGTAAGATGCCAGATATAAGTCCCTCCCCAGCCACACTCTTCTTTCTCTCCTTCTACTACAGAGGCTGAAAAGCTAAATCTTTGCATTCCCAGCCTCCATTACAGTGAAGGGGCCACACAAAGGTCTGGTCAGTAGGATGTAGGGGACATCTGTTGGGTGGGGCTTCCAGGAGAGCTTTCGCTGTTCTGGACTTAGCTGGCAAGGAGACTTTTCCCCTCTGCCTTTCTCTTTAGAAAGTGAGGGTGGTGTCTGGAGGTGCTGCAGCCATCCTGAGGCAGGACACAGTGAGATGTCAAGCAAGGGTGAAAGCATTCCAAAAACAATATGCCTACAAGCTTTGCTGTTTTCTGTATTATTTCATCAACCTGCCACATTAATCGTCTGTGCATATACCCTAATGACTCTAACATGGATTTACTATGTACTAACACTCTACCAAACCTTACAGAAGACAAAAGCACTTCATTCGCAGCCCCTGGCTTGTGCAGCCTTCAGCCTAATTAGGGAAACCTGAGGACAGAGAGGTGGTACATCGCTAAGTATTAAATAGTATGGTTATGATTAGAACCCTGTAAGAGTTCAGAGAAGGTATAGATAGATGCACATGCAAGGTGAAGAGTGTCAGACAAAACTTGAAAGTAAATCTTCAGTGGGCAGATAAGGAGGAGAGGAGACATTGTGAGCAGGAAGGAATAAGCGGGGCAGAAGTACAGAGGCTAGAAGAGCGCGGGGCAGCACGGCGCGTGTGAGAAGACACACAAGTCAGACATCTCTCCCCGCTGTCCTGACCATCAGCATTTTGTGCAGATCCTCCTCGAAGGCGTCGATGTTGCAGTCGGTCTCCTCCAGGTGGTCCAGGACCTCGTGCAGCATGAACTGGTAGTACTGCTTCATCAGAAGGCCGCCCTTCAGCACCTCCTTACACTCTCTCACCAGCTGCAAGACAGCAGGCACAAGTTCTACCATTTCACACACTCTGACCAGATTGTCGGTTTTCACACATCTTCCACGTAAATCCTCAAAAAGCTCAGGAAAGAGAAACTTGCCTCTGAAAACCCTAAAATATTTTCCAGATTCTTTGTCAGTTCATTTCACACAAATAGCTCAGTGATCTCCACTGAATAATTAAAATAAAACAAATCAGTGAAAACAAAAGTATTTAACAGTATAGCATGAATACACAAAGAAAAACATATAGGCAGAAAACTGATTTGCTAAAATACGTTGTTCTACAAATAAATTTTTATAGAAAATAAATTCTACAGAAAAAGATCTGTTTTTCTGCTAGTTTACATTACAAGACAAGGGATACAAGAGAAAAATTTCCTCATGAGACTGGTCATTTTTAACCAAAAACATAATAAAGATTCAAATAGACTTACATACCACAGAGCCTGGAGGCCTTTGTAATAATTTAGCAAAGTTTACCTACCGTGATTTGTGGCTTTTACCATCAAAAAACTCAATCACAAAAACAAACAAACGTAAGATTAATCTGATAAAATTAAATGGAAGTCAAGGGGGGAAAAATGAAAGAAAACAAAAGGATGAGTGAAACCGCCATGTGTAGGCCCAGGAGGTACTGTGAGAAGGGAGGGAAGGTGCAATGAGAGGACCTTTAATGTCCTTCTATCAATAACACGCTGGTCACACGCCCTCGAATTCTAACCCGCAGGGACCGTGAGACAAGTGGAGCACAGGCTCCGGACGCGCAGGCTCAGCGGCCATGGCTCACGGACCCAGCCGCTCCGCGGCATGTGGGATCTTCCCGGACCGGGGCACGAACCCGTGTCCCCTGCATCAGCAGGCGGACTCTCAACCGCTGCGCCACCAGGGAAGCCCCACAGTTGCACTAGTTTTAAGATACATTATCAAGACATGAAAGGAACCACGGTGCTGCTACAGAGAAAGTAAACTGGTATAAACTTTCTAGAATCTAAAAATGTATGACTCACTAGTTAATTTTTACGTTTTATACTCAAGCAGTAGTCAGAGGTGCAGACTAAAACTTACATACAAATATATTTATCACAATATTATTCAAAACAACAATGGGGATTAAATAAGGTATGATGCACTTATATGGGAGGACACTAATGCAGCCGCTTCAAATAATCTTTCTGAAAACAATTTAAGGATGAAAACACACATTCTTTTCTTTTTTCTTTTAAATTGTATGTGCAGAGAGTATGTACATACAGAAAAATAAATGGACAGAAATACACCAAAATGTTACGGTGCTTATCTCTGAACGGCAGAATAACAGGATAACTTTCATTTTTATCTATCATTTTCTGTCCTTTTCAAATTTTCTAAAATAAACATGGACTGCTTTTACAACAAGATCCCCTTCAAAATGTTTTTAAAATAATTACCCACAGTAAGAGAGTAACGGCTAGAGTTAAATCCATTGAAAAGTGTTAACATAAATTTCCGTTAAAGATGTCACTTAGGTGCTTACAACTCAATCTGAATGCATCAAAGCCAAAATTTCTCTTTTATTTTTACTCTAGTGATGCTATCTTAATCTAAGTATTGGTCTTTTACTTTGCAAAATGTTTTAACATAAATTACTGTTTAATCCTCACAACAGCCCCATTAGTAAAAGGTAAACTCCCCCTTGTTTCAGCAGCTTATGTTCCTGAAGTATGTATTTGTTTTGTGGGGAGGAGAGGTAAGCATTTTACCAAAACTTCCTAAATAACCGCTACAACATGCAGGACAAGTGAAAAGTGTGGCCCAAGTGGACAGAAGGAAAGTAACTAGAACCAAGGTGGTGAGAAGGGAGTAGTGCGCCGGTGGACGCAGAGCTCGGGCTGTGCTCGATGAGAACAGAAGCGACGACGGTGAGGTGCAGGACTCCACCTCCAGTTCCATCAGTCGCCCGGCTCCACACCTAACTTAACCAACAGCGTCAAGTCCTCTTTCGTACCTATCGCACCGCCCGTCCTTCAACTTGCACTCATCCCCTCTGCCCATCCTGTCATTCAGAGCCAAGGAGCTCCTGGCCCTTCAAACTCCACGGGGACGGACAAGCACAGTCCACACAAAACATAGTAACTGTTTTTCATCAAAATTTGAAATGGTTATTTTATATAGTGAATGTCAATACGGTAATATCATAAGGCATAAATATAAACGCTCTTCAGCACACACTGTGTAGATACAACTGCTTCTAGCCATTTCTCTGGTACCCTTGGAGTAGCAAACTCACTAGAAAATCCCGTCCCAAATTAATAATAATTAAGAAAGCAGAAGTTGTCATTGTGGCTTAAACCATACGGGTGCCTAAGCCAGCAAAATGGCCAAACACATCCCACCCCTGCATACTGCAGGCATTTACCTGCTTACGTACCAACAACAACAAGAATTTAAGAATTTAAACTATCTCTTATGAGTGAATTTTAAGTTTCCAGTCTCTAAAGACTGATGGTAACAGGATATGGAGGGTCATATCAGCACCACACTTTCATAACCTTTTCGAATGAGGAAGTGGAAGATAGAGAGGTGGAATCATCATCTCATCTTTGAAGAATGCATGGAAAAAAGAACAATTAGGGGGAAAATCCTAAAAATAAAAATGCTGAGCCTGTAGAAGAATGTCATAAATGCTCAATATTTTTAAAGTCTTTGAAACAAACCTGCTTAATGCTCAAGAGAGATGGTTCTCCAGCAGGTCTCTGTTCCAACCTTAACTTGAGACATTCGTGTATGACATTCAGAAGGACTCGACAGAGGACCAGGAAGGCAGGTTCGAATGAGGGTAGATCCATGGACTTCAGCTCATCCCACGAGACAGCACTGCACTTCTGCTCCGAGGAAGGCGGCGTCCTGGACAGCTGCACGTAATCAGAACCCCACATGGGATCCGGAAATTCAGAAAACTGTAACACAAATTCAACAGAGCTGAAAAGAGCATCCAGGAGAACTTGCTACAGTTGTAGTTATAAACTAGGATTCTCTATAGTTTGCTGACAAACCTATAAAAATCATAATTTTACAGGAAAAATAATCTTTAGAATAATTCACCATTTCCAACGAAGACCTAAAAAGCTCTAAAAGTATTAGAAAACCGTAACAAGAACTAAAATGCAATTGTAATATCTTTATCCAAAAAGTATAGTAGGAAAAGAACCAAGTTCGCCTTTTTCATCATGCATTTTGTTTATCATACCTAAAATAATCGGAGCATTTAGTCTTAAGGCTATACACAGTATTATCCACAACTATCTCTAGACTGACAAAACCAGAGAATTATTAAATTTGAGAAAAGATTACAAAACCAGGTAGCCATTTGTGTAAACATAAAAACTAGTGGGTTTAACCAAGTCTTTTGTCCACTTGTCCTCCTGACCTATACCAAAGGAGGCTGAAAGAGAAAAATTCATAAAATTAACCTGGCTGGTCCCACTCAAATATCCGTTATTTGATGTTTTCTAGGAATTCTACTGTTGCTCACCCATTCATACAGTCGTCCCCATCAAACTCCTATGCTTTTCCCCATAAAACAGAAGATTTGGAGATTTCTCAGTGTTCTTAAACCTCTGGCAACATCATCCTGACCAATCATTCAAAGGTCTTGCCTTCTCCTTCTACTGAGAAAACTGAAGCCATCCAAAATCTCAACTTTTCTTCAATTTAAAACATCACCAATTTAGTTATTGTGCCTCCAAATGTCACTCATATCTGTGCTCCCCGACATTTAGCGAACACTTAACTGGTCTCCCCGACTCACATTCTTTTATGTTCAACACATATTCTGGCATTTAAATTAATACATACTTTAGTTTCCCATAACAGGCAAGAATTTCTAAAATAGCTGCATAATTTTAAAAATGATTACTTGTGATAAATGTGGTCAGGGTTAAGACATGTCTGTTTAAAAGCTTTAGGCAGTATAAATGCTTGTTTCTTCTGGTGTGGAGAATGACATCAGACAAAATATTTATTTAGAGCTCTACAAAATTCAGCAAGCTTTCTAGGATAAAATTCTAAAGAATTCTTTCGGCATTCTCTGTAGTTCCAGCCTGTTGACCCATCTGCTTCAGGCTAACTGGGAAGGGACAATCCCTCCTTCTCAACAACTGCAAGACAACACCGCCCGGAGAAGCAGCAGCCTGGCAGGCCTACACAGCTGCTGAGGAGACACATTCCTGCTGGTGTTGCCTGGGGCGTGAGGCCCCATCCAGACAAAGAGGAACAGACATTAAAAAACTCCTGAGCGTGGAAGAGGGGACAGCAGTTTTAACCAGGGACACCAACGTGAAGAATCAGAAAAGCTGACAGTGACTGAATGTAGGACACAGGAGAGAACAACAAAAATACTCTCTAACGCAAGAGCTCATTAAAGTCCTCTGGAAAAAAAAAAAAAAGACCAAGATTGCTGAAATCAATTCCATAAAGGGAGTGAAAATAGAACGAATGCTGTCAAAGTCTGAATCAGTAATTTAGACATTAACTGCAGAAATGATCACTATAACCCAGAGCAAAAGAAAAAGGAACAGAAATTTTGAGTGAAAAGTAAGAGAAATGGAGGGCAGATCTAGGAGCTGTAACGTAAGAATGAAGGAGTTCCAGAAAGAACAAAAGGAAGAGGTGGAGGAGAGCTTTCTGCACAGTCAAGATACCACTAATATGTAAAGAAGAAGGGGAAAAAAACTCTTTGAATAGGGAAGAACCCAAAGTACAATTCATTTACCTTCTCTAAAAAACTACCTGAGGAAGAACAGGAGAGTCTGGTCAAATGAAAATTGGATCAGAATAAAGATCTCAAGATACAAAAAGAAAAATGCCCAAGGAAATGAGAAGCCATGAATCTCGAAGAATGTATACAGGCAGATACAACTCCATGATGATAACTTGGTTAAGGACTGTAATTCAAGTTTTAGTAAGGAATACTGGAAACTGAAAAAAATAAAAAAGCATACTGTGAGGAAAAACCTGGATCTTAAATGCCCAATTATTTAAATAAAACACAGGGAGAGAGGAAAGGGGTAATAAGGTGCAAGAATGGCCTATTTATTCTTTCATTCCAGTGAGAAATATAGTATTAAATGTAGTATAAAATCCCTGAACAATCCAATCAAACTGAAAAGACTCAATAATGTAGGGACATTAATAAAAACTCAATGTAATTACAATCCTAATCGCAATGGCATTTTGTGTGGGTTAATAAATTCATTAAATAAAGTTCAGGTGTAAGAAAGTAATGTACAAAAATAAAAACAGCCCAGAAACTTTTGAAAAGAAAGAATGTATGGGAAGAACTGCCCTACACAATGCCAAATCTTACTAATAAACCTACTGTATTTAAAACAGAAAAGTTCTTACACAGTAATAAACAGAGCAACAGAACAGAGAAACATATCCAATTACCTATGATAATTCAGAATATAAAAAAGGCAGTTCAAGAAGTTGAAAAATAACAGATAATCCAATGAGTATTTTAGGGAATTAAATAAAGAATAGCTACATCCTTCCCTTACCCTACACACTTATGCCTCACATTATTTTTTTTTAATTAATTTTTTTGGCTGCGTTGGGTCTTCGTTGCTGCACGTGGGCTTTCTCTAGTTGCGGCGAGCGGGGGCTACTCTTCGTTGCGGTGCGCAGGCTTCTCATTGCGGTGGCTTCTCTTGTTGCGAAGCATGGGCTCTAGGCATGTGGGCTTCAGTAGTTATGGTACATGGGCTCAGCAGTTGTAGCTTGCGGGCTCTAGAGCGCAGGCTCAGTTGTTGTGGCGCATGGGCTTAGTTACTCCGCGGCATGTGGGATCTTCCCGGACCAGGACTCGAACCCGCGTCTCCTGCATTGGCAGGCAGATTCTTAACCACTGTGCCACCAGGGAATCCCAACCTCACATTATTAAAATTAATCATTTTTTTAATTATATGGCTATTTTAGAAATTTTTGCCTGTTATGAGCAACTAAACTACAGTCATCCCTCAACGTCCATGGGGGATTAGTTTCAGGACCCCCTGCTGATACCAAAACCCCTTATATAAAATGGCACAGTACAGCCGGCCCTCATTATCTGTGGGGTCCCATCCACGGATTTCAGTTTGATCTGTGGTTGACTGAATCCACAAATGAGGAGCTAGTGGATATGGAGGGTCAACTCTAAGTATTAATGTAAATACAAAACTATATGTTGAACCTATACATTTTGAAAAAGAGATTCCAAATGTTTTAGAACCTAAACACAGAGCTATACCTTAGGTTAAACCATATAAAATTACCATTTTAGTCAATCAAAAATGATCAAGTAATGGCAATTTGACAGGTCAACATGATAAAAAGATTTCTGAAAAGACAGTGATGACAGTAGGATTTCAATTTCCCTTAGTTCCCCCAAAAGGACAGAACAACTAAGACAACAAAATCAAAACTCCATGAGACACATTTACAATAAAACTAGGTGAAAGGTAACTTCATGAACCCCAAAATAGAAAGGGGGAGGGAAACAGTCCCTGGACCCATGGGATACCTCATACCCACACCCCACACCCAACCAGTATCCCAGATCCCTATGAGCATTTGTGCAGGGGAAGCAGAGGGGATTAACGGAGTGTCTGATGGGGCTAAAGGGACAAATTTCAAAATTACCAATGAATACTCAATAGAAAGCTCACTGCTTCTATTTGAGGGCTTCCTGACATTGGGAATGATTGTGGCACCAGTTTCTGAGTGAAGTCAGTGGGTGGGCAATAAGGTCTGAAGGGGCTAAAGTGGTTTACACCCCCAAAACTCTTGAAACGCTCAGCCAAAATTTCCTTCTAGGACAAAGCTCCACACCCAGAAGAAACTGCTGGGGTGAAATCCAACTGACCAGTAAAGGACAACAGGGGTAAAGGAAAGAGAAGGGCCAGAAAAAGGGGGAGAGGAACACAGCCAGGAGACCTCAAGAAATAAGAGATGTATTACTTATCAATTCAGAAGAGAGAGCTTAAAGCATAAACCTAAATGCTTTCTTAACTCTCTCTTTTCTTAAAGTTCATAAAAACAAATATCATGTTTAAAAACGAACAAGAAAAAAGGATTGTGTTAGAATCCAATACATGGTTATTTTAAGGCAATAACCATGAGAGAGAATAAGCGAGAGAATTGAGAGAGAATAAGGAGCTGAATAACCCTACAGACAATGAACGCTTGCCAGAGAGACATGCCCACTAAGTAGGTGATACAGGGACCTGATTCTCAAAATATGCTAAAAGAAATTTTAAAAATCTCAGAAAATATAAAAGAACGACACAAATTTGAATTAGAAACACTCACAAACCAAGTGAAAGAACTCAGAAAATAATTCTTCAAAAATTGTACATCATTTCAAAAATAAAAAGCTAGATGGAACACAAGAGCAAATAAAAAGAGATAATGCCTTCACAGAAATACGAGGAAGAAAATTTTACTTAAAAAAAGGAAAAGATTTGAAATGAAGTGAAAGAGAAGATAGGCAAAGTAGATTCAGAATACATACAGTAGTGGTTCCCAGAGAAGAAAGCCAAACCAATGAAACAGAAAAAATTAAAACATAAAGACATTCACTTGAATCAAAAAAAATAAAAAAATAAAAACAAAACAAAACCCTGAAACTATACATTGAAAGGACATCATGTATTCAAAAATATCAATGTGGAAAAACCAGCACCAAGTAAAACTAGTGGAATTTAAAGAAAGACAATCTTTTAGGTATCCAGGTTATAAGTAAATTAATTAAATAAATAAACCAAGGTTCCTTTAAGTGGAAACAAAAAAATCATATTGTCATCAGACTTTGCAATCTCAATGCTTCATGGCAAAAGACAATGAATAACATATACTAAATTTATTCGGGGAAAAAAATATAAGCCAAATATATTACGTCCAGCCAAACAGACTTTCAGGTATACATGTTGCAACTGTTAGGAAAAATCCAAGAACTCATGAAACAGTTTTCATGAGCCCTTACTGAGGAATCTGCTAGGGAACTAGTGTCACCCCACCACAATGACTCAAGGGACTCTGATATGAGATCTAAAAAGGAGCCTTAAAACAAAAGACCAAAACTATGTATCTAAATCTAAATCTCTATCTATCCATCCACCCACCCATCCACCATCCACCCACCCATCCACCATCCACCCACCCACACACTACTGTAGAACTAAGACTAGGTTAAGTGATAACTGTAAGGGAGAAAGTACTGTCAATAATGGTTACATGACCTAACAAGGTAGATATACCACAATTATCAAAATCTGGGGAGGAAGTGGAGGGCATATGAAATGTCGTAGCATTTCACTGGAAATAAAAGAAAATTACTTCAAATGAGAACCTGGGTTAAAAAAAGAAAAGGATAATTATAATATACCTCACAGCTGGGAACCAACAAATACCAACCAAAAAATGGGGGGGTGGGAGAGACACTAAGTGCATTACATAAAGACAATGAAACAATGATAACCTTAAGGGGTAAAAATAAGCCTGTCATATATTAAAAATAAATAAGGAAAGAAGATTGCATACACAAGCTTTATATTAAAAACATGTTAGAATAAAACAATATTTTTTAAAGCTTAATTATCCATATCAGAGAAACCAGGCTTCTTTAAAAATATATTATTCCGGGCTCTCCTGGTGGCACAGTGGTTGAGAGTCCGCCTGCTGGTGCAGGGGACATGGGTTCGTGCCCTGGTCCGGGAAGATCCCACATGCCGCGGAGTGGCTGGGCCCGTGAGCCATGGCCGCTGAGCCTGCCCGTCCGGGGCCTGTGCTCCGCAACAGGAGAGGCCACAACAGTGAGAGGCCCATGTACCACAAAAAAAAATAATTAATAAAAAAATAAAAAAATAAAATAAATATATATTATTCCACAGATTTTTCTCTTAAAACCAAGTATTTTACATAATTTTTGCAAAAATTAAATTTAAAAAGCAACATCTAAAAATAAAAAATTAAATTAAAAAAATCTATGAGTGGATAAACAAAATGCATGGTATTTCCATACAATGTAATATTATTCAGCCATAAAAAGGAATGAAGCACTAATACATATGATAATAAAGATGAACCTTGAATACATTATGCTAAATGAAAGAAGCCAGTCACAAAAGACCACATGTATGATTCCATTTATATGAAATGTCCAGAATAGGCAAATACAAAGAAACAGAAAGTAGAGAAGCAGTTGCTTAGAGCTGAAGGTGATAGAGGGATTGTGGAGGTGACAGCTAAAGGGTACAGGGCTTATTTTAAGGGTTATGAAAATGTTCTAGAATTAGACACCAGCAATGGTTGCACAACTCTGAATATAGTGTAAAAACTTCTGAACCGAACACTTTAAAAATCATGAATTTCATGGTATGTGAATTGTCTCATAAAGCTGTTATTTCAAACATACAACAACAAAAAAGAAGAGGATCTAACTGTATGTCTAATTAGTGGCATAACCATGAGAAGAATCATTCGAGTGTCTTTACATGTCTGTAATTTGGGCTTCCCTGGTGGCGCAGTGGTTGAGAGTCCGCCTGCCAATGCAGGGGACACGGGTTCGTGCCCCGGTCCAGGAAGATCCCACGTGCCGCGGAGCAGCTGGGCCCGTGAGCCATGGCCGCTGAGCCTGCGCGTCCGGAGCCTGTGCTCTGCAACAGGAGAGGCCACAGCAGTGAGAGGCCCGTGTACCGCAAAAAACAAAAACAAAAACAAAAACAAAAACAAAAACACTGTAATTTGATGTTATATCCCTAAAGGGTTGTACCACCTTAAGGATGGGGAAAAAAATCTTAAACTGTTTTCCAGTAACCACATTGTTGATGGTGTTATTCTGAGATTACTGTGAGTGTACTTTGGAATGTGTATGACCCTCGAATGCTATCATTCCTGGTAATTTTCAGTGTAAAAGAAAAGTCAGAAGAGATTAAGTAAAAATCTGAAATCCTGAATTTGAATTGTTACTATCAGTATTCACTTATTATATATATTGTGTGTGTGTTCTTCTGACTACTGAAGAGAACTAAAACAAGGACCATTTCAGTTAGAATGAGCAATGCTGGTGCCCAGACTGTAGTCCTGAAATACTATTTCCCAATAAAAGGAATGAGGGTTCCTTGAAGATACACGAGATTCCCAACCTGGAGTAAATGTACAATACAAGCCCAAAACAGCTTGTTCTATCAGATATCAAAGACTATTCACTAGGGTCGTGAAATAAGGACTTAAGCCAACTTGAATATGTTCCCATTGGCCAAAGATGGGACAATGTGAGTATCAGTTACCATAATTACTTCAATGGATTACAATAATGAAGTCAGTGGATTGAAACATATATAATATGTTTCAATTCATGAGCTCAAACATTAATTTAAAAAACATTAGCTGGTCACCAATAAATCAACTCATTGCTTTGAAATATGATAAATAAAAGGGAAAGAATCAAGCATATTTATCCTGCCATTTCTGTTCACTTATTTCACTGGGTTACCAACTAATGGATGAGGACAGTTTCTCTTTAAAGCAATATCTAATTAATAAAGCTACTAGTAAAGAAGAAGAAATGAGAGAATTAGAATATCATCACTTTTCAATCTTTAATGAATTAAGAGATCTAGGCAATGATCATCAACCACTACTGTCTCAAATAGACAGTCAGACATTACATGTGTCCTAATGAAGTAGTGTTAACCAATTAACAAGTCAATCAAGATCCTGACTCTGATTAGGCCACTAGATCATACAGTTAATTCACAGAGAACACAGAGAAAAAAGAAACACTGTAAAAGATCACTTGGAGGTACAATCATCAAAATTCAGACTGGGGGAGACTCTACAGAATAAAGGACCCAACTTCTTCAATAAATATCAATATATGGCAAAAAAGGGAGGGGGACCTACATATTTAAAGAGACTTAAAAAATATAATGAACAATTACCATGTGTAGACATTACTCGCAAACTGATTCAAGCTGTAAAATATTTTTTTTAAAAACCATCACAGTTATGTACAACAGAAATATGAACATGAGCTTAAAAGCTGATGATATCAAGAAGTTTCTGCTATTTCTTCAGGTGTGATAATGGTATTGTGGTACATTTATAAAACATGCCCTCGTCTTTCAGAGAAATACATTGAAATATTTAAGGATAAAATATGATGATATCTGAGATTTTCTTCAAAGTGATAGAGGAAGGTGCCAAATGGTAGTAGGTACCGGCCATGAATTAATAACCATGATGCTGGAATACAGATCTGAGGAGGTTCATGGTATTATTGTTTGTTTGGCATATGTTTAATATTTTCCGTAACAAAATTGTTTTAACTATGTAAAAAGAATAAGCAAAATATATAGGAGAAATTTTTTTATAATCTTGGAGTACACATAAAATAAGGTGACCATAAAACAGTATGACTACATAAAAAGTTTTAAAATTCTTTCCAGTGAAAAGCATCATTAAGTTAAAAGACAGTTTGGAAGAAAATACTTATAGCCATAATAGAAAAATGAATAATACACATAAAACATAAATAGTTCCAACAGATCAATAATTTAAAAAAACAGAAAATGAGCAAAACAAATGAAAGAAAATTCAAAGAAACGTCAGCGGGCAATAAACATGACAACCACCTCAATGTCACTAAAAATGAGGGAAGTTAAAGATAAAAATGAAATTATAGATTTCCCTGATTATGGCTCTGCAAAAATGAGGGAAAATGGGGTTTCTCCTACACTGTGGGGGAAAGCATACATTAGTACTACAACCTTTTTGGGGAGCAATCTGGCACTATCTAGGAAAGATTTAAATGTGCATACCCTATAACCTAACAATTCCATTTTAACTAACCATTCTTACAAGAAGAACAGACTATGTTCATAAAGGGGTATGTACAAGAATATTTGTGGTTTTATTTTTTATAACCATATAAGTGTCCATTCAGAGTGAAATGGTTATAATCATGGGGGAAATGCAAATCAAAACCACAATGACATATCACCTCACACCTGTTAAAATGGTTATGATCAAAAAAACAAGAAATAACAAGTGTTAAAGAGGATACAGAGAAAAAGGAACCCTTGTGCACTCTTGGTAGGAATGTAAACTGGTACTGCCACTATGGAAAATAGTATGGCAGTTCCTTAAAAAATTAAAAAATAGAATTACCATATGATCTAGCAATCCCACTCTTGGTTATTTATCTGAAGGAAATGAAAACACTAACTCGAAAAGTTATGTGCACCCCCACGTTCACTGCAGCGCTATTTACAACAGCCAAGACACGGAAGCAACCTAAGTGTCCAATGAGGAATGAATGGATAAAGAAAATGTGGTACGTAAACACACACACACGAATATTATTCAGCCATAAAAAAGAAGGAAATCTTGCCATTTGTGACAACATGGATGGACCTGAAGGGCGTCATGCTAAGTGAAATAAGTCAGAAAGAGAAAGATAAATACTGTATGATCTCACTTATATATGAAATAAAAAATAAACAAAAAATGAACTCATAGATACAGAAAACAGATTGATGGTTGCCAGAGGCAGAAGGTAGAATAAAAAAAGAGTGAAATAGTTAAATAAGTGACGTTAACACTCATGTAATGGAATAGCATGTAGTTCTCAAATGGAATTGAGGTAGAGTGACACACACCAACATAGACGGATCCAAAGCAGAGAACATATCGGGGGAGGGGGTACCCACCAGTCGTGGAATAAATATAGCACTATCACATGGGGGTTTTTTGGAAAAAAAATTACCTGCATTATATACCAAAGATATATATAAAAGCAAAAAGGTTTAGAAGATATAAACCAAATGATTACTCTGAGCAGAGGTACAGGATAAACAGCAACTTTGTTTCCTTATATACTTCAAGAAATGAGTAAAACAAAAGAAAGCAAATTGTTTTATAAAATGAAGGATGAGATCAAAACAGTCTTTACGTTACCCTTCAAAAGTTAGTTTCTATACTTCTGTACTGGGAGTCATGTCACCTACAGGGCCTGGTGGGGCTGTAAATGAGTGTGCAAGGGCGGGTGACGGGAAGAGAGTAAGACACCACGGGCACTGTGCAAAGCTGGAGCGAGCACACCAGGTGCTACCACGTGGGGATGGGGTCCACTGTGAACAGACCTCCCAGTATCTCAAGGAAAACAAAAATCAGGATTTTCATGTGAAATCTTCTATTTTTTTAAATGCTAGCTACTAAGTCAAAAAATATTTAAAGCACTGTGTGGGACAAAATATAACTTGGGGAGGCAGTATACCGTAATGATGAAGAGCAGGCTTTACAGCGAGTTCTGGTTTCACATCCTGGCCCTGCCACTTACTGGATGTGCGACCGTGACCAAGCTACCTGGCCAACCCCACTCCATATATGAGTATTCAAGACCAGCTACCAGTCTTGGTGTTGCTGTCGTCTTGGGATCCAGCTCCCCACGGCAAGCTGAAGAGTTCTGCTCTACCTTTCATCTTTTTACATCAAGTTGGATTCAGCTGGCTCACTGCAGTCAAAAATGATACAGTACAACTTCTTATTTTGCCTCACGTAAGTACGCTTCCTTTGAGAAAACAAAAAACCTATAGGCAAATGAGGAAGCATGTGCCTGTTATCTTGCCACTTATTCAGTTAAAAAGTTCATGTATGTTGGTGGGAATGTAAACTGGTACAGCTACCGTGGAAAACAGTATGGAGATTTCTCAAAAAACTAAAAATAGAACCACCATATGACCCAGTGATATATATTGTATATATATACAATATATCTGAAACAAAAACAAAAACAGATTTGAAAGATACATGCACCCCAATGTTCACAGCAGCACTATTTACAATTGCCAAGATATGGAAGCAACCTAAGCGTCCATCAGCAGGTGAATCGATAAAAAAGATGTGGTGTATACCTATATATACAATGGAATACTATCCAGCCACCAAAAAAGTGAAATTTTGCCATTTGCAGCAAAATGGATGGACTTGGAAGGTATTATGCTAAGTGAAATAAGTCAGACAGAGAAAGACAAATACTGTATGATATCACTTATATAAGAATCTAAAAAATACAACAGTGAATATAACAAAAAAGCAGACTCACAGATACAGAGAACAAACTATGTAGTGGCTACCGGTGGGGAGAATGGAGGGGGTAAGGACAACATGGGGGAAGGGGATTAAGAGATATAAACTACTATGTATAAAATAAATAAGCTACAAGGATCTACTGTACAACACAGGGAATATAGTCAACATTTTACAATAACTATAAATGGAGTATAACCTTTAAACTTGTCAATCAGCATACTGTACATGTGTAACATAATATTATACATCAGCTACACCTCAATAAAATAATTCCCTCCACATACTGTAAAAATAATAAATAAAAGTCAGTCAGGGCAGCTTTTTAAAAACAGTTTATGTAACTGTACTAATGAAATCAGACACGTGATGACTGAAGCAAATGAAAATTAACGATGACAACTGTATTAATGAACACTGACCTTGAAGAGGGGGTAGGGGAGTACTGTAGCCTACTTCAGGTGTTTCCAATGGGCTGACTCTCAACTGCACTGGTGCTGGTCTGGATTCATATAAAGCACGCTGGAGGTTAAAAATGTCAGTACTTATGTCCTACCTTGAGAGATTCTGACCTGCCCTATATCCAAGAAGGCAAAGGTATGTGTATTTTTAAAAGGTCCCTGAGTAATTCTCATGTGCAGCCAGGTTTGGAAACCATTCGCGTAAAGTCTGGTATCCCCAAATACTGGGTTTGAATCCCTCCAACAATCTATAGCTTCTGTGATTTGGGGCAAGTTATCTACTCTCCTTATCTGTAAAATACCGAAAAAACAACAATGCCGCTTCATTTGGTTGTTGTATCTAGCACATGGTAAGACAATAAATAATAGTTGTTATTATCTATCTATCCATATATATATCTCTCCCCTAGTTTCTACATGCTTTACCAATTCTGAACATAAAAGACAACCTCTTCAACGTTTCTTGTGCTTATGAGAAAAAACAGCATAATTATTGCTAGATCCAAAGACAAACAATATTTCATTGGCTGTTGAACTTATAATAATTACATGATCATTCTTAATTCAAGAAAAGTATTTAATAGAGTAAGCAAAAATCTTCCTAGAATTTGGAGTAATATGCATGGTAATATATAGTCAAAGTCAGACAGTTAATTTTTTTGTATATTACATAAAATATAATTTTTCATTTTATCTTTCTCTTCCTCTAAAGATATATAAATTTTACGAGGTAAAGCAAAAAGGGAGGAGCATAAAATAACCATATCACAATCTATGGCTCAGATATTTTATGGGTATTTAACATTTTAAATGCACAAAACCCAAAGAACTAACAACACAAAAAGTGACCTTTATAGTATATAAATTTAAAAATATCAACTAGGACACCAGCAGACCCCAGGACAGAATATAGACTGAGATAAATGAACCTAACTATATTACAAACGCATGTTATAACCTCACTGAAGAGGGTGAAGGAAAAGGTGCTGGCCTAACTGTGGGAACCTGTGCTCTGTCTACATACTCTAAGGCTAAAGACAAAAAGAACTGTACTTAACAATTCATCAATTCAATTTCTAGTTGGTAAATTTAGTCCTCACAGGGGTACTGGTTAGCAATTCTGAAACTACTTTACATGTCAATTAGGGTTGCACAAATATATAAATACACTGTGGGAATGGGAGCCAGGTTTCTCAGTGCAAGAGAAGTAAGTTACAATCAAGGCTAGGATGAAACCTGTGGTGCTGGATTAGCGCCAGAGACCTCAGTATGAACTCACGTTTATTTTTAACAGATAGGTAGAAAGACAGATATAGAAGTAACTACAGGTCTGTGTGTATACATGAGTTAGAAGACACACCTGTATTTTCTAACTCTATCACTGAGAAGGCCTAGAAGCAATTGACACCCCAAGGGTAATGAACACATTCCGTGCCCAGATCTCCATTCCCCAAAACGATTCTCCAATAAAAGGAACCAGAACTCCTTAGAGAAACGGCTGATTTCAGGATTGGAACAGGGAAAATACAAGATGATGCCAAAAAGTAAGAAATTGTTCAAAAAGCAAAACCACACACACACACACAAACACACACACACACACACACAGGATGGGAGCATATCACAAGGATACAGAATTCACCTGAAAGAGCTCCAATGGCTAAAGCAGGAACAATTTGAGCAACAACAAAAAATAGCATTGGACTACAATCCCAAATAAAAAATAGACATCTATGAGTCCATACCGAAATAAATGAACGACTGAATAAAAAAATGGGAAAGAAGAGGCAAATCTTCTTCACAGGAGAATTCCAAGTAATATATGCAGATACTCCCCACTCCCGGAGGTGGAGATTAATCCCCGTCTCCTTGAATGTGACTCACTTCTGAAGAACAGAGCGTGGACAGGGAAAACTAGTCACTTGTGGAAGAACCCGGCAGACACCACGTTAACCAAGTGATCAAGGTTAACATCAGCAGTGATGCTGTAAAGCCACGAGGGCGCTTTAACACTGTGATTCTCATAACCAAGGCCAGGATTCCAGTCTGATCATGAGAAAACATCAGACAAATCCAAATTCAGGAACATTCTACAAGCCATCCAGGTCATGAAAAATAAGGAGAGACAGAAACTATCACAGATCAGAGGAGACTAGGAAGACACGTCGATCCTGGAACAGAAAAGGGACGTGAGTAGAAAAACAGAAACCCAAATAACATCTATAGTTTAGTTAACAGTATTTTGTACCAATGTTAGTATATTAATTTCGACAAACGTATCAGAGTCGAGTAAGATGTCAATATTAGAGGAAGCTGGATGAAGAGCATATGAAAACACTGTACTATCTTTGCAAGTTCCCTAAAAAATCTAAAATTATTCATGATTACAAGTGTACTAAAAAAAAAAAGAATGCAATTGCATGGAGGTAGTTTTGGCATGAAGGATAAATCTTTTACATATGTCTACGTGGTTTCTTGTTTTAATCTTTAACCTAAAATTGAACTGTAGATAACATAACTAAACCCACAGCTACAGAAACTGTTGGGAAGGACACCTAGGAACTACTGGACTGAGATGATTCTTACTAATGTTTAAGGAAGGTTGGGAAAGGTACTCTACAACTAGTATCTGATGGAGAAGGAGTAGAAATCGGAGGCAAGAAAATCTCTATCATAGAGGGACACCAGCACATACTATTATGAAATGGCTATCAGACACATTCATTCCTAAGACCTGAGATCAACCATGCTTAGATTAGAGGAATGTATATTATAGCCAAGTGGGAGAAATAAGTAGGAACAACAAGATCCTGGGATGCTCTAAATATCAAGGAAATAAGAAAACCAGGAAATAAATGAGTAAGCATGAGAAAGAACCAGGATCTTCTCTGGGTCCAAAAACAAAGAGAGAAAAAAGGAAATAAAAAACAAAAACGCTTTCTCTCATTTTTGACTCTGACATTATGTTGTCCTTGCTGCCACGAATAAAATTTTGGCTGGCCTTGTTAGTTCAGTTGCTTAGATTTTCCTAAGTTTTATTTGATGGCCTGAGATTCATTTACAGCAGTTTCTCTAGATAATTATTTTCGAGATCAAAACAACTGTCTTAAAAAGTGAACTTCAGAAACCAACCCATTTGTTATTCAGAGACTGCGTATGTAATTAGAAAAATGTCCTGGGACTTCCTTGGTGGCACACTAGATAAGAATTTCAAGAAAAATCTCAAATAAACAATCCAACCTTACACCTAAAGGAACTAGAGAAAGAACACACAAAAGCCAAAGTTAGTAGAAGGAAAGAAATGATAAAGATCAGAGCAGAAATAAATGAAATAGAAACAAGGAAAACAATAGTAAAGATCAATAAAAGTAAAAGCTGGTTCTTTGAGAAGATAGTCAAAACTGATAAACCTTTAGCCAGACTCATCAAGAGGGAGAGGACTCAAATCAATAAAATTAGAAATGAAAAAGGAGAAGTTACAATGGACAACACAGAAATACAAAGCATCCTAAGAGACTACTACAAGCAACTCTATGCCAATAAAATGGACAACCTGGAAGAAATGGACAAATTCTTAGAAAGGTATAACCTTCCAAGACTGAACCAGGAAGAAATACAAAATATGAACAGACCAATTCCAAGTAATGAAACTGAAACTGTGATTAAAAATCTTCCAATAAACAACAGTCCAGGACCAGTTGGCTTCACAGGTCAATTCTATCAAACATTTAGAGAAGAGTTATGACCCATCCTTCTCAAACTCTTCCAAAAAACTGCAGAGGAAGGAACACGCCCAAACTCATTCTACGAGGCCACCATCACCCTGATACCCAAACCAGACAAAGATACTACAAAAAAAGATAATTATAGATGAATATCACTCATGAATATAGATGCAAAAATCCTCAACAAAATACTAGCAAACAGAATCCAACAACACATTAAAAGGATCATATGCCATGATCAAGTGGGATTTATCCCAGGGATGCAAGGATTCTTCAATATATGTGAATCATCAATGTGATACACCATATTAACAAATTGAAGACTAAAAACCATATGATCATCTCAACTATCATACTCCCTGACTTCACACTATACTACAAAGCTACAGTAATCAACACAGTATGGTACTGGCACAAAAACAGAAATACAGATCAATGGAACAGGGTAGAAAGCCCAGAGATAAACCCATGCACCTATGGTCAACTAACCTACAACAAAGGAGGCAAGGAAATACAATGGAGTGCAAAGGAAACCATAAACAAGACGAAAAGACAACCCTCAGAATGGGAGAAAATATTTGCAAACGAGTTAATGGACAAAGGATTAATCTCCAAAATCTATAAACAGCTCATGCAGCTCAATATTAAAGAGACAAAAAACCCATTTGAAAAATGGGCATAAGACCTAAATAGACATTTCTCCAAAGAAGACATACAGATGGCCAAGAAGCACGTGAAAAGCTGCTCAACATCACTAATTATTAAGGAAATGCAAATCAAAACTACAATGAGGTATCACCTCACACCAGTTAGGATGGGCATCATCAGAAAATCTACAAACAACAAATGCTGGAGAGGGTGTGGAGAAAAGGGAACCCTCTTGCACTGTTAGTGGGAATGTACATTGATACAGCCACCATGGAGAACAGCATGGAGGTTCCTTAAAAGACTAAAAACAGAATTACCCTATGACCCAGCAATCCCACTACTGGGCATATACCCAGAGAAAACCATAATTCAAAAAGACACATGCACCCCAATGTTCACTGCAGCACTATTTACAATAGCCAGGTCATGGAAGCAACCTAAATGCCCAGCGACAGACGAATGGATAAAGAAGATGTGGTACATATATACAATGGAATGTTACTCAGCCATAAAAAGGAATGAAACGGGGTCATTTGCAGAGACGTGGATGGACCTAGAGACTGTCATACAGAGTGAAGTAAGCCAGAAAGAGAAAAAACAAATATCGCATATTAACGCATATATGTGGAATCTAGAAAAATGGTACAGATGAACTGGTTTGCAAGGCGGAAATAGAGACACAGATGTAGAGAACAAACATATGGACACTCGCGGGGAAAGCAGTGGGTGGTGGGGTATGAACTGGGAGATTGGGATTGACATTATACACTAGTATGCATAAAATAGATAACTAATAAACCTGCTGTATAAAAAAAATTAAATTAGAAAAGAATCTACCTGCCAATGCAGGGGACACAGGTTCAATCCCTGGTCCAGGAAGATCTCACATGCCGCGGAACAACAAAGCCCGTGCGCCACAACTACTGAGCCTGTGCTCTAGAGCCTGTGAGCCACAACTACTGAGCCCGTGTGCTGTAACTACTGAAGACAGTGTGCTCTGCTGCCTGCATGCCAGAACTACTGAGCCTGCACGCTCCAACTACTGAAGCCTGTGCACCTAGAGCCCGTGCTCCGCAACGAGAGAAGCCACCGCAATGAGAAGCCCGCGTACTGCAACGAAGAGTAGCCCCTGCTCGCCGCAACTAGAGAAAGCCCGCGCGCAGCAACGAAGACCCAATGCAGTCAAAAAGAAAAAAAGAAACATGTCCTGAGAAAATGAATTTACAGAAACTAGGGAGCTATAGCGTTATCTAATTTTTAACAAACTTTTAAGGCTGTTTATGATATTCATATTATTAAAACAATTTGCAAACAGATTTTTTTTAGTATCACTAGTTGCATTTTTAAATTTAAAGATATTGAAATATAATATTAATTTTTACAGGAAAACTGTTTTATAAAGCATGTTTACAAGCCAAGGAGAATTAAATATTAGATATGTTACTTATGAACACAAGTTGTAAGTAACTTAATCATAAGAAATAAAACTATAGTCACAGATAAGAACAATCAAATATCATGAGTATAATTCTTCTTTTCTACAAAATCCTTCAACTATCTTCATTGGTATTATCACATAAGCCATAAAAACGGTGCACAACAGAAGATATGTACTGGGCACAATCTATAGTACCAGCTGGTCAAGATGTTTCTAACAATTAAGAATGAAAATTGTCCTCAAACCTAAAAGGTTATCCACCCACTGCTTAAAATGTATGCGCTTAAAAATGTACGATTATTTGGCAGAGATTAAAAAGTAAAATACACTTAAAAAATAAAAATATAGACTTGTCTAGCCACTACTGGCTTACAGTTAGCTTCAAGGGAGGAACAAAAAGTGTTAACAACACTTCTTAAAAAAAATAGTTTGTATTTGACTTCTATAGCATTTTACTATTTATACAAGTGTCTTTTCAAGCCTCACGACAACCCTGTGAGGTAGGTAGGGAAGTATTGTTATACCCATTTTACAGATGTGAAGACTTACGGTCAGAAAGAGTAAGTCATTGACATTAGACACAGATAGTAAAGAGACTAAAACAAAACAAACCCAGAAGGGGAGTGTACATATATTCATTTACATTTGTATACATACACTTCGTCTTATAGGAATTATGTCCCTGAAGTAGGAATAAAAATAAAGTCTTACTTTCCCATTGAGTTAAGTATAATTTTGGAGGCTTATCTTTTATTA
This sequence comes from Neophocaena asiaeorientalis asiaeorientalis, assembly GCF_003031525.2. Classification (NCBI taxonomy): domain Eukaryota; kingdom Metazoa; phylum Chordata; class Mammalia; order Artiodactyla; family Phocoenidae; genus Neophocaena; species Neophocaena asiaeorientalis. The sequence continues at coordinate 14,007,840 of NW_020173666.1, read as the reverse complement.
GTTTGGATTAATCTCCAATACAGAAGGATTTTTGTTCTTGGTTACTCTTTCATTATTTTGCAAACACAACATTTTATAAACCAAAATTTAAAACAAGAGGGGCTTCTATACTGCATTTTTTTGGAAAAGTAAACCATCTCAAATAATTCTAATAAACATGTTTAATTCACACACTTTGAATGTGTACGTATTTCTTTTCTTCTATAACAAGGATAACTTTCTCATTCAGTTAAACCTCAACTGGTCAAACCAAAGGCGTACAACTTGGATAGCAACTCAAAGCTAGGGGCTCCCTCGTTATCTTTTCTCAGCAAGGGTTCTAATAGAAAACGCGGTGCGCTCATTCTCAACCTCTTTCTTGTTCCAACACATCTAATGGATGCAAAGCTCAGCAGCAGTGGTTCACTGCCACAGAGGGTCCTCAGGGGAGAGGAAGACAGTCTGGGAGAGCGAGCGTAACGCAGTTTTAAGAAGCCCTGACACGTCTCCCTGAGCCCTCACCAGGAGCCCCTCTCTCCTAGGAGAACCAGTGAATCAAAGATGAGGTAATAATGCCAGGACTTTTTCACTGATATTACTTCAAAAACAGTCCTTCGTAACAACAATTAATCAACCCTGTCCTGTCCACACGTGTCCTTGTTAGAACCTAACCACTCTCCAGCCAAAAACCTAAACTAAAGTATGCTATTCGACATCTGAAGCATATGCCAAATCTTTACTACATATCTAGTTCTGCTCTACTGACTTTGAAACTTGCACTATAACACATTCTTATTATAAAAGAGTTATTCATGGACTAAGAGGGGAAAACATCACTTGCCCGAATAAAAGGTGTACATAAAAAATCATTCACAGAGTCAAAGCACTGCTCAAAGAAAATTCATTTTTGAGATTTCTAATCAAAATAATACTCAAAGTAAACTAACCTCTTAACAGCTACAAAGTATTGATTCATTCTGCAAACATCCTGCTATATTATGTGAACACCTGACCCCTTCTCCTAAGGGTTCATAATCTGGCCATCAGATTAAAACTTCAAATACTGCAAATTCGGGTTCTCTTCCGATGTTTCCCATCTTAAGGAATACCTTCAGTTTTATCATCTGACTCCACAGCAAGCCAGACTGTGTAATAAACCCAAGTTTAAAAAAAGAAAAAGTATATACATATGTATGTATTTAGCTATTAAAGTTTAGAATCACAGCCCTACTCAGGTAATTAGGGATCTCAAAGATCTGGGTGCTTTTGCTTTTAGCCAGATGAACATGCAAACTCACCACAACAGAAAAACTGCTTACGCTCTTTCACTCTCAAGAAGAATATCCAACAATATGCCCCCTTCTAGTTTTACCACCCTTAATGGTAAAGAATTCCTGAGATATAAAGCTATGAAAACCAAGTCCGTACTATTTTCAAATCAACTCCTCTACTAGACATATTCCTCTCACAAAAATCTTCTCATGTCGAAACGTGTCTTTGGTAACAATACTTCCCTTAAACTTCCAGCAACTACACTAAACACCGTAACCTTACCAAATAGTGTATACTTTTCCCCTTTGATCATTCTTGGCCTTCTCTGTAATTCTTCTCTCTTTAAAATCCAGGGACCAAAACTGGACATGCAATTCAAAAGGAAGTAAGCTATTGCAAAGAATAGAGAAAGAACTACATCCATGACCTTGGATGCCATACTCATTTAAAAATATTTTAGCATCATGCTGACTTTTTACTGACTCATATTCAGCTTGTGGTCACCCATGATTATGGCTTTCTTCCCTCTTTATTTATACCGAGCCTGTCCTTCTCCATCCTATATTTAATCGTTGGATTTTTTTTCCCTCCACACATTTAATTCACTCAGTTTCATACAGTTTTCACAGATCCACTTTCCCTTTTATCACAATGCTTTATAGAAACGTTTAAATCCTCAATTTATAATTACCATTTATGCCTTAAAAATATCAAGATTATGAACACAACTTTGTAAATCCGCTATACTTCAATTAAAAAAAAATCGAGACCATGAGAGTACATGTTACATATAACACAACATACATTGTAATTTACAAGTAATAGCGGAACCAAGGACAAGATCATACTATTGCCTACTGGAAACCTACCTCCACTGGACGGTCACTCTTTACCAGTGCTATACGTGCCCTTTGCAAGGAACCATCCATCAGCTTGTGAAGTCTTAAAATTAACTTTCTTAACCCCATCTGCTTCAGTGCTTTGTCTACAAATGGTCTATAAATAGAAGTCAGACAATGTCTACTAAAGCCTGCTTCTGTGCTGCAGTCTGGTGTTCCCCAGCCAACAGAATCGTCCTCAGACTCAAGCCTCTCGAGCTTCTTAGTTACGCAATCCGGTGACTGGATGTTGAAACTGTTGTCAGTGGGCTGCCTGGTTTCTGGTACCCTTGGATCAGAGATTTGTTCTCCTTCACTCTCGTCCGTACTGCTTTCCAACTCTTTCAATTCTCCTTCTGTGTCCTCACCCTCATCTTCGGCCTCATTGCCTTTGGATGGTCGTGGGGAAGGGATTTCAAACACTGGCCAGCCAATGTCGGATAAATTCTTGATGCCCAAAACAGTGCCCATAATCCTTAATTTCTGATTTAAGTCTTTTGTGATGTTTAACCACAAACAGAGTGCCTGCACCCTGTCCTGGAAGTCTTTTGCAGCGTATTTTTCATAGTCCTTTTGAAGAGCCTGCAACGATGGATAAAGTGCCTCTATGTACTCCAGCAGCTCCATTATCCGTTTGACCTGCTCAAATGACACCCTCTGGCGTTGGAGGTGCTCATGATATGTTGGGTAACCCACAACCTTTGTCCCATGAGGGGCTCTGCACTGCCCTTCTACCAAAGTACCATTAAAACTAGCTCCATTTCTAACAAAGGCAAAGCTCCCGTAATTAACTTTGAAAGTAAGGATTTCATTGATAATATCTGGGATGGCTTGACGGGCTGTATATAAAAAGAGGTCCTGGTCGTTAATGGTCCGTCCTGCATGCCAGGCTTGTAGCTCTAACCAGATCAGTTCATTAGATCGGTTAAACCAGAAAGCAGACGTATTTTCCTGTCCTCTTTGCTCCCTGTCCTTCTTCTTTGAGACTGAGGTAAGCTTTAGTAGAAGTCGTAGAGTTTCAAAAAATTTTAAGCGATCTGCTGGACAGTCAGTCCTAGAAGTCTGGCGTGCAGTTCTGGCTATCGGCATGGGCACAGACACCGGAAGCTTAGCATTGCTGCAGCCAAGACTGAGGTAAGGCTTATTGAGATCCACATCCGGAATTGATTTTTTGGGCAAAGACCCACCCACTGGGTCCAACATGAACGAGCACTGCACGTTCTTCTTATGATCCGGCTCCGTCGTTCTAAGAGCTGCTCGGACCTTTTTCTCCTGCTTATAGCTGTATTCTTCCACATTCTCCACAGTTTTTCCAGTGTCTTTATGTGGAGGTTGGTTTGGTGCATTCATTTTTTCTATTAAAAAAATAAGCAGAACATTACGTTACTCTAAAATATAAAGTTACTCTCAATATTTCAATGACTGATATTCACATGTATTTATATTTTCAGACTGTTATTGAAGAAAATAATCATATCATATGCTGAAAATTAAGAGAACACACACACACACACAAAACATTTCTCTCTAAATCTTTACAAAGGTTTTACCCATTTTCCCTGTTACATAATACTTGCTATATTCTCTAATATTCTCCATTACTAACTTAAAACCATCTGCTTACCTCTCTACTACAAAGCGCAGTCATCCAGCTAGTCAAATCTTCACAAGTCATCACCTTAAACTTAAGAAGGGAGAAACAGTATGGCAGATCTGACAGAAACCTGATTTAGAGAACACATCCAAGTCCTGCCTTTGCCATGAACTGAAGTATCAACTTAGAGCAAATCAGTTCAGTTTTCTGGGTTACTTTTCTCATTCGTAAAATCAAGTAGATTGAGGAAAGACCACTTAAGGCACCTTAAGATTATTCTCATAAAACACTGAAAGACAGATAAGCAAAAATGTTTACCTTAATTTATTCTATTCCTTGGTTTCTTCTTTGCCACAAGCAGCTGAACAATAACATTTTAAATTTAACATTAAGAAAACTGAAGACGTGTAGCCTAATTTAGTATAATTTGCCTAGTTTATTATACTGGCACATAAAGTCATTCAAAATTAATGCAAAGGAAGTAAACATCACGCTTTCCCTTCACGTAACTGTAAAAGGTTCTATTAACTTAACTCCCAAGCTTCGAGATGAACACACATCTTCCTTCCTGTTTGGCATTTCTGACACTAGGAACCACCCTACCTCACTGAAACCCCTTCAGTCTCTTGCTTTCTACACACAGCACTCTCAGGGTTCTCTTCTACCTTCTGAGTCCCTCCTCTTCAAATTCTCTCCTGGGAACTTGGCTCACTCCATTAAAAAGTTAATGCTTCTCAAAGCCCTTCTCTTAGGTCTCTTCGGTCTCACCTTCGCTCTCCCTGGGTGACCTCCTTCACACCCACGTCATACGCTGATGATGCCCAAGCCTATAGCACTGTCCCCACGTCCCCTCTACACTCCAGGTATACTGTCTCATTGAATCTAGGACACACATGTTGTATTTTAACTTCTCTGAAATTATGGTGATATAAATAACTTTTAGGGATGTATTCACTAATTCATTTCATTTACATTTTCCTTTATATATATGCACAATAGTAATAAATGGTTTTAAAATCTATTATCTAAATATCAAGAAGTATAAAAGAGTTCTTTAAATAAAAATTTAAAATTCCAAGTGCAAGAACACACTGTGTCATCAATTATAAGCATTTTTTTCTTAGTATATAATATTATAGTATGCCTTTAGATTTGATGAAATAGAGTATATTTATACGGTTACAGACTAACATACCCAAAATCAATTCACCAAAGAAAATTTGTTTAAAACCAATGTATTTCCAAATCAATTTAAATTAAATTAGTTTTAAAATAAGGATTTTAAAACAAGTATTTCCAAGAGCACTTCCAACCTGATTTACATTATATTCAATTTCTTTTATGATCCATCAAAAAGGATTTTACTGTCTGTAAGGATTTGTGTTATATTTTAATATAAAACTATTATTACTATTATCTTTTAAATTAGCAATACTTTTTAAACAACAGAACTTTTATCTGTAGTTTTAATCTACTTTACTTCTAAATGTCTTAAAACGTTTTACACAGTCCATTCAGGAAATTTCTTCACTCAGAATGGCTATCACCAGAAACAGGACACATAACAAGTGTTGGCAAGGAGGTGGAGAGAAAGGAATCCTCATACACGCTGGTGGGAATGTAAATTGGTACAGCCACTATAGACGGTTTCTCAAAGAACTAAAAATAGAACTACCACTTGACCCAATAATTCCACTCCTGGATATACATATCCAAAAAAAACCCCAAAACACTAATTCAAAATGATACATGCACCCCGATATTCACAGCAGCATTATTTACAATTGCTGAGATACAGAATCAACCTCACTGTCCATCAACAGATAAATGGATAAAGAAGATGTAAAGAGTGTGTGTGTGTGTATGTGTGTGTGTGTATACATACATATCAATACATACAATGGAATACTACTCAGCCATAAAAAAAATGAAATTTCACCATTTGCAGTAACATGGATAGAGCTGGAGGGTATTATGCTAAGTGAAATAAGTCAGACAGAGAAAGACAAATACTGTGTGATATCACTTACGTGTGGAATCTAAAAAGGACAACAAACTAGTGAATATAACAAAAAAGAAGCAGACTCACAGATATAGAGAACTAATGGTTACCAGTGGGGAGAAGGAAGTGGGGAGGGACAAGATAGGGTTAGGGGATGAGATACTAATTACTAGGTGTAAAATAAATAAGCTAGGGCTTCCCTGGTGGTGCAGTGGTTGAGAGTCCACCTGCTGATGCAGGGGACACGGGCTCGTGCCCTGGTCCGGGAAGATCCCACGTGCCGCGGAGCGGCTGGGCCCGTGAGCCATGGCCGCTGGGCCTGCGCGTCCGGAGCCTGTGCTCCGCAACGGGTGAGGCCACAACAGTTAGGGGCCCGCGTACCGAAAAAAATAAAAAAATAAAATAAATAAGCTACAACAATATACTATACAACACAGGGAATATAGCCAATATTTTACAATAACTATAAATGAAATGTAACCTTTAAAAATTGTGAATCACTATGTCATACATCTGAAACTTATATAATATTGTACATAAATTATACCTCAATAAAAATTTTTAAAAATTTTTTTAAAAGTCGAATTTTTTAAAAAAGAAATTTTTCCACAGTTTTATTGTTTCTAGCTACAAATACTTATCAATCCTCATTTATAAAAAAGGTGTCCAGGCCAGCCCTTTGCCTCCTCTTTGCTGTTTTGTTTAACTGTGCTCTTTATACTTTTATTAATATAGCACATATATATCACTCATTTCTACTTAGTAAAGCAATGGTTATTTGAAAGCAAAGCTAACAAGTACTTCCAAATTTAACTCCATTATATTTTATGTTTCAAGATATCAAATCATACTATACTTTCTTACTATGAAACACAAAATGATATATACATGGTATCAGGGAGTAAGATTGGAGATAAAGATAATGAGTTTGTTTTGTAATATATTGAATTGGAGGTGCCTATGGGACATTCATGTAGAGATGTCTGTGGGTAACTAATATATGAGTCTTGAGCTCAGGAGAGAAATCCAGAGATATCAATTTGGAAATTATCAGTATATACAGATGTTGTTTAATACCAGGAGAGTACACAAGAATATCCAAGAAAAGTGTGCAGAAGAGAGGCAATGCAGGCCTAGGAAAGAATGCTATATTAACTAATACGTGCATCCACGTGGTTCTGAGTCAGAGAAATCAAAACTTATGTAACAAAAAACTATTGTGTTAGCTTAGGGTTTAGGATTCTAAGAAGACTTTACAAAATGAATGTAGGGTAGCATTAGTGACCAAGGCCAAAGAACGTCTGCATATAATTTATAACTTAAAAGTGAGTGAACAGTGAAAAAGTATTACTTGCCTTATATGAATTATAAATGTTCTTCTAACCCATGATTTAAAGGTCCTAAGGGAAACAAAGGGTGAACTGAGAGTAGCTGGGATGACCTGAACAACACAGAAGACAGAGCTACGAACTTTAAGTCCAAATCGATGCTAAATTTACCACACAGCTAATAGTCAAAGCATGAAAATATCAAGAGATGAAGCTTCTGAGCCTTGATCTTTATTCCAACATTTAAAAGGACTTAAGGGGGGAAATGCCACAATCCCACTTTTCTGTATAAACAGAATCCAATTTTAGCAAGCTTAGAAACCTAATTTTTGTAGATGACACACAAATATTGTGAAGCCTATGTTACAGCATAAAAAATGGTATATTACACAATTTTCTGAAATTCTGTATTCAAAATTTTGGTTCAGTCTTTGGACCTACAATGTGTGTAAAGGAAAGCAAATGGGGAAAGGAGGAAGACGGGACAAAGAAGCTATTTTTTTTTTTCCAAAACAAAAAACCAAGTTGGTTTTTAAAAAAACACACAAATGGAAATAGGTACATCATTAAAATGACATAATTTAAATTTAAAATAGACTTAAGCCCCAGTCTAGCTACTGTGCAAAAAGAAAATAGCAATCTTGTTTGTTTAGTTTTCTGTTAATACTAAATCCCTCTGCAATGAACAGAAAGTCAAATACAGAGTGTCTGTAAAGGAGAGTGGATCAAAAGTATATAGAATGTTTTATACAAGTTCTAATTACGGTACTACAAAACTAGTTCATAATGACTTAAGACTAATGAACATCTGAGCTCTCAAGTGGCTATAAATTAAGTGGTACGACTTTGTAGTACTGTTAAAACAAACCTTCCAAGAAGTTACTGTTTCCTTTGGCCAATCACCAATAACTCCTGCCAAATCAGAGAAACATGAAAGGAAAAGAACAAAAAAATGTATAATGAAACTGAACGCAAACAAATGACAAGCAATATGGTTCACTTGTTTAAACAGATATAAGACAGTCAACTGACTTCCCCACAATTCACACCTAGAAACAGCTCTTTAGAATATGTATAAAATGTATTTTTTATCAAGTCCTCGCAATTCTTACGTTCTTCCATACATGTATGTCAAATTCAAAACACTGGCCCTCCTCGATCTCTCAAATGAGAAAGCAGAAACAGGTATCTGTGCTTTACTTTAAATGTGAGATGATCTTTAGAGCGGTGATGTGCCAGGCTATCAATGTCAACAATCTGAAGGGACTTAGAGATCTTCTAATTCAAGGTTCTCAAACTTTAGTAAACATTGAGAATCACTCAGATTCTTGCTACAATGCAGATTCCTGGGCCCACTCCCAGTGTCTCGGATTTAACCTGGCTAGAATGACACCACATTTGGGAAAACCCTGCTCTATTCAAACACTGCTTTACCCATTTATGAGGTAAGGGCCTACAGAAATTGTCGTCATGTTTACAACAACACTGTGATGGAGATTCCTGCAGAACATGGATGGCCAGACAGATGAGACATGTCGGGACAGGGATCCTAACCCATGTTTGTGCCATCAACCACCTTTACGCCTGTCAAGCTGCTCACAGGGCAGGGCTGTCTGACTAAGGAAAGGTTAAGATGCTGAGTGCCATGAAAGACAGATTACAGTGGGCTAACTGATATGCGGAAGCTTTAAATAAGACCGGGTACTTGACTGATTGCCTTGAAGAATGGATTCATCTTAAATAAGGGTAGCAAGGAAGGCAAGAGAATAAACATACAAAAAGACACAAAAGCAGAAAAGAAGAGAGCCTGGCTGGAATAGTGAGTCTACATGTAGATGGGTAGACTGGAAATATAAATCAGAACCTTGAAAGTCAGGCTGAGTTTGGATTAAAGAGCTGAAATATAGATTTAAGTCCACTCTAGTTCACAAAGAACATTTCTCTTACTATATAGATTGAATCTGATTTATAATCATTTTACCAGATCAATTTTATAGCAGTATTATATTAAAAAAAATAAAACTTGCTAATCTCACTATGTTAGCAAAAAATCACACACATTTACATACACACACACACACACACACACACACCTTGAGATATTTACTAATGATAGGGAGATTAATGTGTACATGTATATGCATACGTGTGTGTATATGCACACATGTATATGCCAGACTACAGATTACTATCTCTGTAAACTGGCTCTTACAGTATTACATTACTCCTGCAAAATGGGGCTGATAACGATTACGAGGCCGATTCACCCTGAAAAGGGCTTTGGCCTGGGTGTCTTCATTCTTATTTAACCTACTTAAAACTATGAGATGAACTGGATTTACTTCCTTCTACTAATTAAAAAGAACAAAAATTTAAGGATAAGATAGTTTGTCTCTCCTTAAACCAGCCTTAAGGAGAAACAGCTACACATGGGTAGCTACACATTATGGTCCAAAATTTATCAAAATCTTAATTGCTGTAGTTTGGTAGTTATTTACAATTATCCAAAAAATATGATCTGAAGGAACACCACAGTTAAATTCTGTTACTCATCAAAGTATGAAATCAAGCCCGGTCAGTGAGTTAATTCAAGAGCTGAAATGGTAGGTTACATCTGTCAGGATGTCACATAGCTGGTATTTTTTAGGTAATAAAGAGCTAACCATCTTTACCTAGATATCATAACACTGTTATATATTTAATATTTAGCACAGCTTCTAAAAGCAGAAGTTAATATTTTGAAAACAAAAATATCTTTAACATTTCCAGGGAAACAAAATCAGGAAAATGCAAAAGTCAAACAAAATAATTTTAAACACATCTAAAGTCCATCACTACAAAGAAATAAAACATTGTGGGCAGTGGTGACCTCACCTTTGTCCTACATCCCTAGGCCCCCTCCTCATGCCTCCCCTATCTCAGACAACCACTACGATACATATTGTTTTGAACTTTCCTGTCTGTGGTTACCCACTTGCGTATTATGAAAGGAAATCACAATGAGTGACACGAGTCTTTCTGCAGAACTTCTTGTGTTTATTTGCAGGAACTTCTCTAAAGTCTACTCCCAAAAGTGCATTTGCTTGGGTCAAGCTCAGTCTGAGTGTATTAACAAATTACTTCCACACAGGGATTGAGACAATTTACACTCACACCAGCCTTGTAAGAAAGCTGCCATCTCCTCATATCTTTGCTAGTATTTGATAATGCTCATCAGGGTGCAGTAAGTATTAGAAAGAAAACCACAGGCCCCAAATGGTGTCAGTCGCATGCTAAAAGCCCATGATGGCAAACCTATATTTTATACGTCACTTCACTGCAGTTTCAACCTCTCCCAGAAATGTAGTTTTAATTGAACAGTCTAGAATTTTCTGGTCAATACCAATAAAGTAACCCATCAAGTAGGCTCTCTACAAGCCCCCAGAGGAAGAGGGAATCTGCATGATAAAACCTCTGTCATCCCTCCCCACCCCCATAAAAAAAGATGTCTGGTCAAAAAATAATCCTTTCTTTTTTTTTGCTAATAGCTCCCTTACTCCACCCTTCTTCCTATAAAACCCCTTCCATTTTTGCACAATCACACAGAGCACCCTTCTAGGTGCTAGATGTAATGCTGCCTGATTCATAATAAAGCCAATCAAATCTTCACATTTACTTGGCTGAATTTTGCTTTTTAACATAAGGAATATATTTGGGTTTTGTCCAGGTTCCTGACACAGAGCTCCTAAAACCCTTGTAACTTTCTGATAGAAGTGTCTTTTTTATTCATAAGGAGCCCCTATCAATCACACTTCAATTTACACTAATGGGGCGACTTAAGCGATAAACATAAGTGTGTCCCTGAGTTCTGTGAGCAGTTCTTTCATGGGAGCCCTCAATTTATTACCAGTTGGTCAGAAGGTCGCCTGGTACTAAATTTCCAATTATAAAATATAAGCCTATGACAACAGTAGTTGGTTATTTTGAGCCTAGGATAATAAGAATATTTAAAGAATCATATCCATATAATAGCTCATGACAATGGCTACCATCACTAAAGACAACAGTGTTAGTGGTTACTCTACCCACAGAACCGTGAGCACAAAAAAATGGACGCTTTCATAACACTAAGCTTTGGGTGGCTGTCACACAGCAAAAGATAAGCAGAAAAATGAAAATATTATCGGTGATGTTAATTAAAAAGATGAGCTCAACTTTCACTGCAGTTCTAAAGTGACTCGTATGATTCAGACAGCCTTTGCTTGTTGCAGAGAGAAAGAAATAATGTGTCAGTTCATATTTCCTTGGAAAGCTTTTTAAATAAATCTGGCCAATCTAATTTTAAAAATCTCTTGAAAATACTGAGAGACCAATACACTATTATGATTGACAAATGAGTTTGAAATACTGGTCTCCCTGACTCAGCCTTCAGGCCATAGCACAAATGTCACTTGTTCCAGCAGTCTTCCCAAGCCCAGGTCTGCTCAATCCCCTCCTGTGGGCACCCACAGAAGCCCCCCTCTCTCCCCTCCACCCCAGCTCTACCACACAAGACGGGACTGCCTGCTCATCTCTGTGGTTCCTACTGGAGACGAGCAAGGGCTTATCGATCATCTAACGCAATACCCGCCTATGGAGTCACTGAAGTTGCGAGTCAAGGGAAAGAATGAAGGAGAAATAAGGGAGGAATGGAAGGGAGGAAGGAAAAAGGGGATGCGAAGAGGAGGCAGAAGAAAGGAAAGAGAGGTAAAGGCAAAAGGAAAGGGAGGGAGGTGAGGAAAGAAAGACCCAGAGAAAAAGTAACTATGACGGCAACATACAGAGTGAGAAGAAGAAAGGGGGCTAGGAAGAGCTACAAGAAACGGATAAGCCAGACAGGACTGACCCAGGCTGCAGTCCCAACTCCATACCTTGGTAACTATGTGACTCAAGACTCAGTGTCCTGAAAGGAGGGGCACCAATTAATAAGGGTACAGTCAATGATATAATTATTTAATTCTACTTTGAAATTTAAGGCAAGTAGTGAGAAAGAACTCTTTAGCTCACAATAATAATGACAGCTAGCAGTTACTGAACATAAAACCCTCACAACACCGTAAGGCAGATTACCTCACAGATAAAGAAGATGAGACACGGAGGCGGCACATACAGAAGGTGGTAGAACCAGGATGGGAATCCAGGCAATCCGGCAACCAAGTGTGTGCTCCGGTCCACCGTGCTCTGCTGCCGCAGCCGGCGAGTTCTCAAGTACTGTTTGTTCTATCAGCTCAACACAAACACGCCATCACCAAAACAGTAACATGACCCACTGCCCAACACGGTTGCTTCATTTCCATCGTTTTTTGGTGTTCATGAACAAGAATGTTGACAAAAACAGTTCACCAGACAGCAAACACACTGCTTTCTAGTATATGCGTGACTGGGACAGTTAAAACTACAAGCCCTAGAAACTCTCTGTGTCATGTCTTCAACCATAAATTGAATAATAATATATAGAACCTACATCTCATTGGGCTATTACTATATTTAAAAGACAACTCTTTTGACGAGCTCAGCATAGCGCTTCGGTAAGCACTCAAGAACTGTGAGTGATAACCGGGCAAATGTTGCTACAAATGATTCGGCAGCCATTAAAATGAACAGCACAGGTTATTCTACGGCACAGAAAGTTCATGAATCATTAAAATGAAAAAGAAAGTTCAGGAATCATTAAAATGAAAATTCATTAAAATGAAAAATAGTATGATATCATATCACAACACAAATATATGCAAGTGAAGAGACTACAAGGCAAAGATGGTAAAAGCTGTTATTTCTGCATATTGGGTTTATGGGTATTTTTCTTTCTTTTTGTCAGTATTTTCTAAACTCCCTACGACAAACATGTAATCTTTTGCAATAAGAAAAAACATAAGTTGTTAAGAACTTTGGTGCCCTAGGTCTGCTGATAGATAGCTACAAATCCAAAGGTTTACGAGCACTCTTTCTTCACCTGCAAAATGGCAGGAATTAACGTGGTCTCTGAGACCCCTTCCAGATCTAAAATTCTGTAATTTTATGAAATAAACAACTGAAAGAAGTTGAGGAGGAAAAGAAACAACCTTCCCTCTTCCTTCTACTTCTGACACAGCCCAGAAGGACAGCAGAGCTCAACAAGTATCCAGTGACGGGTTTTCTGACTGATTACTAAAGACGTACAGCCATGTCAAGTACCACATTCAGAGAAGCTTAACCCCTGCTGCTTGCACTGGGAAAAAAGTCCAAACTGAGGACCAGGAGAACTAGTTCTAAAATTAGTCCTGGGAGTTCCCGGTGGTCCAGTGAATAGGACTCTGCGTTCTCACTGCCGAGGGCCCAGGTTCAATCCCTGGTCAGGGAAGTAAGATCCCACAAGCTGTGTGGCATGGCCAAAAAATAAAAATAAAAATAGTACCTAAAATTAGTCCTGCCACTATCTCAAGCCTTCTGGCCTTAAGAAGTTGCTTTAAAACCCTGGGCCTCACTTTCTCAATCTATAAAATGAGGGGACTGTGTTCTCAACTCTGGTTCTAAAATAGTATGAACAAGTGAAGACAAAGCAGGTATCCTATTGGCATCATCGCATTTCACCACCACGAAGCAAATATGTATTAACTAATATTGGTTCAGTAGATGCTGCTTCAAAAGGAACTACTGTAGGCATTTGAGAAATTTCTTTGAGAAAATGGAAAAGGATTGATTTTAAAGATAATATATTGCAATGGAAAGCTATTACTTTCCAACGGGGGTAAATACAGACCATAGGTTAACATCCTACTACAAATACAGTTTTAAAAGAAAGTAGGGCTTCCCTGGTGGCGCAGTGGTTGAGGGTCCACCTGTCGATGCAGGGGACACGGGTCCGTGCCCCGGTCCAGGAAGATCCCACATGCCGCGGAGCGGCTGGGCCCGTGAGCTATGGCAGCTGAGCCTGCGCGTCCGGAGCCTGTGCTCCGCAATGGGAGAGGCCACAACAGTGAGAGGCCCGCGTACCGCAAAAAAATAAATAAATAAAAGAAAGTAAAAAAAAATCACCTTCCCTGTGGGAAAGAAAGATTATTTATTACTTAGGAATTCCTCCTTGGATAAGACTTCACTCAAGCAAATAAGTACAATAAAGTCCATTTCTCTTACCCTTCTTCTTTCTTGAGGAAGGGCTATGATAGGGACACAGAATGAACTTGCTGACATTAACCATGAGAGATCAATGTGTGGAAGGAATGTGTGGGAAAGGGAAAGAGAGGAAGAAAATGAGCTAAAGAAGGGGAGAGATGGAAATGAGTCTCTTTTCAGTAGGAAGAACATGTGATAAGGGGAAGTTTCTCAGAGGAGATAAAGAATGATATCCCTATCTTGCACGGTAATAGGTAGATGAATTCTAGGAAACGACACGGTAATAGGTAGATGAATTCTAGGAAACGACGAGATCAGTTTCAGGACAAGTGGTTTGCTGAAATTAACAGAGAAATTCTAAAACCGTAAGGCTTCAGTGACCTGAGGTTCCATGCCAGAAAGCAGGTACAAGGAAGCAGGTCAGCATGATTCAGTTCCTCTGCCTCAGAACAGAACAGCTGTGACGCGCTCAGACGAAGGAAGAAATGAAAACAGAGAACAGTCTCAGGAGCAGGAACAGCTTCTAGGAGCAGCACACTGTCTGGGCTTTGGGATTCCAAACAGAAGGAAAAGTAAAACACAGATTCTGTGCGTGATTATAAGGTGGGATACCATCCAGGCCCTGTGCTTAGCGGGAACGAGGGCCCTGTACATGAGGGCAGCATCACGGTCACCGGCAGAGCACAGGTCTCAGGCCGCCTAGGGAATCCTGGGGAAGAAAGCCTGGCCCTGCCTCTCCCAAAGTGCCCAATACATCATGTCAGGAAGACAGAATCTAGAAGTTTCAGCCTAAGAGATTCAAAGAATAAAAGAAGGCCACCTATCCCGTACACCAGCAGCCATCCTGGACAGGCACGCTGATTCATCCACGTTTGTCCTCTTCCACGTCCTAAAAGGAATGCAAAGGCCTCACACACTGACTTTAACAATTACTCAGGACAAACCTTTCTATCTCTGGAGAATTATTTTCTCTTTTATTGCTAATGGTGATAATTCAAATATTTAAAAATAAAACTTTAAGGCAGCATAAAATCAAATTTAAAATAAGAGGAATAACTAACATTATTGTAGAAAAAGCATCTATCAATAGTTACATGTTACATAAAGATTACATACCAACCATGCCACGCCCCCTCAAATATATCGTTTTACGCGCAAGACTTACCTTTCACATTAGCTCGACTGGTGGGCCTCCCTACATTATTCCTCTGGTGTTTGGTTGACAGACGCTTCCTCTGCCGAGGCGTGCTGGGGGGAGAGGGACCATAAAGGTTCTCTGTATTTGTTTCATCTGAAAAGTCCTCAGGATCAGACTCAGAATTCTTACAAGCTGAATCTCCCAATGCGCACTCTTGTCTATGGACAACAAGCAGAGAAAACATTCAGGAATGTATGAAGGGAATTCAAATTTCAATTACTTAAAATTTCTTTTAAAAACTCTCCATAACACTTCTCTGTGGATATGTCTCTTCCTCAGCCTTGTAATCTTTCTCCTCTATCTGTACTTGTAGAAACTCATGAAGAGAATATTAACGACTGTGTTCCTGCTCTCACCACGAATAAAGAAAACTGACGTGCAGTTCCTGTTGTTTAGAGAATTCTTTCTAACATAAATGAAGTTTAAAACTAAAAACTTAAGGATCAGGGGAAAAAGAGCAAAGGACTAGAAGATACAAATCAACAGAACTAAGCATCACTTACGTGATGGTTAGTGACAAGCTTAACTGCTGAGTGGGCAACTCTTGCCCTGACGTCAGAGTCCCACTGCTTTCGCTTTGTGAAGCACACAGAACAGAAAGCATGACCTGAGCAGCAAAGCAGAGAGCACTGATGACATGTGGTAGGTCAGGGTTTCTGTGTTCTCTGATAAACACTACAGAGCAGCACTCAGGTTAGGGAAGTTGAAAACTTCCCTAATATGGGAAAGGAAATAGTCAATCAAGTCCAGGAAGCACAGAGAGTCCCATACAGGATAAATCCAAGGAGAAACACGACAAGACACATATTAATCAAACTATCAAACATTAAATTCAAAGAAAAAATGTTAGAAGCAGCAAGGGAAAAGTAACAAATAACATGCAAGGGAATCCCCATAAGGTTAACAGCTGATCTTTCAGCAGAAACTCTGCAAGCCAGAAGCGAGTGGCAGGACATTATTTAAAGTGATGAAAGGGAAAAACCTACAACCAAGATTACTCTACCCAGGAAGAATCTCATTCAGATTCGACGGAGAAATTAAAACATTTACAGACAAGCAAAAGCTAAGAAAATTCAGCACCACCAAACCAGCTTTACAACAAATGCTAAAGGAACTTCTCTAGGCAGGAAGCACAAGAGAAGGAAAAGACCTACAATAAGAAACCCAAAACAATTAAGAAAATGGTAATAGGAACATACATATTGATAACTACCTTAAATGTAAATGGATTAAATGCTCCAACCTGAAGACACAGACTGGCTGAATGGATAAAACAACAAGACCCGTATATATGCTGTCTACAAGAGACACACTTCAGTCCTAGAGACACATACAGAGAGAAAGTGAGGAGATGGAAAAAGATATTCCATGCAAATGGAAATCAAAAGAAAGCTGGAGTAGCAATTCTCATATCACACAAAATAGACTTTAAAATAAAGACTGTTACAAGAGACAAAGAAGGACGCTACATAATGATCAATCCAAGAAGATATAACAATTGTAAATATTTATACACCCAACATAGGAGCACCTCAATACATAAGGCAAATGCTAACAGCCATTAAAGGGGAAATCGACACAATCATAGCAGGGGACTTTAACACCCCACTTTCTCCAATGGACAGATCATCCAAAATGAAAATAAATAAGGAAACACAAGCTTTAAATGATACATTAAACAAGATGGACTTAACTGATATTTTTAGGACTTTCCACCCAAAAACAACAGAATACACTTTCTTCTCAAGTGCTCATGGAACATTCTCCAGGATAGATCATATCTTGGGTCACAAATCAAGCCTTGGTAAATTTAAGAAAACTAAAATCATATCAAGTATCTTTTTGGACCACAACACTATGAGACTAGATATCAATTATAGGAAAAAATCTGTAAAAAATACAAACACGGACTTCCCTGGTGGTCCAGTGGCTAAGACTCTGTGCTCCCAACGCAGGGGGCCCGGGTTCAATCCCTGTTCCGGGAACTAGATCCCACATGTCTCAACTAAGACCCGGTGCAGCCAAAAAAAAAAAAAAAAAAAAAAAAAAAATACAAACACATGGAAGCTAAACAATAAACTACTAAATAACCAAGAGATAGCTGAAGAAATCAAAGAGGAACTCAAAAAATACCCAGAAAAAAATGACAATGAAAACACAACGACCCAAAACCTATGGGATACAGCAAAAGCAGTTCTAAGAGGGAAGTTTACAGCAATACAATCCTACCTCAAGAAACAGGAAACAATGCAAATAAACAACCTAACTTTATACCTAAAGCAAGTAGAGAAAGAAGAACAAAAAAACCCCAAAGTTAGCAGAAGGAAAGAAATCACAAAGATCAGATCAGAAACAAATGAAAAAGAAATGAAGGAAATGATAGCAAAGATCAATAAAACTAAAAGCTGGTTCTTTGAGAAGATAAACAAAATTGATAAACCTTTAGCCAGACTCATCAAGAGGGAGAAGACTCAAGTCAATAGAATTAGAAATGAAAAAGGAGAAGTAACAACTGACACTGAAGAAATACAAATGCTCATAAGAGATCACTACAACCAGCTATATACCAATAAAATGGACAACCTGGAAGAAATGGACAAATTCTTATAAAAGCACAACCTTCCAAGAGTGAACCGGGAAGAAATAGAAAATATAAACAGACCAATCACAAGCAATGAAATTGAAACTCTGATTTAAAATCTTCCAACAGGGCTTCCCTGGTGGCACAGTGGTTGAGAGTCTGCCTGCCGGTGCAGGGGACATGGGTTCATGCCCCGGTCCGGGAAGATCCCACATGCCACAGAGCAGCTGGGCCCATGAGCCATGGCCGCTGAGCCTGCGTATCCGGAGTGTGTGCTCCACAACGGGAGAGGCCACAACAGTGAGAAGCCCGCATACCACAAAACAAAACAAAAAAACCTTCCAACAAACAAAAGCCCAGGACCAGACGGCTTCACAGGTGAATTCTATCAAACATTTAAAGAAGAACTCACACCCATCTGGAGGCAAGAATATACAACAGAGAAAAGACAGCCTCTTCAATAAGTGATGCTGGGAAAACTGGACAGCTACATGTAAAAGAATGAAATTAGAACGTTCCTTAACACCACACACAAAAATAAACCCAAAATGCATTAAAGACCGAAATGTAAGGCCAGACACTATAAAACTCTTAAGAACATTCCATGACATAAATCACAGCAATATCTTTTTGACCCACCTCCTATAGAAATGGAAATAAAAACAAAAATAAACAAATGGGACCTAATGAAACTTAAAAGCTTTTGCACAGCAAAGGAAAGCATA
>NW_020173666.1:13951315-13989150 GCF_003031525.2 Neophocaena asiaeorientalis asiaeorientalis | reverse complement strand
CTACAAAATATATAGGAAATCTTAAAAAAAAAAAAAAAAAGATTCTGAAGAACCTAGGGGAAGGACAGGAAAAAAGATGCAGACGTGGAGAATGGACTTGAGGACATGGCGGGGGGAAGGGTAAGCTGGGATGAAGTGAGAGAGTGGCATGGACATATATACACTACCAAATGTAAAACAGATAGCTAGTGGGAAGCTGCTGCCTAGCACAGGGAGATCAGCTCGGTGCTTAGTGACCACCTAGAGGGGTGGGATAGGGAGGGTGGGAGGGAGGGGATATGGGGATATATGTATACATATAGCTGATTCACTTTGTTATACAGCAGAAACTAACACAACATTGTAAAGCAAATATACTCCAATAAAGTTGTTTAAAAAAAAAAAGCAGCCTGAGAAAAACAACTTAGTTTGGAAGCTTTAGCTAAGAAACAATACATAATGGGGGGGAGGGGTAGGAAGAGAAATCAAGCTAAAGTTTATTCCTTTTTTTCCTTTAAAAAAAAAAAAAACATTTAGACACAAAATCTAGGAAAATAAATACTAGTTGTAAGCTCAAGAGAACTTGCATCATTTCAATTAACTAACCAAAAGCATCCAAAACCTCATTCTGTATCAGCTCATGTGAGATGAGCTAATGTGGTCAGTTGACTGGTTCAGAATGTTCCCATGGATACCAATTATTTTGGATGGGGAAAGTAGTACAAGGTCTACATCAGCTGCCCTGAAACATTTTTCTTACTTGTGTTTGAAAACATACAAATGTGAAATGTCTTTCTGGTACTAAACTTCTGACAGTCACAGAAAACAATGTTGCATTCTTTTAACATAAAACTTTGCTCAAGTACCCTTCACTTGACATAGAATCCGGTCTAAGAAAAGCATGTATTAAACTCAACCCAAGGGGGTTTAGTGTAGTTTTTAAATGAAACATGTGAAAGACAAAAATTCAAATAACTTGGGGTTAAATAGTTCTGCTCTGACATAGTAGGTGAAACCACATGGTGCCTGAAATAGCTCAAAAATGATGAAGCTGGATTAGATGAGCTTGAGAACATCGGCGGTTTTGCAAAAGCCCTAAAAAACAAACAAACAAAATAGTTCATTAAAAGTTCTTTAGCAAAGCCCTTAAACATAAAATATTTCATTCCAGGGCTTCCCTGGTGGTGCAGTGGTTGGGAGTCCGCCTGCCGATGCAGGGGACACGGGTTCGTGCCCCGGTCCGGGAAGATCCCACATGCCACGGAGCGGCTGGGCCCGTGAGCCATGGCCGCTGAGCCTGCGCGTCCGGAGCCTGTGCTCCGCCGCAACGGGAAAGGCCACAGTGGTGAGAGGCCCGCGTACCGCAAAGAAAAAAAAAAAAATTTCATTCCACATGAGCGCAGTTCTCAGCCGTGTGGCGCTGTCTCCGCCACCTCCACCTCCCAATTAACCTATTCCCTATTAAGTAATAATTAAAGGCAGGCATTTGCCACTGTGGGAAAGGGAGGAGGGGTAGGCAGAGGGGTTGGATTTTCTAAGTTTCTTTTTTAAAGAACTTATACACAATAGCTTGCTTGGCTTGCAGTATAAATTAAAAGGAGCTAAGCTAAGTTTGAGGTGGCACAAGGTTGGTGTGTACTGTAAGAGCCAATTAATATTAGCTGATCTTTACTATCGGCTGGTAGTAGAACATTTATCAGCCTACCTCCAGGTAAGCTGTTATCAAATCTCAAGTTTATCCAACATTCCCTATGTAACTTTTGCATTGATTCAGAGTGTAGGGTCTTTACAAACCTAGCATGTCTTCATTATTTTTCAGTATAGACACTCAAACTTTTTTCTTTAACTAAAATTCTTTTTTTTAAACAAAAGTAGATATTTTAAAACAAGATTTTCTATGGAAATGAACAAGAGAATATCCCCCCAACTAGACCTGAAGCTCCATGAACGCAGGGACCTCATCTGTCTTTTTTACCACTGTTCCTCCAGTGTCTAGAACAGTGCCTGGTGCAGATGACATGCCCAATAACTGTCTGCTGAATAAATGGATTTGTAAGGTTAACAATTTTATCTTTGATACTTCAGATATAATTATTATCTAAATTGTATTTTAATAAAAGCACATTTAATCATTTGAAGAATGCGAATTTTTAAAGGCTACAAGAATTAAAGATAGACTTCCGACAATAACATTGTTTAACTGATACTGCAGCCCTAGGTGCTGACATGACTATTTACTGACCAAAACAAGAGCGATGGAGTACGGTATAAGGAATAATGGTTTTGGAATCAGAATGACACGGGCTGAAATCCCTTCGTTCCCACATTTAATAGTAAGAATACAAGTTTTAATCAAATTATTGTTTGCTTACAAACACTTTCATTTATTGAAATATATATTAAAAGCATCAAAAATGAGACATGCAAATAAAAAATCTGAAACATCTGTGTTGGCTGTTACTTTGCTGGCCTCCCAGCATTCACATCCTTGTATCATCACCTCTCCTCTTGAATGTGGGTTGACCCTGTGACCTGCTTTAACCAACGTAATGTAGCAAAAGTGACTCTGGGTCAGTTCTGGGCCTAAGCCTTAAGAAGGCCACCTTTGTACTCCAGGGCATGCTAGCCACCATGTAAGAAATTCAACTACCCTGAGACTGCCATGGTCTTCGAAGCCTAACTAGCCAGGTGGAGAGGCTGCATGAAGGAGAAACCAGATAGGTCAAAGTCTTGCTAAGCTCCCATCCCAGCTGACAGCCAGCGCCAACTTGCTAGTGTGTGAGTGAGGCTATTTTGGACCTTCCAGCTGTCCCTGAGCCCAAGCCAACACCACAAAAAGCAGAAGAACCACTCAGTACCATAACAGATAATAAATGGTTTTTACTTTAAGCCATTAAGCTTTGGTATGGTTTGTTAAATTAAAATAGATAACTGACAAACATACAAAAGTTAAACATTTTATTTTTACTTTAAGCCCGTGAATGGGTTTAAATCTGCCATGACTTTGATGAGGCTACAGCCTTGTCTTTTGGTGTGAGTCCCTGAGAAAAGTCACGAGTCAACTTTGTCACATATACCACAACCAAAGTACTGCATCTGCCATCCCCACTCTCTAGTTCTTTAAAATGGAACAAGAATTTCAAGATTTTCAGAAGGTAATTTTTCTGGATTACCTAAACTTCAACAGTTCTCTCCTATCCCTAATTCGATGGTAAGTTTCTTTTCACGACCTATCTTGAGACTTTCCAAAGCATTCCGAAACTACAATTCTCTTTTGCATTCACATCTCATATATTTGCATAATAGTTTACTAAATTCTGCAATTACAATTAAAGCATACAATAGACCTAAAAAGATTTAGGAACAAACCAGGAACTCCTGATAAGCATATAGTTCAACTGATGGGAACGGAAAATCACAGGCATTCTAGAGAGAGCCTATTAGTCATAAGCATTCATGATGCTGTGAGCGTCAGTCAATATGTCTTATAGAAGAAATGGATAGGGTTAGGTCTTGGAAAGGGTTACATAGATGAGTGTATAAGGCCTGCCTGGCTTAGATCTTCTAGAAGTCTTTTATTTCACACAAAGATTTATACAAGGTATACTTTAGCAGTCCTGATGTAGGTCGAACAAAACAGAATGGAAAAATTTTACTCATCATTAGAAATAAAAATAATTATAAGCTATTTTTAAAATAGTTTCAGACGAAGGCTTTCAGAAAATAGAATCATATAAACAAATATTACAAAATGCTTTAAAGACTTCACATTATTATTCTTCACTTCTGGTTAACCAGAAGATATCCAAAAAGAACTAGAACAAAAAAAAAGAAAAGTTTTAGGTATTTAAAAAGATATGAGTCATGCTATAAGACAAATGTGATTATTTCTATTATTTCTGCAATTTTACTGCCAACAGTTGAGTACTTAAAAACAAGGGGACAGGGCTTCCCTGGTGGCACAGTGGTTAAGAATCCGCCTGCCAACGCAGGGGACAAGGGTTCGAGCCCTGGTCCGGGAAGATCCCACATGCCGCAGGGCAACTAAGCCCGTGCGCCACAACTACTGAGCCTGCGCTCTAGAGCCCGTGAACCACCATTACTGAGCCCGCATGCCTAGAGCCCGTGCTCCTCAATAAGAGAAGTCACCACAATGAGAAGCCCACGTACCACAATGAAGAGTAGCCCCTGCTTGCCGCAACTAGAGAAAGCCCGTGCGCAGCAACAAAGACCCAAAAACAAGGGGACAAAGAAAAAGACATTTTCAAGTGTGCATTCTTATTTTTGCCAGTTCTAATGCCCCCCAAAAATGTGAGTATATCTATTGATATATCTTTATCCAAAGCTTTGCAAATCAATACTAGATTGTATGTGTACAGATTAGCAAGGAGACAATCAAAAGGGAATAAAAACGCTTCTTAGGTGCACCTGGTTGTACAGGAGTGGATGCAGGGAGCACTTCTTTCAATACAGGAAGTGAAAATAAGCACCACTTCAGTCTCACTGTGGATGCAATTTACAATGAAATGCCAACGAAAAAAACATTTAAAGAAAAGCAACATAAAATGATGATTCATTCGAAGGTTTTTATAGGCTTAAGTAAAGAGAACTCTGGGACTAAGGCAGGGACATCTGAAAGATGAAAACCTGCGTCAAAGCTGGGAGGAAAAACAAACAAAGAGGCTTATCCCTATGCCAAGTGCACCCAAAACATTTAAGAGTTTAAAGAGACACAAGACGAATGTTTAAAACTTTAAACATAGCAAAAAAGAATTATGATCTCCCTCTACTTTCTCTCTTTCTTACAAGTGAGAACATTTTAAAAATCCCCTTATTCTAATTTGAATTTATATCTGAAAAAAGTATTTTATGTCATTACTTCCCATGTAATTCTCAGAAATCAAGTAACTGAAGAGCCACTTTCTGTAGGAAACAGATGAGTTGTCTGCATCGCCTTATCTTTTTTCTACTTTAAATTTTAAGAAGTTACTATAAATATAAATATGCTGTATGACACACATACACTTTCAAAAGATGAACTCCAACTGCTGAGGGGATAAATCGAGGAAAAAATAAAAGCGTATGAGATACTCTCCCAGGGTTTTCAATGAAGAAAAATGGAAAGAAAAGTGGGAAAAGCAATTAGGACAACTTGGACATTAAATCTCTCACCTCTGCTTTGACACTAGCACAGAAAGAGCTCATTTATCTGGAGACCAGATCTTGGTTTCCAATACCACGCATCAACAAAAGAACAAGGACTTCTTGGAGAGATGGCTGATTCCAGGACGGGGGCAAGGAAGATGTAATGTGAGCTTGAAGTATCTTGTAAGTGCACCAAGTGAGGAAGTGTTCAAAAAACAAAAAAACAATGGGATCATGTTAAAAGGACACAGGAGCAACCGAAAGAGCTCCCACTGGCCGAAGCTGGAACAATCTGAGCAAGAAAATAAATGACAGAGCACTGGATTCTAATCATGAATCCATGAGTCCATATGGATATAAACAATTACTATATAAATAACCGGGAGAAGAGACAAATCTAGACAGAAAAAACCCAAACAATTTACGTAGCCAAGTGATCAAAGTTAACATCATCAGTGACAAGTCACGTTGAGAGCATGAGCTCCTGATCTGATGAGAAGGGCACTTCACCTCTACGGTCATCTTCCCAAAACCCATAACTCCAGCCAAACCATGATAAAAACACCAGACAAACCCAAACTGAGGAACCGTGTATAAAATACCGGACTGGCACCCCTTAAAACTGTTCAAGTCATCAAAAGCAAGGAGAGTCTGAGAAACTGTAACAGCCAAGACACGGATAAGGAGACATGATGACTAAACATAATGTGGTGTCCTGGATGGGATCTGGGAAGAAGAAAAGAACATTAGGAAAAATGAACGAAATTGGAATAAAGTACAGAGTTTAAGTAAATAATAATGTGCCAATATTGGATCGTTAGTTGTAACAAATATACACTGCAATGTAAGATTTAACAACAGAAGAAACTGGACACAGGATATATGGAAATTCTCTGTACTATCTCCAACTGTCACTAAGTCTAAACTATTCTAAAATAAAAAATTTATTTAAAAGTTAATTAATATAATGACATTATATGGAACAGTTCCATGACAATGCTGAAGAAATTTGGGTTACTATACAGGTATAAAAGACTAAGAGCCAGGACTAAATGAAAAAATGTAACATTAATTATAAAATTAAGCCATTCTTTATCAGTATAACCAAGATTGTGGTTGTAAAACAATTTTTAAATGGTAGGTAAGGAAATGCCATTTAAAACAGTGACTTCCTAAACTGGGATATGCATCAGATTTCTATTTCTGCTTTTCATCAGCTATATAATTTGTCACACAGTAATGAACAATTTTCATTGTAACAGTGTAGCTACTACCTTACATCCCGGATACCAACCATCTGCCAGGCACTATGCTAAACGTCCTACGTAATCTCATTACTCCTTATGGATTAAGGACTATGGCACCATTTCAGGAAAGGATACTTGGCCCAGAAGGCTCATCCTCGTTGATTATGAGAATTATCTCATATAGTCTCATTATCAAATACCTATCGCTCAATTAGGCAATCTACAAATGCTATGCCATTTGGTCTTCCCAACACCACTGCAAGTACTATCACGATTCCTATGTTGCAGAATAGGAAAAGGAGTTGCAAAGGTAACTTGTCTGCTCCCTGCGAAGTGTCTGTGCACAACTGGAGCCCTGGTCTGACCCCAAGGCCCGGGACCCTCCCAACTTCAGCCCACCCTTCACTCCTAGGTCACTGGGATATCTGCCTTCTCCCAAAGGCAGGCACAGAGGAGTACCTCCCCTGTGGAAGGAGGTCCCTACTGGCTGGAGAAAAAACCTGGGGACAGTTCAGGGACTGAGTTCTCTGGCCAGCTCTGGGGCTCCCTTCTTTGGTGAAGTCTTTTAGCCACTCTAGGTCTATACTTCCTCACCTGTCAGCCTAGGTAAGACGCTGAGTCTAAATTCCAGCCTGGGGAGACACAGTGCACTTACGACACAAATGAGAGGGGAAAAGTGAGAGTTTTGTTTGGCCTGCTTATGTCTGCATACCAAATAAAAGGTGTAACTCAACTCCACTCTCCCTCTGGTAGCTTCCTACTGCCCCTAACAAGTACAGGAACCACACCCTGTCTTCCCTGGAACACCAAAGTACTATTCCTCTCACAGAGGACTCATCAGACCAGGCGCTGTTTCCGTTTCATGTAAATCTGTGTGTGTTTAAGACTAAAAAAGTGTAAAACTACCCACTACAGGGAAAGAAAAACAGGCCTTTTAAATTAGAGGCCAGTTATTTGGAATTAACAACAATTAACTTTGTTTGAGAATGGATTTTGTGTAAGAGATAGAAAACGATATAAAATTTTTAAATGTATGTTATTTTATTTCATTCCCTTTCAGCTTTTTGTTCCTTGGGTCTCTAGTCCAATGATTTATCTATTTACAGTTGAAAACACATATTAACTGTTTCATACTGCACTATGTATGCATGTGTGTCAACTACACCATTAGACCTTCACTTCATTCACCATCGGCCCTACTGGACAAGTGCTGTGCTAGGAGTTGAGGAAACATACAATAGTGAACAAGAGAATCACCATGCCTTCCCTCTTAAAGTTTTCGACCTATAGAAAGAACGAGGTATTTAGCATATAAGTACACACACAAAAGTCTTTAAAGTGCAGTTCTTCATTATGCTGTGAAGGAAGATTACAAAGCATACCAGCAGACAGGATCCAGCCTGAAGAACCCATAGGGTGATAATAAAGAATACATCTCCAAAGAAGGAACACTTAAACGGAAACTCAGAAGCTCTGAAGGCACTGACCAGAAGGGGGGCGGGGGGGGCGGGGAGTGGCTGAGACAGAAGAGCCCACAGCTCATTTGAGAAACATAAAGGCCATGATGGCCTAGAGTAGAGGGCAGAGCAAACAAGAGCACCCAAAGGGGCAGGCAGTCATCAGATTACGCTAAAGCAGATTCATCCTAGAAGAAAGGTGCAGCCACAAAGAGCATTAAGTAGGGGAAGGGCATGAGTGAACTGACCTTTCTCGTCAAAGTATTTCCCACATCACCTTACACTAGCAGACAGGCATAAAGATATAACACACAAGGCCTCTCAACTATTCAATCTTAAAGTCAATCTAAACAACTATTCTGTCTACACTAGGCCAACAAGCAAGACCAATTCACCTGCCAGGAGCCAACAGAGGAGGAAGAAAAGAATTGTTCACTTGAGAGGAGTTATGAAATCCTTAAAAATGGCAAGTTGGGGCTTCCCTGGTGGCACAGTGGTTGAGAGTCCGCCTGCTGAATCAGGGGACATGGGTTCGTGCCCTGGTCCGGGAAGATCCCACATGCCACGGAGCGGCTGGGCCCGTGAGCCATGGCCGCTGAGCCTGCGCGTCCGGAGCCTGTGCTCCGCAGCGGGAGAGGCCACAACAGTGAGAGGCCCGCGTACCGCAAAAAAAAAAAAAAAGTTTGTCTCATGAAAACTATAACTTTCTTCTAACTAAAAACTATATAAACTGGGGGAAATAATTATAATGTACCTAAAAAAATTTTAGAAAGAAGCTCCTATTTTTAATTTTATAGTTTTCTTCACTAAGAACATAATTGGTAACTGCAGTTGAATACATAAGGCTAATGTGTAATTAACTGGAAATGTCGGGCCTGAAGGCCCGTGAGTATATAAACACCACTCACAGTTTCCAAAGAGAAGTATCTCACAGTATAAAATTAAGTGCAACATGTACAAAATACAGGGAATGTAAAAAATAAAGTATCAAAACTATATTACTTTATATCTCCATCATAGAGACTATGAGTCCTTTGAAACTGACTGTAAATTTTAATCACATCCATTTTTGGAGTCAAGAGTCCATAGCTTTATCAGATTCTCAAATGTAGTCTATGACCCACAAAGGGTATAGAAGCATGGACCTAGACAATATTTACCACAGTTAGCAGGGTTCTCCTTTCAAAATATCTCATCCTGACATATACTAAACAGACATTCAAAGGATAAAGGTATCAGATGAATAAGTAATTCAAATCAATACTCAAGCTACGAGGTTGCTTCCACCCGCACTAGGCAAGAATAACAACCCCCCTCCAGACCACATACACTGGCTTTGCCCAAAGCTGACTTCTAAATCACATCAATGTCAAGTGCACCAAATAAGACAGCAATTTTCAATCTTTTGTGACACTCTGTTGTTTTACGTTTGGAATGACACCGTCCTCCATGCTTCTTGTAAAAGTGGTTAATTAAAATAAATTAACATTTAATTTAACAGCCCAATTAATTTAGGAATAATTAGAAAAATCCTTAAATGGTTCATAAGCAAGGCTACAACTAAATACAATAAAGGCAAAGCCTCTTGGAAAAAAAATTTAAGCAAACATGGAACACAATGGTTTGGTCAATGAGATAAAAGGAGAATGTTTCATATAATACATTACTAGAGACGTGAACGCAGAAGAAAACAATTACAAGAATAAAGTTATTGGGGCTTCCTTTGTGGCACAGCAGTTAAGAATCCACCTGCCAATGCAGGGGATACGGGTTCGAGCCCTGGTCTGGGAAGATGCCACAGAGCAACTAAGCCCGTGCACCACAACTACTGAGCCTGCACTCTAGAGCCCGTGAGCCACAACTACTGGAGGCTGCGATCCACAACTACTTAAGCCCATGCACCTAGAGCCCGTGGTCCACAACGAGAAGCCACGGCAATGAGAAGCCCACGCACCGCAACGAAGGGTAGCCCCCACTCGCCGCAACTAGAGAAAGCCCGCGCGCAGCAACAAAGACCCAACGCAGCCAAAAATAAAGAAATAAAATAAATTTATTTTAACAAAAAAAGAATAAAGTTATTTATAAAACTGACATACAAGGGTAGAAACCATGGAAGAAAAAGAGATTTAAGCAGTGATTTTCCAGTGATAATTTTGGGTTTATCTTTCTTGAGGCTCATTGAACTGTTTGAATCTATGGGTTTATAGTGTTTGTTCATCAAATGTGAAACATTTACAGCCATATTTCTTAAAATATGTTTTTCAGTTTCCCCCCCTCGCTTTCCTCTTTCAGGAACTCCAATTACAGACATGCAGAGGGCCTGATATTATCCCATATGTCGCTGATGTTCTATACATTTTTTTCTAGTCGGTGTACTCTCTGTACTACATTTTGCATAGTTTCTATTGCTATGTCCACAAGTTCAAAATTTTTTCTACAGTGCCTACTCTGTTGATAATCTCAACCAGTGTATTTGTCATTTCAGATACTGTATTTTTCATCTTCAGACATTCCATTTGGGTTTTTTTTAATATCTTTTATTTTTCTCCAATGTTCATGTTCTCCTTTAAACATACCTGAACATAATTCAATAATAAAAAGACAAATAAACCAATTAAAAATGGGGAAAGGATCTGAATACACACTTCTCCGAAGATATACAAATGGCCAACAAGCACCTGAAAAGATGCTCACCACCACTAGGAAAATACAAATCAAAACCATGAGATAGTACTTTTCATCCATTAGGGTGGTTATAATCAAAAAGTCAGAAAGGGACTTCCCTGGCAGTCCAGTGGTTAAGACTCCGCACTTCCAATGTAGGGGGCACGGGCTCGATCCCTGGCCAGGGAACTAAGATTTCACGTGCTCTGCAGTGCGGCCAAAAATAAACAAATAAATAGTTTAAAGTCAGACAATAACAAGCATGGGCAAGGATGTGAAGAAATCAGAACTCTCAAACACTGTCGGTGGGAATGTCAAGTGGTGCAGCCAGTTTGAAAAACGTATGAGCCAGCAATTAGACTCCTAGGTATATATATGCAAGAAAAATGAAAACATATGTCCACACAAACAACTGTATAAACACTTGAATGTTTATAGCAGCATCACTCATACTAGCCAAAAGGTGGAAACAACCCAACGTCTATCGAGTGAAGAATGGATAAGCAAAATGCATATGCATTTAGTGAAACATTATTCAGCCAAATAAAGGAATGAAGGACTCATACATGGTACAACATGGATGAAACTTGCAAACATTAGGCTAAATAAAAGCTGTCATAAAAGACCATATATTATATGATTCCATTTATAAAACATGTTCAGAACAGGCAAATATACAGACACAGAAAGTAGACTAATGGTTGCTTAGGACTGGGAGGGATGGGGGGTGGGAGGCAGCAGTAGCTGAAGGGTACCAGGTTTCTTTCTGAGGTAATTAAAACACTCGAAAATTGACCAGGTGATGTTTGCACATACCTTCGAGCACACTAAAACAACCAATCTGGACACTTTAAATGGGCGAACTGTATGCCATATGAATTATATCTCAATAAATTTATTTTCTTTCTTTTTCCCTTCCCTTTTTTTTTTTTTTTTTTACGTGGGGACACCTCGGATATGAACCAAGGACCTCTTGATTGGCAGAAAGCTATTTCAAAAAAAATAAATACGTAAAGGCAAGATACCTACTCCTATAGTTCTCTTACTCTCCATGTAAAACCCAGTTTCAGTTAGAATACTTTCTGATAGCCTAGAAATGGAATGTTTAAGAATTCAAATATATATACTTTAAGGTCAGTACAAGCTTTTAGCACCAAAAAAAAAAAAGGGGCTATCTCACTTTTTCATGTCTTGAAGAAATTTTGAACAGCAAAACATTTGGGAAACTGTATGGTACAGATCTCTACATAACCAAATTACCTTACTTTAATCACCTATTATTCAAATTCTAACAAAATAATTTGAAAAAGCACTAGCAAATGAGCAGGATTTGAACAGAAGGCAATCCTATTTCTACTAAAACAAGGGGAATTAGGGATCTTATGACAGGTTCTACATCAACTCTCATTCAGAGAGCAATTCTAAGAGGAGAGCTCTTACCAGGTATGTAAGATGTAGTATCCAGCGATGCAAAAAGGAATAGAAATCTTGCATACGGAGCCTTAAAAAAAGACACTCCTTTGTCTTTTATTAGTTCACAAATTCTCAGAAAATGAGAACAGAAAGGGAGTACAAAGGAAGAGGTGCCAAGAACCAGTAAAATTATTAAAGTCTTGTCAGTGATAATTCATTGAATTAACTCATTCGTTCCATCAACAGATACTTAGGCAGTATCTACCATGTGCATAGCTATTAGACAAGATTTACAGTGATATAAAAATACATAAAACCTACATTATAAGCTCTTTTATGGCTTACAGTTTATGTAAGCTATGGTATTTTTCCATAAAATATAGAAAATGGTACTTATGGTATTTTTCCAGAAAAAATGGGTCTGAAATGATTTTCCCTTAATTACATGTGTTGGACTTCCTAGCTTTAAAGAAATGGAAGAAAATTTAAAAGAAAATATTTAACTATGTGAACATTTAAAACTTCAATATATAAAAAAATAATAACTAAACATACTAAAAGTTAACCTGGAAAAAAAAATGTCCTTAATTTATAAAAGAGTCATTATTGTAAAGCAATTATACTCCAATAAAGATGTTAAAAAAAAAAAAAAATTTGCCTGTGCTCCGCAACAGGAGAGGCCACAGCAGTGAGAGGCCCGTGTACCGCAAAAAAAAAAAAAAAAGAAAAAAAACTGGCAAGAAAAACCCTAAGATACCAACAGCAAAATAAGCAAAGAATATAAAAAGATAATTCACAAAATAAATTTAAGTAGCAATAAAACATGAAAATAGTTCCACCTATTTAGTAACCAGACACTCAAACTAAAACAAGATAACCCTTTCCGGGCTATTAAATTAGCAAAGACTTTTTATAATAATACTCAAAGCTAGAAATCTAGTAAGATAAACACTATTTGTGGCCTATACATTCATATAATCTTTTCAGAAGAAAATGTTTAACAGTAGATATTAAAACTCTGAAATGTGTTCAAACTCCTTTCAAATTCTACATTCAGGAAATGACTTTACAAGAGCAGCCAGAAGAGCATTAAGAGCTGTGGATCAGCAGCTTCACTGCAGTGCTACCTAGGACAGCAAGAAACTGGTAATAATGTAAATGGTTTAGAGCATGACCATAAACTGAAATTATACAGCTATTTTTAAATGATGTTTTAATATTTTTACTAACATGGCAAACGCTCACAATATGTTCAGATAATATATCATGCCCACCTCAGTCTAGAGGGACCTCTTCTCACCCCTGTATAATTTACTTGGCAATTAATCATCCTTTTGATATCTTTTACTGCTATAATAAACTATTATTTAAATCATTCACCACATCCTTTCACATTTATGCCTAAGGAGATAGCATATAAAACACAGAACCACAGACTCTGAAGCATAACAAGGATGAATGTGTCCTGACTCCAGGTATTCTAAACTAACACATCTGTCTCTCTCTCTCTCTCTCTCTCTCTCTATCTATCTATCTCTCTCCCCTTTATTTATTTTTTTGGCCGCACTAGCACGCAGGATCCTACTTTCCAGACCAGGGATTGAAACTGTGCCCCCTGCAGTGAAAGCCAGGAGTCCCAACCACTGGACCACCAGCGAAGTCCCCTGAACTAATACAT
Organism: Neophocaena asiaeorientalis asiaeorientalis; assembly: GCF_003031525.2. Taxonomy (NCBI): domain Eukaryota; kingdom Metazoa; phylum Chordata; class Mammalia; order Artiodactyla; family Phocoenidae; genus Neophocaena; species Neophocaena asiaeorientalis. The sequence goes on along the minus strand of NW_020173666.1, from coordinate 13,975,567 downwards.
CTCTTAAAGACTCACTTTCTCCATCTGAAAAATGCACATCTATTTTACAAGTTCATTGTAATCATTATATAAAACATGTTATACTATTTGAATGATGGTACACAGGTAGATGATAGATGTAAACTTACCATTTCTGCACCAGACCATGAATTATAAAGCTTCTATTTACCTTATCTCTTCTCCTTAACTAAATTATAAATCCCTTGAAGACAGGGCATGTTTTACGTTACACTTACACATAATACAAGTATTATCTATCTGCCTAGGAGACTGTGAGAGGATTCAGAAGACAAGTGCCATTTGAAATGACTGCAGTAGAAAAGTGAGGAAAGGGTAGTTGATACACAGGAACCAATCTACTCAAAGGCAAGAAATTGAGAAAAAAGATGCCATGTTCAGGAAGGGGAGAGATGTTCAGTGTGGATGAGGTCTATTTGGCCTGGACCTTAAGCTTAAAGGAGTTTCGAATTTAGCTACCTTTGAGTGGCAAATTTGTGTAGGGATGTATTGAAAGGTCTGCTCACAAACAGACTTCAAGTGAAATTCATGGCCTCCCTATTTCTAGCTAAATCTGAGGGTAGGGAGATCTCCAACCCAGAAAGCTCCCTGGACCAGGGGGTAGGGGAGAGGAGAGGGGAGTTGTTATTTACTGGACACAGAGTCTCCATTTTGCAAGATGAAGAGTTCCAGAGATCTGCCACAGTGTGAATGAATATACTTCAGCGCTACTAAACTAACACTTAACAATGACTCCAATGGTAAAAAACAAGCCCCCCAAAACCCTGAGCGGATAAAAACACCCTGTGATACATTTACACAATGAACTACTTCATAGTGACAAAAATAAAAGAACCACTATCACCCAAAACAACATAGGTGAATCTCATGAACATCACGTTGCATGAAAGATGTGAAATATCACTAAGTGTCAGGGCAACGAGGAGAGGAGGGTAGTGACCGTGCGGGGGCAGAAGGGGTCTCTAGGATGCTGCTTTCTTCACACAGGTGATCTTTACAAGAGCAAGTTCACTTCTAGATAATTTATCATGCTATGCATTTCATATATATATTATACAAATGTCTGTGTTACATTACACAACAGCAAATATTACACAAAAATTTAAAATAAAAAAACCTGAGGGAACCTACCGGGTCCCACCTAATTGGTCAATTGGCCTCTCTTTCTCTTTCATCTCTGTATTATCAAATTCTGTGAATTGCCTATATAGTTGCCTCTATTATATATAATTCAATATGTAAAATTCTGTACTTACAGAGGAACAGATTATACCTAAAATATATATATAGGTATACTCTTTAATACTGTAATTTCATTTCCAGGATTTTATTCTAATAAAATATCTTGGATATACATAAAGACTGAGCCAAAAAGAATGTTCATAACATTGTTGCTTATAATAGCTAAAGAAATGGAAACACCCTAAAAGTCCAACAAAGGACTAGTTAAATTAATTAAGATCACAAGCAGCTTCCTGGAATAGAAACATCAGAAAACACTCAATGGGGGTCAGGAGGCAGCTGCTACATAACAGAGGCTCCCACTGGCAGACAGAGATTACCCCCAATACTGTGTAATAAGAATCACTACATCCCACTTTAAGTTTTCCATCACCTACAGACAGGTGCTTGTTTTACTCGGCTGCTTCCCTGAAAGCACCTAGCCTCGGCTACAGTCCAGGGTGCCTGTCTTCAACAAAGAAGGGCCATCTCAGGGCCTGTGGAAAAGGACTCTCCCATGTATTATACTTTCAGGTAGAGGCTTCTGATGGCCTCTTTAAACAACTCTGAGATCACACCAGTGGAATGAGTCAGGATTTATAGAACTCTAGTCAAAGTAATTCAAAAACAGTTAAATTACAGTATTCCAATAAAGAGGAATATTGTTTGTCATTAAATATGTTTAAAACATGGGAAAGTGCTCATGATATAGTAGCTTCTAAAGATAGAATGTATGGAGGGGAAATTTATATATATATATATATAAACATATATGTAATTTATATACTGGATTGGCCAAAAAGTTCCTTCAGTCTTTAAGTAAAAATAAAAGACACATTCTTCATTTTCACCAAGAACTCTATTGAACAGCATATTCACCTTTTGTTCCACTACCTTCTGCCAGTTTTCAGGCAACTTCATAATTCCATCTTCCCAAAACTTTTTACCTTTTTGAGCAAAGAACTGTTCCAGGTGCCTCTTACAGTCTTCCGGGGAATTGAAATTTTTTCCATTAAGAGAATTTTGTAAAGACGGAAATAAATGGAAATCCCAAAGTGCAGTGTCTGGTGAAAACGGCAGATGAATCAGAACTTCCCAGCCAAGCTGTAACAGTCTTTGGTCATCAGAGAAACACGCGGCCTTGCGTTATCCTGACGGAAGATTATGTGTTTTCTGCTGACTAATTCTGGACGCTTTTTGACGAGTACTGCTTTCAGTTGGTCTAATTAGGAGCAGTACTTGTTGGAATTAATCGTTTGGTTTTCCGGAAGGAGCTCATAATAGAGGACTCCCTTCCAATCCCAACATATATACAACATCACCTTCTCTGGATGAAGACCGGCCTTTGCTGTGGTTGGTGGTGGTTCATTTCACTTGCCCCTCAATCTCTTCCATTCCACATTATTGTACAGTATCCGCTTTTCATCACCCGTCACAATTTGTTTTATAAACGGAACGTTTTCCTTACGTTTCAGTAGAGAATCGCATGCGGAAGTACACTTAACTTATGTGGAACCCGAACATCAAAGCGATTAATGTAACCAAGCTGGTGCAAATGATTTTCAATGCTTGATGCAGGTATTTTGAGAATTCGGACATCTCCCTCGTGGGATAACACTGATTGTTCTCAATTAATGAGAACAATGAACTTCAGCTGGTCTACCTGACTGTGGCTTATATACAACATCACCTTCTCTGGATGAAGACCGGCCTTTGCTGTGGTTGGTGGTGGTTCATTTCACTTGCCCCTCAATCTCTTCCATTCCACATTATTGTACAGTATCCGCTTTTCATCACCCGTCACAATTTGTTTTATAAACGGAACGTTTTCCTTACGTTTCAGTAGAGAATCGCATGCGGAAGTACACTTAACTTATGTGGAACCCGAACATCAAAGCGATTAATGTAACCAAGCTGGTGCAAATGATTTTCAATGCTTGATGCAGGTATTTTGAGAATTCGGACATCTCCCTCGTGGGATAACACTGATTGTTCTCAATTAATGAGAACAATCAACTTCAGCTGGTCTACCTGACTGTGGAGCATCATCCAGCGAGAAATCTCCAACACGAAACTTCGCAAACCACTTTTGACATGTTCGATCAGTTACAGCACCTTCTCCACACACCGTACAAATCATTTTTGGGTTTCAGTTGTGCTTCTACCTTTCTTGAAATAATAAAGCATAATATGCTGAAAATGTTGCTTTTTTCCTTCCACCTGCAATATTAAAATGGCTACACAAAAATCCACCAATTTTGATAAGTTTTTTCTTTAAATGCACACTGATATGTTAGGGTATATGTCACAATGCAACCCAACAAAATTGTCTGGAATGAAATTAAAGACAACTAAGCACTGCTAGTTGTCTTAACAGGAAAATACCAAACGAACTTTTTGGCCAAACCAATATATAAATCACACACACACACACACACACACACACACACACACACACACAGAGGTAAAGAGGTAAAGCCCAGGAAAGAAATATGCCAAAATGTTAATGGTGACTATTTTTAGATGGTAGGATTATGACTGGCTATTTTCTTCTTTATACTTTTCAGATTTTTCTACAATTGACATGTGTTACTTTTATAATCAGAGAGATTTCTAACTGATTTAGAAAAGTGATTTCATTCACTTTTCTAAGGCAACAGCTAGACCAGTTTGGAAAATATTACTTTTAAATATAATGCACAACATTTAAAAAAATGAAAACAGTAGTAATCTAAGTTGTAAAGACATGTCAAGTTAAACAAACAACTAAAAAGAAGTTCCAGAGAAAAAAAGACTGAGCTGTGCCTGATGACCTAAAGGAGACATTCAACCTGCAGTGTGAACACTTCTGATTTTAGTGTCATGATTTACAATGCTCGTGTCAAAATTCCAAACACCTTTAGGAATATGCAAAATAATCACAGTGGAAGCGAAAGAGGGAATCTGGAAAAGCCAGGTCCCCAAATCCTCTTTCTCCTATGCCTTCAACAGACATGGAAAAAACAAATGTTTCTTGAATAAAGATTACTGCAGCTATTTTAAAATGTACCTAGCCTCAAAACATACCTGATGGCTTTTTATGAAAATTAATTACGATGGACTTCCTCCCTTTTCACTTTAAATGAAAAAATAAAAAGCAAAGAAATTAATAAAGAGAACTAAATTACGGAGCACTTTATATAAAAGGCCATAATCTCATTTAATTTAGTAACAACCTACGAAGGAGGTGCTATTATTATTTGATTTTCAAAGGAGCAAACTGACTCTGAGAGAAGTTAAGTAACTTTCCCCAAATCAGAGGCTACTAATTAAAAGGTAAGATTCAAAGCCTGTCTGTCTAGTACCAACACCTCTGTGCCCTCCAATATATCCACTGCCTCCTCCATCCAACAAGTACCTGTGGAGAGCCTAGCACTCATTAGACACTGTGCCAGGAACAGAGACCTAAAAGTGAGCCAAACAACCACGTCCCTGCCCTCCTGGAGTCTGATGGCTATTGAGGCCAAGAGACAATAAACAAACGTTCATTCAAGTAGGTAATTACAAATGGTGAGATGCCAGAACATGGTGGAGAACCACTCGGACTGGGAAGACTCAGAACAGAGGGACTTAATCTAACTTCTAGTGAAGGGGTATGAGGTTAAGGGAAGGCTGACCCTGAAGTAAGCAATGCTTAAAAGAAGACCAGGAGGAGGAGGAAGAATTAACAAGGCAAAGAAGGAGACCAAGACACGGGTTCCAGCCCTGGTCCGTGAAGATCCCACATGCTGCAGAGCAACTAAGCCCGTGCGCCCCAACTACTGAGCCTGCGCTCTAGAGCCCTTGAGCCACAACTACTGAAACCCGCGCGCCTAGAGCCCGTGCTCCACAAGAGAAGCCACCGCAATGAGAAGCCCACGCACGGCAATGAAGAGTAGCCCCCGCTTGCCGCAACTAGAGAAAGCCTGCGTGCAGCAATGAAGACCCAATGCAGCCAAAAAATAAAAAATAAATTTTTAAAAAAATAAACTTCACTGCAGTGAAAACTGCTGTATCCTAACACACACACACACACACACACACACACACACACACAGAGCAGGAGAGAATGAGTTCCTTTTTTTTCTTGAGGACTGCTCTACTGGAAAAAAAATTAAAATACATATTAGTGTTTCAGAGAAAAATGAACAAATTATCTAATGTACTCATATAGTCCAACACAAATTTTACTGTACAATTAATACCAAATTTTAAACTCATCTTTACAACCCTTGTGTTTAAGGATAGGCAACCAAGAGAACAACCTTGAGACACAGGATAAGATGCATTCTTGTTCCTGCCTTTGGGGAACAACGCTGTTTTCAAAGAAGAAACAGTCGGATCCAAATCGTGCCTAGCTTCTTCAAAACGCCTTCTGACCATTTAGTGGATAAGCACAATGCTTGTTCTCCTGACTCAATCTCAAGGGACAAAGGACAAAGTATTTGCAATAGCATCTTTTTAAAATTTTGGTAGAGCCGTGCTTTTCAAAATGAGGGTCACAGCCCATTTGTAGATAATAAAACCAATTTAATGAGTCACGATGAACAATTTTTTTAGTAGGAGAACAAAACAAGAATTTTCAGCATATATCATATATTACAAGGTCAAACATTGTTTCATAAATTTTTGTTTCAGTTATACAGCACCCACATACTGTTGTAAAACATACTTCCTACCATAGGTCACAAGCACAGCCAGAGTTTCAACATCACCACCCCGGGACAGAAATTACAATCTTACTGCCTGATTGACCTAAAGACTGAGCACAGAAAAAAATAAGGAGATCTCTAAAAAGGTTTGAGTGCCAGCACCTCTTTATTCTGTGAACTTGAAACAAAGTTTCATGGGAAAAAAAGGTGTGTACAATGAGTTTGGGGGAGATTTCAGGGTTGGGTGTTTCTTTTGCATTTTTTTTTTCTTTTTCTGAAAACAAATCTTTCATCACTTCTCCACCCTGTAAAGTCCACTTAATCCAGAAAGCCGAGTATTCCATCCATGGTTGGTGTGCGGGCCTGAGCTGAAGAGCACCTTTAGCTCTGGACACTAACGGGAGCACAGAGTGACAGAAGGAACGGGAGGTGAGAGCCTGGAGACCTGGGTCCTAGGCTGTGACCCTGGGGAAGCTGCAGCCTCTGTAGGCTGCTTTTCTCACCTCTAAAATGAAGGGCATGGCTCAGATGCCCTGGTCCAGGAAGATCCCACATGCCACGGAGCAACTAAGCCTGTGCGCCACAACTACTGAGCCTGCACTCTAGAGCCCGCGAGCCACAACTACTGAGCCCGTACGCCACAAGTACTGAAGCCCATGCGCCTAGCGCCTGTGCTCCACAAGAGAAGCCACTGCAATGAGAAGCCTGCACACCACAATGAAAAGTAGCTCCTGCTCACTGCAACTAGAGAAAGCCCGTGCACAGCAACGAAGACCCAACACAGCCAAAAAATAAATTAATTAAAAAAAATTTTGTGAGAAAACCAACTTATACCTATATTTTTATGTTCCTACACAAAAAGACTTCAGAATTTCAATGGTACAATAAATTTAATGCATGTATTAAATTTTCTTCCAAACTATTTCCACTGAAAGATTAAAAAGGTTGACAATTTCTATTAATTTTACATCTCCAAACTAGCTGTCCTCTAATAAGCCCTGTTGAGAACATTCTACAGTTCAGCAGTATCCTCAAATAGCCTGCTCACATGCAAAAAGAAAAAAAAAAAAAGCTCCACTGAAAACATCAAATCTGATCAGCTTTAAAGCTTAGCATCTACTTTTTTCCACAGAAGGCTTACTTCTTCTGAAATTATGCTGAAAGGAAATCCTCTTATGAAACGCTTTTGAAAGAATGCCTAATATATTCTTAATATCTTTCCCTGCTACTTTATAAACACTTGGCATCCATATGATCCATGAGACTAATACTTCTACTGATGTCTGCAAAATACGACAAATGAGTGTTCTTACAGGTCAAAAACAAATTTTCATTTTGCCTATGCCATTAGTGAATAAATATCTAAAGGCAACTTGCACTCCATACGTGAGTGTGAGGTCTGTGGGAAATATAAGACTGTACCTACCACACCTACCTTCCAGAGATATAATGTTCCTTTTAAAATACAGTGGTTTCAACCATGCCTCTTAAAAAGGGTAAAGTATTTTAACATAACATACATGTTGAGAATATAGTTATAGATCGAAGTAATAATTCTATGACTATAAAGGCCACCATAGAGCAAAGCCCTTTGTTTGTTACTGCTGATGTTGTTTGTACCTCAACTACAAACTCTGTTATCCAGGATCAACTAAATAATTAAAGAAAACCAAATGGATATCGTCAGCTCAGACAGTGCATATATACTAAAATTTTAAAAAGGAAAATTTTAATTTATTTAAAATTTGGCAACAATAGTCTCTTTTACACAACATATAGAATCTTATCAATTTCAATTTTAGGAAATGCAAAGTAAAGAGACTTAAAATGATAAATGTAGAGGAATTTGGGCTCTCTAGCTTTTTATTGTAAAATAAAAACATGTAACGTTCATTATAAAAAATTTTAGGAAAAAAGTAGGATGTATCCCTTCAACCTTTTTTCTAGACACATATATACTTTTTTTTAATGGGTTCATACTAAGTATAAGGATTTTAAGAAGCCCAACTCAAATTATTAATGGTTTATGCAGAAATAAAGAATTTATCAATTCACATAACGAATCAAGAGAAAAATGGGGGTGAATGTAGCATAAAAGGACAATAGCCAAAGACTTCTTTTGGTCTCTTCTTTTCTCTGGGGTTCAACGTCACTGTCTGAAACCAAACTAGTTCTCTGTGAGATGGTGACTACGGTTCGGGGAGCTAGCTCTAGGCTCAGGACTCCACAGTATACATTTCAGTTACTAAAAAGAGCTTTTCTGTCCCCCAGCTCCAATTTGAAAAATCCTAGGAAAGAACTCGAATGGCCTGGCTTGCATCAAGCGCCCATCCCTATAGCCAGGAGTGCATAAGCCGAGGGCAGCTCCAATCTGTACCATGGAGCTAGAATCAAGAGAGGGGCTTGGGTGAGGGGGCAGGACAGTCACAGCTGGTGGAGAGATCTATACGAGCTGAGCAGCCACCTCAAGTATTGGCTACCATCTTCTGCACATGCTGTTGTATAATCTGCTTTTCTCATTGAACACAGTGGTGGGTATGTATAAATCTGAAGTACCTGAGAATCTCTTTAAAAGTAGATACTCAGGTCCCACTTGTATGAAGCCTTATCTAGAAGGAATTATATCATGACCACTTGCCCATGTCACTGAAAATTCCTTAAAAACATGGTTTTTAATGGCTGCACAGAATTCTCATGTAGGTCTAAATTTTTTTAATTTAATTTTATGGACTTCCCTGGTGGCGCAGTGGTTAAGAATCCACCTGCCAATGCAGGGGACACGGGTTCGATCCCTGGTCTGGAAAGATCCCACATGCCACGGAGCAACTAAGCCCATGCGCCACAACTGTTGAGCCTGCATTCTAGAGCCCACGAGCCACAACTACTGAGCCTGCATGCCACAACTACTGAAGCCTGCGCACCTAGAGCCCGTGCTCTGCCACAAGAGAAGCCACCGCAATGAGAAGCCCGTGCACCGCAAGGAAGAGTAGCCCGCGCTCGCCGCAACTAGAGAAAGCCCGCGCGCAGCAACAAAGACCCAACGCAGCCAAAAATAAATAAATTTATTAAAAAAATAAAAATAAATTTAATTTTATGACAAATCCAGATAAACCACATACCATCATGATCTTTTTTGAACACAATACTCACAAGAGTCAAAAAGCATTTTACGAAAGCACCAACCACTGACATCTTTGCCACACCTTTTCCAGAAACTACGCCAAAGGACTCTTTGTTGGGGGCAGGGTCAGAGGAGTGGATTATGAGGAGGGTGAAGACAGTTAGGTGATCCTCTGAGACTTACCATTAGTAAAAATCTACCACTGAGGGTTTTTTAAACAGATGTCTTTAAGGGACAAGGATACAATATACCTCAAAGTAAAGCAGGAAAAGCAAGGTTTGTCATAATCTAGTTAAAAGTAAGACTGAAGATTAAAAACAAACACACTGTAACCTAACAAACTGAGGGAAGTTAGTGACCAGAGGGAAAAGAAAAACAGCAGCCCGTGTGAAGCCTAGGGAAACGAAAACCTAAGAGTAAGACTCTTGTTACCTGCCTCTCATCCTAGAAGCAGGGGGTATGCCTGTTAGGGATGCAAGCCAACCTGGTCTGTTAACATTACTCACTAAGATCATTCAACTAATTTCCCTAGCTGATGTCATGCTTACCAATCAATCTCTTAATTATACTTTGGCTTTCTACAGGCAAAAGAATACACTGACCCAGCAGGTACAGACAAAGCCAAGTAGGAGCTGAAGCACAGTACCTGAACCTTGCTTACCGTATGCTGCCCAGGGAATGCCAGCTTATAAAGACCCACAGCAGTCACTGGCCAAACTCTTTTTCCAACATTTCCCCCATTTTCTCTTTAAAGAAATTATTTCCAATGGCCTACTGACTGGAGGCATCAAAGTGTCCTTATAAACAATACATACCACCTGGTCAAATGAGAAGGCTAAAACAACAGCATGCTATGAGTAAAAATTATAATCACTGAAGAATAAGGAATTATTAAGTAACAGGAAGTTATTAAGGCAACGTATCCAGTAAACAATCAAGACTTTATATCCCCTTATTTCAGTAGGGCTCAGAACAAGATTTACAAGACATTAAGAGAACGCAAGTGAAAGAAGTAGAAGCAACTTCTAACAATATGACAATTAAAGGGAACCACAAGGGCTTCCCTGGTGGTGCAGTGGTTGAGAGTCCGCCTGCCGATGCAGGGGACACGGGTTCGTGCCCCAGTCCGGGAAGATCCCACATGCTGCAGAGCGGCTGGGCCCGTGAGCCATGGCCCCTGAGCCTGCGCGTCCGGAGCCTGTGCTCCGCAACAGGAGAGGCCACAGCAGTGAGAGGCCCGTGTACCGCAAAAAAAAAAAAAAAAAAAAAGGGAACCACAAAGTCCTTCTTGAAAGACGAGCTGTCCCCATTTCAGAACATGAAGGAGCTTCTGCTATCACTGGAGCCCTTTGTTACTGCTGTGTGGTCACTGCTTCTCTGCCTAAAGCCACCCCTGTCAACAGTATCTCCCCTAGTAAGGGTCTCAAGCCACGCCCATCACTGATGCTGCCAGGAGAGCCTGCAGCTGCACCGTAAGGTGGGTTTCGCTAAGGAGAATAAATAAGTGACATCCAGTGGCAAGACTGAAACAAGCAGGCTCCAAGGGGACATTCAAGGAGAGGGAGAGATCAAACCACCTAGGAGGGACAGAATATTGAAGTACTTTTTTAGTAGTGAAACCCATTTTTTCAAATGAACTTATAAGAACCATATTATAAAAAGTAAATAAAGTCACTGGTTAAAAAAAGTTATTTCATGTAACAAGTACTTTACACGGGTCAATAAATGAGAACAAGGAGGCTATTTTTTTTTAATTTATTTTTTAAAATTTATTATTTGGGCACTGGGTTTTTGTTGCCGCACAAGGGCTTTCTCTAGTTGCGGTGAGCGGGGGCTACTCTTGGTTGCGGTGCGTGGGCTTCTCATTGCGGTGGCTCCTCTTGTTGAGGAGCGCAGGCTCAAGGCACGCAGGCTTCAGTAGTAGTTGTGGCTCACGGGCTCTAGAGCGCAGGCTCAGTAGTTGTGGCGCACAGGTTTAGTTGCTCGCGGCATGTGGGATCCTCCCGGACCAGGGCTTAGAACCTGTATCCCCTGCATTTGGCAGGCGGATTCTTAACCACTGTGCCACCAGGGAAGCCCTAACGTAAACATTTTTATGAAAGCTTACAGGAGATAGGAGCAGTCTCGTATCAGCCTTAATAGCCAAGATCTGTGTTTCTTTTAAACGCAGCTTCAAGAAATCACAAAAGTAAATTGTTCCAAATTAGTTTTAAAAGCTCTCCTTATAATCTCAGGATCCTCCTACAACTGACCCAGAAGCTTAAAAAAGAAATTATAAGGAATGCTTATTTCTAAGTTTAATCACTAACAATAACAACTGCTATCCTTATCATGAATTATTTATCAAAAACAAGGACAAGAAGTATCCACCACTGACAACAGGCAGTAAACCCATAAGAGCACTGTCGCTTCTCAACCTGTTTTGTGTTCCCCGGTCATTGCATAACTCTCACATCAGCACGCGCTGAGCAGATGTACTGGGCTGGCACCTGCCGCACTGCTGCACTGGCCAACGTGTGCGGGCCTGCTTTCCACAAAAGACCTGTGCATCAGATCAGCCTTCCTCATCAATGACACATCGACATGAAGTGCATGAACAAAGATGGCACATGGAGCTTTATTCTGGTCTGTCCCAAACCAGTTAACCTAGTAGCACAAGTCACGTTATTGGTCTCCTATGCGTTAAATGTGGCATCTAGCATTATTTGAAAATGCATGTTGAGCCTCTTTAAAATGGTTAAAAACACAGGTAAAAGAAATTCAAATAAACAACTGCAGAGCCCCTGAAGCATCTTTTACTAATGATCTACAATTAACTGCAATGTTGCTAAGAAAAATATTTCTAAGATCTTCTTGTTCTGTACAGTGCTGTTCACTTAAAGTTGAAGCCGATTATCCTGACCTATTTCTACTATAACAAAGACAGAAACCTGGCTGAAAACTAAAGATTTCTTTTTATCATTAGAGAAACAGTCATTTTTTACAGCACATTTGCAATTCTCTCTGTTCCTTTTACCTAAGAATGTTCACATCCATTTTTTCCCAGAGTATAGTTATACAGAATTATAACTTCTGATCTGCCCGTTTGTATAATGAAATCAACTCTCTTCTTCATGGCGGTTAAGAGCAGGGAATGTGCAGCCAGACCTGAGTTCAGCACTAACTGTGAAACCTTGGACAAAACACTTAACTTTGTGCCTCAGTTTCCTCATCTTAAAAAGAGACAGTAATAGTATGTTCCTCATAAGGTTGTTGGTCAAGATTAAATGGGTTAACAGAAGCAAAGGAAATGGCACATTTTAAACGATTAGTAAGTGTTCGCTATTATTATTTTTAAAGAAAAACATAAAGGAGTCAAAATACTCAAAGTATGAATCTACTACCAAATTTATATAATAAACTTTCTGACAAAAGTGCTAAAAATGTTAGATGTATTCCAAAGGACCAAAATGAATTCTCATTACACCATGTACCATTATTTACAGAAGCTGTTCCCTAAAAGTTCACAAGAGTATCTCGGAAGTACCTCAGAGTTAAGGAAAATGAAGAACGACTTTCTTCACAGCCTGTAAAAACCAAACAAATCTGTTTGGGCCGACTGGGTCATAACAAGCACGAATGTGGTTCCTGTATTCAGTTCTAACTACAGCTGCAGATTTTGTTTAAAATTTCTTTAAGGAGGAAAAAGAAAGAGGACACTTAACTCCCTTATTCCTGCAACTACAGAGCAAGATAGCAAGATGCAAGAGGAGACGTGGAAGTATTTTCCTTACAGGGGACAGGGGGCAGCAGTTTGCAAGTTTACACTGGGATGCAAAAGACAGGGGTAAGAGGTCATTTGAACATACAAACGGAGGCACATAAGAGGGAAATTCTTAGTTATGGTGAATTTCATCTCCCGATCAGAAAAATGACATAAGAATTCAGTAACAGAGCCCCTAGGGAACAGAATGCAACGAATGCTTTGGGTACCAAAGTTCCATATTACAGCTTCCTGTGGGAGCAAAGTTTCGGACAAATCAATCCTTCACTTGATGTGCACGTGTGCGCAACAATCTGCACAACGCCACTACTCACGGCCGGTGAAGGACCCTCAGAAAGAGAAACCAACCTGTTTGCACAGGCACACTCGGGGGGAGACAAACGGAGGGCAGGGGGAGAACGAAGGGGAAACAGCCAGTGTGCATCTGCTTCACGAGCGTCTACCTCTTTACTTGAGCGGGGGCGAAGGGGAGGTAGCATTTTCGCTTAGTAACGAGGGGCGTAGTTTCAGCGCGGCGCCGGTTCGGAAGCCTTGGAGGGGAGGGAGGGGGAGGGGTGCCAGTCCCGGCAGGAACAGGGGCGCCCCGCTACGCTCCCGCCCCGCCGCATTCCCGGCGCGCGGCGATGCTGCAAGGAGGGCCGGCGCGCTAAGCGCTCGGCCGGAGCCGCGGCGCCCCGGCAGGAGTCCCTGGGCCGACCCGGCCGCCGTGCCCTCCGTCCAGGGCTGCACCCCGCCCCTCCGGCCCGGCAGCCTGGATGCTCCCGCACCACCTGGCGGGAAGCAGAGGCCCCCACGCCCCCTCGTGCCCCCGACCAAGCTCGGGCCAGGACGAGACCCGCTTTCTGCGCCGGGCCCGCCGCGGCAGCCCCACTCACCTCGCCGCCCGGCAGCGCTCCGGCTCGGGTTCGGGTTCCGGCGGCGGCGGCGGCGGCTCCTCCATGGCGGCGGCGGGAGTGACGGCGAAGGCGGGCGGCGGGACCAGCTCTGCGGCGGCTTCTCTCATCCGTGCACGGAGCCCCGCATGGCCGCGGCGGGCAGTAAGCTGCAGCCTGGCGCGGGGGACCGGAGCCCCGGAGTGCAGGAGTGACTCGGCTCCGCCTCCGCCTCTAGCCCGCCGCAGGAGCCGCTCGCGCCGCGGCCATCTTGGAGACGGCGACCGGCCAGCGCCGGGCTACGGCGGGTGGCGAGGGACAAGCTTCCCAGGGAGGCGGCGGCGGGCGCGGGGATGGACCGGCGGGGAAGGCCGGGGAGGGGAGGGGAGGGGTGGAGGCGTGGGAGACCGGGCGGCAGACAGCTAGCAGGTTGGGGTAGCGGCGCTCTGCCCCGGGGGCTGGGTCTCGCCGCCGCCGCCGCCGCCGTCTGGCTCCGCTCGCGGGGAGTGTGCGGTGGGCTGTGCGCGCCGGTGCTCCCAGGTGGTCAGCGGGGGGCGTGCACCGAGGGCCCCGGGAAGGGCATCGCGGCCTGGGTTAGGCGGCGACTCCTGACTTTGAAGTGCTTTGTGAACTTTAGCAAGAGGATCGTCGCCAAACGTAGATGCCATCCTCAGAAACAGGGATGGATGTAACGCTCACAGCTCACACGCGGGCGTGGAGGCTTTGGGAGACCTGTCAGTCCTGGGGGGCCGGGGGTGCACTCCGATGAAAGAGAAGTCTTCAACACACACACAAGACTCAGGGTTCTGAGACTGTGTAAACAGACTCTGGAAACGCACAACATTAAAGTTACCCTGCTATCAACAGGGTGGGAAGGAACACTGATCTAACCTTCTAACCTCTGGAATCTGGTATTGATCTTCCAGAAACTCGGACTGGAGTGCTCCTACACTAAAGGAAAAAAAAGAAAGAAGAGAACAGTTCTAAAGATTATTTCAGAGTTGTAAAAATACCGTTGAAATATCACCGCTTCATTTACTCTGAGAGCATCTGAGGCTTCACAGTTTTAATTTGCAAATATTTACAAAATTTCCCTTAAGGTGAAGTCCAGAGTTAATTTAAGTACATTTCTGTTGATTCAAATGCACTGGTTTTCAAAAGCTCATTTGGTGGAGGTTGAGTATGTAAAATACACGTTTTGATTAAACGTTGGTAAGAAAAGTGGCCAAGATGGAAAAGTTTAAATGTGATTATATTTAAAGGCCAGTTAGCTATGTCGCATTCATAAGTACATTATACTGTATATACATATTCGTGTATTTCACATATATGTGTGAAATTAGCTATAGTGCATTCAAAGTACATTACAGAAATTTCTCTGTAGTTTAAGAACTTTTTCAGTCTATTTTCTTTATTAAGATAGCCTATTATTATATGACCTGGTAGTGCTGAATTTCCAAATTGACATTCATTTTATTTACTCAAAAACAGTTATTCAACAAATACTTACTAAATGCGTATATGTGCCGGGAACTAAGCTAGACGCTGGGGATATAGTAGTAAGCAAAACAAAGTCTTTTCCTGGTAGAGATAACATCCTAGATGAGTAAGGGGAAGAGAAAGGACAGAAGAAAAACAAACAAGTAAATACTTAGCATATCAGCCGGTGATAACTGCTATGGAGAAAAGTAAGCTGAGAAGGGGCTGGAGGGGACGATGCTATTTTACGCAGATTGGTCAGAATAAAGTTAAATGATTTGGTCATAGCACTGTTTCCAAAGAAAATTGTGATAACTTCTTATTTATTGAATTTCAAATTTTCTTTTGAAACAGTGGTATGACCAAATCACTTAACTTTATCCTCACTAACACATCTTTAAGTATTGTAAGAGTCTGAATCAGTTATAGTTCACAAATAACTCCTGAAGACAGTCAACCTGGGGCCTGTCCTCAGGTCTCCCCGCTTGTAAATCTATAATATTTGATGTATAGACCAGCATTTGAGAGATGTATGGTTTGCTGTTGTTTCAATTGCCACTTGAGGGTACTATTTTAGCAGAAATCAAACAAATTTACACTTAACTAATCACGTAAGGCACGTAGAGACCCAAGTTAACTAGTACTAAGTGTTCAATTTAAGTGCTGTGAATCTTTTCTTCATTCAAGTTAATTTTGTGTCCCGTATCAGCCTTTTTTGTTTTTGTTCTCCTCCTATTCTATGCCACTTCATTTCTGCAATTCAGTACTCCAGATTTCAAGCTCTGAATTTGTTTCCTTCTTACGCACGCCAGCCTCACTTCCACTCCTTGCCTGTGTTCTCTGACTTGATGAACTACAGCACCTTAACCCAGTCCGAACTCTGAACAACCACCCACTCAGCCCCTGACTGATGGGTCCAAGTCCCATCAAACTCTCCCTCCCTCTGGAATCCCTTCACTTCTCTCCATCCTCGCTAGCTAGCTCAGACCACTGTCGCATCTCCCTGGATAACCGCGACAGTCTTCAGCTCTCCCTGCCTGTTGGAGTGCTCACTCCCCAACCAATCTCTTCTCATGCTGCAGGCCACAGTAGCCTTTCTGATCTAAACTGATCTAAACATGTCACTCTTATCTAATTCATTTTACTGACATCTCGTTGCTGTCACAATAAAGTCCTTACCGGACCTTTCTGAGTTCTTCACATGCTCCATACTTGGTCCTGCTACTCGGATTGTGCAAAAGGAGGTTCTATTCCATCACACTACCTTTCCACTTGGCCCACCCTTTCCAGTCTAAGCTGTGCCTGCTTCTTCCGAGGCCACCTCTCAGCCGGTGACGAGCTCTCCCTAGGGCAGGAACAAGACGCGGGCACTCCTGCAGGCTACGAATTGGCATCCATTCAAATGGTGATTTAAAAATAGTCCAAAAGGGAAAAACTGATTTCATCTTAATAAAAACTATTCTTTACACACTAATTCAAGGCCACTGTGTGAAGAAAACTCCGCAAAGTATTTCCCAGCTTTCTGTAATTCTAGTTTTCCTAATGTTCCTTTACAATCCTCCAAGTCAGAATCCTTCTTGGAAGACATATTAGCTTTACACGTTACAGAATCAAACAGATCCCTCTCCTCTAAATAACACTATACCATGTATTCTTCGATGCTGGTATTCAACCAGCTTTGACCACTGACGTTGAGGGAACAGAGAGGCACACACATGCACCTGCCACAGAAACACTCAGCAACACAGACCAGCGTCAGGGAGACATGTTTTCATTTCCACCTGAGGGTACTGTCTGTTTCAGCAGGAGCCAAACAAATTTACATCGAGCTGATCAGGTAAGGCTTCATGTGTAGGAACCCTACTTAACTGGTACTAAATGTTCAATTAAAGTGCATGACTTTTTGCCCCTGCCCAGGCCATCACAGCCTTCACTCCCTCCAGCCCCCAGATTCCTTCTCTGCTAGGGTGTCCACTCCTTCAGGACAGACACCTTCTGTGGGACCCAAATCATCCCTTATTTCACTACCACTGACCTCCGACCACCACGGGAACAGTCCTGGAGGGAGGGGACCAAGGCTTCATTGGGTGCCCCAAACATCGGAGGACCTCGGTAAATATTATTGCTTTCAGAAAGTAGGATCTTTTATTTTAACATTAATGAACAACTATTATAATTAGATTTTTGTCTCTAAATTTATCACCATTTAGAATGTGGCTGATCTCATTGCCTTCAATCATGTTTTTAAAACCAAAGGCAAAAAAAAAAAAAAAAAAAAAAACCAATGGCAATAAGATCTTCAGAGGATTGCCTCTCACTCTGTCCTCGAGACTGAATCCACATAGCCCTTATTAACTTTCTTTACTTTAAAATGAGTTACAAAAGCCAGATTAAAGTCCTACCAAAGGTCCAGTTTAGGTTAAGCTACAGAACATTCTTAACTTGGCTTACCACTAGTTTCAGGCCCAATTTTGACACATTCTACCACTCTGATAAAGCCTTAAACCAACATAGGTATAGATATCCGTCTGTCTGTGTATCTATATCTATGTATGTATCAGTGTTAAGGGCATCATTATAATGCCTTAGCGTCTTATCAAGGCTAGCGTATTAGCAGAAACTTAATTTTATGGTTCTGTGAAAAGATAATTCAAAAAGAATGTCTGTGCTCAAGCTATGCTGTAAATAGGGTTATGTCTTTGTTTAAGAAAACAAAACAAAACCTCTAAGGCTGTAGGTTTTTAATTCTTCTGAGCATGGGGCCGCACTTTACCTAGAATGTTTCTCGCTTCCCTATGGTACTCGCGAGCTTCCCACCTAGATTCTTCGCCAGCCCTGCCCTCTCCTCTCTGGTGGCTCCTTAGCAGCTCTGCAGAGGCAGAAAGACAAGAGCACAAACCTCCCAATCTGCTCGTGACCAGAGGGGATCGATTCCTGTTCACTCCAGCACACACGGAGAAAGGCCAACTCAGTGACAGAGCAATGAAAACCTCACTCCAAGCAAGGAAAAACTAAACTGGGCGTTTCATACATGGATTTTTTTTTTTCCCCAAAATGATACTATGGCATCTATTTCTACCTACCAGTAAAGCACACCAAAAATTGGATACATACAAAGGATAATTAGTTGCCACACTTTTAACTGGTCCTTGTAACATTTAAGTTTAGTCTTTCTCTTTTGAATAGTGGCAAGTTAGATAAAATCTCCCTTGGTTTTTTTCTAAGAGGTGATTTGACCGGTTTTCTTATTTCTCCACCAGGACCCAAATCATCCCTTATTTCAGAGGTGCTTGTCTGTGCAAACAAAGGATCTAAAGAGTGCATCACCCCGCCAGCTCTGAATCATTAAACCAAGGACAAAACATTACTCTCGCTATTTTTTTCAATGGTTAGAATAGTGTGAATGAAACTAATTAAGAGAAAGGAAGTGGCCTCCAACAAAGAACAAGTCGGACTCTAAAGGGTGAGAGATGCCTTAGCGGAAATCCACACGGTGAAGAGCCCTCCTTCTGGAAGCTTCCAGAAGGAAGCGCAGGCAGCGGACGTCAGGAGAGCCCACGTCTCATCTCTGCTCTGACTTCTCATTCCACCTCTCCAGGATCCTGCCAACGTGAGGAACGGGTGGCTTTAAACAAATGAAATCTCTGAGAGAGCCCGCTCTTCTTGCTGGCCAAACATTTCAGTTATTTCCCTACCAAAACGGCCACAGAACTTGCCTGATTCTCATCCTTTCGCTTCTCTTTCAGACATCCAGGTGTGACTTTTAGAGAATTGTGAAGCTGCAGTTCATAAATTATTTTCAGATCCCTTCAAATCAAGAGGTGTAGACTTTGCACACAGCCCGGAACCAGCACTCGGAGCTTGTGTGGAACAAGCGCCAAGCTCCCGCACCCTCTGTCAGGGGCTTCTGCTCCCCATTGCCACGTGGCGGTGTCACCTCTCCTTCCAAATGAAGTTCAGGGGCCTCCCACCCGCTCTGGGAAGACTCCTCTGAGCTCCACCACTAGCCTGCCCTACCCTGACAGTGAGGTGCTCCCCTGAAGGCCCCCGGAAGATCTCGGGCAAACCCTTAGTTTAGCACCATCTACATTTCCTATCTGGTTGATGACATGTGTATTTCTTACCCTGTGACCTTCTCCAGAGCAGGCAATATTTCTTGCTATCGCTGTATCTTCAGCACCTAGAATAACATCCTACACATAATACATGTTCAGTAAAATGTCTGTTAAAAAAATAAACTGGATGGATGGATGGATGGATCTAATTGGGGAAATAAGCCTAAGGTAACAATTACTGTGGTATAAATAGACTCTGAGAAGCATCAAAAGGCAGATTTTTTAAAGGGTAACAGATGTTGTGAAGAGACACACCCAAAGTAGACACAAGTAAGGAAGAAAAACTATATAAAATAGACATTCAGTATGAGGCATAAAAGCAATGTTAACTCATATCATGTGAGGTTTTAATTGACAAAAAGTATTAGAAAGAAAAGAAATAACCTGTATTCTTATATTGACAGTGGACCATCTTAATGGCTCTTCGGGCTATTTGCGTCTATACACTTACACACCAACAAATAAAAGGCTCTTCCATTAGTCTGGTTGAAGTAAGATAGTCGTCAGGATAAATACTGAAATGGAGCTTAAAACACAGATTTTCACTGAGCTATGACTCTGATGCACATTAGAAATATTTCAAGGCCATGGACTCATAACCAAAGGCCAGAAATAAGTTCCAAGAAGAAAAGAGCCATCCTTCTGAAGTTTACAGTCTCGGAGTAGTTTTGCAACAACATGAAATCTTGAGTTGGAGACATCCTTGGAAGCTACCTAATCTGCCTTTTCAGAACAAGATTTTTCTCTTCATCAATCACAAGTGTCCCAGTTTCATGAGGCAGTCTATCCTGTATTTTAACAACTCATTCTTAGGAAATCACTGTTTATAATCCTTCCCAAAGTGCCTCCCTAATACGTCTATCCAGTGTTCTAGCTAGGGCTACATAAAATAAACGTTTGACATTTGAGAACAGCTATTTTGTGGTTCTCCTCCAAAATGGTAACAAAAAAATTTTTTTTTAATTTCCAGAGTAATCATCCTCTTCCCTCACTCCATCCAGACTTGGGTGACACAGGCTGGAGATAATTCCATTCTTACAACGATTCACTTGGTAATTCAGATCTGGTTAGTTTTGATTAAACTAATCAGAGCACTTGAAATCATAACTTCAGAACAGTTTTACTTCAAATACGTTTCAAAATATAATTAGAAGGTATTTAAGAAAAGAGTGTTTAATGGTTCATTCCTATTTAAGCAAAGGACATTATGTGCTCATAGCAACCAGAATCATTCACCAGTATAAAAGGAAGCTGAGCCTTTGGTTTTTAGAGCACTGCTTTTCAAAATGTGACGTGTATATGCATCACCTGGAGATCTTGTTAAACTGCAGATTCCCAAATCAGTGAGTTTAAGGTGGGACCTGAGAATCTGCATTTCAAACAAACTCCCAAGTGCTGTGGATGCTGCCTGAAGGTGGACCACACTTTGAACTGCAAGGATAGAGCACTCTGCTTGGATAGCCAACAGACCTGTGCTTAAAGAAAATGACCAAGAGAAAAGATGGAGGTGTTAATTGCAAGCAAAGGTAACTAAGCCCCACTGGCCAGGTGCAATCAGCACACATGTGGTAATCCTGGTGTTGTGGGTTAATCGTGTCCTTCCAGAAGATTATGGTGAAGTTCTAACCCTGGCACTTGTGAATGTGACCTTATTTGGGAATGGGATCTCTGCAGATGCATTTAAGATGTCAGTTACGATGAGGTCCTACCAGAGTAGGATTGGCCTTAATTCAATGCAAGTGGCATCCTTATAAGAAGAGTAGAATCGACACAAAGATAGACACACACAGGGGTAAGGCGACGTGGAGAGACGGGGGAAGGCCATGTGACAATAGAGACAAAGATTGGAGTGATGTATCTACAAGCCAACGATGGCGGGCAAATACCAGAAGCCAGGAAGAGGCAGGGAAGGATCCTCACCTAGAGCCTTCAGAGAGAGCATGGCCCTGCAGACACCTTGAGTTTGGACTTCTGGCCTTCAGAAGTGTGAGAGCATAAATGTCTATTGCTTGAAGCCACTCGGTCTTGGTGCTTTGTCATGCAGCCCTGGGAAACTAATACACTAGATTTCACGTAGTGGCCAGGAGGACCTACAGCCACTCCAGGGAATCACTGCCGGAGCATGAGGAAGCTGTGTTTCCTCTGAGGAAAAGTTCCCAGAGTGGGCTGGGAGGACACCAACACAACAACAGCCATGAAACAAAACATCCACCTGCTTGGGCGAATTCGAGGATGGATGCACTTACATTACGGTAGAGGAGTAACTTATAAGATGCCTACACGAAGAAGCGCCTGTTTACATTACGTTTTAGGAGCGTTGTTCAAAACAGTTTGGGAAGTAAGATACAGATCAGTGCGTCTTCTCTTTGGCTGCATGACAGAATTTCCTGGGGAGGTTTTAAAAAACCTTAATGCTAGGGTCCCGCCCCTCTCCTACATCTGAGTTGAACTGGTCTGGGATGGGGCCCCAGCATCGATACACTGAGAAGATTCCTCAGGTAATTCTAAATTCCAGCCAGGGTTAGAACGACTGTTACAGATCCGAACTTTCAACTGCAGGATGACCTTGGGAAACACGGTCCAAGAGGATGCCTCACTTATTTACCGAGGGCTCAGTCGGAACAACACTGCACGGGCTGGAGGTGGGAAGACAGAAGTCTAGATAACCAGCTGCCGACTCCACGGGAGGTGCCATCCAGTAGGGATCCAGGCGCCCAAAGACAGAACTTTCCAGCTTAGCCTTGACTGCACTGGTTGTCCACATGGGTACCCCGTACGCAATTTATGTATCTTTCCCCACAGAGAGTAGGCCTGTACTGCCGGCTGTCCAATATCTGCAAACAATGGTTTGATATGTTTTGTCCAGTCTTCTAGTCGTTTATAGTGGGTGGGTGTATTAGTTTCCTAGGGCCGCTCTAACAAAGTACCACCGACTGGGTGACTTAAGACAACAGAAATTTATTCTTTCACAGGTCTGATGCCCAGGAGTCCAAAGTCAAGGTGTCAGCAGGGTTGGCTCCTTCTGGGGGGCTCAGAGCAAGAATCTGTTCCACGGCTCCCTCCTGGGTTGTGGTGGCAGACAGCAGTCCTTGGCCTTCCTTGGCTTCCAGTAGCATCACTCCAATCTCTGCCTCAGTCATCACATGGCCGTCTTCTGTCTGTCTGTCTCTGTGTCTCTTCTTATAAGGACACAGTTATATTGGATAAAGGGCCCACCCTACTCCACGATGACCTCATCTTAACTAACTACACTGGCAACCATCCTATTCCCAAATATCGTCACATTCTGAGGTTCCCAGGAAGGACGTGAATTTTAGGGTGACACTATTCAATCCAGTACAGTGGGTCAGTGTGGTTCCTGTCACTCCCCAAATATTCCAGAATCGAAGTCCTCACTTGAATTGCAAACTCCCTGCCAGAAGGATTGGTTCTTATGTCCCTTTGTGCCATTCACCACGCTCTCCACTAGTGCGACTCACATTTTGAAACGAGTAAGAGTCCTGTGCTAAACAATAACCAAGTGTTCTGTAAGTGCAGATTTCAGGGCCCACCCAGTCCCTGCTGGGTCAGTGTCTCTAGGGATGCAGACTGGAAACCTGCATTTTCTAGGGCTCCTGGGTGGTTCTGACGGGGTCGAGCCTTGTTCTCTACACCGAGAGACTCTGACATGGTGTTCAACGGCATATGCTTTGCAGTAAAAGGGAGGTGAGTTCAGATTCTCACAGGGTGTATTAGGGTTCAAGAGAAACAGAACCAATAGGATACATATATATTTATGTATAAATATATATAAGAGATTCATTTTAAGGAATTGGCTCTCACAAGATTACAGACTCTGTGGGCTACCAAGCTGGAGACAAGGGGAGACCCAATGTGCAGACGAAATCCAAAGGCCATCTGCTGGCAGGGTTCTCCCTTGCTTTAGGGCAGGCTTTTGTTCTATGCAGGGTGTCAACTGATTGGACGAGGCCCACCTACATTATGGAGGGCAATCTGCTTTACTCAACATCCACCACTTTTAATGTTCATCTCATCCCAAAAAACCTCACAGAAACATCCAGAATAATGTTTGACCACATATGTGGACAATGCAGCCCAGCCAAGTTGACACAAAATTAACCATCACACAGGGACTCACCAAGTCCAGCACTGAGAGCTAAATAAGAGAGTAGCAGGAGGAAGGAGGGCGGTAGCAGCAGGTTGGCACATCCTAGCTTTGTGTTTCTCCAAGCAGGATCCTTTGGCCACTGGCATCGCAAGCTCTATACGGAAATGCAAATCACCAGTTCCCACCCAGGAATCAGTGAATCAGATCCGTGGGTTAGGACTCAGGCATCTTTTCAACAAATTCCTGGGTTATATTTGTTAATAAATATAAGTAATACATGTATATTATAAATATTATAAAATATACTGTATATTTATTATACATATATAATATCGTTATACTATAATAAAATTAATCTCATCCCAAAAAACCTCATATAATTTTATTATACTATAATAAAATTATTTATAATTATTATTATAAATTATTTATAATTTTATTATACTATAATAAAACTAATCTCATCCCAAAAAACCTCATACATATAAATGTGATATAAACCTATTGTATAAATATTATATTATATTTATATTAGAAATCATATAAATCAGTGTGAGAACAAGAGCCAGTAGTCACATTAGATCTTTGGTTTTCTTTGCATCTTTCTTCTAATTTTACACATGGTACAGCAGAGGAAGTTTAAGACATTGTATTGACCAACTGACTGCAGAGCTAGAATCGTCTGTGTCTCAAACATGACTGTCATAAAGCAACATATGTGGGCCCTTCTGGAGGGAGGCTGATGAGAGACAACTTCGGACGGGAGGTGGCATTGGAGCAGGTCCTCAAGAGACCAGTGGGCTGTCACAGGTAGGAGGCTGGGAGGGCACTGAGGGAGAGAGAAGGACAGAGAGAAAAGGCACACGCAGTTCAAGATGATGTGGT
>NW_020173666.1:13907078-13951067 GCF_003031525.2 Neophocaena asiaeorientalis asiaeorientalis | reverse complement strand
ATAAGGGTGGGAGGGGTGGGGCTGAGGAAGTGAAGCCTTTCAGATGTCATTCTCTACTTTGTGTGCAACCCGCAGTGGCTCCCGGATGGCCCCCAAGTTATTCTTCTCGGTTTAGAGTGGTTTTTCTTTTTTCATATTGTGATTTTTATTGATTTTGAAATGTTTCTTTCTTTAATGTATTACATTTTATATGTGCTTATTCTTAGCATATTTTAGATTTTACTTCATGTACAATCGGAGGGTTTGGGGAGGGGTTATGGTTTTTAACTTTTTATTTTATTTATTATTATTTTTTGCAGTACGCGGGCCTCTCATTGTTGTGGCCTCTCCTGTTGCGGAGCACAGGCTCCGGACGCGCAGGCTCAGTGGCCATGGCTCACGGGCCCAGCCGCTCCGCGGCATGTGGGATCTTCCCAGACCGGGGTACGAACCCGTGTCCCCTGCATCGGCAGGCAGACTCTCAACCACTGCGCCACCAGGGAAGCCCTAACTTTTTATTTTTATACAACTTTTAAAGATTGTTTTCCGTTTGGTTACGACAAAATATTGGCTATGTCCCCCGTGTTGTACAATACAGCCTTGAGCCTGTCTTACACCCAGTAGTTTGTGCCTCCTACCCCCCACCCCCTATGTTGCCCCTCTCCCCCACCACTGGTAACTAGTTTTTTCTCTATATACCAGTTTAGAGTCTTAATTTTAGATTCTTAGTGCAATACAAACTGTCATAACGAGAGGGCAGGTTAAAATGCATGTGGGAGTTGCCGTGGTTCCCCAGCAGCAGCCCAGGGGCCTGAGCCTGAGGTGCTTGGGCCACTTCAGCAGAGACTGTTAGCCCCCATCCATGTCTAAAACCACAGAGGACTGAGGCCTAGGGACTGCGAATCTCTCTCTCCACTGGCAGCCTGGTGTGATTCATTCATCCCAGATCCCCAGTCTGTCAGAGCATCCCCAGGTCCCGTTTTGCTGGGTGCTGGGGAGCTGTGTGAAAGCAGAAGCCAAGCAGGTGGCTTGGACATGTCAGAGCACTTCCGGCCAAACTTCTCCTGTCCCCACTGCCTGCCTGACGCTTCTGTTAGGATTAGGCCTTCACTGTGGGTGTTTGCAAAGTAGCCAGACACCTTGGCCACATGAGGGCGGATGTGTGGGAGAGCATTCTGATTACTTTATCTGGGTTCTGGGTTTGCTCCCATTTCCTCCTTGAAAGTGAAAAAGAAGGATTAACGCCTGAGTGTGGAGACAGCCCTTGTCCTCCAAATACAGGCTTGGTCCCTTTCCTTGTCTCTCCTCTATTCCCTGAGTCCAACAGAGTAGGTGGGACAGCGAGTCTGTCCCCTGCATACTCCCTGCTTGAATGGACACCATGTACCCGTTGTAACCCCACCCAGGGGCGTCCTTACATCTGCGGTCCAGAGTCCACTGCCACAGCTCTCAGGCTTCCAGATTCAACTGTCTTCATGGGACTTCCTTGGTGGTGCTGTGGTTAGGAATCCACCTGCCAGTGCAGGGGACACGGGTTCAAGCCCTGGTCGGGGAAGATCCCACATGCCGCGGAGCAACTAAGCCCGTGCGCCACAACTACTGAGCCTGTGCTCTAGAGCCCATGATCCACAACTACTGAGCCCGTGTGTCACAACTACTGAAGCCCGCATTTCTAGAGCCCGTGCTCCACAACAAGAGAAGCCACCACAATAAGAAGCCCTCGCACTGCAACGAAGCGTAGCCCCTGCTCGCCGCAACTAGAGAAAGCCCGCGCACAGCAATGAAGACCCAACGCAGCCAAAAAAAAAAAAAAAAACTTCCTCAGCCAGTTCCTTTAGGATGTGGCTTGCAAATCAGCCTCCCTTTCCTAGAAGTGGCTCTTAGACATTTTAGATTCAGATGAAAGTTGGTTTTTTAAAAAATACTTGTGTTGAGTTTAAGAAACAACACTGTCAACGTCAGAGCATAAAACAAAAGATAAGCGTTAGAGACCTCTGGATTTATCGTGATCCTAGGCATTAAAATGTTTAGAGGAGAAAAACAAGAGATCTTAAAAGATGCTTCATTATCAACATTAACAATTTCAATAATTGCAAATTAATGCCCCCCCTTTATTTCTGAGCACTTTCAGGACACCCTCATTTCAGGCGAGATTATTATTCACCTACTGTATGCAGGCTCTGTGCTAGTCACGGAGGAAAAGGTCAAGTGCACCTGGGAGTGTGGGATCTGGTTGGGAGATAAGGTAACATTTAAGTAACAATGTCAGGCAGTTAAGTGTCTGCCCATCCTTCTGGATCTAGACTGTTACCTCCTCTGTGACAAAGTCTTCAGCCTCGCCAGGTCTCTCCCTACCAGGGCCCAGCATTCTCAGCCCACCTGGCCACTTCCGGGAGCACAGCCTTCCCTTGTGAATTGCTTGTCTTGTGTGTGCCGCATTTGTCCCTGAGCTGGATGGCAATCTTTTGGGAGACAAGGATCTACATTTTTTCTGCATTCTTCTCAGCAACTAGTACATGGACAAGACTCAATAAACAGTCAAGTGATAAAGTGCAGGGTTCAGTGCAGGGTTCAGGCTTCACGAGGCCCCACTCCCCGGCATCTCAGAGAGGAGAACAACCAGGAAGTAATCAATGTCAATAATTGTGATCAGTTATGAGCTGGAGGCTCCAAAGGCCAAGGTCAGTAGGTTATCTATTTTCACATCAAAACCAATCGTAACCAGCTTTGTGTGTTCTGAACTAATTTCTAACAAATGAACAAAAAGCACCCCAATTACTAGTCCCAGGGCGCCCAGACTATCCAGTGGAACATTGCAGGAAGGGGCCATGAGGGATCTTTGAAATCTTTGTTATTCTCCAGGAAACATTTCAGTGAATATAATCATGACAAGGCCAGGTCTCTAATGCTTATCTTTAACTGTTACTTGTTCTATGCCCTGATGTTGACAATGTTCTTTCCTTAATTCAACATGTGTGTTTTAAAAATCAACTTTTACCTCAATTGAAAGTACCTAAGAGCCATTTCTACTTCCATGAATCAAAGTTGAGTCATGGGTATGAGGTGTTAGTAGCAGTTCATTATGTCTGCTGGAAATGGGTTTCTAAATTCTACCAATCTTCCACATAGGCAGTTATTAAAACCCACCAATGTCTGAGTGGTAAATGCTTCAATTCCTCATAGTTTTAAAATTTTGAGCAGTAGTGGCTTTACTGAGATGTTTGTAGTGGAATAAGATATTGTAGTTTGTTGAACGGAATCAGCCGTGGGGGCCCTTAAGCTGCAGAACCTGGCCACTATGATCGGAAGAATTCAGGTTCTGATGTGCATTAGGGTGTGGGTGTCCTCTGGGCTGTAGACCTCATGACCCGACACAGTGCATTCTTGCGCCTCCATCAGCTGCTGAAAAGTGTCCACGTGGACATCTGAAACACCGCCTCATCACTACAGGTGGTTTTATACTAGTTAAGTGAAAGGGGTTTTGAATTAGAATATAAACACCTCAATTCAGAAAGCTTGACATTCAAATGTAGTCCTGCAAATAGCCTCATGGTCTCGAGGAAAAGCTTTGGATTTAATGTGAGGGGTTTTCTTTGTTAGCCTGGATCCACTTATGCAACCAAGAACCAGTCTCTGAACTTCTATATTTCATTTTCTCAATGTATGGGTTCTTCGGAGAATGACGAAGCTATGAATGAAGAGTCTGTTTTGAGAAAGCTGTTGTCTGAATATCTGGGGCAGATCACTTTTTCTAAGGTGAACGTAGCAACTATGTCGATTATTCTGCTCCACAATCAGCAAATCCAGGACACCCCCAACTACCACAGGTAGACAAGTGATCAGCCTATTGAAGGACTTCCAGAAAGATTCTTTACCTCTCCCTGCTGGCTCGACCATTGGTTTCCAGCTCCGACTGTGAAGAAATTCTTTTAGCTTTAAACTGAAATCTACACTTGTGCCCATCAGTGCAGCTGGGATCCTACCGTGTACTAGTGCTTATACAACGCTGTCCCTGGATTCTCAATCACGACTAACCTCCTCTCTTTTCCTTGGGAAAAATAACACCAACTATTATATTCTTTGCTCATTAGACCTATTTTCCAAACCTGTCATGACCCCTGACACTCTTTTTCTAACGATTTCCAAGTTTCCCTTCTCTGTATGTTGTGAAACAGTAAAGACAGTTTTTTCTTGGCCCTTGGCCCTTCACAGAGCTGAGCACATCTTTCTATTACTTGCAGTTACATTTTAAAATCCTAAATTCCAGTTTCTTTCTCCTGGTCTCAGTGGGGTATACAAGGTTTGATTTAAGAGATAAGATTCATTTACTCTTTTTTACACTTTTGCCTCTTGTAAAAACCATATATTCTTTGAAATATTTGGTTTTTTAATAGACTCAGATTCCAAAAAAGCTAAATAAATTTCTTCAAAATATACAAGAAGTTTGGAAAGTTTAGAGATGATTTGTACCCGCAGGAAACAGCTAATTCTTTAGTTATTGTAATTCGGTTTACGTCCAGGCTCCGACCAGAGCACAGCAGAGCCCGGGGGTCTATCAGTGGACTCATATCACTTCTGTTGCCAAGTTTTTCCTGTAGACTTCAAGCCACAAGACAATTTCGGATGGCAGATTATTCCCAAATTTTATAGACTTTTAAATGTCCTGCTGTTACTGAGATTTAAAAGAACTAGATCTCACAGAGAAGCTGAATGAGGAGAGAAGAGACACCATTTAGGTATTTATTTATATACACCGATTTGTTGAGCACCATTTGCTACCGAACACCTGTCTGCAGCTGTGAATGGTACCAAAGAGGAAGGAAAGCAGAGAAGACGGATGTCTTTATATCTTATACCAGTTACTAAGGTATAATTTCCTGGCGTAGTGCAAAAATGATCATACCGCTTATGAATTTTTAAATGATCGATATCTGAAAAGAAATTAGGACTGTGCCTAGCACGTACGCAAGCATTCAGGAAACGGTAGCCACTACAATTATCATTACGTCTCTCCTTCATGTAATTATCATAACATCGCTCCTTTAGGATCTATCAAATTTTCTTTAAAATTGTAGGTGAAGATGTTACCTATATGGATATCAAAAGCCTCTTTTATAAATAATATAAAGTATATAATAACATATTAATATATAACATATTGTTTTATTTCTAGTACTTTTATTAATAATTATATTGTAGTAATTATATATTTATACTATATTAATATTACATATTTTATTATATTGTATGTTTATAATATGTTGATGTTATATATTTATATCTTTGTATTTTTATAATTATATAATATATCATAATTATATATCATATGGTGTTATATCATAATTATTATATCATAATTATCGATATGTCATACTTATTATAATTATGTTATAGAATTATATTGATATTTTATATAAATAAAATATAAGTAATATAAGTTCCATTTAGAATAATGAGAGTTTTAAAGAGTTGTATTGTCCAATAGGGACAAAACGGAAGTCAAAAATGTGAGCCATGTATGGAATTTTTAACTTTCTAGTTGCCACACTAAAAAAGTAAAAAGAAATAGGTGGAATTAACTTTAACAGTATATCTTATTCAATCCAAACAACCAAAATACCGTAATTTCGACATGTAGCAAATACAAAACTTTTTTAATGAGATATTTTACTTTTTCACACTAACTCTTCAAAATCCAGTGCATTTTAGTCCTACAGCACATCTCAGTTCAGATGAGCTACATTTCGAAGACTCGGTAATAGCCACACGTGGCTACTGGTTAGCATATTGGACAGAGCAGCTCTAGTTGACTAATTACAACTGATAATAATAATTATATAAACTGTTGTGATTCTTTTTATTACCCTGGTTACCAGGAAACCCAAGGCTAAATTTGATGCTCAATTACAGAGATTTTCTCATCCAGAGTGCCTCTAAAATTTATTTCTCTTCCTTCTAAACGGATTTGAAACTCTTTGTTTTGTGTGTCCTTTTAGGGGAATAATTTAATATTAATACAACCATAAGGATAATTGCCTTCTATTGTTAATAATAATAATAATTTATCAATCACTCACCCTGGACCAGGCAGGGGGCCATATGATTTACATGTGTCACACAGCAAGGCAATGCTACAGCTGAGACCAGAGCTGAGGTCTGATTCTAAAGCCCTCATTCTCCACCATTTAACTCTTATGACGCTCACAGCAATGACCACGGCACTTTGCACCACGAACCGTGCATATACTCCATCTTCTAATCCTCAGAAGAAACTTGTGGGGCAGTTATGTTGTTCCCACTGTACAGGTGAGAATCGAGGCTCAGCAGTCCGGTTCACTAGTTGAGGTACAGCTAATAAATACCAGAGCCAGCATATAAACTCAGGTTCTAAGTCCATTCACTTTCTAAATGTTCTCTGCTTCAATTATGTAAAGCCACAATGTTTAAGGGATCAAGTCCCTTTCGGAGCTCAACACATCACAAAGTTACTCATGCAATAGCTATATTTGAGCTCATTTCATGAGCCAGTCACTGTCTCCCTCCCTGACCCCAATGCTGGGGATTCACAAATGGAAGATCTCTAACCTTACAGAGTTTGTCATGGAAGAGATGCAAAGTGAAGAAAACTGTCACAATTGAAAATTCTCTGGTGGATTCTGCATGGCAAGTGCTAAGCAAATATTTGCAAATAAACACATCTAGCTAAGGCTAAATGAGTAAAATAATAAATTAGTAAAAATAGTTCAAAGCACTTAGAGTGGACGCATGAATGTGTCACCGCTGACTGCCACCCACCCAGTTCTCCTAAAATGCCCTGGATGTCCTCCAGAGTTTTTATGCGTGTTCCCACAAGCTGTCCAAAAGGCGAAATGCCCACGAGAGGAGATAGCCCACACCCTGTCTCAGCATAAACTGATACCCAGAGCCATCAGCTAAATTGCTTTGGTGGCTTGTAGGGTTCAAAGGATGAGAACTCACAGTTGCTTTCTTTAACGTCTGGCCGGGGCTTGTAAATGCATTTCATCAAGTTTGACACATACAGGCTGTCAGCAAACACACCAGCAAAAGGTACTCTTGTTTTGTTTGGTGCTGTCATTTTCACTTTCTCTCCAGCATCTGGGCTTGACACAGACTTTGCTAGGAAATTAATGTATGAGACTCGTTGCCGTTTAAAATCATTATACTTTCCCCTGGGGCAGCATTTTTTAGCCCAGGTTCTTAATGCTCTCTTCCATGACCACACAAGCAGGAACGCAGAGAAATGATTTACTAAAGATCATTGCTCAGGAACCAGTGGGGTGTTGTTGGTACTCCAATGTCCTATTCCCCATTCTGAGATTATATCTAATTCTATAAATATCACCCTTTAAATGACATCTTATTTTTCATGCTATTGTGTCAAGTATCTCTCCAAAGCCACTGATTTTGAAGGCATTCCTTCCCATGAGATATTGGCATGAGTGAGTCATGGTTTTCATCGGACCGTTATGTTTTCTGTTCGCCTAAGTCGAAACAGTTGCTATTCAGGCCATTTGGGCTGCAAGGAACAGAAGCCAGCTCTAATCAACTCAGGAAAATGGGACTTATCATAAGGACGCGAGAGACATGGAAATGGAAGCTGAGATGGCAGGCAGGTCTGTGGGCTGACGCAAGCCTTCTCACAGGCTTTGCTGCCTCCTGCACTCCCGTGGCTGGTCCCTCCTGGCCAGCTTCCTCTGAGCTGGGATGTGAAGGTGTGGGAGGCGTTTCCAGGTTTTCTTTCTTGATGTGAGTCCTAGTAGATCGGTTCACTCTGTGAAAATGAATCGAACTGTGCTCTTATGATCTGTGCGGTGTTATGTATGCATGTTTTTTTTCAACAAACAATTTTACATAAAGAACGCTGTGTAGCTTCAGTACTGCTAGGAGGGCTGGAGAACCAGGCTGGGAACAAAGTCTGCTGCAGAACTGGTTGGCCCAGCGTGGCTGATAGGACTCCACTGCTTGACAGTAGACCCCCCGAAACTTGCAGGACCCTTCCACTAGTCCCTGCGCCTCCCCCATCACCCCCCAACACACCGCTGTCCCCTGGGAACACTCCCCGCCACCTCACCTCCTGATCCTAAGGTTGCCATGGGTGCATCTGATGAATGTAGCAGAGGACACAGTCTTGGGGCCATTGTCTGGAATTTTCAACTCCTGTAGTGAGAAACCACACAGAGACTCAAAAAGCAGGAAAGAGTCAGACACTGGATGGGTAACGAGAAGGCGAGTGTCTTCTACCACATGTGCGCAGGATTTCCTTCTGGTGCAGACACTGATTCAGATGACTCCGGGAAACTTCAGCCCTGGTGCCAGATGTGTGGAACGACTTATAAAAGATGTTTTAGGAGATGTTTTGGTGCTAGAGAAGGTCCACAGACAGGTCACCAGGTAGGGGGTCTCTGAGCACAGAAGCAGGGGTGTCCTGGAATCAGGTTGTAGAGAGAACCCTATTGGCCCAGTTGGAGGGTCTGTTAATAGCCTTTTTTAAAAATAAACTTCTATTTCTCTTAGAATAGCTTTAAGCTTACAGAACGGTTGCGAAGATAGTACAGTGAGTTCCCATAACCGCCACAGCCAGGTTCCCCTCTAATGAACATCTTCCCTTGTATGTGACATTTGTCCCAAGTAATGAATCAACATCGATGCATTTCATTAACTAAAGCCCACACTTTATTTGGATTTCTGAATGTCCTCTTTCTGTTCCAGAGTCCCATCCTGGACACCATATGACATTTAGTCATCACATCTTCTTAGGTACCTCTTGGCTGGAATAACTCCTCAGACTTCATTGTTTTTGTTTCATTTGTTTTAAAAAATATTGGTACTGACGTATAGTTGGTACACAGTATTTTGTATTTCAGGTGTACAACATAGCGATTCACAATTTTTAAAGGTTATAAGATTTTCCTCGTTCTTGATGCCAGTTTTGAGGAGTAGTGATCAGGTATTTTGCAGAAAGTCCAAAACTGGGTTTTGTCTGATGGTTTTCTCGTGGTTAGACGAAGGTTATGGGTTTTGGGGAAGACAACCACAGAGGTGAACAGGACAGCAAGGGTCCTTATCACTGTCGACGTTGGCCTTGATCACTGGCTGACTGGGGCTTGTCAGGTTTCTCCACTGGGAAGTTTCTCTTCCCGCCTCCATCCTCTACCGTTTGGAAGGGAGTCCCCATGGAAGCCCACATCTAAGGTGAGGGGTGTTATGCTCCCCCACTTGAGTTGGGGGTGTGTGTATCTAGCTAAGTTATTTGGAACTCTTGAGCAAGGAAAATTGATCATCATTTTTTTTATCATCTTCTAGCAGGTAGAAAGTTTTGTATCACAAATAACCAACCAATAACAAAGTTTTGATTTTTTAAAAATTAGTTATGTAGATGGTATTTATTTTAAAAATAGAGCATGAATCCAGAGACCAGAGTTGACTGTTCTCCTGTGGTACTTTGAATCCGGATCTTACAATGCTAAACTCAGACATAGCTCTACAGTTGTTTATTAGATGTCAAGGGAGGGAAAAAATGTATTTAGCAAATACTGAAGACAGGTTTCAAGTATATCAACATCTTAGATGTTTCACACATTTTGATGGTTGGCTTTTACGGAAATTTTTTAGTTTGTAGACTTTTAATTGTGGCAAGATGAACACAATCCTTACCAGATTTAACACTGCTAGGGAGAAATGAATGTAAGAGACAACTTTGGGGGTGAGGTTGGGGGGGGGATTAGGTTACTTTTTTAAAATGTATAGGTTTGTAGTGTACGTATCTTCCCAGCCTCCAGTCTATTTGATATCTGGGCTTTTTGCTGTGCTACAAAAAATAAACAAACAAACAAAAATGCTATGCAGGGGCCACTGTCATTACAAAATTCTGTTATTATTTTTACATATTGTGAATTTGCATGCAAAAGTTTACTAACTTATCTATTTCTGAATAAATTTCAGTTTTTTTTTTTACATGAAACTATGCTCTTCTTGAAATATATTCAAACCAGATTCAATCATATCATAAACATATTGTATCTGGATTTTTCTCTGCAATGTTCCTGAGTAGTGAGAACAAGCATTTTAAAACTGGGGAGCATAGCTCTGCAGATCCCGACTGAGGGACAGGGGCCTAGGGTCTGAGGATAGGAGGTTCAGAAGTGGGAAACGGGGAAGCAAAGCTACAGTTATGAAGATTCTAACCTATAAATCTGAGGGCCAAGGAAATAGGAACTAAAATTGCAGTCAAGGGAATGGACTAAAAACCAAGTTCCAGTACGGATCAAGCAACCAGGGCCTAAGCCTCAGACAGTGGATGTGCATGGAAGCTTCTTTCTTTTCTAGGCTTCACGTGAGCTCCCGGAGGCCCTGAACTTGACTGTGATGCCCGGTGAAACAAATACCCTATTCTTGGGCTAAAAACTTGACTTTTACTCTTTTAATCTCTAACCCCTCGCCATTGCAGGCAACTACGGATAACAGAAGGCATCCCCTGGACACAACAGAATAAGCATGAATTCTCGGAGTCTAGTTGGCATCCTAGACATGAGGGAATTCTTAAGAAAGATTGAAAAGAAGGTTAATACAGTCTTCTGGCCATTTTCCAGTCCCGAAACTGTAAAACCAACACAGCTGAATTTGAAAACAAGAGCTCCCATTCTTTTACACACTACGATCTCTGGACACTGACCTTTGATATTTCAGACTCGGCTGGAAATTAGTTAATTGTGAGGCCTACTCACGTTACTTGGAACAAGAACGTGTTTCGGAAATAATGTTTGCAAATACCTTTAGGGTAGCACATGGAGTTGTCAGGTTATTAAGATGTGCTTATTGTGTATTTAATGAGTGGCAGTTTGACGTGAGTCTGACTCCACTGGTGTCAAAAGAGGCTTCGTGGTATTCTCACCCTGGAAAAACAGACTCCTAGTACTCAATTACACTAGTGAAGGAAGTCGGGAGATGGTGGTAGCTGAATGGGTATTTGGAAACTATTAGGTAGGTTAAAGGGCATGTTTAAGCGTAAGCTCTCATATACCTGAGTGTCCCAGTAAACGTCTGAATCTGGACTGTTAGAAGTAACAGCATCTCTGGGTCCACACAAGGATTTAATAGACATGTATGACTGGCTCTCACACACGTGACGCTACCATATGCACAACTGGCTATTAGCATTTGAAATAGGTTTTGAACACAAACAAGGCCTAGATGATGGGTAATGCGGACGTCAACTTTATATTGCCCAGTAAACCTCAAATGTCACCTCGGCTAGTTTTCTTGGCAGAAGCATTGTAAGAGGTCTAGCCCTTATAGACCCTTCAGGCCCACTGTCACCATCTGACTCCATGGGACAATGAAGCACCCTCAGGGGAAGGGGGAGGGTGGCAAAGCCCTTTTGGTTGAAGAAGTACAACATGGATCAAGGTAAATTTTCTGATCTAAAAATAATATGAGCACTTGGAGAATAGGGCTATCAAAAGCCCCTCTCTCTTCCTCATTCTAAGTCAGCAGAGACTCGAAGACTTTCACACACATATCAGTTCAGTGACATCGTTTTCCTAGGCTGTCTACTGTCTCAACCTCCAGCGGTTCATCCACACCCAACGGGAAAATGCAGCAGCTGGAAGCACTGAAAAGCTGAAGCACAGAAACTGGATGTGATTTACGGCTTGAGCAAATTGTATCATAAAACAGTTGCATATCTTAATGAACTGATGACAGGTCATGGCTTTAGGATATGTCTTCCTGAACTGGTTAGCATCACGATCGTAGGTCGAGGGAAACTACAGCTGTACAATCCATTTGGCACACTGGGTAGCTACGAGCCAAGCCTCGTGCTGGTAGGATAGGAAGGTGTAAGCAGGGAACACCAAGCAGGGGAGGATGAAGACTCTGCTTCGAGAATATAAGACCGGAAGTTAATGAAATGGAAGATAAATCTCTGTTTAAATCACGAGACATTTGGGGTATTAATAACTGATACTAATAAGTGGGAATGCATCCAGGAAAGGGTTTCCAGGATGGCAACGGGATAAGAAACTAAGTTAGATAGGACTTCCCTGGTGGTCCAGTGGTTAAGACTCTGCGCTTCCAATGCAGGGTGCACAGGTTCGATGCCTTGTCAGGAAACTAAGATCCCTCGTGCCTTGTGGCACGGCCAAAAAAGAAAAGAAAAAGAAAAGAAAGAAACTAAGAGAAAAAGTGATCAAAAGAGTGAGGCTCCTTCTGAAAACCAGAAGACTCTGAGTGCACAGGGAGTGTGCATATGGGGGGGAGTGGGATGTGATTGCTGTTTTCAACTATTTGAAGGCATATGTGGAAAAGTCTTACTCTGCGTTCCTGAGGCCAACGCTAAATAGAATATGTGGCAGGAATCTACGGCAGATGGAGGGGTACTCCTGAAACATTCCATTTGCTTCCCATCTTCTCCAACCCCTGCAGTTAGGTAGGACCATGTGACTAGCTCTGGCCAATGCGGTTTGGAGGGAAGTGACCGGTATCCCTTCCGGACAAGGCAGAGAAGCAATTTGGGCTGTTTATTACAGCAGCACAGCCTATCACGTCCTCACTGATATAGGAATTACATGGCAGCAGGTTTTGAGACCAAATGAAGCTTAAACTATTAGAACTGTTTAACGGGTTGTTTACTAATTATGTTGCCTTGTTCTACAAGTGTTCAGTGAGAGGCTGAATTTGGAACATAGAGTAGAAATTCTTGACCTGGGTGAGTAGATTTGATTACTTCTGGGGGAAAAAAAAAAGGTTAGGGCCTTACCTTTAACTATACATAAAAATAAATAACTTTAAAATTTAGAAATCTTGAAACTATATACATATATATTACTTTCAAAATTGCAAAGAATTTTCTAAATGTAATGTTAAAATTTATAACTCATATAATGTCACTATAAAACCAAAGTGCAAACAGCTGGGAAAAATATTTACCCCAGTTATGGTAAAATATCAATATCCTTACTGCATGCGTGGCTTTGCCAAGTAACTAAGAAAAGTACATGATTCCAACAGATACATTGACAAGAGACAGGTACAAAAGATACACGAAGCCATAGTAATCTCATGAAAATAAAAACGCAAACATCACCGACAAGCCATTTTTACTCTATTGTCAAAAAAACTGAAAACAACTGATACACAATATTGGTGAAGCCCACAGTAAAATAAGTACTCCTCTTTCACAAAGCTGGTAGAAGCAAACGTTGGTACAGTCTTTCTGGATGGACATTTATAATAAATATTCACTTCCGATTGGGTTGTATCGGGTCGGCCTAAAAGTTCGTTTGGGTTTTTCCATAAGATGTTACGGAACGAACTGTATGGCCACCCCAATAATTCCAGTTCTAGGAGTTTATATAGAAGAATCAAAAGCTGTACAGCATGATGTATATATAAGCATTATTTATGATACTGAAAAATTGATACAAACATCCAACAGTCAGAGAATAGTAAATAAATTATAGCATATCCATGACATGAAATACTATGGGGTCATTAAAAGCCACGTGTGGAAATTGTATTTAATGACATGGAAAATGGTTCATGAAGTAATGTCAAGTTAAAAAGGCACATACTGTACTACATAGATATATTTTTGTACATATGTACATATACATTTTGTACATATTTTGTACATATCTATCTGTCTATCTGTCTATCTACACATTTGACCTAGTGGCACCACCTGACAGAGGGGATCTCACCCTCCACTTTTTTCCCCGGCTTCCTGGGCCGAATCTCTCTCCACTCCCCTCCCTGTGGGTCACATCTTCCCAGCCTCCTTTGCTGGTTCCTTGGCATCCCCTAAATGGCAAATGTTGCAGTGCTACAGGTCTCTGACCTTGGATGCTTCCTGGTTTACACACACTTTCCAGATGATTCCATCTACTTGCACGGGTTTAAACAGCGTCTCTGAATTGATGTATCTGCATTCACGTCTCCAACCCAGACAGGTCCTGGTCTCCTATCAGACTCATGCCTGTCAACGTGCCTACAGGACATCTTCGCTTGGATGTTTAATAAACTTCACATGCCCAAAATTGAACCCCTAATTTCAACTGCATCCTTAAAAAAAAAATCAGACACAGCTAAACCAACACAAGCTTGCTCTACCTGTACTCTCTCCCTTTTGGGGAAATGGCAGACCCATTCTTCCAGAGGTTTGAGCCAAAAGATTGGAGCTCATTGTTAACGCCTCTATTTCCCTCAAACCCCACTTCCAATCTTTTCGCAAAATCTTCCAGGTCTACCTGCAAGATAATATCCAACACCGAACTCCTTCTCAGCACCTCCACTGGTACAACTCTGGTCTCAGCTGCCAGCACCTCCCAGCTGGATCTGTTGCAACATCTGCTCTCCGTGGCTTCCCTTGTGTCCTTTCAACGCAACACAGCAGCACAAGGATCACTCTTCTCCTCAAAACCCTCAAGCCTTCCCATCTCACTTGGAGCACAAATCAAAGTCCTCCAATGGCCTGACCTCTGCCCACTGTCTCTGACCATCTCGCCCACACTCTCCCACCTGCTCACTGAGTTCCAGCCACTCTGGCCTCCGTGTCATGCTTCGAGTGGCCAAACATGGTCCTGCCTCAGGGCCTTTGCCCTTGCTGCTCCCTCATTGCAACACTCTCCAGGTATCTGCAAGGCCTGCTCCAGTTTCTGTCCAAATGTAACCTTCTCGGTGAGGTTTTACCTGATTTCCTGATATTACATAGCAACATCCGATGCCTCTCGCCTAGCTTCATGTTCCTGTGTAGCAAAAATCTCTACCTGGCACATTGCACATTTACTTGCCCTTTGTTTACTGTCTTTTTTCCTCCACTGGAATGTATGCTCCATGAGATTAGAGACATTGCTGTATTCCCGGTGCCTGGAACAGCGCCTGGCATATAAGGAGCAGTCCAGTAATTGTTGCATAAATTTAAAAAAGGCAACAAATGGTCAAAAGAACCCTTACCTGGAGTTCAGGCCACCTTGTAGCCACAAACAAGTCATGTGGAATTCGGCACTGAGAATGAGTGTAGCCGCCCTGCCTATTCCATGGGCCCACTGCGAAGCATCAGTAAACGTGCGAAACACTAAGACATCAAAGGCACGAGGCTGGAAGTATAAAGTCAACAGGAGGAGGCGTGCGCTTTATCCTGGGAAAGGGACAAGTGGATTCCTTTCTTCGTTTTTTCATTCTTAAGAGCAGTATGGTTGCACAGCTCTCCTGCTGTGCGTTGCTCCAGTCTCCAAAGGGGCCCTGACGGGATGCAGTGGGCCACGGGTTTCCAGCAGGAAATCCCCTTGTTTGGTGGCTTTCTTAGAAGTCTTAAGTCATTGGGACAGCGGAGGCAATCTCCAGGATGGTTCCAAATAATGACAGAAAGCTCACGATTATTCCCTTTGTGTAGCAAACATCCCTGTGGGTCAGGCAGCTTACATGCATCATCAAATCCTTACAACAATGCACGTGCTCCTGAGGCCAGATCTGAGCACAAAAGCTCAGGCTAAGCCTTAAGCCCTGCTCCCACCCCGCCTTTTTAAATTTTTTATTTTATATCGGAGTATAGTTAATTAACGATGCTGTGCTAATCTCAGGTGTACAGCAAAGTGATTCAGTTACACATATACATGTACCTATTCTTTTCCCATTTAGGTTATTACAGAATAGTGAGCAGAGTTCCCTGTGCTACACAGTAGGTCCTTGTTGGTTATGTATTTTAAATAGAGCAGTGGGTGCATGTCAATCCCACACTCCCAATCTATCCCTCCCCCGCATCCTTC
The DNA here is from genome assembly GCF_003031525.2 of Neophocaena asiaeorientalis asiaeorientalis. Lineage (NCBI taxonomy): Eukaryota > Metazoa > Chordata > Mammalia > Artiodactyla > Phocoenidae > Neophocaena > Neophocaena asiaeorientalis. Next base: position 13,935,303 of record NW_020173666.1, on the reverse strand, counting down.
CTCCCAGTAACCATAATTGCATTCTCTAAGTCTGTGAGCCTGTTTCTGTTCTGTAAATAAGTTCATTTGTATCATTTTTTTTATATTCCATGTATGAGCAATATCATATGATATTTGTCTTTGTCTGACTTACTTCACTAAGTGTGATAATTTGCAGGTCCATCCATGTTGCTGCAAATGGCATTATTTCATTCTTTTTAGCGGCTGAGTCATATTCCATTGTGTATATGGACCGCATCTTCAGTCCTGCTCCCTTTTGACCACCTTCTGTGCCTCCCTACGTTTAGTCCTTGTCATCATGATTCCTTATGTTATAAAGAATGTCCTTGTCAGCTTTGATAGACTTTACCCTTACTCTACAGGTTTAAACTATATAGAAAATAAAAATTCGACTTTGTTTAGATTACACCTGAGAAACACCCAATTATTCATTCACTCATTGATTCAACAAGTTTTCAGAGCCCCTACTGTGTGTGGGCACCACACCAGGCACTGGGGATATAGCAGCTAACAAAACAGAAAACAACTCTGCCTTCACTCAGCTACCTTCTATGATGAAGACAACAGCATAATAAACAAGCACATATAGGGAATGTCAGAAGGTGGTAAGGGCGCAACCAGAGCCGGGAAGGGGGATGAGATGTGCAGGGTGGGAGTCAAGACCACGGTCTTCAATTGAGTGGTGTCCCTCGGCCTCACTGAGGTCTGAGTGGAGGAAGATCTTGAAGGAGAGAGGGCGGCGGCCACATGGTGTGTCTGGCAGGAGATTCCAGGTGCGGGGACCAGGCAGCACGGAGTCCCGGGGGAGGAGCGTGCTTGGCGTATTTAGAAAGGTGAGTGGGACTGAGGACTTGGGGTTCTACTCGGAGAGCAACGGAGGTGTTGGACTGTTCTGAACGCAGAGGTTAAGTTTTAAGACATATTTACATTTTAAAAGGATCGCCCTGACTTCTGTTTTGGGAACTAGGGTGGAACTGAGGGGCCAGTTAGATCATGACAATAGCCCAGATGGAGAAAGAGCTTGGCTAGGATCAGGGTAGAGGCAGTTATTCCGATGTAATAACAAATAGAATTAGCAAACAGGTAAGTTAGGAGACTGCCCTCTATAAAGCAGACTTTTCAATGCAAACAAGAGCATGGTAAGTTCCTTTAACTTACCATGTAGGTTTCAGTTCACAGAAACTTAACCTGTGCACGTCATTCAGCGCACGTTTTTATGTAAGCAAGGGAGACCCATCGTTGTCTTAAGAAGGTTATTGCTAAGGGGTGGGTGAGGGTGGGTGGAGGACGGATGGACTGGGAGTTTGGGGTTAGCAGATGTAAACTGTTGTATAGAGAATGGATAAACAAGGTCCTACTGTATAGCACAGGGAACTAGATTCAATATCCTGATAAATTATAATGAAAAATAATGTATATATATGTATAACTGAATAACTTTGCTGTACACCTGAAGCTAATGCAACATCGTAAATCAACTATACTTCAAGAAAACAAGTTTCTGAAAAAAGGTTATTATCAATCAGTGTAAAACAAACAGGTTTCTCATCCTTGCTTAAAACCCAGCAAGAGTAATGCAAACTTTCTTTTCTAGTTAAATTTTCAACAGGGAAATGTCCCTAGGAAGTCACAATAAACAGAACTGTGGGAAAACACGTCAAAGGTTCCTGCCAGAGTTAAACACATGCACCCACGAGGAAAGGAGCTACTGTCTGTTGAATGTCTCAGAAGTTCAAGGAATTTGCCTTCAAAGTTCTTTCGGACAAAGACGCCTCTGAGCTCACATTCTTTTCTACGGGGTATAATGATGCTTTACAGGGAGGGGAGCCCATTTAGAAGCAGAATAAATACAGGGATTCTTGGGGACAGAGAGACATTGGCGACAAAAGAGAGTTTGCAGCACACGGGGAGCTGCTTTGGGGAGAGGCGGGCACGCGCGGAGTGCACCGCAGACGGGCACGTCTCGTTTAACCTATTACTCATCCTGAACAACCCTTGGGACCATCAGACCTTAGGACAGTGGCGATGCCACGTGGAAATATGCAGCATATATCACTCGAGCTGATTTCTCTTTAATTTAGTAAGTCCATATCATCAACCAAGTTGGAAAACAGTGGACGTGTTAATGGCAAGTAGACTCAGAGTCTGGGATTTCTGTTTTCCTGAGGCTTTTTTCTGCTCAATAAAGTATTTAATGTATTACTACTATTTTTCTCTTTCTGGTCAGTCGTATAAAATGTCCTCCTTTCTTGTAAAACATCAGGATTGGCAGGACCTCAGCGATCAGACCTGTCCCTATTCCTAACTATACTCGTGGAGAAGCGATACCCAGGAGGGGGTAAGCCCCTTGCCCAGTATCACAGATCTGGCAAAGGGTGGGGCAGGGACTGGGAGCCAGGTTCACTGGTGTGCCAGCTCCAGCTCTTCAGCCAATAACTTCAGCAGGGCTGTTGTTCAAAACAAAACAGAACCAAAAACCAAAAAAAAAAAAAAGAGAAAAATCCACATAGAAAACTAACTGAAAATGTATGGCTGACTCTTAATTATGATCTGAAAACTGCATTCACCCCTTTAATACATATTTATTGATGCCTACAACGTGCCAGGCAGGCTGCTAACGTGGGAGTGAATAATGAAGAAGGCAACCACAACCCCTGTTCCAAGGAGCTTACAGTTGAGTGAGGAAGACAGACGATGAAACATGCAATTAAAATGAAGAGCAGTGGTGACCCTGTAGGCGAAGCACGGTGCACTACAAGAGCAAGACAGAGACATTTTTTTAAAATAAATTTATTTATTTACTTATTTTATTTATTTATTTTTGGCTGCGTTGGGTCTTCATTGCTGCACGTGGGCTTTCTCTAGTTGCGGCGAGCGGGGGCTACTCTTCGTTGCAGTGCGCGGGCTTCTCATTGCAGTGGCTTCTCTTGTTACAGAGCACGGGCTCTAGGTGCGTGGGCTTCCGTAGTTGTGGCTCATGGGCTCTACAGAGCAGGCTCAGTAGCTGTGGCGCACGGGCTTAGTTGCTCCGCGGTAGGTGGGATCTTCCCAGACCAGGGCTCGAACCCGTGTCCCCTCCATTGGCAGGTGGATTCTTAACCACTGCGCCATCAGGGAAGCCCGACAGAGAAATTTCAATAACGTGTGTGAACTAACACACCACTGTAAATCAACTATACTTTAATAAAAAATTTTAAAAAGTTAGATCTAAGTAGTCTGTGTGGGGTGAACTGTAAGGTGATGGATGGTAACCAGACTTTGGTGGTGATCCCTGTGTAGTGTACACAGATGTCAAATTATAATGTTGTACACCTGAAACTTACATAATAAAAATGTGTGTGTGCGTGTGAGAGAGAGAGGTGCATTGTGTGTGTGTGTGCGTGTGAGAGAGAGAGAGGTGCATTGTGTGTGTGTGTGTGTGTGAGAGGGGCAGTGTGTGTGTGCGCGTGTGTGTGCGCGTGCGAGACAGGGGGCAGTGTGTGTGCGTGCGCGCGCGCGTGTGTGCCTGTGTCCGCATCTGCCCACCGGCCCCGAGCGAGGATGCTGCCGCCACCCTTGACCCCTCTCACCCGTCCGCCATCACCTTCCGGCCGTCTGATGCTTGTAATTCCCGAGGCTGTCTACCCTCCCCACCCTTAACACCGGCCCGTTCATCTCGGCCTGACTACTGGCCGAGTCTCGCAACTCTCCTCCCGGGATTCAGTCTTGCTTTCTTCAATTCTCTTCCTCTGCAGATGGATCTGCCTAAAGTGCAACTCTGACCATGTGAGCCCGCTGCTTCAAAATCCGTCATGGCTCCCCATTGGCTAAGCATAAAGTCCGAGTTCATTAACACAGCCACGAAGCCTCCCTGAGTCGGCCCAGCCTCTACTTCTCCAACGTCCTCCCTTGCCTCCTGCTGTCCGTCACTGCATACGCCAACCGTTCATACTTCCCGCGAGGGCAGCAGGCTCTTTAAGGCATCTGTGTTGTCACTCATGTCTCTGCTGCGACTGCCACCCCCTGCCACACGCTCTCCCCGCCTTGCTGAGGGTCCTCCTCTCTGACTCCATTCGGGTATCCTACCTCAGGGAAGCTTCCCTGGTGCCCCTCCCGTCACCCCGCCAGCTACTTGCTGCTTCTCCGTGTTCACCTGGTACCCTGGGCACATCCTAAAAGTCACGTTCCACGTTAAATTATCATCACGTGTCTATGGCTGTCTCCCTCCAGCATCTGACAAGGATGGCCTCGCTCAGCTGGGCAAGCTTAGCACCTTGCACAGGCCTGACCCACGGCAAGACGTCAATGCATGTTTGTTTAATGAAAGAATGGTGATTGCAGGTCTTACATGTGGGTAATTCTCAACCCAGCAATCAAAAGTTATTATATGTGGAAGTGAAATGACGGAGCTTTGCTTTTCCCTGAAAAGGAATAATTGATTTAAGCTTCCTGAAGATTACTGATTTTGGCAAGACAGATAATAATAATATCTAAACTTGTCTGTATTTTCAAAATACGATGGTCCACACTGTTTTGTTGCCAAAGAAATATAAAATCATTATATACGCTGGTGAATTATTTTAAGTGTTACAAAATACCACAACACTAGTCCTGAGTCATAGCCTAACTCGTTTCTAGAATAGTCTGAGGTAAACAAACTGGGAGGAGACCAGCACCTGGGCAGGGTTCCGTGGGTGGCACGGCCTGGTGATGTCACCATTCAAAATAGCAGATTACCAAAATGGCACGCATTTACCTTCAAATACCTATGCTTTCTCCTAAAAGATTGACCTATCTTCAAAATTAGTTACTATTCTGTAAACACTGATGGGAAATTTAAGGAGGTCTTTGGAAGAAGAGAAGCCTCAGTAAGTGTTGGGAGGGAAAAGAGAGGTTAGCCAGATTTTATAAATGATTACCAAAGACAGCAAACTACCTATGCATAATCTAGAATGTTTATAAATGAAAATTGACTGTACTTCTCTAACTACATAGAATCTGAACTCTGAACTTCAAATTACAAACTACACAATCACTATGACAGAGTTTGTAGCCTTTTTTTTGGTGGGGGGGGGACAAGGAAAGCATTTTGTCATGAAAACCACCAGCCCATCCCTACCAATGCAAACATATATCCCCAGTTTCTTAATATAGCACACATGCTTTAGTTTTAGCACAGCGAGTGTTTGGAGGATTTTTTTTTCCAGTTGTGTTTATTTATAATATGGGTGTGGAGTAAAATATCACATCACAACACCTTATATACTTCCACGCAAGCCGTCCTTTTCTGCCCAGAGCTATTTCTACATTCCTCCTCAACCTCAAATTTAAAAAGTGTATCCTGTCAAATTGTGATAAATTGTTACCTGCATGGCAAAGAACTTGCTAACTAGAAGTAACTTCAGTCTTCTCAAAGTACATCCTTTAAGTAACAAATTGAATCTACACTTTGTACTTCCGTAACCTTGTGGCATGTGGGATCTTCCCGGACCGGGGCACGAACCCGTGTCCCTTGCATCGGCAGGCCGACTCCCAACCACCGCGCCACCAGGGAAGCCCCTCAAAAAACATTTTAAAATGAAATTTTGCTCTTAACTTAAAAAAAATGAAACGGTATAGTTTGGTGCAGAACTCATCTAAAATTAGGTCTTTGGTGAAAAATCTTTCTGCCCATAACACTGAGGCTGTGTGTTTACGTGTTTGTGTGCACTTGCCTGTGTGTGGTACTTCATAGTCGGAAAATGGTAACTTGGGCTCAAAATTTTTTTTTTTAATTTAAAAAGAGGCCTTTGGTAAAGTTCTTCAACAAACCCTAAAATATAAATGTTTGTTGGAATGCTTTTAAGAAAATGTACACATAGTAAATAATCAGTTTTTTCATAAATGCAAAACTTCAAAAAGTATACAAAATATAATCAAGCAAAATGAATCTGACCTTTCATATCTAGAATAAAAGCATTTAAAAATGTTTTGTGAAACCTTAATATGTGTTCTTTTTCAGTTACTGCTTATCTTGTGCTCTTTTGAATCTAACTGATTTCTAGATCTTCCCTTGCTGTTTTGTTTCCACCTACCTAGGGTTTTGCTGTGTGGTGAGATGGTCCTTTTGTTTTAAGGAAAGGGGGTAAAAACCCAGGTAAATATATGTGTTGTAGTAACAGTACGTGAGATGAGTGAGTGAAGAGATATTTTCAGTATAATTTTAGCTATAATGAGCTTATCTGTTAGTTACTTGGCCAAGATCATTATATTACAAAAATAAATATTTTATGTTATTTTGTTAGTATATTTCTTACAAACAAAATACACAAATAACTAAGGGGCAAAGATGGAGGGCTTATGGACATGCCACTGTAGGTATAATGACAGCATAATTAGAAACTTTACTTATATTCCTAACGAATAGAATAGACCATGATTGACCCATAAGTGTGCCTTTCCAGTTTACTTAGTCCTGTATCTGTGAATCAACATCCTTCCTGAAATTAAATTAACTTAATAATAATGTAATTGGCCAGAAGACCACCATTAGAAGCAACTGTAAAAGTATCTCTTAGGGGCTTCCCTGGTGGCGCAGTGGTTGAGGGTCCGCCTGCCGATGCAGGGGACGCGGGTTCGTGCCCCGGTCCGGGAAGATCCCACATGCCGCGGAGCGGCTGGGCCCGTGAGCCATGGCCGCTGAGCCTGCGCATCCGGAGCCTGTGCTCCGCAACGGGAGAGGCCGCAACAGTGAGAGGCCCGCGTACCACACACACAAAAAAAGTGTATCTCTTAGATTTAACTCATCATTTTCACAATCCGGCAAACAAAATTAAATCTGTACTTATTTATCCCATAACTATCAGGCAATACCTATCCTACACATTAAGGTATAAAACTGGGAATAATATGACACTTTAAGATGTCTAGATTCCTAAGAAGAATGTAAATGAAGCTTTGAGGTAGTTTTAACACGTGACATAGATTCCTCTCTCTTATTGACTAGAAAAAAAAATTGGTGATGAAAGGGGAAGTGGTTTTGTTAAAGACGTGAACAAAAAATTAAAATATCCTGTTATTTGATCTATAACATTCATATATTAGAAATACTGATAAATATTGTCACCTTCCCCCTGGATATTGGTATGTTGACCCAGGTATAAGAAATCTTTGATCTGTTGGTTTTACAGAGTAAGACATGGTTTGAACATAGACCAGTCAAAATTCTTCCTTTGCTTTGGGAAATTCATTTGTGAGACATCTGATAGATCACATATAGTTTTAATAGTTGCTCAAATGCATACTTAAGGTCACAGAAAATTCTGACATTCCCAACATATTGATAGTTATATTGACCCAAACAGGCAAACTGGTCAATAGCAAATAGTTTATGGCAGTAATGCCTCCAATCTCTTTAATCAGGAGTATAGAAGCAGTTCTCCAGTGGTATTTTCTATGTATGTTCAGAGAATTTGCTGCCCTCAATTCTCTTACTGAAATGGGGGGAAGCAAATCATTGTCAATTGTATTCTAAAGTCTCTTTTATTTATGACCAAAGCCTTCCCTTTAATAACACGGTGCGGGGGGAGGGGGGGGAGACGTGTTAAAATAGAGGTTGTAAAACCAAAATCTACAAAGAAACAGAAGCCTGTATTGAGCACACATAAGAAGAAAATCTTGACAGAACTACTGTTATAAAGCCACATGGAAAAGTAGCCCAGTGAAGACAATAGCAGTGTAAACGATATCTCAATAAACAATCCACATGAGGAACAGCTCAAGCTACGATGATAAAAGAATGATAGAACAAACAAGCAAGGGTGTTAGGTGAGCAGAACAAAGCGATCGCTCATAAATGGCTTCCAGGAAAGCAAACGGGAGCTTTTATAAAGCCACATGGAAAAGTAGCCCAGTGAAGGCAATAGCAGTGTAAACGATATCTCAATAAACAATCCACATGAGGAACAGCTCAAGCTACGATGATAAAAGAATGATAGAACAAACAAGCAAGGGTGTTAGGTGAGCAGAACAAAGCGATCGCTCATAAATGGCTTCCAGGAAAGCAAACGGGAGCTTTTATAAAGAGACAGGAAAAGGGAAAACAAACTGGTATAATTTGCTGCACCTTCTAATTCTAATGAAAACATCTTTCAGTTTTGCTGCAGAGAAGAGGCATAACAGAAGGAGAGCTGGAAGCTGAGGAAATAAATTACAACTGGGAAAAAAGGATTTCGTAAGGATGGGGTAGCCTCTGGGTCCACTCCTCAGAAATCCTCTTTTAATTGGCTGGCGGCAAAGTGATGCTTACTAATACAACATGACAAATAAGTAGAGATAGATTAGATCCCAAAACCAAACGAAGGAGCAAAGGGAAAGAAAAGTGAGGGTCGACACCTACCCAGCGAACTAACTGTTTTCAGGTCGATGTCCTTTTTCAAATTCAGGAGCTGATTATAAAGCAGTTAGCACAATGGCTACAAGCTTGGTTCATTTCAGTGACATAATTTCATGGCTTTTCTAATAGAATTGCCACCAAAATCCTTGGTGGCAGGTTTCAGACATTCAACCCAGAGTACCCTGATTCTCTCAGTCATGAGACCCACTGCTCAGCCCAGCTTCCCTAATACCCGCAACACCCAACTCCAGCGATGGCCCTTAAGGAGCTCTGGTTGGGTTCCCATTCCTCTGCCTAGAAGACGATTTCTTCCATCCTCATGCCCTCAATCCACCATCTCTACCGTTCTTCCTTGATCAGATCTCAGCAAGAGAGCTGGAATCTAGAAACAGCTCTGGAAGTCTCTCCCGACCACCCTACCCTCCACCAATTCCGGGTTCAATACCTCCTGTGGACGCCTGTAACCCCCCATGCTCCCCCATCATGGGCTTTATCACAGAGGCGTGTAACTGCCTCTGTCTTCATCTGTATCCCTCACTTACCTGTAAGCTTGGGGTGGGCAATGACCATGCTTGCCTATTTATCATTTTTGTTTCATCCCAAGGCCCAAGACATTGGTACACAATCCATACACATTTGTTGCATGATTACATGAAAACATAACCAATATTTTATTGCCTTGCATTAAAATCTTTACTTTTCTAATGACTTTTGATTTCTAATGTAAAGTATTGGGTTGGTCAAAAAGTTTGTTGGGTTTTAAGTAAAAACAAAGGACACATTGTTTCATTTTCACCAGGAGCTTCACTGAACAATGTATTCATTACCCGAATGAACTTTTTGGCCAGCCCAATATTTATAATGTAAATATAAATATTGCTTTCAAAAGGCAAAATTTCCCAATTATTATTACTATTTTTTTTTTAGTTGGAAGTTGGCATGTTTACTTATTCCAACGTAATCAATTCTTTCCTTATGTGACTGAACCAAGGAAGAGAGCTGTCCTAACCAGTGAAGTCCCAGAGGGGTCAAGGAAGAGCTTCTATGGCTTTCTTGGGTGACGTCCCATGGGAAGACTCCAAAGGTACAGAGATGGTTTGGGAGCTGGGAGATAGGCCTTGACACCCCTCTAGTGGGGTGATACCTTCTAGTGAGGCTTCTAGATGAGGGTACAGATTTCAGCCTATCGGCCAGTGTTCCTTATACAAAACGGTTTTCGTATTTTCTTGAAAGGGGAAGAAAATGTGAAAGGTGAAGAAAAGTATGAAGGAGACTCATACCTAATGTGGGTTTTTTCTGTTTTTTTTTTTACTATCACATTAACTATGCATAAAAGTAATAGTTGGTTCTCCCTTGCCTCCATGATTTTCATCTGTGTGTGTGTGTGTGTGCGTGTGTGCGTGTGTGTGGGCTGGGAAGACAATTAAAATCTTTTGTTTACAGTTTAAAGAAAACACAACAACCCAGAACCTCTACTATTAAGGATTCTGCATTCTTCCTTATTGACGATTATTTCAAATCAAGGGCTGAAGCTGGTGCCTATGTAGATTTCAGGAGAAAGTTTCCCTAAGGGGTGACAGGTAGAAACCATTCACTAATTAATTCTGATTATTCAGTTTATTAATGATGATGGCATTAAGAATTAGGCTGCTAAATGCCTTACTGAGGATTTAGAAGGCAACAGGTGAGTTCTCAGAAGAGTCAGGACAAGCTATTCATGATATGAGCAATGGGAAGTAGCAGAGGGAGAATGGATTTTGGGAGCAGATAAAACTGTAACCTAAACTAGCTCCTTCGTCTCTCTGAGCCTCATTCTACTCATCTCTAAAATTGTGGTCATAATGTTCTATTTTACTGGGCGTTGTGAGCTCTAGAGATATGACATGAAAATACAGGGTGCTTGGCAGCCACACAATAAATGGTAGCCATTATTTCCAATTTCAGTCTGAGGATTTAGCAGGTAGACGAGAAGCCTGCTACAGGTACAATACATATCTGTTTCCCAATAAGTCATTTCACAAAGGTGCTCATGCTGGCCTTATGCAAAAACAGAAACATGAAGTGAAATTATAGCATGTTAAGTTTCTGTATCTGAAAATTCCGGATGGATAGATCACTTTCCACTCTAAGACTGGTTTCTAGGGGCATGTCACAAGGCCCCGACATTGGCTCAGCTCTACTCAGTGCTTTTATCAGTGACTCGGAAGTGGAACAACATTGGGAGGTATAGGTAATAGTTTTACAAACCAGTCAGAATATAAAAGTTTGCAACAGACTATTAAGAAGAAATCTAGCAGATATAATGTCAAGGGCTTCCCTGGTGGTGCAGTGGTTAAGAATCCGCCTGCCAATGCAGGGGACACGGGTTCGAGCCCTGGTCCGGGAAGATCCCACATGCCACAGAGCAACTAAGCCCGTGTGCCACAACTACTGAGCCTGCAGGCTGCAACTACTGAAGCCTGTGCTCCACAACAAGAGAAGCCACTGCAGTGAGAAGCCCACCTGCCGCAACTACAGAAAGCCACCGCGTGGCGACAAAGACCCAACGCCGCCAAAAATAAAAAAAAAAAAAAGAAATGTCAAGTCTCTGCTAATCAGGAAAATCCAATTTCAATAATAATAAGAAAAAGTACATGTGTGTGTATATTAAGAAACACAACAATCAAATATAACGTGTTCATTGATTGGCTCTAAAAGTTAGGAACAACCGTAGAAATCATTTTGAGGACAATTATGGACATCGGAATATAGACAGGGTATTAAGTAATAGGGAATTACTTTTAGTTTTCAAAAGTATGTGGAAAGGGTATTATGGTTATATAAAAGAATATCCTTATTTTCTGGGGTAAAATGTCAAAATATGTGTGTGTGTATATATATATATATATGTACATAAAATACGTACACATATATAAATTGTTCATACATATATATACACATACATTACAACATTTCAGTGTTATATATTACTAACAATTTTAAAGTAAAATAATATTCACATATGTGTGTGTATAACGAAGACAACGAAAAATTCTCAGAACTGAAGGACATGGCTTTGTATGTTGAAACGGCCCACTCGAAACACAAACCCATGTGAATGGACATTTTAACAAAGTATTCAAATACTGGGGATAAAGAAAATATTCTACAAATTACCAGAGAGAAAACACAGTCTACGTGGGAAGCATAAAGAATGAGAATGATATCAAATATCTCAACAGCAACACTGGGAACTAGAAAACAATTCTGGGGAAAAATGAACGTTTTACCCAGACAAACTGTCAATTAGGTGCAAAAGTAGAGTTAAGACATTTTCAGACGTGGAAGATATTAAAAGATTTATTTGTGTCAACTGATTTTCCATGAGGGAGCCAAGTCCATTCAATTAGGAAGAACAGTCTCTTCAACAAATGGTGCAGGGGCAGGTGGATATCCACATGCAGAAAGATGAAGTTGGACTCCTACCTCACCCAATACATGAAAATTAACTTGAAATGTACAAACAAGCTAAATAGATGACCTAAAGCCATAAACCTTTTAGAAGACAACATAAGGGTAAATCTTCATGACCTTGAATTTGACAAAGAATTCTTAGATATGACACTAAAAGCACAAGCAACAAAAGAAAAATAGATAAATTGGACTTATTCAACATTAAAAACTGTTGTGCATCAAAGGACATAATCAACAGTAAAAAGCAACCCACAGAATGGGAGAAAATATTTGCAAATCATATATCTGATAAAGGTCTAGTATCCAGAATATATGAAGAGCTTTTACATCTCAACAACAGAAAGACAAACAGCCTAATTTTTAAAATGGGCACAGAATTTGAATAGACATTTCTCCAAAGAAGATATACAAATGACTCACAAGTACATGAAATGATGCTCTACATCATTAGTCATGAAAGAAATGCAAATCAAAACTGCAATGAAATACTACTTCACACCCATCAAGATATCTATACTTTAATAAAATGGAAAATAACAAGTGTGAGTAAGGATATGGAGAAACTGGAACTATTGTTCATTGCCAGTAGGAATATAAAATGGCTCAACAGAAAACAGTTGTCAGTTCCTCAAAATGTTAAATATAGAATTACCATATGTCTCGGGCTTCCCTGGTGGCGCAGTGGTTAAGAATCCACCTGCCAATGCAGAGGACACGGGTTCGAGCCCTGCTCCAGGAAGATCCCACATGCCGCGGAGCAACTAAGCCCGTGCACCACAACTACTGAGCCTGTGCTCTAGAGCCCGTGGGCCGCAACTACTGAGTCCGAGTGCCACAGCTACTGAAGCCTCTGTGCCTAGAGCCTGTGCTCCACAACAAGAGAAGCCACCGCAATGAGAAGCCCATGCACCGCAATGAAGAGTAGCCCCCGCTCGCTGCAACTAGAGAAAGCCCGCGCGCAGCAACGAAGACCCAACGCAGCCAGAAAATAAAAATAAATAAATTAAAAAAAAAAAAAAGAATTACCATATGCCTCAGCAATTCCACTCTTAGATATGTTCCCTAAAGAATTGACAACAGGTACTCAAATACTTGTACACAAATGTTCATAGCAGCACTGTTAACAAAAGTCAAAATATGGAAGCAAACCCAAGTGTTCATCAGTGGATAAATGAATAAACATTGTGGCCTATACACACAATGGAATATTATTCAGTCATAAAAAGGAATGAAGTATTGATATAGGCTACTACATGGTTGAACCTGGCAAACTTTGTGCTGAGTGGTTGCCCCAGGCTGGAGGAGGGGAAAATGGGAAGTAACTGCTAAATAGGTATGGTATTTAATTTGGGAGCTATGAAAATGTCTTGCAACTAGACAGAGGGCGTGGTTATACAACATTAGGAATGTACTAAATGATTACGAATTGTTCACTTAAGATGATTCATTTTGTTATGTGAATTTAACCTCAATTTTTAAAAAGTTCCATGTATCTTTTCTAAGGATGATACCAGAAAATTTGCTCCAGCAAAATGAGGAAGTAATACATTTTTTAAAATGTGGGACTCAAGAAACAGGGGATCAAATATCAAAGAGGCAGAGGGACCTGCAGGATGACAGTAGATGGAGATCACATGACAACTGTGCAGCAGGCCTGTCGCACATCCACCTAGCCCAGGTTGGAACAGGGTAGAAGGTTCCAGAGGAGAGGTCGCTAAGAAAATTGCTAGACTGTCTAATGGATTTGGACATACATAAAAGATTTGCAAAACTGGTAGAGAATTTGGAGTGGAATTTGTGAAAGTAGATAAAATGCTTTCAAAAATGGCAATTATTAATTCCAGGGGAAAATGTAAAAGTATGTTACATGACTCAGTTATGAATAGCATTTCATAGTCATTAAAAATATGAGCATTGAATATTTACATAACTAAAGAAAAAGGATGTGTGCGTGTGTGTGTGTGTGTGTGTGTGTGTGATGTGATGTGATGTTGACAGGTGCACTAAAAAGAATTAAATCCTAATATTCCAGAGTGGGAAGTCAATAGATAATGATTAAAACTGAATAAAATCAAGAAGTACCAGGACCAGAATGTTATTTAGAGATTTGAAGGTAAATAAAAATAGAATCAGTTTAAGGAGTTCAAAGTGGTGGCCTCTGGGGAGGGAAATGCAGGCACTTCACAGAACTTTTTGACTCTCTAAACTACGTGCAGAGGTTGATTAAAAAGCTAAATTAAGTCAAAAGAATTTTAGAATGCCAAATCGACGGGAGGGGTACTTACTAAGTTATGATAGTGCTGTGCGGGCTTGGGTTATGGGCTGGGGAGAATAGAGAGGATTTCATCTTTTTTTTTTTTTTTTAAGAATAATGCTAAAATGATGACATGTTCAGTTGTTAATTCCAAGTTGTGGGAAAGTTGGTAAATTGCTTCAGTATTTGTTCAATCTGCATTTTTCCATATAGTTCCATTTCTTAAATTAACACAACACGATGAACTGTATGGTCAGTTACACAGGTGAGGAGGGGAGAGCCAGCTTCAGGGCAGTTTACACGCAGGATAGATGAGCTGCTAGTTTAAAATGAAGTGTCTTTTAACAAATGACTGTTTGCAGAATTAATAGGAATAAGGCGCCCCGATCAAGGGATGCATAATAATGGACCCACAGGGCTCTGTCTTAGTTCTCTGGACCACACCTAGAGGGTACAGTAGGGTCCTTTCTAAAGTGTCACATTTTCTTGAGATGCTGCTGGGGGACACGGGAAGTCCTACAGCACCAGGCAATGCTGGGTCTGGGAACATGGGTGCTGGCTGCAGAAATCTGGAGGACCGTCATCTAGAAGAGGGACTGAGTGATGACCAGCCCAGCACAAGAGTCACTGAAATCATTTGTTGATCACCTTTAAGAGTTGGGTGCTGTGACTGATTAAGTGTCCACTTTCCTAAATCCGGTTTTGTATACTTGTTTTCTACTTTTGTAGGAAAGACGAACTACCAGTAATCAATTCAAAAGAGCAATTTCCAAGGTCCGACCTCCAGGGAATTCAGTTCTGGTCTTGTCCATTTATCAGCACTTTAACTGACTATGACAATCGCTGACAACAACTTAATGCTGGTCCAGCAGCATAAATTGTTACTTTCAGTTTTTTGTTTATGTAAGCACAAAAGCATACACTGTTTTTGTTCTTGTTGCTTACTTCACAGATCTATATAATCCACTTTTTTAAGTTAAAGGAGGTCTTTGTGATGGGCAGTAAAAATATAAACTCAGTACAATGTATAATACACCTTTTTCTTACAAAGGTAGCTATCTACTTACACACACATACACATATATGTCATGTGGGTCAAACTACTAAATGGAATAGAATTTTTAGAAACTGGAATTTTTTGGATTATTAAGTACATTAGCTAGTTTTAGAGTACTAATTTTACTGTACTCATATTAATTTATCGAAGCCTAAACTTCAGAAGAGTGGAGGATAAATGTCAAACTGATCTAAACAAAAAGGTTTCTGCTTTATTCCTTGTTCTGCAAATAAGAGAGAACTGAAGAGAAAAATAGGAAGTCATTCCCCCCCCCCACCCATGACTATGAAGCAACCCACAATTCTGAAAATCAGTGAAAAGGTCATCTCACCTGTAGTTCTACATAACATGAAGCATACACAGAGCACATCAATACTCCTAGTTAAGAACATATAAATCCCCTTTTTACTTAGGATCAATATACCCTACAATAAGCTACTTGTCTTTTAAATGAGTCAATAAAAAAAATAAATTGTTTTGCATGGCTTTCTAGGAACACAGCTACGGCATAAAACAAGGTAAATCTGTAGAAGGAAGATGACAAAGCCACACTGGGCATGTTAAGGGGGCTCCGAATTTCTCTGCTCAGAAATACAGGTATTAGACGCTCTTTGACCATTCTTCTTAACCTAGCCTGTCCCAGTCTCTTCACATGCCCTCAGCAAAAAGATGTTAAAACAGGGAAACGCAGGGGCCTGCCCTCCTCCGAAACATCTCCTACCCCGGCCAGTTTCGAAATTCCAGGTTCAGTGTCTGGAGCACCAGGGTTATGCATCACCACTCGTGGAAAGTGAAAATTCCACCCCTCCTCTTCCACACAGATTGTCAACCGCGCCACCCCCAAACTCCAGGACCTGGCGGGCCACGCGCTAGAAAACCGCAGCCCAGGATCGAGGCGGAGGGGTTCCCTACCTTTGCTCCCCGCCTGCGCATCCTTCCCCCGGACGGGTCCTGGCTCCCGCCGCCCGGGCCCTGGCCGCGAGGCCGCCGCCGCCCGGTGACTTTGCCGGAATGCAGGCAGCTGCCGCCTTGGCCAGCATCTCCAGTGTTCCTATCCGAGGCAGAAATCATCCACGGGAATTGGCCACGTGCCCTCACCAGCTCCCGCCCCTGCCTTAGAATTCTTCTCTCCCTTGCAGCCCGAGTCTGCAGCCTCAGAAGAGAATGAACCCATCTGCTGGTGGAGTCACTGAGGATAAAAACCTGCGACAGGTTTGGTGACCTGGGGATTCCCTCCTGGGGGCGCGGGCGCTCAACCTCCGCGGCAGAAAAGGCTGGGGTCTGCTGCCCCCTGCCGGCCGCTATCGGTATCCGCTTCTATTTAACTGGCTCCTAAGTTCTCCGCCAAGCCTAGCGCTTCAAAGGCATGGCTGAAAATAAAGGTTGTTTGCGCTTCTGCGGGTTAGTGAAGTCTTAACTGCGTCAGAGCTATTGCTTTGAGGCGCTGGGATCGCCCAAGGGGAGGCAGTTTCAGCGTTGCTGGAAACCCCAAGCTCTTGCATGAAGCCAACTTTCCACATTAAGCATGTAACATAATCTACTTTATCTCCTACGGTTTGCCCATCTCTACAAAGGAGCAAGCCTCTGCAGAATCAGGCTTTGTGAAAAGTTTTCTTAGGAGAAGAAAGCGGTGGATGTCCTGATTCTTTGCCTGTTGTTGACTGCATCGAAAGCTGATGCCCTTAAAGGCATTTATGGATGAAAAATCAATAAAGAGAGAGACCAAAAAGGGGAGGTTTCGCTCAATTTCATCTACTTGAGCACCAACACACCCTCTGCAGGTTTGGGGACATACAATGGAAATACAACGGGCAATACAATGTCCTGGAGTTTAACCTCTGCTTGGTGACGTTCATCCTAAAAACAGAAAGCGAGAACTCTGCACGGTTCAGCGGCAAGCTCAATGCAAGACACTGAAATGTGCAAACGCAGGCAGAGAGCCCCTGGACAGCGGTCCAAGGATGAGCACCCCGCTCGTGCCCGTCCAGGCAGCACACTTCAGACTCTGGACTCTGGTTTGAATTTTGCTCTTTCTACCAGTGCTTGGCCTTGCCTCATTGTTGGGGCTTCCAGGGTGATAACAGTTCTGCAGTTGCAGTAGGTGCTCGCTAAATGCTCATTCTGAGTGCTGCAGTTGATGACACTGGCAATGATAGGAAGCTGAAGGGCCTGACCCTGGCATTGGATGCCCCGTCCATCCCTGCCCCATCCGGCCTCATAATTGTGTGACGCTTGGCCAGTTATGGAACCTCTCCTCCTTTCTCACATCAGTAAAATGTGAATGATGATAATAGTAGCTCCCCCTTAGGGCCATGAGGAGGAGTACGTAAAGTCCTACGGACAGGGCCTCGTACGCAGCCATTTCCCAATCAAGTGTAGCTAATATTTTTGTTGTTGTCGCTATTCCTTCTCCCCAGAAGAAATTTGCAAGGCAGTAGTTAAAAGCAGTCACTTGGGACTCAGATACTTGGGATCCTCTCCATTGGCATAACTTTGGGCGGGTGAGGTCCAATTTCCTGATATATAAGATGGCAATGATAATGGAGACAAAGCTGCTGGTTATACAGCATGATACGGAGTTTTACTGTACTTCACTCATCATGCCGTTCGTGCCGGGCACAGAGTGGACAAGCCTGCAAAATACGGTAGCTGGAAGTAAAAAACTGCCCCTGAGCTAATAATATCTTTACCTTATTTCACTTTTCCACTCATTTGCTTATCAGCAGGTTCTTAGTGAATCTCCCGCCCACGTCTGAACCCTGTGATTCCTCCCCACGAAGGCGTGGCAGTCGGCAGCTCTTTGTTTCAGGCAGAGTGTCTCTCTCCTGCAGTGTCTGACAAGCAGTAATTTCCAAAGAAGGGTCCCCCAGGACTTTCCATGGGATTCCTGCTAATTTTGGCCTGGGTAGGTGGAAAGGCATCTTGAGGAACAAAATGCAGTAACCCTTTAGCTTCCATAGTTATTCAGACGGTGGAACTTGGTTTTGTAAAGTAGGTCAAGTAAGACTGAACAATGTTTATAATAATCCGTCACTCCTTGGGTGACGGGGGAGGGTTCTGAAAGGAACTGAGGTAGAGAACCTGGCAGGAGGCTTGTAGTGAGGTATAGCTTGGCTAACCCTTGCCTATGTAGCCTTTTAGAACTATATCCATCCAACTCATTGAACTGGAATCTCAACTTAGCAGATATCTTTTTCCCTTTGGCCACTCTCAGGGGACTCAGGAAACCAGGTGGGAATGATTCAGAAAAGGGTTTTGTAAAATCCAGGGGATTACTTTCTGTTGCCATGGAAGTCAAATGACCCTAGAAAAGGAAAACCTCCTCTTCTCCACAAATGGCAGCCTTTTCTTTCTCAAGAAGCCTGGAGCTCGCTGAGTCTGTGGTGCACTCTGCCTTCAGTGGCACGTCACGCTCTTTAAGTTAAAATCCACAAAATTAATTGCATATTTAATAAGCAATCAACCCTCTCCCCCCAGCCCCAGTCATCTGGCCCCAATCTGATTTTCCACTTTTTTAAAATAAATTTATTTATTTTTGGCTGCGTTGGGTCTTCGTTGCTGCGTGAGGGCTTTCTCTAGTTTTGGCGAGCAGGGGCTACTCTTCCTTGTGGTGGCTTCTCTTGTTGCGGAGCATGGGCTCTAGGTGTGCGGGCTTCAGTAGTTGTGGCTCACGGGCTTCAGTAGTTGTGGCACACGGGCTCAGTAGTTGTGGCTCGCGGGCTCTAGAGCGCAGGCTCAGTAGTTGTGGCGCACGGGCTTAGTTGCTCCGCGGCATGTGGGATCTTCCCAGACCAGGGCTCGAACCCGTGTCCTCTATATTGGCAGGTGGATTATTAACCACTGCACCACCAGGAAGACCCTTCTCACCTGCTTCTTTTGGTCCAGTCAGGGGTTGCAAACTCAGATGTCTCCAAGCGCCAGGCAGGTGAACTGAATTCTTGGTGACAGAGCCAGATATGATATTCTTAAAACACAGTCATCAGCAAACGGAATCACTGTCACTCAGCACTGTCACTCCTGCCAAGCATACAAAGCCAAGTTCACTGTCCCTCTCTCCTCTGAGCTCCCGCCACTCTCTCCACTCGGATTTAGCCAGAGCAGTCCAAGGCATTCAATACATAGCCAGGTGGGGCCAGTGTCCCTCCAACCATCAGAGACGGGCGATGTTTCCAGCAGGGGTGAAGGTGCTGGAAGCCAAATAATTGGCCTGTGCACTGGGATAGGGCGCCCACGAGAACTTGATCAAACCAGGTCACAGCTCATCCTCCTGAGACGCTGGAGGGGCCGCCAGGCTCCAGGGTCCAGACCGCACCTCTGGGCAGCCAGCCCCTGGTGTTCTGTTCCATCCCTCTGTGAATCTCCTCAGGCGCTGGTCCTAGACTGCCCTACTTCCTCCGTCTCCAGTATCCCAACCCGCCCCCGGCCGTGCTCTGAAGATGAACACACCTTCTGCTCTGGGGAGGAAACAGACCCTGAAGGAAACTCCCTCGGCTTCCTGCCTGGGGGACAGCAAGCTTCCCGCTGCTGGATCAGGGCTCTCCTCCCTCTGGCGCTTGTCTCCCGGGCCCCCTTCCCCGCCGCCCCTGCCATCTATCAGCGGGTGCTTTGCAGCTGTGGCCTCTCTTCTCCTCCCTCCATGCTGCTGACCCCCTTGCTGCTACGGTCAAGGAACATTTTCAGTCTTTATCTTTGTACAGTGAGGTTTTGGTTGAGTAGAAAGGGAGCTCAGACGGTGCTGATGAACAGAGTTCAGGTGTCCCCCGACGGATGCTCCGTCTGGGTTGAATGCTGCTACGAAGTTGGGAGAACCCTCCACCTCCCCTCACTGACCTGGGTACAGAGGATGCAGATACTCTGATGCCTGCTGAGGCGCGGGGATATAAAGGGGTGAAGGATTTGTGGGAAACCACCCAGACTTCCCGAGAGAAAATGTACAGTTAAGGGAAAAAGGCCCTTACACACAGAGGTCTACCCAACACCATGACGTCAGGTGGGACGGACTACTGGTTTGAGACAGAATATGGGGCTAATTCGAGAAATCCATTCCAACCCTGACGTCACTGTGCAAAAAGCACACTTCTGTATGCTTTGTGGAAGAAGGATTGCGTGACTATGACAATTCAAGATTGCAACAGTTTGGACCCCCAAGCAACTTTGTGTTGTTATAGCCCTGATTGAACATAATGGGGAGGATATCCTCCCACTTAACAAAAGCTGCCCTTTCTGAGTACAAGGACAGATTGGAGCTTATTGGGTGAGGGGGCCACCCAGAATAAACAAGTCCCTTTACGTAGCAAAGACACAGTGATGTCGGAGCGTTCTGACACCACTAGCAGAGGTGGTGGAGGAAGACGAATCTCTGGCTTGACCTTCAGTAGAAGCTGCTTGGGCAAACTCCAAGGATTTGATCTGTGTTAAGGTAGGAGAAGGAAGAGGTTTTAGGGAAGCACTGTTGAGAAGCTATAGAAAAGGCTGAATTAGGGAACACACGTGAATAGATGGAGATACAGAGAAATGACTAAAGCTTAAGCGGCAGGGCTCCACCCTTCCACGGGCCGCGTGGCAGACGGTGTTTTCCACGATGGCAGCAACAGGACGGCCCATCATGCATGATCTTCCCACAGTGTGAGGACACACTCCTCCCACCGAAAGGTGGGGTCTATGTGTCCTCTCTGGAGGTCTGAGCAAGCCTGTGATTATGGTGGGGGTGATGCTTGTGACTTTCCAGGCTTGGTCGTAAAGGAGATAGGAACCCAGCTGCTATACTTCCAGAAAGCCCAGGATACCTGGAGAGGCCACAGGTGCTCTAGCCCACATGCGACCTGAGGTCCCAGCGACAGGCAGTATCCACCCTGAGACACGCGAGTGAGGAACCCTTTGAGATGATCCCAGACCCAGTCACCATCTGAACTCGACCTCCCAGGGACCCCGAGTGAGAGAGCCGCCTGGCTGAGCCCAGTCAACCTCCAGAATCTTGTGAGATGATGAAATGATTATTCTTATTTCAAGTCACCGTGTTCTGCGGTGATTCATTCCACAGCAAGAGACACTTCAACAGCCCTTCTGAGGCTCTGGAAGGGTCCTAGTGAAACGGAGCAGGACCCTATGGTCTATGCCCCCCATGTGCTCCGCCTGCCTTTTGTCTGTGGGAAAACTTTAGCCAAAGAATAAGTTTAATCAGAGGAATGAGAAAATGCAGAAACAAAGAAAAACTGTCAAAGGAGACCAAATAATAATAGTTTAGTCATTAAGCAAAGTCAAGGTCCTTTAGTTCCTCCTTAAGGGCTATAGATAATATTCTGAGCCACATCCTGTGAGCTGTCTTGTAGATACTGAAACCCACCAGGTGGAAGACGTCAACTACATGATGACCAGACTGTAGCTGTGACGTAAGCTGCCACAGTTCCAAAAACTGGCCTCAAGGAAATGGGAACAAACCGACCCTGGAACTGAAGATTAACTCTACTTAAAACAGTCAAGATGACGCTGATCAGACCACCTGATGATTCATTTCAAGATGACCGTCAGAGCTGACTGTGCTGTTTCTGCAGGTGGCCCCCTCCCTCTGCCTATAAAAGCTCTTGCCCACCAATTGTCGGTGGGGGGCTGGGGTGAGGGGGGCGGAGCTGGCCTTTGGACAGGCACCTGCCCTTCCCCCTGGTTGCAAGCAACCAAAACAAAGCAGACTTCCCTTTCCACCAACCTGGCCTTCTTACTGGCTTTGGAGCGGCCAGCAGCCAGACGCCACTTTCGGGTACACTAGCAATGTATTCATGTGGTCGTACGCTTTTGTAAAATTTGCAAAATAAAATATTTTAGACAAAATTGGCTAAAACCTCTGTTTCTTTCCACACTGACCTTCCCTCCATCTCTTTAGGTTAAATGGCACTGGAGTGGGCATGGGCATTTTTGGGATTCAGCTAAAGGTGAATTGAGTTTGGGTTCGGTGGGATGCATTTATGGGGCATGGATTCATTCCTGCGTGAGTTACTGCTGGCCGTCCCAGTGCAAAATGGCTTCCAGAACATTCCTAATATCCACCGTGCTGACTGACCTGACAGGAATGGGCAGGACCATGGACTGAATCAGGATAATGTGATGTGATATGTGGATGTGAAATGTACTGAGCTAGAAGAGAGTCTTGGGAAGTATTCCAAATCTTACAGCTCATACGTAACAGCAGTTTGATGGAAGTTTCCCTAAATTTGACAACAATCCTTACAAGCTGTCTTTCATTATCAATAATAAGATATGAAGCTGAAAGTTTTTAAATCTACCAATAAGAAAATGGTAGAGAAAGAATGAATTATTTTTCTCTTCTCGCGTAGAACATGACGTTACCAAATCATTGTTATATGGAGATTCAATCAAAGGACATGCAGCCAAACATGTTGGGGCAAAAGTATTACAGAGGTGGGTCAGGAATCTGTTGAATAAAATACGCTATTTTCCTGGGTTTCATATATATTTGGCGGGAGTGGTGGGCAGAGTAGACTTTGTGAGGAGCCTGGGCCATTGAGATTTGGCTGAGTAAGGTGTTGTGACCTCATTTGTTCTCACCTGCTGGGACACACAGGTACATCTCACTTGAATTCTCAGAAGCATTTGGGCACTGCTGACCACTCCCACCTTCAAAAAAAGTCTCACTTTCCTTGGCTTCTTTGAACCCCTACTGGCAGTTCCCTCCAGCTAACTGTTCGTCACCTCAAAAGACTTCCCTTGAACACTCCCTCACATGCCATGCAAAAATAAACTCAAAATGGCTTAAAGACTTAAATAGAAGACATGACACCATAAAACTCCTAGAAGAGAAAATTGGCAAAACTTTCTCTGACATAAGTCGTGGCAATGTTTTCTTAGGTCAGTCTTCCAAGGCAAAAGGAACAAACTCAAAATAAACAAATGGGACCTAATTAAACCTAAACCTAATTAAATGTAAACGTTTTTGCATAGCAAAGGAAACCATAAGCAAAATGAAAAGACAACCTACAGACTGGGAGAAAATGTTTGCAAATGATGCGACTGACAAGGGCTTAATTTCCAAAATATACAAGCAGCTTATAAAACTCAATAACAAAAAAACAACCAACCCAATCAAAAATGGGCAGAAGACCTAAATAGACATTTCTCCAAATAAGACACACAGATGGCCAATAGGCACATGAAAAGATGCTCAACATAGATAATTATTAGGGGAATGCAAATCAAAACTACAATGAGAGGGCGAGACCTTCAAGATGGCAGAGGAGTAAGACGTGGAGATCACCTTCCTCTCCACAAATACATCAGAAATACATCTACATGTGGAACAACTCCTACAGAACACCTACTGAACGCTGGCAGAAAACCTTAGACTTCCCGAAAGTCGTGCGGCTGACAGGGTCTTGGTGCTCCAGCCAGGTGTCAGGCCTGTGCCTCTGAGGTGAGAGAGCCAAGTTAGGACATTGGTCCACCAGAGACCTCCCGGCTCCACATAATATCAAATGGCGAAAGCTCTCCCAGAGATCTCCATCTCAACATCAGCACCCAGCTTCACTCAACGACCAGCAAGCTACAGTGCTGGACATCCTATGCCAAACAACTAGCAAGGTAGGAATACAACCCCACCCATTAGCAGAGGGGCTGCCTAAAATCATAATAAGGTCACAGACACCCCAAAATCTACTACTGGACATGGTCCTGCACACCAGAAAGACAAGATCCAGCCTCATCCACCAGAACACAGGCACCAGTCCCCTCCATCAGGAAGCCTACACAACCCACTGAACCAACCTTAGCCACTGTGGGCAGACACCAAAAACAGTGGGAACTATGAACCTGCAGCCTGAGGAAAGGAGACCTCAAACACAGTAAGTTAAGCAAAATAAGATGACAGAGAAACACACAGCAGATGAAGGAGCAAGGTAAAAACCCACCAGACCAAACAAATGCAGAGGAAATAGGCAGTCTACCTGAAAAAGAATTCAGAGTAATGATAGTAAAGATTATCCAAAATCTTGGAAGTAGAATAGAGAAAATACAAGAAACGTTTAACAAGGACCTAGAAGAACTAAAGAGCAAACAAACAATGATGAACAACACAATAAATGAAATTTTAAATCTCTAGAAGGAATCAGTAGCAGAATAACTGAGAAGAAGAATGGATAAGTGACCTGGAAGATAAAATAGTGGAAATAACTACTGCAGAGCAGAATAAATTTAGAAATGAAAAAGGAGAAGTAACAACTGACACTGCAGAAATACACAGGATCATGAGAGATTACTACAAGCAACTATATGCCAATAAAATGGACAACCTGGAAGAAATGGACAAATTCTTAGAAAAGCACATTGAGTTACTTGTAGTGAGGTGGATGGACCTAGAGTCTGTCATACAGAGTGAAGTAAGTCAGAAAGAGAAAAACAAATACCCTATGCTAATATATATATATGGAATCTAAAAATTAAAAAAATTGAAGAACCTAGGGGCAGGACAGGAATAAAGACACAGATGTGGAGAATGGACTTGAGGACATGGGGAAGGGGAAGGGTAAGCTGGGAGAAAGTGAGAGAGTGGCATGGACATATATACACTACCAAATGTAAAATAGATAGCTAGTGGGAAGCAGCCGCACAGCACAGGGAGATCAGCTTGGTGCTTTGTGATGACCCAGAGGGGTGGGAGGGAGACGCAAGAGGGAGGAGATATGGGGATATATGTATATGTATAGCTGATTCACTTTGTTATAAAGCAGAAACTAACACACCCTTGTAAAGCAATTATACTCCAATAAAGATGTTAAAAAAAAACTACAATGAGGTGTCACCTCACACCGGTCAGAATGGCCATCATCAAAAAGTCTACAAACAATAAATCCTGGAGAGGGTGTGGAGAAAAGGGAACCCTCGTACACTGTTGGTGAGAATGTAAATTGGTAAAGCCACTATGGAGAACAGTATGGAGTTTCCTTAAAAAACTAAAGATAGATCCACCAATCCCAGTCTTGGGCATATATCCAGAGAAAACCATACTTCGAAAAGATACATGCATCCCAGTGTTCACTGCAGCACTATTTACAATAGCCAAGATGTGGAAGCAACCTAAACGTCCATTGACTAAGGAATGGATAAAGAAGATGTAATATATGTGTGTGTGTGTGTGTGTATATATATATATATATATATATAAAATATTTTTTATATATATGGGAATATTACTGAGGCATAAAAAAGGATGAAATAATGCCATCTGCAGCAACATGGATGGGCCTAGAGATTTATCATACTAAGTGAAGTAAGTCAGAATAAGAAAGACAAATATCATATGATACCACTTGTATGTGGAATCTAAAATATGATACAAGTGAACTTATTTACAAAATAGAAACAGACTCACACACAGAAAACAAACTTATGGTTACCAAAGGGGAAAGGGGGAGAGGAATAAATTAGGAGTTTGGGACTAACAGATAAGCACTACTATATATAAAACAGATAAACAACAAGGTCATGCTGTATAGCACAGGGAACTATATTCAATATTTTGTGGGACTTCCCTGGCGGTCCAGTGGTTAAGACTGCGCTTCCAATGCAGGGGGCGTGAGTTCAATCCCTGGTCGGGGAGCTAAAAATCTCACATGCTGTGCGGCAAGGCCAAAAAAATAAAATAAAATTTAAAAAACCTTAAAAAGAGTCTTGTAATAAATTATAATGGAAAAGAATATGAAGAATATATATATTTATTATATATATAATTGAATCACTTTGCTGTACACTAGAAACTAACACAACACTGAGAGAAAAGAAGAAGAAAAAAAGACTTCCCTTGTTCCATCCCAGGTCTTCTTTTCTTCTCTCAGGGTGACCTCATCCACGTCCCTTGTTTCAGTGTTATGTACCTGATTCTACATCTCCAGCCCAAACCTCTTCCCTGGGCCCTAGACCAGGAATCGGCAAGCATTTCCTGCAAAAAGCCAGGTAGTAAATATTTTATGGGCTTGCTGGCCAACATACAGCCTCAGTCACATCTACTCCACCACTCATTTTCACGCACATGCAGCCGTAGCCAACAGTAAATGAACAGGCCAGGCTGTGTGCCAATATAACTTTATTTACAAAACCAGGAGGCTGCCTGATGGGCTACAGTTTGCCAACGCCTGCTCTAGACCCAAATATCCAATTGCCTTCTGGGCAACTGGGGACTTTCACAAGGTCCCAAACATAACACGTCTCCAAGCAAACTCATCTTACTCTTTCCTTCTCAATGAAGATACCGCTCTCTACCATATACCCAAGACATAAATGCCGGCCCCAGCCTTGATTTCACTCACCAGACTCAGTCACAAAATCCTGTCAACTCTCCTTTCTAACCATCTCCCTAATCCGGTCCTGTTTTCTGTCCCCATTGCCTCCTTTCAGACACCTCTCATCTCTCACCTCCTTCCTCCGGGCTTCTTATGATGCCCTCACCACACGTCAGGCAGAAGGATGAGGCCACTCTTCCATTTTTAAAACCCTTCAAGGGTCCCCGCCGTTCTCGCCGCAGTGTCGATGGGATTCGGTCTCTTCATCATTTCCGATTTCAGCCTGAACGACTTTCAATCGCCTGGATGGAACCCTCGCCTCTGCGATTTCGCACATTCTTTCTTGCTGCTCAGAACACACTTCTCCTGCTTCTCACCTCTCCTGCCTGTCATCTAGGGTCGATGTCACTTCCCAGGGAAGCGTGTCCTCACTCCTCCAGCCGAGGGCGTGTCCCTCCGCCCCGGGACGGCCTGGCCCCGCTGCCTCACAGTCCGACTGGCGGACGCGCACCGCCCCCACCCGGTCACGTGGGAAACTCGCGGAGGGCGGGGAGAGTCTCCTCTCGTCCGCTCGGCGCTCAGCGCAGCGCTAGACGCACTGCAGGCATGGAAGAGGCGTCTACTGAAGGATGGTGCCCAGGCTAGTGCGCACCTTCCTTGAAACTCTGCCCGTCCCTCACCCCGCCAACCCCATGCTTCCCTCGGGGAACCTTCGGCCGCCTCCGCCGCCGGAGGCGGGTCTGGCAGCGGATGAGCCGGCGATGAGGAAGGGGTCGTTTCCTGGGGTCCAGGTGTGATGCGGCGGCCTCTGTTGGCTGGTGTCTTACCTGCGTGCAGAGATGGTGGGTCTCCCCGAGCACCCGGGAGGCCCGGGCAGGCCTGGGCTCCTCCAGCCTCTGGATGTCAGGTCGACGTGTAGGAGCGGCTGGTAAGCCGGTGGCGTCAATCAGGCCTGAAGAACTGTCGGGGCTGGGGAGGGGGGCGTGGAGCCGGGGGAGAGGGCCTCTCCCGTCCCACTCACACTACTCGTGAGCTCTCAGAAATCAGCCAGAGGTTGGCTTAGGCTCCCCGATCTAGAAATTCTGTAACTTTTGACTCTCCCTGGGCAAGTTTCTGAAAGGAAAGGAGAAAGGTACGCCACCTTCAGATGAATGAGAACACGGTTCCTAGATGATATGCCCTAATAAACTCACACAGTGAAAGCAATCTGCAAATTGGCATTGAGGGCAAAGATAAACTTGCTATGAACCTTTGCAATGATGAAGGCTTACTTTGAGCCCTTAATAGATGAATTAATTTTGTGCTGTTTTTTTTTTTGAAATGACGTCTTTGCGGGGAAGATTCAGAGACGTTCATGATAAAGAAATGACTTGCTGTATAGTAGAAATTAACAACATTGTAAATTATATTTCAATAAAGTAAATTTTTAAAAAATTTTAAAAAAAGAAACGAGCTGCCTTAGAATGACAGTTCCCAGATGGCAGAGCCTGGGCTGAGAAGAGCTAGGGCTGCAGGAAGGTGGAAAGTCAGTGGGGGAAAGGTGACAGGTGCCGACATCAGGCCAGCAACGCGAGGTCCACGCAATCTCACCTGGGAAGATGTCACATGGCCACAGCTTCCACCTCACCTGCAGGGTGGGTGCAAGTGAGACCAAAGGGGCTTCTACCCCACTCCCCTGGTGAGCTTGGCCTTACCTTGTTTTCAAGGTGCTTGCAAGGAATTCACCACTTCAATGCCAGGAGGGGAGGAAGTAGCTAATTCTTCCCTTCCTGTGGGAACCTGAGTCCTGAGTGGATCTTGGTTGCAGGCCCCATGCTGGGAAGAGC
>NW_020173666.1:13829404-13906853 GCF_003031525.2 Neophocaena asiaeorientalis asiaeorientalis | reverse complement strand
CCCCGCCCCCACAAACGCCCACTACAAGTGCAGCAACAGACTCCATGCATCTCAGGTGCAAAAGTTTCCTGCAGTTCCTTTAAGGGGAGGCTGGGGGAAGGTAGAGATTGTGATTTGTACCTTTTCTCTAATCCTAGAAAAATCTAACACCTACTATTTGGTCAATAAATATTTAATGAATTGAACTCAAGGAGAATACACATCTCAGAATTTATTCAACCTGCTAACACTATACCGAGATGATCTTTTTCTTTATCTCTTTCCTCAGCTTCTGCCATTCTTTCAAATAGAAAATGACTTATATTGAATTAATTGTCTTTACAGCCTTGGGCAAAACCACTGCCCAAACCCTGCCCCCCCCCCCGAGAGTACCAGTGTGGGATTCCTACGTACAATCTAGAATAGTCCGTCACTTTGTGCCTACCCTGCGCCTATGAAGCTGAACCCTGTAGGGCAGTGCCGTAATGGGAGTCTGTATCCATCCACACTGTCTACACCTAAGCAACACATTCCTCTTTCCTCTTCTCTTTACACACGGCAGAATAGGGGGCACAATAGCCAAACACTGCTTTGTGTTTACCTGTGTTGTCGTGATGCTGATGTATTGAGAAGGTGGTGAAGAATACATAGTCAGAAGGCCATTGGAGGGCAGCCTCATTCACAAAATAACATTTGTAGGGGCTTCCCTGGTGGCGCAGTGGTTAAGAATCCGCCTGCCAATGCAGGGGACACGGATTCGATCTTCCCCTGGTCCGGGAAGATCCCACATGCCGTGGAACAGCTAAGCCCGTGCGCCACAACTAGTGAACCTGCGCTCTAGAGCCGCGAGCCACAACTCCTGAGCCCGCATGCTGCAACTACTGAAGCCCGCGTTCCTAGAGCCCGTACTCCGCAACAAGAGAAGCCACTGCAATGAGAAGCCCACGCACCACAAGAAAGAGGAGCCCCGCCTGGCCGCAGCTAGAGAAAGCCTGCACGCAGCAACAAAGACCCAATGCAGCCAAAAATAAAATAAACAAAATAACATTTGTAGAACCAAATATATTCTAGAAGCTTCCAAGAGGAAAGGGGGCAAAATGCATACCACTACCATCCATATCAAAAAAACAAAACAAAACAGGAAAAGGACATTTATGCAGATGTAGAATTTCTGATAGCATTGTTCCTGAGGTGCCTTATCCATGAGGCGGTACTAAAGTATTTTAAGTGGAAGTAAATGTGTAGTGGCAACATCATGTATTACCTGTTTTCTCCCCCAAAGTATTTTCTGAAACACACCAACATAATTCCCCTAAGAGACATTTCAGATACGTTAAGACAAAAAGTCTTCCCAAGACTGATTTCTCAACTTGCTTCCACCTTGTGTCCCATTGAATAAACTGGGCCACTAGGTGAGAGGGAGGGGAGAAAGCTGGGACATGGTGGAAAAACAGGAAATGTGCCAGGTCCTCCCAGCCCCTCATGATGGTGCTACCATCTTGTTCTCCAGCACATTCTGTTCTTGTGAATTCTGCACACAGTACTTCAACCCCAGGCAATTCTGCAGGAGGGTCCATCCAAGACGATCGGTGCCCACCTCTACGTTTTGCTGGTTAATTTATAGAAAGGAATTTCATAGCATGGAGAGAGGAGTGTTTTGAGTTCTTCT
This sequence comes from Neophocaena asiaeorientalis asiaeorientalis, assembly GCF_003031525.2. Classification (NCBI taxonomy): domain Eukaryota; kingdom Metazoa; phylum Chordata; class Mammalia; order Artiodactyla; family Phocoenidae; genus Neophocaena; species Neophocaena asiaeorientalis. The sequence goes on along the minus strand of NW_020173666.1, from coordinate 13,905,205 downwards.
TTCACAATTAAAATAGAGCCAATTCCTGAATATTATTGAACACTCACGTAAGAGTTTTAAAGCATGTACTACCTGGTCATTCTAGCCTTAAGCCAGGGCAAAGTACAGAATCAACAATTAAAATCAAGACATTCTTTAAACTTGATTTTCCCACTCTTGCTTTATTTCATGAGGATGAGACTATAATGCACTGTGAATTCATTGGGGGAAAAGATCGACATTTTATAACATCATCTATAATCATGGAAACCATATGAGTCCATTGGACATAAAGTTTGATAATAATGAAATATTGTAACTTACGTAGTGATTTCTACACTGGTACAATGTGGAGATGTTAATAGTGATGCTCTAGCTTAAGTCTGTAATCTGAGGCCAAATAGATTTTGTCCGTTGGCTTCATCCCTTGTGAGCTAAGTGACCTTGGGAAAGTTAAACCTTCTCAGCCTGAGTCACCTCATCTGAAGTGGGGGTGATAATAATATCACCTGTTTGGAAGGTTGGATGAAACTATGCAGAAGGTCTGGTATAGGAAAGTCCTCAGCAAATGTTAGCTATTGTTGGAATTTTTTTTTTCACCCAAAAGAAAGAGAGTGAAATAAGAGGGAAGGAAAGAAGAGTAAGTGGGAACGATGATGGGCTGGGGGCAAGGAGGGAAGCAGGAGGCAGTGTGGGGCAGCCGAGGGGGCGGGCAGCCTCCACCGCTTCCCAGCATCTATTGCAGACTCCGCTCTCAAACATTTTGTAAGATCCTCCTGTCAAGGTAATGTTTGAACACTTCAGAGCACAGTGGCAATGGGCCTCCAAGAGAATAATTAACTCCATGTGATTATCTTGTTTGTGGTGCATTTCCTCTCATGTAAGTCAATAACATCTTGGGATTGGGACACACTGCTTTCCAGACACTGCTGGTCAGTCCCAAAATGGTACATATGGAGGTGGTCCTTCTACTTCTTTTATTTCTGAAATCAGGTAAGACACGGAGAGTTTTTTCACTTTAATCAATATATTTTTTCCTAGCAATGTATTAAAAATAGATCCATGATGGTTTCATGTGCAACTTGTTGAACTTAGCTTTTGACTCGTGAGATTCCCAGGTCACGATCTAAGAATGAGGAAATCTTCAAGAAATGTTTTGTTTCCCTCACGGGAATACCGGAGACAAGTGGGCAGAGAAAATAACGCATGACGTTTTCAGTCTAAAAGATGGAGCCCACGTGATGGTTATTTTAGTTAGAAAAAAAAATAGCCCAGATAGCTAACAACCCCAAAAGCTGTTAGTCTCTTCGCCTGGTTCTTAGTTTGGTTAATGTAGACCATTTTTGTTAAGGTGTCGTATTTTTCTGATTTCAAATGTAAACAGTGAAATATCTCTGACCGTATTCTTTGACCAGTCTGTGGTTGTGTTGACCTGTTCTCTGTTTGTTATGACTTAAGGAAGGCTTTCCATACATATAAGTTTGCTTCTTATGCCTGGAGAAATCACAGGCATCGATCTGCAGGATGATGTCCATACAATAATTCAACAAATCTCCACTGAGTACCTGAGGTAGGCCGGGCACATTTTTTTTTTTTTTTTTTTTTTTTGCGGTACGCGGGCCTCTCACTGCTGTGGCCTCTCCCGTCGCGGAGCACGGGCTCCGGACGTGCAGGCCCAGCGGCCATGGCTCACGGGCCCAGCCGCCCCGCGGCATGTGGGATCCTCCCGGACCGGGGCACGAACCCACGTCCCCTGCATCGGCAGGCGGACTCCCAACCACTGCGCCACCAGGGAAGCCCCGGGCACATTTTTATTCATACATGCATATGTGTGTGTCCTTTACTAAGTCCAGCTTATTTAGCTGATACCATAGGTATTGTAGTAGATTTATACCCATTTTATAGATGAGGAAATCTGTCCTTAGGAAAATCACATTATTTGCCTATTGACCAAACTCCCAGAAACCAGGACTTTAGCCAGGGCTTTCTGAGAAGGAATCTGATGCTTCTTCCCACTTTTTCAACTTTGCTTAAACCTTTGTTAAAATATTCTAAGCATGTCTTCGTAGTTCTTTTTTTTTTTTTGACAGCTTTATTGAGATATAATTCACATACTATACAATTCATCCATTTAAAGCATACGATCCGAAGGTTTTCAGTATTCAGAGTTATGCACCTATCACAATACATTTTAGAACATTTTTATTACCCCCCCAAATAAACTCCACACCCCTTAGCTGTCACCTCCAACCCCTCTTCTCCCCTCTCCCTAACCTCCATCCCCGGCCAGCCCCTGGCGATCACTAATCTACTTTCTGTCTCTGATTTGCCTGTTTCGGACATTGCTTTTTTTTTTTTTTTTTTTTTACATCTTTATTGGAGTATAATTGCTTTACAATGGTGTGTTAGTTTCTGCTTTATAACAAAGTGAATCAGTTATACATATACATACGTTCCCGTATCTCCTCCCTCCTGCATCTCCCTCCCTCCCACCCTCCCTATCCCGCCCCTCCAGGTGGTCACAAAGCACCGAGCTGATCTCCCTGTGCTATGCGACTGCCTCCCACTAGCTATCTATCTTACGCTTGGTAGTGTATATATGTCCACTGGACATTTCTTATAAGCGGAATCATACATTATGTTAGTGGTTCTTCATATAAACAATGTATAGATACTTGAAATTCAATTTATAAGTAGCCAGATAAAATTTTACGAGCTGTACTTTAAATCAGAGTCAAATACACTTGAATTTAGTGGAGCCATCTAAAGAAATATCAAAGAAAAAACAGCAGAAAGTTGCATAAAGAGGTTTTCATGGGAAATGGTTGTGGGGAGTGGCACAGGGGTGCACGCTCTATTTTATTATTACTTTATTTTTTTGTGCATACTCTATTTTAGTCTATGGGAAGCGGGACCTGGAACTCTGGATACAGTGGGACACACCCAGATGTTAGAACAGACTTCTCCGCGGCAGGATTAACATACATCTTCACCAGAAGGGGGAAAAAAGACTTGCGTAAGCTCTTTTTGAAAGGAAGGCATTTACTCTGTCTTTCCATGGAAGTGTTTCATCTTTCCAGTGCACTGAAATGACCAGGGAGAGGAACAAAAATCTCCTTTTACAGCTGTTCTCAGTGACAGGCGGAAACGCAGTTTGCCTTTCACAAACCACAAAGTCTTTTCTTTCAAACACACAAGCATGGGTGTACATATACACAGTACCATGATTTAAAAAAAATACAAACCCACATTATTATTTTTTTTTTTCAGCATCGGCAGGCAGACTCTCAACCTCTGCGCCACCAGGGAAGCCCACAAACCCACATTATTAATAAAATATACTTGTTTTGGTACCAATATACATCTATACTCAGCATAGAATATAAAAATACTTTTGTTACTAAAAAAATTTGTCTAATATTTCTTGGTCAATAAACAAAGTGTATTGCACCACATTGTCACATGTTCCCTGGAATTAAAGAAAGAAATTATTGGGGGAAAACTTTTCAAAGTCAAAAGAATAAAATTTATTCTCTTCTGGGATATTTCTTTGGTGTATCAGCTCCTAAGGTGGGTCTCAGCAGCTATATGCTATGAAACATACTAACATAACATAATTAAAGGGTGATAAAAATGGAAGTTTTCTTGTTTTGATATCATTTACACCCCGGCCTGCTCTACTTTCTAAGAACTCTTCAAAAGATCTAATTTCAGTCTTTATAGGATATATTTTATAGAGTTCTTATGTTTGTTTTTAAAGTCACATCCTGATCTATAGAATTTACCAAAGCACAACTCTTCCTGGAAATGAGAGCACCAATTGGGAGAAAAATACAGGATGACGACATGGGTATGGGTCTAAAATATCTATTTCTCTATAATCTCTTGATACATGTATCAGGTGCTTTTTTGGTGTATTGAACAACATCAGTCAACTTCCTATTCAGGGATGGAACCATCCATCCTTCCAGTTTGGAGAATCTCAGGTCGAGGAAGGAAGAGCAGAGGCAGGGAGAGGGTGGGCTCTGCAAACGGCTTTGTCTTAATCCAGGAAAGTGCATCACACCCTTGTGGTGTGTGTTTTCAGGTGTTAAGGGATGGCCCTTCTGAGAATGAGGATGTGACCCTTCATGACCCTTCCTACCAGATAGTTTTCATCAGTGCCCAAACATGCTCTAGAATGCCTCATCTTCAAAAATTCCTGAGAGGACCTAGAGCTGATCACACTAAGCCAGTCAGGCAGAGACAAATATCCCATGATATACCTTATATGTGGAATCCAAAAAAATGATACAAATGAACTTATTTACAAAACAGAAATAGACTTAAAGACATAGAAAACAAACTTCTGGTTACCAAAGGGGAAAGAGGGGGGAGGGATAAATCAGGAGGATAATCAACAAGGACCTACTGTATAGCACAGGGAACTCTACTCAGTATCTTGTAATAACCTATAATGGAAGAGAATCTAAAAAAGAATACATATGTATAATTGAATCACTTGGCTCTACACCTGAAAGTAACACAACATTGTAAATCAACTATATTTCAATAAAAAATTTTTAAAAATTTCTGAGATTTCATATGGCCTCTAGGAAATGCTCCTTTCACAGCCAGATTTCTGCAAAGACTTGTCTTCCCTGCTGTTCCCACCGCCTCTCTTGACCGCTCTTCAACACGCTCACCCTGGCTTTGATCTCCACCCCTCCCCTCAAAGTGGTCAAAGTTGCCGGGTTGCCTAATCCCATTTAGGCAAACTTTAGGAAACTTTGCTGTCTCCATGAAACTAACCTCTTTTAGCCCCTCACCCTATGAAAACGGCTGGTGTTCCATCTCAAAAGGATAGAGGCTGAGTCTCCAGGCTTGGAGTAGAGCTGCCACAGCTGTCTCAGGCGCCACGTGTCTCAGGAGTACTCCTTGTAGCCTTGCGGTGGGAACATGGCTGAGGCACCCCTGGCCACCCTCTGCAGTAGCAAGGGGGCAGAGCGACCTTCAAACAGACTCTTTGCCTCAGATTTTATGTCCGAGGAAAATCAAGGCCATTGTTTGTCCCAGGCTCTGCTGTTGTTTCCTCAGAAATGCCAGAAAGCTGTCATCATCTTGGCAAAACTGATTTCTCTTTAATAAATAGTGAGGTGTCACTCTACCAAGTCCAGTATAAAAATGGCCATGTATGGTGGTCAAGAGTTAGTCCAGCTCTTATTTATTCTCGACATCATCAACTCACCAAGGTTTTTGTATCTTGTGGTGGAGCCATTCAGAGTGTGCTGATCCCATCAGTTTAAGTGACAGCGCCACAACTAAAGTTTGCACTGTAGGGAATCGAATAGTGGCCTCCAGTTCCTATTTATACCCAAGGATGGACAAATCAACATCAAAGTTGCCCTTGGTTGTCTCTTACTGTTCCATCATGATATGCAATTACTAGCAAACAGATCAAATTTTTTCTTATTTAACGTTTCATACCCATTAACGTAGTAACATGGAAGTTGATCAAGAGTTCCAATCTATTAACCTAACAATCCAGTTGATCTTTTAACCTAGTGCCATCTATTCACGGAACTGTTTTCCTAATTAAACATTTTTATTCACAGCCGCCCATTCTGCTTCCAATGGAGCAGCCAGTTTTACTTCGTTGATGGAAAGCGAATAGTTTACAAATTCATGAGAATTAAACAACGGTGTTGATGCATTTATCAGTTGTGCCACTTTTATCTTCCATTTGTAGGTCTCGGAGACCCCCTGGATGACTATGTAAATACCCAGGGAGCTTCCCTGTTTAGTTTGACGCGGAAGCAGCTGGTGACAGGAAGCATAGACGAATGTGCAACAAAGTGTGAGGAGGAAAGAGATTTCATTTGCAGGTATTTTCTTGGTCACTGCGCCTACGCAGAAATCCTGCTGCTTGAGACGCTATTATGTTGATCACGAGAAATTTGCTCAGGGATTTATCAGTGAAAATAGAGGAATTTCATGGGATTGGAGTTTGGAATCTGTATTTGCTCTCTGTATCTGAAACCATACGGTTTCTTGTTAATTAGTGACCCCTTTAGAAAAATGCCCGCAAAGGAAGTTATTTATTTTTACACATGACATCGGCAGCTATTGTTCTGAGCTCTAGTTTCTAACATTATCGTCGGTAAGTATTTATTGAGGATCACGTGACTAGAAGTGTCCTAGACCCTAAGGAGCCACAAAGCATTTATACAGTGATCGGCACCTGGGGAGATACACATATATCAGTATATATGATAGATTTTTGTGTAGATACAAAAGCCAGTGCTTGCCCTTTGGAATTTATGGTGTAGTCACAGAAACTGGATAAAATATAAAAATTTTTTTAAAATCAGCCAATGCGAGACATTGATAAGTGACGTAATCAATACGTGCTCTATGAAGATTCAGAGGAAAGAACAATCCTAAGAGTTGAGATGACCAGGGAAGGCCTGGGGAGGAGGTGGGAACTGAGCTGGGCTTTGAAGGGTGAGATCTTAGTAAATACTGACCATGCGGGAGGGATTCTAGGCAGAAGGCAGCACGGCTGGGCACCTGTGAGAGGGACGATGAAAGGACCAAGTCAGCTGAAGCAAAGGTTCACACAGGAGATGGGGCAGGAAAGGAAGCCATGGACGGCTTTGATGCCAGGCTCAGCGTCCATGCAGGACTGAGGTACAGTGCAGGGAGGTGTGAGGGGAAGGGAGTAGAATGCAGAGACATGGTCAAGGGGAAGTTACAGGAGTCCACGTGGGCCCTCTCAGGAATGGGTTTAAAGCACTCAGTTGCTTCTTTCCAGCACAAAGCCAATATTCTGGCACTTCATTAAGAAAACTAGTGAAGAAAGAATAAAGCAGTTGAAACAGAGGGGGGAAAAAGAGAAAGTTTGGAGGGGGAGGAGGTAAAGGTAGAAGAAAACAAGAGTAGCTACCATGTTCCTGCATCCTTTGATGATACTTCATTGATACAGTGCCAAGTTGAATTGGAAGTAACAAATTCTGAGCTCCTTGATTCATCAAGACAGTTATCTTTAGTCTCTTCCTTATTAATAAAACTTTGCTTTCCTTAAATAAAGGAAAAGAGTTGTGTTTTCTGATTCTCTTCTGCAGGGCATTCCAGTATCACAGTAAAGAACAACAATGTGTGATAATGGCTGAAAACAGCAAGTTTTCCCCAGTCCTTAGGATGAGGGATGTCGTTTTATTTGAGAAGAGAAGTACGTACAACGTTTTCTTCCTTCTCCCCATTCCCCTCCCCCTTCCCTCCCCCAGCCCGTTGAATGTCTGTAATTTATCAGACCAGCAAATGAAGGCGCTGTGGTGTAGTGAAATTGAATTTGGAGTCAGAAGATCTGGCCACTAACCCACTACGTCAACCTGTATATATGACTTCACCTTTTAAGTTTCATTTCTCTTGGTTTAAAGACGAAGGGATTGGATTTACAAAATCACTTCCACCTCTATGACCCTGAAAATAAGATACTGAAAATTTTATTTTATTTTTAAGGAGAAGAGGGGGAGTCTACAAGTTTCTTATGATCTTGGTGTTTTGTTCTGCAGGGACCACAGTCCTTGGTCTGAAACCTGGAGAAATAGCAAAACTGAGGTGTTTTCAATCTGCAGTAACATTTGAATAGAGAAAATATTCTTATTTTTACTCTTACATGTTCCACTTTTTTTCAGGCATGGTCTGTATTTCCCTTAGACTCTGGAATGGTGTCTTTTGAAAATGTGCAGAAGTTGCAGTTCCTTTCCCATAGTTTCCTTGAAAACTCTAGATCTTTCGTTGTTTAGGATCACGGGTGGCCTAGATTCCTACGGAAGTTGCATGTCTTCTAAGATGTGTAAAAGTTCATTAAGTCTGTACGAAGGTTTAAGTGAATAATGATGCTTTCAAAACTATTTCCTATTCTCTGTTGCTGGCGAGGTAGTAAGACTATTTTGATAACAATTTTGCTCTCCAAATATTCTGTATCAGAGGTGTTGAACTCAACCAGAAACATCCTATCTCACTGATTCTTGACAATGGCTTACAACATTCTAGTTTCCCCACAAAACTCTAAACAAGATTTTGAGAAGTGTTTTTTTAGGTTAGGATTCTATCTACACATTGGTTCATCCTCTTAGGTTTAATTATCTGTGCATCTGCTATACACACGTCTAGCCCACTGTTTAGCTCTAATCCTTGAGTCTAAAGTGCGGATTATATCTGAAGTTTATCCGTTGACGTTACTAGTTCTTACAATCCCACTGTCCGTCAGATTTTTAAAAAGGCTGGTGGGATACTCTCTGCAAAATGCTAACATTTAAACATGTCCTTTGTAAATTGTTAACCAGAGGATCATGGGGGTGACCTCTAGGCTTAGTTTGGACAGTTGAAGAGTTGCCTGTTTTCAAGGGGATGGAAAGGAGCAAAAGGTTATATAAACTCTGGTGGGTACATACAAATAAAAGAGAGGTCAAAAGTCAGTCATTTTTTGGTGCTTGTTTCTTTACTGTGGAATATTGACCCACTGTTAAATTACCTGCCAGGGTTTTTCTGGGAATGGTCAGTGTCAAATTAGTTACATCTCTACTTTTGCCACCATGGCCACTGCTGCCACTTGGGTCTAAGCCGCCACCATCACTGGCTGTGCCACCGCAGCGGCTGGTCTGTAACTTCCCTGCTTCAAACTTTTAGCGCCCTAGAAGACAATCGAAATACTCACCAATTGCTGCAGGGTCCTGTATTATTTAAGCCTACCTCATGTGCGGGGCTTACATCTGCCCCCCGCTCCAGCAGGGCAAACACACACCTCTTCATCCTGGACCCTCCTCTGTTCTTCCAGCTCCTTCTCACCTCCCAGATTTCAGCTCAAGCATCACCTCCTTTGAAAAGTCTCCCCTGGCCCTTGGCCTCCAAAGTACCTTGAGTTTACCTTTTTGATAAGTGTAATATATCTACTATAATAATATATCTCAATGAAGATAGATCTGCCATCTTTATATAGAGCGTTGGGTTTAAAGCAGTAGCTGCTATAGGTGTGTTAGAAGTCCTTTCCCCAGATAATTGATTGATTAATTTAAAAACTTGGCTAAAGTGGGGAATCATAAAAGATGACACAAATATATCTTAAATATTTTATATTTTCACCGAAAACAGAAGCTTACATTGGCACCTTTTGATGTAAAGCAGAGGCTTTTTTTCTTTGAGCCTGGGGCCACCAACAGGAGTTATCTGGTACATTTCTTGCATAAACCACACTCGAGTGACTTGTCTACGATAATTAGTGTCCTTCTCTTCAAACTCATATCAACTATATGGATGGATTGCTCTCAGTGGATATGATGACAATTTTTAAAACTATTCAACTCGAGTCCCGCTATCTGCAGGACAGGCCAATAAATCAAGAGATGATTTGCTGGGACAAGGAATAGAGACTTTATTCAGAAAGCCAGCCAACCAAGAAGATGGTGGACTAGTGTCCCAAAGAAGCATCTTCCCTGATTAGAATACAGGCTTCTTTTATACTAAAAGGGGAGGGGCTCAGGGTGGTTGCTGCAGACTTCTTGGTGTAGGAATCCTTTGCTCTTGCAGCTGGCCACATAAGTCCCATCACAATGTTCCTATAAACCTCCAACGAGATAAGTGTTATTCTCTGTTCTGCAACCTTTGGTCTCTATATGAATGGAAAAGTGTTACACCTTTAGAGGTCAGAGCCTTGAGAATGGGCTAGCCTATATATTTCAGGTTATAGGCAACATTCTTAACTTGTAGCAAAAGCAACAGAATACAAAAGTTAAAGACACAGATCCAATTGGAATCAGATTTGTTCTTCCCTACTATACCACGGGTTCCATTTCTCTTTTTTTTTGCCTGTTCCATCCACACTACTCTTTCCTACTGAGAGTTTGTAATGGAACGAGAGGCAACAAAGCCTTGTGCAGAGATGTGTGTTGGCCTTATTCCAGCCTTACAGATTTGTCGCAGGGATTATGATGAATAAATGTAAAGAAGCTGGCACCGAGCCCTGCACTTGGCAGGTACTCAATCAACAACAGCTATTGTTTGGGATTGACATATGTACACCAACATGTATAAAATAGATAACTAATAAGAACCTGCTGTATAAAAAAATAAAATAAAATTCGAAAAAAATACTATTCAACTCTTTCAAGTCCTTGAAACCATTCAACTTAATTTTTTAAAAAAGCTCCATTTCCCCCCCCATTCATTTCTCAGTTTAGATCATCTGTAATCAAATAGAGCTGTATAGAAAGTTTTGGAAATAAAAGCAACGGATTCTTGGTAAGCATATAACCAAACTGGTAGGAACAGAGTGGGTGGGCACACCCGAAAGTGGCCTGCCAGCCGCAGATGCCCACCCTGCCACAGGTGGGCCACAGGTGGGCACCTGGCAGCGTGTTTAAAGGCAGGATGGGGCCCACTGGGCAACCGGTGCGTCGGTTAAGTGGAGGCTGGTTGCGAGCATCCTCTGTAAACATTGACCACAGTCATATCACCCTGTTTGACATTTTTTCATATTTAAAATACTACTGGGACCTTCCAAAAGTAGAAGTGGCTTGGATCTCTTTCAACCTCTGAAAACCTGCTGCCCACCTTGTGAATAAGCCCCCGTCCCCTTTCCCATCCACTTTCTCATGATGCTGTTTATTTTCTCTGTTACATGTGTCACCACGAGGTTGTCTATTTCACAATCTGTGTTCTTGATTACTTTCTGTAACCGGCCCCCATGACTCCACTGGAATGTAAGCTCCACGAGGACAGGGCCTGTGCGGTTCCTACTCTTGGTGTTTCCAGCATCCCCAGCACCCAGCGGCTGCCGGGCACAGGGAGGGGCGGTAGTTTCGAGTAAAGGAATCAATGCCCCACGTGGCTTAGTTAACTGTAACTCTTAGACGTAAAAGACTGTCTTTAGATAGTGGGCGATGGTGTCCTTTCTCTCAATGTGTTCAAGTAGTGCAGGGCTTCTTCATGATTTTTCTTGTTGTGAAAGGGTTTGACCACTGTTTGGACTTCCTTGCAGTGTATCTTTCAGAGTGCAAGACTGGAACTGGGAAGAACTACAGGGGGACCATGGCCAAAACAAAAAGTGGTGTCACCTGTCAAAAATGGAGCGACAATTCTCCACACACACCCAAGTAAGACTTTCTCTTTCGTCTCCGTGTTCACCTCTTATACTCAGAATGATTCCATTACTTCTGACTCAAACCAGAACATGTGACTAGCAGGTATGGGGAGAACCTTCTTGATGCTGGGGCAGAACTGTTCGATTATTTATGGAATAAAAGCAGACAATGGCTGCTTTCCATTCATTCTTGCGTATATGCTTTTCTGGAAGACTGAGAACAATACAAAAGAACTATAAAAGCATGAATTCTAGGCTGAATCTGAGAAAAGACCAAAGATGGCTATGCTTAGAAGTGAATTAGTCTAAATCCAATATACCATGTGTTCACCACAACATTGTGAAAAACAGATTATCTTGCAACTCGCCTATTATTTATTTTAGTGTCATCCTTTTGGGGCTTTGCCCAATATAAAATTAGGTGGATTAAGTTCTCATTAACAAGGCTTATCAAGTGGGAATTTAGTGTCTATGACCCTTCCCCCTCACGTACCCAAACAAATTGCCTTTATGCATCCCTATGAGATGGGCAGGTCTCATATTCCCAGCACATTAAGACTTATTGAGGTTAAAATGATTAAACCAAATGGCCAAATCATGGAATGTCAAGGGCCTTAGAGATAATATAGGCCGTCTCTACCCCAGCAGATGAGGAAAATGAGATCCTGGGAGGACCAAATCTACCAAACACAGGTACATAGAAGAACCAGAAACAAGAGCTACCATTTCAGATTCTAAGTCTTAGGTTTTTGTTTCTGGTTTTTTTTTTAATTTATTTTTGGCTGCGTTGGGTCTTAGTTGAGGCACGCGGGATCTTTCGTTGAGGTGCACAGGCTTCTCTCTGGTTGTGGCATGCGGGTTTTTTCTCTTCTCTAGTTGTGACGTGCAGGCTCCAGGGCTCTGTAGTTGTGGCGCACAGGCTTAGTTGCCCCACAGCATGTGGGATCTTAGTTCCCTGACCAGGGATCGAACCTGTATCCACTGCATTGCAAGGCAGATTCTTTACCACTGGATCACCAGGGAAGTCCCAAGTCTTAGGTTTTGAATCTAATTTCTTATGGTTATATAGCAACTCACCTCTGAAAATGAGCTTCACTCCATCCTCCCAGTCTCCCATTAATTCTGGATGCATCTCAGAGAGGATGTGGAATTTGGCATCAGACACATCTGACTTTAAACCCTTGAGATACTACTTATTGACTGCTCAAGCTTAGGCAAGATTTGATTTGTTTCACATGGCTGTGCCTCAGTTATCTCATCTGTAAAATGGGGATAATAACACCTTCCTGATGGGGATTTTTATTAAGACTACATTAGAGAATGCATAGAGAAATTTTAGTGTAATACCTCGTGCAGAGTTCACACAGATAAAAGGGTGTTAACTTCTATTACTTTTACAGAGAGAAGGGCAACTGCCAAAAGCAGGTGTTAGGAATGCATCGTGAATTTGGCAGGCTTTTGAGGGCTTTGTATTTCTACTGTGCATAAAGACACTTTGGCTCTACTTCCAGGACTTGGCTGTCCACATAGTGATATTAGCTACTCTACTGAAGCAGGCCATTAGCAGAGGTACTGAAAATTGGGTGACACGAATGCTCTAGCACATAGCCGAAATGCATTTGGATGACACCACCTCGAATCGCAGATGGGAAAGAGAGGGCGTCTTATCCTGCCTTGCTAAAGACATGCTGATCTTAAAAATATAGTCAAAGTGGTTCTTTTTCATCCTCCACAGCTTTTCACCTGAAAACTCTCCTTTAGCGGGATTGGAGGAGAACTACTGCAGGAACCCAGACAATGATAAGAAGGGACCTTGGTGTTACACCACAGATCCAGGCACAAGATATGACTACTGCGACATTCCTCAATGTGAAGGTCAGAGGTGGCTCTAGAAAATGCTTTCCTATCTGCCCTTCGTCTGTGGAGTAATTTGCTGTAAATCAATTTTCTACAGGGATATTAATAATCAATCAGTGCTGTGTTTGACAGAATCAAGTAACACATGACTTCTTGGAAAGGCCCAATTTTGCACATTTTCCATGATTGATCTAAATTATTTTTATTAAAATGTACTTCAACAGGGACTAATATAAAACTAGATATAAACTCTAGATGCAAACTTCTTATGCTCAAAGCTCTGACACAGTATAAAGCCAAAAACATATTTGCAATTAAATCATTAAAATAAAACCACAAAATCAATACAATTCAAATACACAATATTAATTTAACACGGTAGACTTTGTTGTTTCACTGAAACCAAGCAAGGAACCAGTTTTTAAGTCAGGATTCTATCGTTTTAATGGACCAATCAATTTACTAGTGCACCTCAAAAGTCAATGCTAAAGATTTAAAACATCCTATTGAAAAATGTTCATGTCACATTTCCCGCTCTGTTTATTGGTGCAATGGGGGAATGAACAAGGGTGAGATATGTGTAACCACATGGATAGTGTATGTACCACGTGAAGCCTCACTTCCCCATCATTTTTTCTATTCCAACCATGGGGATCCTTTACCTGTACACTATGTTATGAGGTCATTTGGCCCTTCACTGACATAAGAGCATCATTTTTGCATCAAGTCTGCTTCTGTTTTCCTTATTACCCCATAAAAATTAAAGTCTTATATTTGCTGCACCTTGTTTTTTCAAGTATTCCAAAGTTTCCATTTTTAAGTGATGTAAGAAAGAAAAACAGCCTGTCATGAGCTCAATAATATAAAAACAGAAGCGCTGTCCCTTTAGGTGGGTATTGTTCCCGTGTGAGGTCATGAACACGAGCAAAAACCCTAGCACTAAAATCCACAATGTTTTTGAGAGGGTGCTGGCTTATTTGGAAGTTATCCATACAACCAGAATAATTTCATAGAAAATTTTAAAGACCGCTATTGGAATGGGGACCCCAAATATCAAAAAATTCTAGTAGAGAACTTACAGACTCCTGAGATTATGTTCAACCTCTCCCCCACCCCCTTCCCACCCACCAAGGACCACACATCCCACTTTGAAGATATGGCATTATGGAGTTTCTGGATTTGGTCAAGACTATAATAGTTGAGTAGGTATTAACCAAAATATACTAATTTTCCCATTTGAAAAAGAGAATGACGTTATAGATTGTATTAGAAAATTAAGCCTTTACTGCCAGTTTTGTTGCCAAGTGATTGTGGGAAAAGTACATCGAACAAGAGGCAAAGGTATTAGACATTTCTAGTGGAATTCTAGTTTTTACTCCGTTTCGCTTCATCCATTTCAGTTTCTTTCTTCCTTTCCTTCTTGTCCGTTCTGCCCAGATGAATGTATGCATTGCAGTGGAGAAAATTACCAGGGCAAAATTTCCAAGACCGTGTCTGGACTTGATTGCCAGGCGTGGGACTCTCAGAGCCCACATGCTCATGGATACATTCCTGCCAAGTAAGTCTCACTGGGAGTGGAATTAGATGTTTATGACTCTGCAGTGTTATGGGTAATTTAATGTTATTTAGATATTTTAGCATTCCTCAAAAAGTGAACATACCTGATGTTTTTGAATTTCAAAGTTTGAATCTTCCCACATGACTGCAAATGAAGGATACATTCTTACCACTCAAAATGTGGTCCATGGAAGAGTGATATCATCTGAGAGTTTGTTAGAAATGCAGAATCTCAGACCCACTGAATCTGAATTTGCATTATAACCAGATTCCTGGCTAATTCGTAGGCACATTAAAGTTTAAGAAAAACAGATACGTCTCACTTGCGTATTTTCCAAATATTTTCCTCTTCTCTTTCTTCCTTTCCTTTTCCTTCATACTGATGAGATTCAAGGCTTCCTAGCCTATGATCTGTGGATGGGCTTTAGGGCTTTGTGAACCCCTCAACATTTTATGTGTATTTATATCAGTACATTTTTCTGGGGTTGAGGATTCCTAACTTTCACTAGCTTCTCAAAGGGAATCAGGAATCTATAATAGAAATAGGAGTCTCCGATCTAGAAAGTAATGATTAGTTCTACAGTACAATGTTCTACATCTTCTAATTAATTGTACTTAATTGTACACATTAATTGTACTTAAAACACCTCCCTCTCTGTAGCTGCTTCGGTCTTTCTCTTCTTTCTAGGACTACTATAGGATTATAACGGGGCTTATAAAAACTTATAGGCAAAGAGACTAAGTCACAGATTTCAGTGTAGAAAACAGCTCCACTGAATTTCTGTACCTTCCATTCCAAATAGCTACCTTAAAACGCAGCTGTTTGCATTTTCCTTTCCCTATTGTATTCCAAAGAAGAAATACAGTAAAGCCTCAAGGCTCAGAATTGGGTAAATTTACTTTCAGGAAAGCAATCCTGCAAGAGGATTGCTTAAGCCACTGCTGGTTGCTCTGTCCATCCTGACTAAGCATTTGTGGTCTCAGGAAGGGACGTGAAATGAGCCCAGAGGGGCACGAGGCGTGGCGTGCATCTCGCAGCCTCAGTCACTGGGTCCCTGTGGTTGAGGGGACTCTCTGGCCTGCACACGGGAGCATAGCTTATCCGTCTCAGTTTCTATAAGCTTAAAGGCTAGCAGGACCAGAACCGGGTAGATCAGGAGGACAATTCCCTTAAACTATGAAGACACCAACTTCTCGGCTGTACTGTTTACTAGATGACTATCTCTAGCCAATAAGTACTTTGTGTTTTAAAAATTGCTATTATTTGCAGCTGAATAATTGGAGCTGGCTTACGTCGGTTTTACAGATGGCCAAAATGATAAAGTTGATCCCATTCTATGATTTTTGCACGTGTAAACTGTTAGAAAAATAATCCTTAGAATACTCGACTAACCTTATGAGATTGGCATCACACTGAGGATAACCTGCATCCAGTCACCTCCTTGGGTGCCTCGCTGTGCCTAGCACACAGCAGGTGCTCAATATTTGCTCATTTGAAATGATTCTCATCCGTGGATGTAAATGTTCAGTGCTGTTGAAATCTTTCTTGCACATTCAGATTTCCAAACAAGAATCTGAAGAGGAATTACTGTCGTAACCCCGATGGGGAGCCCCGCCCATGGTGTTTCACCACCGATCCCAACAAACGCTGGGAATTCTGTGACATCCCGAGATGTAGTAAGTATGCTCATACCCAGTCCTCATGGATCTTCACCTGTCCCTCTCTTGGTAACAAGAGTGCCGTGCCTGAAAATTGCCCTATAAATTCCGTGGGATGTGATTACTCTTTTAGAACAATGTATTGGTTACTGTAGGTAATTGATCAGAGTATCTAGTTACTATGGGGTTTTTTTGGTCCCGTAACATAGACTTCTGCCTGTTTTGAGTACAGATGAATGTAGGCTTTTGGGAGCCATCTCTGACCCTTATGGTTCTCTAGCGCTAAAGGCAAATCAGACCCATGCCTTCTGGTACATGGATTTCATTATCAACCAGAGTTCTTTTCAACTGTAAGCAAAGAGGTGTCTCTGGATGTCCAGTTTTTCAGTATGTTCAGCTTGGGAGGGAGCAACAGGAGAAGAGAGGTCGGGAGAGAAGATGCAATGGTAGACCTCGCAGGAATGAGTTGGAGAAAACAATTTTATAATATTTTCCTTCTATGAGAATTTGAAGCAAGGCACTGAACAAGGGCATCTGAGACCGTTAAGAAGGACTTAGCAGGCCGTGAGGGCCGGCTTCCTGTTCTTCGCTCTGAAGGTCATCCTTCGGGACACTGAGGTGCCTCGGTGCCCTCCTTTCTCACGAGCAGCAGTTTCTCTTTCTGTCATCTTCTTTTTTTTCTTGAGACTTTTTTTTTTAATTGAAGTATAGTTGATATACAATATTGTGTTAGTTTTGGGTGTACAGCAAAGTGATTTGGTTTTATATATATATATATATATCCTTTCTTTTTTTCCACCAGAGGTTAATTGTTTGGTGTTCTTTGTTAAACTAACACTTTTGATGGGTTAAGAACCACTAAGGCCACTTAAATAAACAGACCATTCAGGTAAGAACAGGAAAGCTAGTGTAGACACAAGCTATTAACTTGCTGTATTGGGGCTGGTGTGTTAGTTGATTGACATTGAAAATGACATGTGAATTCACCTGGAGATTTTTTAAATACCTACTCTGCTGACAAGTGTTAACTTTCTATTTTAGGTAGAAGAGATAGATTCCTTGATATTTAATCTTCCTGAATTACTAAAGTAAGACTTAAGTGATGTTGTACCATCCTTCAAATGCACTGCTTACTCTCATTGATATATATATATATATATATATATACATATATATTTTTTTTTTCACCCGATTCTTTTCCATTATAGTTTATTACAAGATATTGAATATAGTTCCATGTGCTATACAGTAAATTTTTATTTACCTGTTTTATATATGGCAGTGTGTCTTAAGAATTTCTTGACTTCTCACTGCATACCCTTTTCCTTGGAGACACTATTTTCTTTCTTCCCATGGACTCTGTCTGTTGTTTGGCTTTGTGGAATATTGGGGGTCATCCAGTTATGTTTACTTAATGAATAATTTATTTTTCGTAAAGGAAGTTGGATTGTTGGTACACGTGCAGATTTGGGGTGGGATGTGACACATGTTGAGCCTTACCTTGTGTGATGAGCTGAGGATATAGAGAAAACAGAATATAGAAAGAAGCATCTACTCCAAGGGTCTTGCCCCTGGAGGAGTTCCTCATGGGATGGTCTTGGAAACATCGATTCTACCACATCAACTTCTTCTGAAAAACGATAAAAAACTTTCAAATGCCAATATCTGGGAGGATGAGTGGAAAAGAAGACAGGCTGACGCTCCCTGCATCCATCCATTCCCCCATAATATCCATCTGTGAATCCTTTACTTAAAAAACATTCATTGTCATGTATTTTTCCCATTTAAGCAACACCGCCACCATCTTCCGGGCCAACATATCAGTGTCTGAAGGGAAGAGGCGAAAACTATAGAGGGACAGTGGCTGTCACCGTATCTGGGCACACCTGTCAACGCTGGGGTGAGCAGACACCCCACAAGCACAACAGGACCCCAGAAAACTTTCCCTGCAGGTAAGTCTGCTCCGGTCTCTTCCCGGTCAGCTGGATGGAAAGTGAAATCCCATTGACTTTGCCTTGGTGTCAGTGACAATAGAGACCTAGGCTTACAGCATTTGGGAATGAAAACTGGCCAAGTCACATGCAAGGGAAGTGAAATTTAGCGCTGATTTTCCTAGAACACTTGTTCTCAAAATGTGGTTTCCCAGGCCAGCGGCATCAGCATTATCAGGAAATTTGTCAGAAACGCAAATTCTTGGACCCTATCGTAGATCCACTAAATCAGTAACCTCGGAGTGGGTTTCAGCAACATTTTGACATTTGTACTAAACGTACAGTAAGGCTTGAGAACATTTAAATTCCAGGGCTATGATATACGCTTTCGGAGGCAAAGCAGTGTAGAAAATACCCATTGTGTTTCCAGCATACAGCACAGTGCCCAGAGCTGTAGGAAAAGACCTATTTTGCTCCATTAGACATAGCCAAGGAATAGATTTCAATCATTCACCCAAGAGAAGCATCTGTGCCATAATTCTCTGGAATCCTGCTCTGCTTAAGTTCCCACCCATTATTGAGTTTGTATAATTCTAGAGAATTAGCTGGATACATAGCCAACATCACTATTAACAAGCATGTGTGCACTTCGCTATATCTTTAGCCTTTTTGGAAAACCAAACTCACAGTCGCTTCTTTTTCAGAAATTTGGAAGAAAACTATTGTCGTAACCCCGATGGAGAAACAGGTCCATGGTGCTATACAACCAACAGTGAAGTGAGGTGGGAATACTGCACGATACCGTCCTGTGAGTCCTCTCCATTATCCACGGAACATTTGGATGCCCCAGGTAAGCAAGGGCGATGAGAGCTTACTGAGAGCTCCAGCGCACTCTGTATTTTTCTACTCCAGCAGCAGCACAATATACAGTGGCTTTGTTTACAGTTTCATTGTGTTGTGGTCAGAGAACATGCCTTATGATTTCGTTTCTTTTCAATGTGTTGACGCTTGTTTCGTGGTTCAGAATGAGGTCCTCTTGGTGACTGTTTCACATGCAGAGTCTGGCTTCTGCTATTGTTGGGTAGAGGGTTCTACAAAAGCCAGTTAGGTCAAGTTGGTTAGTATTGTGTAGCTCTTCTGAATCCTTACTAATTTTCTGTCTCCTGTTCTATTGCTTACTGAGAAATGAATGGTGGCGTTTCCAGCTTCAGCTGTTCGTTTCAGTTTTGTGTTTGCTTTACATATTCCGGAGCTCTGTGTCAGGCACAGACACACTTAGGATTGTTGCCTTTTTGAAGAAATGACCCCTTTATCATTATGTAATATCTCTCCTTATCTCTAGAAATAGTCCTTGTTCTAAAGTCTACTTTTGCTGAAATGAATACAGCCATAAGAGCTCTATTTTTACTAGCATTTGGATGATTTTTTTGCGGTACGCGGGCCTCTCACTGTTGTGGCCTCTCCTGTTGCGGAGTACAGGCTCCGGACACGCAGGCTCAGCAGCCATGGCTCTCGGGCCCAGCCGCTCCGCGGCATGTGGGATCTTCCCGGACCGGGGCACGAACCCGCGTCCCCTGCATCGGCAGGCGGACTCTCAACCACTGCGCCACCAGGGAAGCCCGATATAACTTTTTTTTCCCTCAGTCTTTTAATTGAGATGTTTAGACTGTTTGCCTTTAATGTAATTGTTAACCTGGTTGGATTTAAATCTACCATCAAATTAGTTATTTCTACTTGTCCTATGTGAATTTTGTTCCTTTTTTCATCTTTCTCTGCCTTTGCATTAATTGAGTATTTTGTATTGCCTCATTACCACTGATTTTAGTATTTTTTAATGTTTACAATATACATCATTAACTTATCATATTCCACCTATGAATAATATTATTTTACTTGATGTTTAATGTAAGAACCTTACAACATTGTACTATTTCCTCCCTCCCAAAATATTGTGCTATTGTTCTCAAAGAGTTTTCTTCTATTATGTTAGAAATCTCACAGTAAATTGATACTATTTTTGCCCTGAACAGTCATGTTTTAAAGCAATTATAAATTTAAAAAATCTTTTATATTTACTTTCATTTATTTATGTCTACCATTTCTGCTATGCTTCGTTTCTTTTTGTTGGTTCTCCAATTTCCATCTGATGTCATGTTCTTCCTGTAAAAAACTTAACCGTTACCATTTCTTGTAATACAAGTCTGTTGATGATGAAGTCTTTCAGCATTTGTACGTCAGAAAGAGTCTTTATATTGCCTTCAACTTAAAAAAATAATTTTTGTTGGGTATAGAATTCTGGGTGGACAATTGTTTTCCCCTTTTACCACTTTAAAGATGTTGCTATATTATCTTCTGTTATGAGTAGTTTCTGATGGAAATCTTATCTGTGTTCCTCTGTATCTAATATTTCTTCTTTCTCTGGTTGCCTTTAAGACTTTCTCTCATCTTCAGTTTTCAGCAGTTGATTACGGTGTATCTAAGTGAGTCTGTTTGTTTTCTTACTTATTTATTTATGGTATTTATCCTGCTTGAAGTTCTCTGAGCTTCTGGTGTTTGCTGATTGCTGGTTTTCACTAGTTTTGTAAAATTCTCAGCCATTACTGCTCAAATATTTCTTTCCCCTGCTCTCTCTCTCTCTCTCTGTTTTCCTTTTTAGGACTTCAATCACCCAAATATTAGACCATTTCATATTGCCTCATACCTCTTATATGCTTGTTCTACTTTTTTCCCCCCCCACTGTTTTTTTCTCTTTCTCTTTGTATGTCAGTTTAATATTTATCAATCTATTTTCAAGTTCACTGATTCTTTCCTCAGTTGTGTTTAATCTCTTGATCAGCCCATTGAAGGAATTTTTCATCTCTGATAACATGGTTTTTATTTCTAGTGTTTGCATTTTATTCTTCTTTTTTTTTAAAAAAAAAAAAGAGTTTCCACCTCTGCTGAAATTCTTCACCTATCCATGCATATTGTAGTATGGTACTACAAGATCCTTCAACATATTCATCACAGTTACCTTATAATCTCAATCAGATAGTGTCCACATCTCTGTCTGGCTCTGAGTCATCACTGAGTCTGGCACTGTTGATTGTTTATCACTCAACAGTGGCTTTTTTTTCCCTTTTTTTTTTTTTTTTGGTGTGTCTTGTAATTTTTAATCAAATGCTGGATATATATGTAGAGGAACAATAACTCTTGAAGCAAATATTCTTTACACTTTGAAATGGGCACCCTTCTTCTTTTATCAGTATGTTATGTGGATAATTGAATTGATACAATTAACAGATAAAAGGAATTTGAGTTTCCTTGTTGCTGCTTTTACCTTAAGTGAACCACAGGTTTCAAATCCCTGCAGTGATGGGGTGCAATCACTTTGTGCTTAGAGTAGGGTCTGGGGTGCTGAAGAGTCTTCTCAGCATTCCTAATCCCTTCTCAATTGTTAGCAATCACTGCATGCCTGCACCACAGACGTGGGTCATGCCACACTTCTAACCTGACTCTTGTGATAGACTACTGTTTCTTGTTACTCACTGCTAAGATTTTGGTGGAGGTAGGCGTTCTCTATCTTCCTGGTTTACCCTCAGCCTTAGATATACTCTGTGCACCTGGGCTTTGAAGGTAATGTTTTTCAGTATTCTTGCCCCTTCTTCCCATGGAGCTAAACTCTAACTTGTATGTGGGGTGAGTCTTGGGTGGAAGAGTAGCAGACTTCTGTTGTGTGTTGGTGAAGTATCCTGGCACAAGAGAATTTTCTGCCCCTCCTCCAGGGTAATAAGATTTTCGCCCTACACCTCCCCGAGAGGCAGTGGATCTTTGCCTTGGTCCTGGGTGCAGGACCATTTCCTGCCCCACTCCCCAGCAGCTTGAGGTTTTGGCTTTGTATAAGCAAAGAGTCTTGGGGAATGCACAAGGTTTTCATGTCTTCCTCACTGTCACCCCGTCATCACCGGCAGCCTACACCAGTGAATGTGTCTCTTTCTGGAGACCTGCCCAGTTGTTCCCATGATCTCCCAGTGGAGATCCATAGAAGACAGCTTGCACATGAGTGAGATGCCCAGGTATAAGCACTCTGCCCTACTTATTTTTTTCTGAGTTTTAAATTAAATATTTACCAAAAAGTTAGGTCCTTAAAGTTTTAGAATGTTATGGATCTATTGTTTTCTTTGCATGGCCATCTGCCTGCCAATATGTAAAAAGAGAAGAGTGTTAATCCCCAGAGATGACTATTCTGTTTGTTTAATAAATTATTTCACATATTTCTCTGTTTTAGTCATTATTTACTGATTTCTTCTATTTCAATTTCAGTACCACCTGAACAAACTCCTGTAGCCCAGGACTGCTACCAGGGTAATGGGCAGAGTTATCGAGGGACATCATCCACTACTATCACAGGAAGGAAATGTCAATCTTGGTCATCGATGTTACCACACCGGCACCAGAAGACCCCAGGAAACTACCCAAATGCGTACGTCTTTGATTTTTAACCCTTAGAGGAGCAACAGCCAACTTAAATTCCTGTTAAAAGGGCCATGCTTTAAACAAACGTCTTAGGACCAAATTTCCTTTGGCTCCAGACTATGAGACAAAATATCTCAGGCAGCTTTTGCTTTAGAGCAAAATTTCGGAAAGAAGAGAAGCTAGAGGCTGGCTATCTTTCCTAAGTAGTTTTGCAGAAGCAGGGTGGGAGATAAAGAGGGGCTGAGGTCATAGTAGTAAAAAGCTCAGAAGAACAAATGATCAAGAGCTTAGAAATAGCATCATTCCACAGCACCTGCCAAAGATCAGTGTGGTCTTTCAACTATGGAACTTTATCATTTCATCCTCCAACTCCTGAAGGGGTTTTGTGTTTGTCATTGAGTAATAAATATAAATACTTATCACCACCGGGTGATAAATAAGTATTTTTCACCTGACCTGTATAGGTACATTGGGTCCTGAGCACTCGTGGTCTAAAGGGATACGAGTTACCAGAACATTAGGAGCAAAAGCAAGAAGGCAGATTTGAGTCAGAAAGTATACAGATACTGAGAGGCAAAATGGACATACAGATGGACGAAAGCTAGGTCTGGTCAGACCAGCTTTTCTGCGATAAATGGCTGTAAAACTTATGGAGAAACTGTTTTCACATGACGGACAACAGGCAGCACAGGACAGACGTTTCAGAAAAGAAAATAAATTAGAATAAATTTACAAGTACCCTGGTTTTCTTCCTGGAGATACTTCCTGGACTGCAGTTCAAGGAGGTGGAACCAAAGCAGACCACAACAGTCTTGCTAAACTGAGGACACAGAGCTTGGAGTGGGGATTAGTGAGGCAGCTTGGATTTAGTAGGCTGGGTAATCATGAGGAAGGATCTGTGCAGAGAAGGAGCTCCAGAAATATGTATAGAGTTCTCCTGAAGTCTCTGGCTGGATATAAAGCTGCAAACGCACAGGGAGAGATTCCACAATGTTAGTGGGACGAAGAACAACTACCAGGGAACAGGGAGATAAACGGAGATTATAGAACTCACACAGCACTAGGAGATTCTGTGTTTGCAGAGTTGAGATTCTTACTAGCCAGAGAGGAGAGACTTCATGGGACACCTTGGGCATTCAGTAAGGAATCCAGAAAAGTCACACTTTAGGGGTAGGATTAGTGTATTCCTGGAATAAAGGTTACCCTAGAAAAACACCCTAGCAAAGCTTTAAAGCAATCCTAAAATAAACAAAATGATCTCCAAGTAAATTAACTGTCCGCCAGAAGAAAAGTCAACACTCTTGAGAGGAAAATAACAAAATCAAGCCACTCAGTAATGTGGTATCTACAATGTCTGGCAGAAATTTTAATATTACTAGACATGCAAAGATCATTAAATGTGATCCATAATGAGGAGAAAAATCAGTCAATACAGACTCAGAAATGATAGAAATGATGGAATTGGCAGACAAAAAATTCTGAAAGATATTATAATTGTGTTTAAGGATTTAAAGAAAAATAGGAACATAAAAGAATCAAATGGATAAGCTAAAGAGAAAGGAAACTGTAAAAGAGGCAAATGGAAAAGACAGAACTAAATATATATATATTTAAGAACTAAATATATATATTAAATATATATCTTAAATGAAAAATTCACTGGATGTCTTTACCATCGGGTAGACAACACAGAAGACATTACTGTTACAATTACATGACATGACATGACATGACATTACATTACAGTAGACATTACTGTTCTAATTTTCTTACATTATGCATGATGCTGTATAATATTAATACACGTTTGAATGTGGTAAGTTAGAGAGGGATATTGTAAATCCTAGAGTAACCACTGAAAATGAAAACTCAGAGGAATAGATAATAATAAGGATATTCAATTAATCCAAAAGGAAGAAGAAAAGGAGAGAAAAAGAGTAAAGAAGGCATGGTAGAAACAGAACATAAACAGAATGATGTTAGACTTAAACCCAGCCCTATCAATAAGTATATTAAATATAAAAAGGATGAAACAATGCAATTAGAAGGCAGAGATTGTCAAGTTGAATAAAACCAAAGCCCAGTTATGGTCTCTTTACAATACATGCTCTTTAAATATAAAGACATAAATAAGTTAAAAATCAAAATATGGAAAATTAATACAATAAAAACACTACCATACGACCCAGCAACCCCACTACTGGGCATATACCCTGAGAAAACCAAAATTCAAAAAGGAATCACGCACCAAAATGTTCATTGCACCTCTATTTACAATAGACAGGAGATAGAAGCAACCTAAGTGTCCATCATCGGATGAATGGATAAAGAAGATGTGTCACATATATACAATGGAATATTAATCAGCCATAAAAAGAAATGAAATTGAGTTATTTGTAGTGAGGTGGATGGAGCTAGAGTCTGTCATACAGAGTGAAGTAAGTCAGAAAGAGAAAAACAAATACCGTATGCTAACACATGACAAAGTGAGAGAGTGGCATGGACATATATACACTACCAAATGTAAAATAGATAGCTAGTGGGAAGCAGCCGCATAGCACAGGGAGATCAGCTCGGTGCTTTGTGACTACCTGCGGGGGGGGATAGGGAGGGTGGGAGGGAGGGAGACGCAAGAGGGAAGAGATATGGGAACATATGTATATGTATAACTGATTCACTTTGTTATAAAGCAGAAACTAACATATCATTGTAAAGCAATTATACTCCAATAAAGATGTAAAAAAAAAACACTAATCAAAAGAAAGCTAGAATGGTTTTTAACACCAGACAGACAAATTAATTTAGGATAAGAAATATACCAGAGATAAAAAGGCCATTTTTGAAGTAAAAAGCTTTAACGATGCTAAATGTGTTGACCCTAATAACAGAGGTTCAGATGTATGAAGCAAAAACTGACAGAACTAAAGAGAGGAATAGATGAGTCCACAATTACAGTTGGAGATTTTCTCACTTCTCTCTTGTATAGTTAAAAATTCTCCCAAAACAATACAGTAGGACAAGTAGATGAAAAATTCAGAGAAGATACAGAAGTTTTGGAGGAAAATCTGAACCAATATAACATATGCCCAACTTTAGAATACATATGCAAGTGCACAAGGAACATTCACCAAGGTATATCATATGCTTGGCCTTGAAAAAGTCCCAATAAATTTAAAAGGATTAAAATAATATACAGGTGTCTTCTGAGCCAACAGAATTAAATGAGATGTAAATAATGAAAAGTTTAGGAAATTCTCAAATATTTGGAAATTAAAGAACACATTTCTAAATAACCCATGAGTCAAAAAAGAAATCACAGAGGAATTCAGGAATCAGTGGTACTGGCAAAAAGATATACAAATGGAAAAAGGGAAAGTCTGGAAACTGACCCGCAAACATGTATGGTCAGTTGATTTTCAATATACCTGGCGAAGCAATTCAATAGGAAGAGGAAAATTTCCCCCAAATTGTTCTGGAACAACTGAGTGTCCGTAAAGGAAAAAAACCCCAAAACCTTGACTCCTAGCTGCCATGTCAAATTCACTTGAGAAAACTCTTAGACCTGAAAGGAAAGGTTAAAACTAAAGCTGAAATTTAAAGCTTCTGGAAAAAAATATGAGATTATTTTCACAGCCTTGGGGAAGGCAGACCATTTTTGGATAGGACCCAGAAAACATTATAAAAAAATTATAATTTGGACTTTAATAAAATGAAAACTTTGCTTATCAAAAGTCATTGTTAAGAAAATAGACAAGGGCTTCCCTGGTGGCGCAGTGGTCGAGAGTCCGCCTGCCGATGCAGGGGACATGGGTTCGTGCCCCGGTCCGGGAAGATCCCACATGCCGCGGAGCGGCTGGGCCCGTGAGCCATGGCCACTGAGCCTGCGCATCCGGAGCCTGTGCTCCGCAGCGGGAGAGGCCACAACAGTGAGAGGCCCGTGTACCGCGAAAAAAAAAAAAAAAAAGAAAATAGACAAGTCAGGGACTGGGAGAAAAATAATCTCAATCCATATATCTGACAAACGGCTTGTATCTAGAATGTGTAAAGATCCCTTCCACACACTAGTAAGAAGGCAAACAACCTAAGAAAAAGGGGCTAAAGACTTTAATAGACATTCCACAGGGAAAGATATACAAATGGTCAATAAGCACCTGAAAAAATGTTCAACATTTTAGCCATTACAGAAATAAGAATTATAAGCACAAAATAAGAAGTGTGCCCGGGCTGCGGAGCGGCTGCAGCCCTCACACATGTTGGTAGGGATGTAAAATGGAGCGACCACTTTGGACACCAGTCCAACATTTTCTTATAAAGTTAAACGTGCATCTGCCTACAAACCTGCAATTCTATTTGTGAATGCTCACCCAAGCGAAATGAAACATAAGCCCCCCAAAAGATCTACCAGGAAGTTCTTAGCAGCTTTATTCATAGAATTGCCCCAAACTGGAAAGCACTTCAGTGGCCATCAATAAGAACATGAACAGTTGGTGGGATATTCATACCATGGAATACTATTCAGAAATAAAAAGGAACGAGCTACTGACACTCTCAAATAGCATGGATAAAGCTTATAAACAGTATCCTAAGGAGAGGAGCCACACGTAAAAGGTACATACTTGTATGAGCCCTTTCATAGGAAGTTCCAGAGAAGGCAAAACTAATTTATGGTGAAAGAAATCAATAGTATTTGCGTCTGGGGGGCAGCTGAGATTGATTGAGCAGTGACCCAAGGGAGGTTTCTGGGGCTGATGGAAATGTTCTCTATCGCACTAGGAGTGTGGGCTATACAGGCATGTGTGTTCATCAAAACTCGTCAAACTACCTTAAAAAAATAAGGGCGGTCACAAAGCACCGAGCTGATCTCCCTGTGCTATGCGGCTGCTTCCCACTAGCTATCTACCTTACGTTTGGTAGTGTATATATGTCCATGCCTCTCTCTCGCATTGTCACAGCTCACCCTTCCCCCTCCCCATATCCTCAAGTCCATTCTCTAGTAGGTCTGTGACTTTATTGCTGACTTACCTCTAGGTTCTTCATGACATTTTTTTTTCTTAAATTCCATATATATGTGTTAGCATACGGTATTTGTCTTTCTCTTTCTGACTTACTTCACTCTGTATGACAGACTCTCGGTGTTTTGTGAGCGCCTGGAGGGGTGGAATAGGGAGGGTGGGAAGGAGGGAGACGCAAGAGGGAAGAGATATGGGAACATACGTACGCGTACAGCTGATTCACTTTGTTATAAAGCAGAAACTAACACACCATTGTAAAGCAGTTATGCTCCAATAAAGATGAAAAAAAAAAAAGCAGGAGTCTGTTTCACATGACAAGCTTTTTAACACATCCAGGGCTCAGAAACCTGCTAACGGGCTTCCTCAATTTGTGGGCCTGGGCTTGAGACTGTCACTTGTCTATAGTACCCACAGACACAGTGTTGCTGGATTCCCATAATACGTTTCAAACTATCTCATAAGCCTCAGGCCATGGGTCTAAGCTGCAAAGGGGTGTCCAAGGCTGAGGCTTCTGAGAGGCTGGGGTGAAGTTGTGGCCCTGGGGATCCAAGTTGCCCAGTGAGCCCCAGGCTGCTCGTCTGCTACGTCCTTATCCAATTGTTTCTGATTCAGCTCCCACAGACCCTGTGGTCTATCCAGACGTCTCCCTTCATCCATTTGATCCCACTGTCCTTTAGTCACGCCCCCTCCCCTCAGTCTCCGAGTGGCTCCAGCTAGAGGGGTCTGGGGTTCCTCCCCATATGCCCCAGAATGCAGCATCCTCGGGAAACCTCATCCTGCCTGGGAGCTAGTTTTCCAGGAAGGCTTCCACAAGCCTTCCAATCCCCAAACCCACTCGATCTACCTATGATATTTACAGTAATATTACTGTCCTGAGTTTTTGTTTCATCGTAAAATACAGTATGGGTAAATAGAATAAGAGAGGGGACCTGGGAATATCAATATCATCTTGTATGTCTTTTCTGCCTTGGATAAGTATGTTTTGGTTCCAACTTACGTAGCCCTATGTACTCACATAGAGAGAGAAAGCCAGAGATATAGATATATTTGTATGTGCCTTTAAAAAACTCTAAAATACATGCTTCAAAATCCATATTGGTTATCCCTGGGGAAGGTATTTAACATTCCCAGGGAAAGGAAGATATTCTGATACTTTCTGTTATACATTTATATATGATCTGTTTTTATATGGAGCATATATTACTTTTGATTTCTTTTTAAACAAATTTATTTCTTTCTTTATTTTTGGCTGCATTGGTTCTTCACTGCTGCGGGCGGGCTTTCTCTAGTGCATCGAGCAGGGGCTACTGTTCCTTGAGGTGCGCGGACTTCTCACTGCGGTGGCTCCTCTTGTTGCAGAGCACGGGCTCTAGGCGTGTGGGCTTCAGTAGTTGTGGTGTGTGGGCTCAGAAGTTGTGGCTCGTGGGCTCAGTAGTTGTGGCTCACAGGCTCTAGAGCACAGGCTCAGTAGTTGTGGCGCATGGGCTTAGTTGCTCCACGGCATGTGGGATCTTCCCAGACCAGGGCTCGAACCCGTGTCCCCTGCATTGGCAGGCGGATTCTTAACCGCTGCACCACCAGGGAAGTCCCTTGATTTTTTTAAAATAAAAACTATAACCTATTTTTAAAAACTTACCCACTTCGTAAGAAGTTGAGGACTATCTGTGCTTGTGACATTATAATAATAATTGGTACCTTTGGTACCTTAATGGAAATATCTCAGTCACTTTGTTGTAACAAAATTCTGAGGGTGCTGGGGTGCCCCTGAAGATTTGCTCACCTCTCATGACCTCTACTGTTGTGGAATTTACAGTGGCTTGACAATGAACTACTGCAGAAATCCAGATGCTGATAAAAGCCCTTGGTGTTATACCACTGATCCGAGCGTCAGATGGGAGTTCTGTAACCTGAAGAAATGCTCAGAAACACAAGAGCGGGTCACAGAATCTCCAACTGCTGCCCAGGTTCCAAGTATACAGGATCCTTCTGAAGCAGGTAAGAAGTCTGTGGCCAGACATCTATATAGTTGGGTATCGGGATGACAAGAGATGGAAAATCTTTGGGATGCAGAGGCGTCATTGTTACAGGGAGCTGGAGTGCTGGCTGAGTCTGCGATATGGAAGGAAGCCTCAGTGTATCACCTGGGGGAGACAGAGCTGCTCTTGCTGGCATGATGGGGTAGGGCGTTTCTTTAGGATTTGAAAACTAGTTGCTTGTGAGGGATGGTTACAATTTTGAGCCTGGGTGGACTGACATGTTGATGATGGTGGCCGAGATGGGACATTCTAGAAAAGCAAGTCTCTGCCTTTTGCATGGAGGGATAGAAATGGCTGATTTGGTTTTGAATGTACAGAGTTAGGAGGGCTAGGAGGACCGTCAAAGATCATCTCCAACAAACACCTGGCGAAGCGGACATGCAGCTCCAAGGGTTTCGGGGCCTGAGCATAAGAATGTCGTTGTCATCTGAGGTGGGAGACATGAAGATATCACAGTCCTCTCTGTTTCCCTGGCCCTTCGCCCGCGTGTCACTCTAAGTGCTTGGCCCCTGGTCCTGTGGTTGTCAGGTGGCAGGAAGTGCTCTGTACCGCTGCAGGGTAAGGAAACCGAGGGGGCTGATTCTCCCCCTGCCCCGGAATGAAAGCTCAGGGGTCCCATGGCTTGTCTGACCACTTTCAGATAATCCAAAATCAGACAGGAATGATTAAATGAGAACTTGGTTTCTAGTTGAGACCCCCCTCTCCTTCCGGAGGTGGACTTGCCTCCTCCAGGATGCTGGAGAAACCTCCCCTACTGCTCCCGACTGAACACCTGTACACCTGTACAGCTGCTGTACACACAGGGCCAGCTCATCTCTCCCCACTCTTTCTTGGTGAGACTCTGAGTGCCGTGCTCCAGCTGGGGATCCCTCCTGATAAGACCTCGCATGGCCTCACGTGATGCCCCACACTTGGTGCACGAGTAACTCACACACCCTGGCCCTGGAAAACACTGGAGGCCGCCTAGCCCAGCCCTGCTCCTTGGCCTGGAAGCCAGCTGGCCCAGCTTTTGCTTTGTGGATTTTCCATGTGGCCATCAGAGCACTGGGCACTGGGTCCCCCTATGGAACACACATCAATTTCTCTGAGGGGTTCTGCCGAATCCCCCAACGGCAAGGCTTGAGGTGAGGGATGAGTTTGGGGAAGGGGCCTCTCGTCATCCCTTTATTACCTCTTTCATCCCAGAAGGTGGGAACTCACAGCACAGCTCTGGCCAAAATAATATTTTTTATAAAATCCTTTTCAATCCGCACTCTTTCTCTCCATCCTTGTTGAGGTGTTCAAGAATCATCTAACAGCTCACGGTGGCATCTGTGTCACCACTCAGCTTGTTATAAAATTGATTATCTTAGTGTCCTGGCCAAACCTCCCAGTCTAGCATCTCAGCTCGTGATCATTTCTGAGCCAATAGCATTTCTGGTAACTTGTCAAATTCAGCAGAGCTCACTGACGTCTTTAGCACTCCTGCGTTCTGAAGGATGTGACCACAGTCTGTCCTGAGAGAAACCTAGCACTGCTGCGTTTGTTCCTTGTCACCCGGCTCTGTGTAATGACAGGAGACCACCATTCTCTCTCCCCGACAGACTGCATGTTCGGCACTGGTAAAGGATACCGGGGCAAGAAGGCGACCACGGTGGCCGGTGTCCCCTGCCAGGAGTGGGCTGCCCAGGAGCCCCACAAACACAACATTTTCACTCCAGAGACAAACCCACGGGCAGGTTTGGAGAAAAATGTAAGAGCCACTTTGATTTGGACTCGATTTTGCCTTTTGTTGACAAGTCTTTGCAGACTGAATTGACCCTCTGTTACAGAAAGTCAGCCTGACTGAGCTTCAGTGTGGGGTGGAGAGGAAGATGTGCGAGAGATTTCAGGGGACCAAGCGTAGGATCTAACCAGCCTCAGCGTGGGAGGGAGCGTTAGCACGGGCAAGCCAACCTCCCTGTCTTTATCACTTCCATGTGTGTCATTTCCTGTCTGCTTTTGTTACTGATTTATGGTTTCCAGTGATCAAAGATGACCTTCATGACATTGTAGTTGGATTTTTCTAGAAGAAAACTGGATGCGTAATTAGGACTCCACTAGGATTTCCCCTAGTCCCACACATTCTCTGGGGTGGTTTCCTCTGGGGTATAGGTGTGTAGAGGGAAGGAAAAGGAAGACACAGTCTTTCCACAGCTGACCCACAGAGGGTGCCCAGGCCAGGGGAATAAGCAGTTCTGAAGCCACAGCAAACAGCAAACAAAACAGCGCCATCAAGCAGAAGACTGACATGAGCAAAGGGACAGGACGAGTCATCCACGTCTACAGTCCCTTACTGCCGGGTCCCTATGGTCCCCACGGACACAGGCTGCTGAGCGGGGAGGCCCCTTTATACAGCCTCTACCTCAAGACGCCTCAGGGTCTTCACCCCTTCCCCAGGGGAGTGGCCTCAAGGCTGGAGCTCCTTTTGAACGAAAAGTGACGGATGGCATTCTGTGAGTCAGAGGCTTGACACGCATCCTGAAGTGATAGCTTTGCCTGCCTCCCCCCCAAAGGAGCACTAACCCTTCATCTTCTCAGGACATCAGTGAAACCAGTGTCTGCGCCTCATGTGACATTCTCTGCCCTCTCCCGCCCGGGTGTACGCCACCCCCTATATGCCAGCCTCACGTGACATTCTCTGCCCTCTCCCGCCCCGGTGTGCGCCACCCCCTATATGCCAGCCTCACGTGACATTCTCTGCCCTCTCCCGCCCCGGTGTGCGCCACCCCCTATATGCCAGCCTCACGTGACATTCTCTGCCCTCTCCCGCCCCGGTGTGCGCCACCCCCTATATGCCAGCCTCACGTGACATTCTCTGCCCTCCCCCGCCCCGGTGTGTGCCACCCCCTATATGCCAGCCTCTTTTTCCAGTACTGCCGCAATCCTGATGGTGATGTCAATGGTCCCTGGTGCTACACGACAAATCCAAGAAAACTTTTTGACTACTGCGATGTCCCTCATTGTGGTAAGCTTCTTTCTTTTTTGGAAGGAAATGACTTCTAAATAAATGCAGCATCACCTGGTCTTAGATCTGCAAGACAAGAGTTTGGGCTGAGCGCTTCTGGGCAAGAGAGGGTCCCCTCTCCTTGGGAGCCCTCTTTTCATCCTGGGCCTCTTGAATCTGTCCTACTCGTGGCCCCCTTTGTTAGGCACCGCCCCCTCCTCTGACTCTGTAAACAAAATAAATGCAAAATTCTCCAAAAGAGCAACTTCAGAGGTGATCTAATCAGCCTCCAGACAGTTCCACTGAACTCTCCAGTGTCTGGGGTGGGAGGCATGAAACACAAACTTAGAGTCACCCAGATAGGAAACTCTCTCTTTCAGCAGCTGAGAAGAAAGAAAGCACAAACCGCAGGAAACTGCTAAACAGACAACATACATTGTAAACCTATAAACTGTCATCCTAAGAATTCAATGAAAAGTAACACAGCTCTTTACAAAGCCCCAGCTTTCTTTATCCTAAGATGACCATGCGTTAGCCATGCATTAGTCAGACAACTTAGAGGAAGCTTGCCGGGTTCTTTCCTCGTTTCTCTGAGACTTTTCTAGGGAGTGAGAAGCTTGGATCAGGGAAAGGGGAGTTGACGTTAGTTCTGAAAAGTCTGGGGTAACAAATCCATAGATAGATAGATAGAGGTAACAAATCCATAGATAGGTCTGGAGAACAATGTAAGCCACTTTGATTTGGACCCTATCTTACTTTCCGCTGAGCCATCTTTGCAAACACCATCTGTCCTGGTTCCCGCTAACCAGTCTGGACTTCTCCTCTGCACCGTTTGACTGCATCTGCTTGTGTCTGCCACGTGCGGGGACAGGCCGGAGCAGAGAAGTTGCTGCAAAGCCACTTAAGTCCACGTCCGGAGATGGTTTGGGAGGCAGTTTGGGGAAGGGGTTGAGAGCTCCGGAGCCACACTGTCGGGCTTTGATTTGGGGCCACTGCTGGGTAGAGCAGGGGGAGGAGGGAGAGGTCAGGGTGACAGGAAAGATTCTACTTGGCTGCTGTCCTTGTGCTCTCTGGACTTGGGGAATTTATAGCTGACTCGTTCTCCAGTGCGTGTTTGCTGTGCACAAGCTCTCTTGGTGGCCCTCCATCTGAGAGCCCCTGGTGGGGTTAGCGCCTCCCTTTCCACTCCTCCCTGCCAACCTGAAGCTTTCTGGTACCCCACTGCCTCTTACCGCGTGGCCTCGCTATCCTGGACAGGCTGCCTATGTGGCACGATTGCCTTTAACTTGTATAGCTTGACAGTCCCGCCCCGGCCTCTACAGCTGTGCCTGGGATTCACGCATCTCTGATTCCCACTGAAGGGAAGTACAGTAACGTCCCAGGTGCAGCCCTCAGTCACCACCAGACGCTATCAGCTTCTCAAGTGTGAGGCAGGCCTGGGTATCCTTCAGGAAATATGTCTCAAGATCAGACCACGTGGTCTGATAGCGTGCCCACATCCTGAGGAAGCGGGGACCTCACAGTCCGCTGGAACAGCCCTCTCTCCATTCTTTCTTCTTTCTTCCGTCTTAAGAACCTGATTCTTTTCCATCCTTGACTTGGGTAAGTGTACCAGCATTGTAGAAGAGGCTATTTGCCTTGATGTCTGCAGATGGAGGTTTACCTTACACATCCCCGGGCATCCTTGGGGCCTCTGTTGAATCTTCCAGTGCAACATCTTTTTACGTACCCACCGTCAGAAGGTAAAGATTACAAACCTCAGCTGTGTCCTTCTTTCTAGTGCTTAGAGCAATGCCTAGTGCATGCCAGGCACTACGTATACATATTTGAATACATATTTGCTGAATGAGTAAATTCAGCACAGTTCCTCCAACATGTCAGGTCGGTGCTTAACAGGGTGACTATCCCCGGTTAAGGGTACTTTCTGTGTGTGTGCTTGTATGGCTTTCGATAAGTTTATTCAGATTTTACAGAATATGAAATCTCTTTGAAGTATGACTTTGTTTTCTTAGGTTATTTTCATCTTCTCTGTTTTTTTAAAAAAGATTTTTATTGCTTATTCCTGGGAGATTTTGGATTTCCTTTATGTAAGTGAGAAATTTCCTAATAGCAATTTTCCTTAAAACTTCCAAACTTTACATCGTCTGTAATTCCCATGGAAAACATCTTTAAAATGAAAAAGTAACGCTGATTAACTTTTTAGGCTACACGTAAGCTTCTTTAAGCAACTCACCTGAAAAATTTGTGTAAATATTCTGTGTTATTAAAACAATGGCACCATGCAAATTGCACATAAGTAAAACAATTTGAAACCAGAACTATAATCTATTCAGCACAGTATTCTGCTTCTCAATTTTATCAAGGGATTGTATTGTTTTTCTCTTTAATATTAATTTCAAAAATTGAAAGATGCAGGCTTCCCTGGTGGCGCAGTGGTTGAGAGTCCGCCTGCCGATGCAGGGGACACGGGTTCGTGCCCCGGTCCGGGAAGATCCCACGTGCCGCGGAGCGGCTGGGCCCGTGAGCCATGGCCGCTGAGCCTGCGCGTCCGGAGCCTGTGCTCCACAACGGGGGAGGCCACAACAGTGAGAGGCCCGCATATCACAAAAAAATAATAATAATAAAATAAAATAAAAATTGAAAGATGCCCATTTTAAACATAATTTTATTTATTTATATTCATTTATTTTAAATTGTAAATTTTTGTTAATTGGTTTTAACAACTCATTTCAATTCCACCAACACTAACAGTACAAATAATAAGTAATTTAAAATAAATAGAACTTCAGCTTTGTTTTGAATACTAAGACCAGGGTACCATAATATCTGTAGTTATTCTTTTCTTAGTCCATTTCTGTAAGTCTATCCTGTGTAAGACACAGTAAGAGAAATTAAGGTCAGTGTTAGAGAGTAGGATTTCATTATATTGCATGCTTCTTTAAAAAAAAAAAAAAAAACTTCTGTATATAGATTCTCAGAATAGGCCAAGACAATTGGAAAGGTATTTGGAAAATTCAGATTCCAGATTCACTAGAGGATAGAATCTCTTGGTTGATTAAGAGCAAAAAATTTCTCCTTGTAATGTTATTATCAACGATGATTTATGCTTCTGTTTTTG
The DNA here is from genome assembly GCF_003031525.2 of Neophocaena asiaeorientalis asiaeorientalis. Taxonomy (NCBI): domain Eukaryota; kingdom Metazoa; phylum Chordata; class Mammalia; order Artiodactyla; family Phocoenidae; genus Neophocaena; species Neophocaena asiaeorientalis. Next base: position 13,869,514 of record NW_020173666.1, on the reverse strand, counting down.
AAGATCTTAAAGGGCTCCAGACAGTAGGGAAGCCCTTTATGAATACCTTGTGTAGCCCCTGAACTGTTCTAGACATTAGTAAGTGGCACCAACCAGAGATGGAGCATTAACCCTAATCTCCAGGAACCCTGCAGGCCAGGTGGAGAGAGAAAGCAGGTGGGAGAGTGAATAGAGAGGAAGGCAAGCGAACGGAAGTCATCCCCGTGGCATTGGGTTAGTCTTGGGAGGCTCCCTGGAAGAGCCATCCTGAAACTGGCTGAGAGAAGGCATTATTTTAGTTTAGGACTGTTATCCTTGCTACACACACAGACACACACGCACACTTGCGTGCACACACACAAACACATGCACACATACGTGCACACACAGAGATTCACATTTTAAAAATACTCTTAGTGCCTTTCAATGGGGATGACAATTATGGTTTTCAGTAAACTTTACATGGTTCAGATGATGATGGTGACGATGACTCACTCTCTAGATATAGCACATCAAGTCAGAATAACAATTTGTGTCAGTCAAGCTCCTCTCCAAAAAGCTCTCATTCTAACGCCTAATTCTTCCAAATTTATTTAATCACTTCCTTAAGAAAGCAGTAAAAAAAAAAAAAAAAAGTACTTATATTTTCTTGAAAGGAGAAGGAAATGTTGTTGTCCCCTACCACTCTTGAAACTTAGAAAAAATATTCCAAAAGTTGTTTATGATTTTACTATTTAGTTTGGGCTTTGGGATGTCAAAAATTCAGTGCTTTGGCCACGAGCCATGAATTTATCACGAGTTGCTCTCTCACGTCTTCAAATGCAAATTTTTCCCACTTTGTGCCACAGTTTCCTCTTCATTTGATTGTGGAAAGCCCAAGGTAGAGCCGAAGAAGTGTCCCGGAAGGGTTGTAGGTGGGTGCGTGTCCACCCCACACTCCTGGCCCTGGCAAGTCAGCCTTCGAAAAAGGTAACACCATGTCCAGAAACAGTGTATTCCATCCTCCTGTGTACTCCTTGCAAAACCTTTCTACATTCACACTAAATCCACATACCCTCAGTATCAGTACCTGCCTCTAAGTTCTGCAAAGGAGTAAGGAAAACTATAAAAAACTTTTTCTATGTTTTTTAGTTGAGGGATAGTTGCTGTAAAATATGTTACAGCTGTGAAATATAGTGACTCACTGTTTTTAAAGGTTCTGCTCCATTTATAGTTATTATAAAATATTGGCTATATTCCCCTTGTAGTACAATATATTCTTGTAGCCTCTTTTATACCTAACAGTTTGAACCTCTCACTCCCCCTCCCTATATAGCCCCTCCTCCTTTCCCTCTCCCCACTGGTAACCACTAGTTTGTTCTCTATATCTGTGAGTCTGCTTCTTTTTTCGTTATGTTCTTTTCTATGTTCTTCAGTTTGAAAATAGTCAGAATTAGAAGCTTTTTTTTTTTTTTTGATCTGGGCAGCTCTCATCAAAATTGATAAATGTAGCAATTTACACTAAGTTCCCATAGTGCTAAAAAACTATGGAAGATGCCTTGAGGGTTTCGATAGATACCCACTGTTACTTTGTCAAACGAAGAGAAAGGGATATTTTTAGAAATGGGACACCTGGAGGGGGAGGGTAAAGATTAAATTATCTATAATATATCACACTGAGTCTCTTCTCTTTTTTTTCTGTCTTTCTTTCCTTCCTTCCTTCCACAGTTTTGAGAACTACTGAATTTAATCAAAGGGTGCTCACCCATTTGCAAAACGCCATCTCCTTCAGTGAAGGGTAGCTCAGGATCGACGTAATTTAAGAGTGATCAGTCCCCATCCGACATGACCCAGAAGGTTCAGGTTATCTTTCAGTGGTGCTCGCCTTTGATAAGCCCGTTTGGCGTCTCATTCGAAGCACACGCGGGAAACAGGCTGATGTGCTTTTGATGTCGCACCAGAGCACATGCGCCCAATCGCTGTGCTCCGCGGTCTTCCTTCCGCTTGTGAGACGCTATCGATGAATGAAAATAGTCTATTTCATTCCCCGGCTGAGTTGGCTTTTCTTTTATTTGTCTTATCATTTAGTAACTGCTTGAGATACGGAGCCTTCACCTTTCACGTATCTCATATTCCTTCTTTCCCAAGATGCGCTGTGGTCTATTTCCAGATTGATAATCGCCTTGCTGGTCATTCACTTACTATTTGTGTCCCTTTCATTATGATGGGCTTCGGAGCGGCTCACACAGATTTTATGAGTGACCCCGTGCCTAAGCAGTCCTATAAAGTAAATGATTTAGGAGACGTTCCCCCCAGAGCGAGCTTTCTCAGGTAAGATTAGCAAATGCCCGTGAATCACGGCTACTCAGGATCCCACTTGGTTCCCTGAAGAATGACTCGTCGGGTCTTGCATAGATCTTGTCAAAAAGAAGTGACAGGGAGCTGGAGTCCAGGGCCAAAGGGTCAAAGCCATGGGCGTGGACCCCCTGTTGGAGTCGCATGGCTTTGCTGGGCCTCGCCTGTGCGCCAGCCACCTTCCAGAGTGGTGTAGTGACCTCCTGAGAACCCACCACAGGAGCACAGCTCAAAGCTCCCACCATCCCGATGACGGGCCGGTCACCTTGTCCTTTGGGAACGTCAGCGATATCACAACAGAGTGAGCACTACTTCTGGGCTTTCTGTAGAATAAATCATCAGGTTTGAACTAAAATCCTGGCACATTTTCCTTCTAGATTTCCTTCTAGAAGCCACTTCTGTGGAGGCACTTTAATATCGCCAGAGTGGGTGTTGACTGCTGCCCACTGCCTGGACAGGTATGTTTAGGGGACCCCTGACACAAAGACTCACTCGTCTTAAAGACTTCCGCCTCCCCGTCTCTCCTTTCCTTCACCCTTTTCTCCTCCCCTCTCCCCTTCCCTGTTCCCTCCCCTTCCTTCCCTCCTTCCTTTCGTGGCAGTGACACTGGGGACCAGGGAATGGATGAGAAGGGCCTGAGGCAGAATTGCCAGGGCCATTGGACGAGAGAGGAGGAGGTGTTTCTAGAGAGAAACGAAGAAGACAGACCCCTATCTGTCCTGCGCCAACTTCAGTGTTGGTGTCATTCTTCCTCTGTGGTCAGGCCAAAAGCAGCCCCGAGAACATTCCTTAACAGCCAGGTTCAGGTAAACCGTGAACTTGTTTCTTGCCACTCGGAGGTCTCTGATGGTAGGTAGCCCAGTGGGGAGAAGACGCAGTGTTTGTGGCTTAGAAGGGTACTCGATGAAGGGCTGGCCCAGATTTTGTTCCTAACGTTGCTGTCTTCTCTAGCTACTCAGGGCCGGCATCATACAAGGTCATCCTGGGCGCACACCGAGAGACCGCCATTGAAGACAGTGTCCAGGAAATACAAGTGACCAAGCTGTTCCCGGAGCCCACTCGGGCCGACATCGCCTTGCTCAAGCTGAGCAGGTACTGGCTCGCCCGTGACTCTCACCCTGTGAGCAGTGAGAACATTTGCTCATCGCTGGGTTTATGAGCCGTAACAGAGTTGTGTGTGGGCAGCCCCGTCTAGGACCCCAAAGGCATGGGGCATTGGGACAGGCATTGACCTTCAAGTGAGAAAACCTGGGCTCAGCCCCGCCTGCCTCTTACTAGCCGTGGTCACGACAAAGGCACCAGGACACAGTTTCCTCTTGCGGAAAAAGAGCGAGTTGAAACATGAGGTACAGGTTACCCCTCAAACTCTCTCACTTAATGTTCCCCAGCCAGCTAATATACATTCATAATCAGAGAATTATTCAATTATTCCAGGTTGACACTCTCTTTTCAATGTAATAATATATTTGGGGGAATCCAATGGGATTATGTATATTTCGATGCCCTTTATAAACAGACACACACACTCAAAATTCACAAGTGCAAATTCTCCTTCTTCCTATCTCTGGTTTTATGTTTCCTGTTGAAATGGTGTTTTCTTAAGTCTGACAAAATGATAAATCTGTTAACGTCATTTAAAGTGAGCAGTATTTGGAAACAGGGCACAAGGGAGACAGCTAAATAAACAGACTGCTATTTTGAGACTAGGCACATTTGGGACAGTCAGCAAGGCACGCAGAGCCCATCGGTCATGCATGATGGGCTCCAGATGACAGCGGGACGACGGTGACGGTGACGAGGATGTGGCCAGCCCAGGGGTAAAGAGTCTGAGTGGGGCTCGCTGGGTCTGGACAGAAAACACTTCACAAGTTTTCTGGGTCAGTAAACTGAGCGACTCCCTGGGGTATTTGGACGCTCTGGAAAGGAAAGAAAGGGCCTTCTTGGCTTAGCCTAAAAAAGGAGCTGATTCGCTTTTCTCCATGGTCCCCTGGGGCCATCAGGAAAGCTGTGATCCTCGAGCAAGTCATTTAGTGAACGTGGGTTCTGGATGTGTTCTCCGATAGACTGATGCGCTTGAGCTTTCGGGTACCCACCCCCAGGCTCCCCAAACCCCAAGAGTCTCAGGCATTGGCGTTCCGCGAGGGGAACCTATACCGTGATGACCGCGGCCCCCACTCCATGTGAGACGCCCATCTATTCTGGTAGCTCTGACAGTGTGTGTCTGCTTCAAAGTTGAAGGCCATGATGGTTCTTAATCAGAATCAGGCATTTCTCACCTTCAATGGGTTCTCCTCCTGAACTTACTAAAATAGAATCAAGTCTAAAAGTCAAAGTTCTAATATTTGATTCTCTGGAACTCCAACGTGAAAGTTTGTGGAAAACAATACTACTTTGCTTAGGCAAGGGACTTACTTCTAATCCTCTTTGATTTGGTATCTTGCATTATATTGGATTCTTCCAGCCATGGTGTTGTAACATTCATGGGTGAGGAATCTGAGGACCCCGAAGATGGGGCAGCTTGCTCCTAGTGGCACAAGGCACTTGTTATTATTAAAGCCCTGTGATTGTACTTCAGCTGAATGGTCTACCTGCTGACTGAAGCCCTCTTAACTTCATCCATTGTCATCTCTGTTCCCACCTCTAGTTTCTTGTCCACAACTGGTGCCTTTGAAACAAATTATTCTTTTTTTTTTTTTTTTGACTCATAAGATACTACAGGCAAATGTGAGGATGAAAAGTTGTTTTCTACATTACGCTGTGTCAGTGAAGCAAGGAAGAAATACCAGCTCAGAGCGTTCTGGGGCTGTGGGGCAGGTGGGATCTTGTGACCAACAGATGAATGGCAGAAGTCTCCCAGCAGGGCAGTCAAATGTAACTTTTGATGTTTTCCTTTCAGCCCTGCCATCATCACTGAAAAGGTAATCCCAGCTTGTCTGCCATCCCCGAATTACGTGGTCGCGGACCGGACAGTATGTTACATCACTGGCTGGGGAGAAACCCAAGGTAAGGTAAATTCTGTGACTCACATGATGAACTGGTTCTGACCTGCAACCTACATGGGAAAATGAGCATGTGTACTGATTTCTATCAGTGAGTGAGGTCCACTCCCTTCCTGACTTTGTCTGGACATCTGCCTCCGTCTCTATAATCAGTCATCGAGGGACATGGATGAGGGGAAGGGTAGTGTTTCCTTGAGACTCTGACCTCCAAAAATCCAAGGTTAATATTGTGTCCCCAGGTAAGTAGGGTTTTGACACAAGCTACAAATTAAGGGTGTTAGATTGTCGTTCATGTGAATTAAGCGCACAGAGTTCCCAAACACGGTGCAAATCAACAACAAAATTTATAGTTAAACTAGTCTCCTCAAATACCCACTTGCCTGGCTCTGCGTGGAGACGTTGTCGGGGGTAGGGCAGACTGACAGCAGGGGAAAGGAAGAAAGGTCCCAATTCTAGGGTGGTATTTGGTATTGGTTGACGGGGTGAGGATGAGAGAGGAAACGTTTCTGCAGGATCCTGGCTCAGCAGCTGGTACTATATTTTGGGAATCCCATCTTCTCTTTGCAGTATGCCCTGCATTATATTATAATAAAAATTATTATTATATCCTTCAGACTCGGGCCTAGGAACATTATAAGAATGTCCTAGATCTCTGCCTCACTTTCTCAGAAGCATTGGTCGGAGCACCAGAGTGGGAGCCAGGAACCCTGGAAAGTAGTTCTGGTTCTGCCACCAGCTGGGCGAACGGGACAAGTCACCTTACCTCTTTGTACCATTTGGCATCTAAGCCCTCATCCATAAAATCCGTGTTTTCAAATTATGTTCTACATGTTAGCCTTGGTTTCCTCATCTGTGCTCCCCTATGAGGTCACTGTGAGGACTGAGATAGTGCATATGAAGAGCTCAGTGCTTTGGAGATGGTATTTCAGCAGCTCCTGTGCCTATTATACGACCACCACCGCCATCACCACCATCATCACCACCACCATCACCATGGACACTGCCATCACCACCACCATCACCACCACCATCACCATGGACACCGCCATCACCACCATCATCGCCACCACCATCACCATGGACACCGCCATCACCACCACCATCACCACCACCATCACCATGGACACCGCCATCACCACCACCATCCTCACCACCACCCTCACCATCTCAGGACCATCATTATCATCACCATCGCCGTCATGGTCGGCCCCCAACCCTCCCCGTCATCACCACTGTCACCGTCATCAATAAGTACCACATAACCTGTGTGTAGCTGAGCCCTGATGGAACCCAGGCCTGCCAGACCCCCGCAAGCCCATTCACTGTTTCTTCTGTCTCACGCAGCACCCACACTTTTCTAACTTATCACCCTGCACTGGGTTCCCCTGTCTCTCCAGGCCTTGTCTGAACGTCTAACTGGAGAAAATGACTCTCAATGTATTCATTGGGTCAGGAGTCACAAAACGTGAGTCAGGTCTGTTTACCAATTTTCTATATGTCAGTAATGACATCAGATCAATCAGCCTCTCCGTGTGAGGTCAGAATTCTCCCCTTTAGTCTCCAGACTTTCCCTGACTTCTGTATTCCAAAGCAAGGTAAGGGTTGATGTCGAGGGGGTCATTCATGTCAGCCCCTCATTAGCAATCGCTGGGTGTTTTCGGGGACCTGCTTCGACGTCGCCACCACCCCATCAGGTTCCTAGGTCACCCTCAGCCCCAGGCCCTCAGAAACGCCATCTCTCCTGTGGCCACACGATGGCAGCACCTCTGCACAGACCGCGAAGGCGTCTGGTCAACTAGCAGTGGATCTGTCCCTAGCCTCAGGATCTGTCTTGCTCAGAAAGCAGATGTAAGAGCAGGACACTCAGTTAAATTAATTTTCAGCAAAAATTTTTGAGAAGGCCGCACCCTCTGCATATCCACCCAATTCAGAAAATGCAACCGCTACCCAATGCTTCTGTGGTCAGGACTTTCGTCCTCGGTGGCTCTGCCCAGGGCTGGGACTCGCCTCTTCTTTCCAGATGGTGGATCTCTTAGGTGCTCCCGTCAACTCCAGTGTAAGTTTTCTGAACTCAAGACAATTTTCCAATTTTATTAAAAGTCTTTGGAGAAGAAGCAGTACCTTATTTCTTGGCTGTTTCCCTCTGGCAACGCATAGATTTTGCAAAGCTCATGAAAGCTGGGCTTGCAAAATTGGAAAACTGGATTATTTGTGAAAATGCTGAGACGTACCTGGGTGTGTCCGTCTGGAAAACATCATCTCTTCCTGTGATCGTGCACGGGTTCTATTTCCATTTGCCAAAGTAAGAAAAAAGCAGTTTTTCTCACAAAGAAAGAAGTGCAGTTTGGAAAACAAGCACACCAAAGAATCTTTACTGGCCCTAATCGGAAAAGAAATGTAAATTAGGAAATAAATTAAGACAAGGTCCACCCATCACATTAGCAAACATTTGAAAATTATTGGTTTTCAGAAGGTTGCTGCGCACTGCTTTTTTTCTAGTGACATTTTACACTGTCACACCCGTTTAGAAAATATTTGGCAAAGATATTGGGAACCATAAATATGTCTATATAATCCCTCAGAACTTAGACTTAAGAAAACACTAAGGAATATGAATAACCTGTAGGAACAAAGAAGTGATACGCTGAGAGCAGCTGTTGTAGCCAATGAACGTGGTGGTGAAGAATTTGGACCACGATGTTGCAGACCCAAGTTCAAATCCCAGCTCCACCATACGTGCTGGGTGATCTTGGGCAAACTACACACCCTCCCTAAGCCTCAGTTTCCTTAACTGTACAATAGGAATGACGAAAGTGCCTAGGTGACCGGACTGTTTTAAGGATTAGATGAGCTACACCACATAATGAGCTTGTACCTGAAAAAGTTAATTGTCAGTCAATGACAGTTGTTCTTTTTTTCGAATATTGGGGTAAAATATACGTAACGTAAAATTTACTTTTTTAACTGTTTTCAAGAGTACAATTCTGTGGCATTTAGCACCTTCACAACGTTGTACAACCGTCCCCACTATTTACAGAACATTTGCCTCATCCCCAAAAGGAAATCCCAAACCCATTAATCAGTCACTCCCAACTAAAATATTAATTATACAGATTGTAGGTGTATGAAAGTCTTTATGATATAACTTTGTGTGGAAAAAATGTGCAATATGATATAAGTAGTAAAAGAAGCATATCAGAATCCCAGAAGGGCATATATGAAAATAGTAGCACTACTATTTCTCAATCTCTCTTTATACATTAAAAGTAAATTTCTTTATAGTTTAAAAAAAAAAGAAACCAAAAAATAACAACACAAACCAACCTCAAAATCCCATAAAGAAGCCCAGATTAATTAAGTCTAGGTCTTGGGAACATGAAATCTTATATAATGTTTATACTTTCAAGGGTCAAAAAGAAAAAAGAAAGAGTTCTACTAGTACTGGGAACTGACTTCTTGTTTTATCCAACCTCACGATGAACATGAGATCTATCATTGCTGCTCTGTTGTTCTGGAAGCTTCCTTGCGGACACGTTTTCGATCCAGTCACCGTGTGTTTCATCTTTTTAAACACAGGCACTTACGGTGCTGGCTTGCTCAAGGAAGCCCGGCTGCCTGTGATTGAAAACAAGGTGTGCAATCGCTATGAGTATCTGAATGGGAGAGTCAAACCCACCGAGCTGTGTGCGGGGCATCTGGCTGGAGGTGCTGACAGTTGCCAGGTAACAAAAGACTAAAGAGATCAAAGTTCATCTTGTGTTGGCCTGTTTTGGCCCCTTAGACATTTCAGCCCCAAAGCAGCAAATTCTAGAAGGATTTGTCAATCGAAGGCCACAGTCTAAATGTTGCCTGGAAACCTTTTAAGCGTGTCTCTGAAGGCTGATTCAGGTCATCTAGGGTGATTTCTTCGGCCTTGAGTTCCACACTGGTTATAAGGGAATAGTTAAGCAACAGCCCCTACGCCTCTGGGAGGGGGATCTTGGGTGGGACTCGGGACGTGGCCTTTCTAGTAGGAAAGGGAGGTTGGTATGAGACAAAGACCCTCCCACACCTCCTTTAAGATTGTTCTTGGGGTTACCCTCCCTAAGAGAAACCCCAAGGCTTGAAGGGATGAATACAGTTTTCACAAGGGATTTCTTTTCCCCCCGGGGAAACACTAAATGGTACGGTTTCGTTAAACGTACGTTGCCTAGTACTGAAGCACAGCAGATGTTCAAATAATATGTTACTAAGTTCCTTTCTGGTTGGAAAGGGATGTTCAAATACTGGGAACAACTTACATTTGGGTAATAGAAGGATGACATCCCATACTAAAAGGATGGAAACTTAATCCTCTCATGGTTTTTTCCCTTCCTCTGTGTAGGGTGACAGTGGAGGGCCTCTGGTTTGCTTTGAGAAGGACAAATACATTTTACAAGGAGTCACTTCATGGGGTCTTGGCTGTGCACGCCCCAATAAGCCTGGTGTGTATGTTCGTGTTTCAAAGTTTGTTACTTGGATTGAAGAAATAATGAGAAAGAATTAATTAGATGGGAGACAGAGTGAAGCATCAACGGATCTGAAGCCGGAACATGGGTAGGGAATTCAGCGTGCTCAAAAATAATTGACAGTAATCAAACCAAGTTTGACGCTGTACTTAGCTAACCAGCTACTGCCAGCCGCAACATTTGTTTGTATTGCTGTGGATAACTTGTTCCTGTCCATGGACTGCTGGATTCTGTAATAATGAGGCAATACAGCTATGACATTTGTTGAAAATAAACTCTGTACTTCCTTTGACTTAATCTTTTGATTTTCACTGTTTTCATGCTCTTCGTTCATCCTACCAATTGTAAATGGTGTAACTCTTACAGACCCGAGTGATTTTGTTCTCTCTCATAAGGAAGAGAGGAACGAGAAGCCTGTAAGATGAATAGAGAAGCCCTAGTAAGTCACCTATACATTTACCTTGTCACACATCTTTAATGTCTTTATTTTTGGCACTGGGATGAATGTTTTCAAAGCTGCAGCATATATGGGGAATCATGAGAGCACATTCTGTTCTTGGGAATGAAATCTGTTACTGACAACTTGACTCTAGCCCAGCGCAGGAGACCCTGGGCAGACAGCTGTATTCTGAGAAGTAAACCGGGCAATGGAAGTGTCATAACACGAGACCAGCTAAGAGTCTGAATGGGATTCTGGGTCACACATGAGTCTAGGAATGGTGCCAAGAGCCTGGAAAGGAGCAACGAACATATATTGAAGGCGGACCATTTAATTTCCATCAGTAATTGGCTGCCTGGATATGTAGTACACTTTGTCACATGGGAAGAGTGTTCTACAGTGACGCACGTTCAGAAAGAAGAGAAAGGATGCCAATTGATTTTTCTTGACAATTTACATTTTTTTATTGTTATCAGAACCCAAATGTCAACTCAAAATACAATTCCAAGGTGATCGTATCAAGAAGCAACAGTCATCTCACAGCAAAGAGAAAAATGCAAAAGAAACAAAAATACAAGGGTGTATGAATAAAGGGTAAATGCAGCATTACACCCTTAAAGAACTGTGTTTATTTCATTGAAAAATAAAGTATTCAATTCTGATGTGCTTTAAGGATTAAAAACTTATTTTACAATTAGCACGTACACCGTACATATCGTCACATGTTCACATAGAAACTTTCTTCCTCACTGGCAAGGTTTCCCTTTGGCTCACATTTTACCTGTCCACCCAAAATAATTCATTAAACAATTCTGCATAAGATACATACTGAACCTGAAAATATAACAAATGTGACACAGAAAGCAGGACATCATAAAGACAGCATATTTGTATTTAAACTCCACATTTCAAAAAGTCTCAGTAACAAAAAAGAAAGATCAAATCCCTTATTAGTACCTGTAAAGTCATGTACAATATAAACTTCTGCTAGTTCTTTTAAGCATGGATATAACTGACCTTTCTTTCAAACTAAAATGTAAGCTTCTTCCCAAGACAAGTCAAAAGTGTCAAGATTGAATGAGATTTGTCCATAGTTTTCACTCTTGACCATGGGCATCATCACAGAGCTGAACTCACACATGTAAGATAAATATCCCTGTATGATTAAAATCTGAAGACCCATGAATTCATAGTCCATGGGTTTCATCAGTAAAACACTGAATATGTGGCTCTAGGTGTCCACTAAAGGAGGACCGCAGTCATCCTGAATCATCTCAGGACCAATCTGATTTTATAAATAATAGAGCCAAATCCTTGAATTGTCCAGCAGATTTGTTCTTATTTCTGGAACAAGGCCTAAAAGTGCCTGCAAACCTAGATGCTCCAGGAGCTTAAGGGGCTCAAGGTGAGAAGAGAAAGCAAAGGCTCAGAGCCAGGTGGCCCGAGGTCCTTAGATTCAGTCTCTGCATTAACAAGATCCCCAAATCTTCATCTTCCCTGCAATCATCAGAACCCTCCGTTCAGAGCCTCCACGTCTTGATCAGATTTGATGAACCCATCCCTGTACACTTGCCCCAGATCCTTGGTTTGCACATCTTGCATTCTTGACGGAACCGTCATTGAGAACTGGGTGGGGCTTCTCTTGTCTCTCCGTAACCCAGTGGGTCAGAGACACTGCCCCAGCGTGAGAAAAAACCTCAGGAGGATCTGTGCACACAACGGGCTCTTGGCTAAACCGGTCACATATTACATGTTCCCAGAAACTTTGACAGCACGATGAGTCTTGATTCATCCGACGCTGTATAAAAATACTCTGGATAGTCTGAATGTCTTTGTAAAGTATTGAAAACACTTGGAGCTGCACAGCTGAAGTGGACAACACACACGTCTCTGCAAGGCACGTCGGTTTCTTGGGGGGACCAGCCTGAATAGCTCTTTCCTTGCATCTTTGGCAGGGGGCTCAAAGGTGAGAGCTCAAAACTTGAGTTTTCTTTTTTCTGCCACATTTATAGGAATGTGGACTAACAAAACAAAGGAGAAAAGAGAAAGTCCTTATAAAAGGTTACCCAACTAGTGAGAAGGAAGTCTTTTTGTTACGACTCAATTTCATAGTTGGTTTTGATCGAATACACACATGCATAACTACTCATAAAAACCCAACTCAAAGGGAACAAAATTAACTGTCTCCAAGTCATTTTTTGCCTGCCCTCAATCCCTAGGCAGGGGTTAATTAGCATTATAGCACATATAAATTCTTTATGAATTTCTACTCCGTAACAGATGGTTTGGAAATGAGCTGCTGATGTGAACAAAAGAAAGCAGAAATGAGAAAATGACTAAGTGCTGTTGTAGAAGGGAAAATACTAACAGGTTTCCATAACTTGGGGCTAAGTAGTTTTTGTTCCTGAGTAAGTGATTATAGAATGCAATCAGTGTGCTTAACTTGTAAAACCATAGATCAGACTTTTATCAGACGTTTTTTCAAGGGTAGGGACCAGGCATAATTAATTAATTTACCCAATTTTTTAATTATGAAAATTTACAAACAGAAAAAAATTCATGTAAGTTGAATTTTTGTTGGACGAATTCTTCCTGTGTATGTACTGCTTGGATATTAATTTTCCCTGCACGCCATTGAGATGGCCTTCTCACCTCCAGAACTCCATCTCTTCCATTGTTTAATTCTATTTTTAATATGATTGAATTGGCGAAAGAGTCTTGATCTCAAATCACTCCCTCTTCCTCCACTTTTTCCTGATGAGTTTGAAAATCTGACCTCTGACTGGTTTGGGGATCAAGAATGAGTCTATCACGCTCACTATAAATGAGCCGCAGCAAATGGAGTCGAGTCAAACAGAAGGATGCAGTCCCTGTCGCTGGAGGGTTGGCACAGAGGGCATTCACAAGAGAGGGCAGCAGATGTGCGGGAAAAGAACTCTGCACCACTGAGTTAGACGTCTCAAAACTCCAACGACACATTCCCAGGCTTGTGCCACCAACAGTCAGCACTGAACTTCTTACTTTTGACCCTATAATCCCGGCCGGGATGCTCTCCTGCGTACCCCAGCCCTGAACAGATCCTGCAGGGCATCAGCCCACGAGAAGTTGCCCTTAAAGTTTGGATATCTTATTTGAAGATAATCCTATTTCCTTTCTCACCATTTCCCCTGCTTTATCTAACCTTATACAGTCTTCTTTCCTTTGGTCTGTTAGCATGACTGCAATTGGGGTGACAGGGTTGGACACCGCCCACCCTGATCTGGCCCCCATACGCTCATACAAACCACATAATTGTCTGTGATGACACAGCTAGCAGCATGTCTATCCTTTCTGGATGATGCAAGTCTTTCCATGATGTAACACTCAAGAGGACAGTTTTGATACCTTTTATAAATTTCTTTTTTAAAAAAATATTTGTTTATTTATTTATGGCTGCGTCGGGTCTTAGTTGCAGCACTCGGGATCTTTCATTGTGGCACGCGGGCTCCTCTCTGGTTGTGGCACGGGGGCTCAGTAGTTGTGGCGTGTGGGCTCAGTTTCCTCACGGCACGTGAGATCTTTGTTCCCCAACCAGGGATCGAGCACGAGTCCCCTGCGTTGGAAGGCAGATTCATAACTACTGGACCACCAGGGAAGTTCTCCCTTTTATAAATTTCTTAACTTAATTTTGGTTTATAAAATGGCAATGTCTTAAAGAGAATCTCCCACCACACCTCAGGCTTCACATAGCATTGTTTTACGGTAAAACATAGGTAGAGCTTTGGTTGAGGAATAAGCCATTACCTATCAGTTTACTTACAAACAAGCACAAGAATCTGATTGGGTTACTTCATGGGACGAATGTCCACCTGTGCTCTGATTGGCCAGTCCTGTTAGAAGTCGGCTGGTGGTTTGGTTTTGAGTACACTGATAAGCCTTTCTTAGGAAAGTTCTGAGATGATTCGTCAATCTTATTTTTCAAAATAGCATCAAGAAATAGGACTATGAAATCACTGTATAGGTTTTAAAGGTCTGGTTGAAATACGTCTGAGCGATGGTTGCCTATCTCTGGGGAGGGGGATGGGACCTCATTAAAAGAGGATATGAAGAGAGAAATTTCCAATACTACCAGGGGATTCTTGCTACTAAAATACTCATAATCAAGTAGGATACAGCATAAGATAATAAAACTATCCAAAACAACAGTCACGCCTGTACACCGGACAATATCAATCCCAGTACTAGCATGTAGAAGTTGTGAAGTCTTTCTGAGCACAGATTTCCTAGCATACAAAACAGTAACGACAAGAACTTGTATTGCACAAAATCACTTTGAGTATTAAATGAAATGACGTATATGAAACCATTGATCACGTATATAAGGACCTAAAAAATGTCGGTTTCTATTCTCTTCCCAGTCTGTCAAGTGAAGAATAAAACTGCCATGAGGTTACTAACATTTCAGTCTTGTCATAAATACTTTTGATACACTTTTTAAATATTTAGAGATCCATACTCTTAATTTCTAGGTCACTGTTTAGAAGATTGATTTTTATTTTTAAAATTAGCTGTTAGGAGCTTCTCTGGTGGTGCAGTGGTTAAGAATTCGCCTGCCAATGCAGGGGACACAGGTTCGATCCCTGGTCCAGGAACTAAGATCCCACATGCCGTGGAGCAACTAAACCTGTGCACCACAAGTACCGAGCCTGCGCTCTAGAGCCCGCGAGCCACAGCTACTGAGCCTGCGTGCCTACAGCCTGTGCCCCACAAAAAGAGAAGCCACCACAATGAGAACCCCGCGCACCACAACGAAGAGCAGCCCCGCTCACTACAACTAGAGAAAGCCCGTGCCCAGCAATGAAGACCCAATGCAACCAAAAATAAATTTAAAATAAATAAATAAAATTAGCTGTTAAATTATTTTTTTTTTAATTCACAAATGAGGACTTCCCTGGCAGTTCAGTGGTTAAGACTCCACACTTCCAATGCAGGGGACACAGGTTCGATCCCTGGTCAGGGAACTAAGACCCCACATGCCACACGGTGCAGCCAGAAAATTTAAAAAATTAAAAAAAATAAAATTCACAGATGATACAAGACCATGAGTTGTAATTTAAAAAATTAAAAATCGAACAATTCAGAAGTCTATGGGGTATAAAAGTAATGTCCTCCCTTCCACACCCCACTTCCCGAACGATTTCTATCCCCAGAGGGTATATTTTATCATTTTAGATCCTTTCCTATGCATTCTCATATTCATATTCTCTCTTCCTGTCTTTTTATTATGGAAGATTTCAGAGGAGATTAGAATATGTGTACTGTGGATTTTTCTTGATATAACAGAAACATATTTCATATTCATGTGTTGGTTGGATATTAGCTTTCCCTGTACACCATTTAGACACCCTTTTCCCAAGTTCAGTCTCTTTCTCACTGTCCTTCTCCTATCTTCTTTCTATCTGTCTATGTATCACTTGTCATTCATCTATCCATCTATCGATTGAGCTACCATTCTATCATCATCTGACTAGCATTTATTTTCCCATCTAGCTATAGAGAGGGATTACTCTTGGTTTTATTTTTTAATAAATACTGTAACACATTGTTCTGTGACTTTTCACTTTGTAATCCATCTTGAAAATCTCTCCATGTCTTTCCATATAGATATATCTCAATTATTTTATAGATATATTATCATTTTCACCATCGGTTGCCTATCGATGCACATTTAAATTATTTCTACTTTGTCCAATCATCAGTCTCTTTCCTTTAGATTCCTTCTGAGTTTTAACACCTTATTTAGAAATGTTTCCCTCTTCATAACCACATTTAAAAAATAAAACATATTCTTTTACAGATTTGCTTTACATTAACCTTTTAAATCTACTTTGAACTTTTTGCTTCAGATGTAAGACAGGGATTTAATATTATATTTTCCCCCCTGGATATTCAATTTTCTTAGCACCGTCCTTTCCCAGTGGGTTTGAAATGCTGCTTTTACTTAGGATGTGCTGAATTTTGTACCGTACCTGTCAAGTTTTTCTACATCATCCACTGTTTCTGGCAGGGCAATGCCCTTGGTTTCAGGCAAAAGCATCACAAGAGCACCACAGACAGATGCCAGGATACCTGTGGCACAGGAGAAAGGTGTTACGGTACCGGGAACGCACAGCGCCCCCTCATGGCCCCCTGCTCGGTCTGGAAGCCGCTGTGCTCACTACCTGGACTCATCCCGCCCCGCAGCAGCCCTCTGGTCACCCTGCCCAGCGTTCCTCTGTCATGATTTCACAGGTTCTCAGCCTTCCTCAAACTCTAGACAGTTCCATCACTCCTGTGCTCTTGGCATCCATCCATTCATTCACTCGTTTCACAATTTACTGAGGACCTACCAAGTGCCAAACACTCCGAGAAGCCCTCACCTCCTACTTCACAGGGAACATAGAAGCCACCAGCAAGGAGTCCCTCAGCCTCCTTTCACTGCACCCTGCCCCTCCCCTTCCCGCTTCCATCATGTGACACCCAAGACTCGTGCCCACATCTGCCCGAGAGCATCTCCTGGCGTCTTTGTGGGCTCCACGCTGTAGCGATTCATCTGCTCTCTCCAGCACCTTTAACCCGTCAGTGGACGCCTTGAAACATATTCAAATCTCTCCTCTTTAAAGAGCCTTCTATCAACCTCACCATCCTCCCTTCTTCCGTTCTTTAGAACCGCAATTCTTGAAACACCATCCTCTCCTATTTTCTACACATCTTCATATCCCAGCTGTGCTGGTAAATGTCTAACAACCAGCTCTCCAGAAAATAAAGTCCTGACGTGCAGCAGCATTTCCCTGTTTCTGTGGTGTAAATACACCCAGCGTGGATGCGAGCGATTCAAACCAGCAGTGTGACATCGCGAGTGAGGCTCTGGGGAGATGGGCGGCAGCATCTCCACCGTGGACTACGGTGGACGCACCAGCCTCGGGGACAGATGCAGCAGAACTCAATGAATCAGGAACTGATGAGGTGTGCGTATTTATTACCCCTGCTTTTAATCTATTTTATATATTCCATTTTTAATGATGGATGTGTTTAAACTGGCTCAAAAATTCTTGAAAACTTGACAGCTGACCTTGGCGGGCCAGAGTCACCTCCCAGCTCCACCTGCCCTGATCCGGCTCTGCTCCATGTCCCCTCTGGCCTTGCTCCAGCCAGGTCGCCAGTTGCTGCCACCACCAGGTGCAGTGGCCCCGCTTCTCGTCTCTGCTGCCTGGCCTCGTGGCAGCTCAGGCGGCTGGTGACCTCACCCGCCGTCCCCGTGCTTCCCTGCCCCACGCGCTCCCGGTTTCCCTCCTGCCCCTCTTGCATCCCTTCTCATCCCCTGGCTGGTTCCTCTCCCTCTGCTTATGCTGGATGTTCTGTCGTTCCTCAGGGCTCCATGCTGGGCCCCCTTCTTTCCTCTCGCTCGGTCCTGTTCCCTGTAGACGGGGTTTCGGTCACTCCCATGGTTTCAGTGGTTATCTGCATCCAGATGGCTTCCAAACCTTCATCACAAGGCCACACTTTGCTCCCGACTCAGCTCATCAAACCTACTGGCCTCTCACCATTTCAACTTGGATTTCTTAGAGGCACCTCACGCTACAGACAGTATCCCTCCGCGTCCTCCTGCAGACGGGCACCTCTGACATTCACTAAACTAGGGCTGGCCCCGCCACCTACGGTGCTGCCAGCCCGGAGGCCGGCTGCCAGCTCCCTGGTCCCTCTGGCCCTCGTCCCGTCAATCACCCCCTTTTGCCAATTCAACCTCCAATATATTTTTGTGGATCCTTCCACTCCTCAACATTCTCAGCGCCATCACCCTAGACCCAGTCCTTATGAAATCTCTTACCTGATTACACCAACATTCTTTGAATCGTCTCACCAGTAGCATTGTCCCCCTCTAACTCATAGGCATACCTGCCATCAGAGTCATGTCTCTAAAATGCAAACCTGACACTGTTAACCCCGGCTTGAAACTCTGCTCTTTGGATAAAGAGCAGACCCTTTGCACATCGGAGAAGACCCTCCACGGTCCGGCCCCAGCTCACCTCCCCAGCTGCATCTCTCTTCAGGCCCCAACTTACACACTGCACTCTGTCCTTTAACTTCCTCTTACTCTAGGCCTTCCCGCTGCCTAGAGCACCAGCCCACACCTCTCACGTGCATAATTCCTATTCAACCTCCACACGGCCCCCTTGCTCCCTGACTCCACGGGGCTGGTGCTCCCTGCGATGTGCTCTCATGGCGCCCTTATTTATCACACTCCCCTGTGACTGGCTCCCTCCCCAGCCAGACTCTGCGAAGCAAGGGCCTGCCCTGCGGCACCAGCGCCCAGCTCCGCCAGCCGGGCTCACAGGCAAGCCCCGAACCTCGACGGCCTGGGCTGTCAGGCAGCTCTGTCTTGGTTGCACAGTGGCCCCTCTTTGCTTTTTCACGCTGGCCCAGAATCAATGCTGAGCTTGTTTATCAGATCCCGTGAAAGAGTTTGAAATGATCTTTTATGGAATCACTGGTGTCAGTGATTAGAAGCCGACTTTATGGTCCCCAGCACAGCTGAAGGACGCCTACATTCCTCCGGATGTATGCCCTCACGGACGCAATGTTTTCGTTGGAGCTTAAACTGCGGAGCAATGGGTGAAAAACCTCTACCGGGAGTAAGGAAGTGGAGGTGGAGGAAAGGTAGGTGAGCAAGGGGCCAGCCGGCATCCTCTCTTGCTGAGGAGGGTATGAGATCTGGGCAGAAACAGCACTGGAGATGCACTGGACTGAATTACCCTAAGGGGCCTCCCTATGCTATGGTTCTATCCCTTCATGAGTTTCGTGAAGATTGAAGGTCGGAAGGAGGGTATGAACTTGAGGGGCATCGAAGAGGTTACGGTACGTGTCTGCAAGGGCTTCTGCGTCCTCTGGTCTTTAAGCACGGCGTGCTTAGCACCAAAGCACATGCAGATACAATACTGAGAGACATGGAGCACTTAACAATACAATTTGTTTTTAGGCTTGTTTTTAAACATACAGAAGGTCCTATTATTTGGTCCTATTTGGAAAATTATTGGTTATGTTCCACAATATTATAAAAAAGTTTCATAATATTTGATTTTAACTCAGAACCTCAACAAAGAAAGCTAAACTGAACACTTTTTTATAGCAACCCTTAATGTAAAGTAAATGTAAATGGTTTAGGGTCCACATTTCATTGTGCTTCCTCAAAACGGAAACAGCTGTTATAAAAAGAGCAAATGGTTAAAATTGATATCCAGCCTGATGATCATTTTAGGTTCTATTAATGTGAAAATGTGGATGAGAGCATTTAAGAATAGGATGTAAAGTGAGAACTTACCAAAGATGATAAGAGGTAGTTCTAGCCAAACGGCTGCTAAGCGGAAGAGCAGAAATGGGGCTATGATCCCCCCAAAATCACATAAACCTGAACACAGTGAAACTCCAAAGTTTCTGCAGAACAAAAAAATTGTTTTAAAGTATTTAAATAAATTCAAGATACATAACATTTTCAGATATCTAAGTAACAGAGAAATCGTAACAACATTTCCCACTTCTCTAGCTTTTAACTTTGAAAATTTCTCCTCTCTCATACCCTAAGCGCATCATTTCCAACCTGCACCAGTTCACGTCTGGGTAAAAGCTGAGTCACAGTGAGGCTAGTTGGGGGCGGGGGCGGGTCTACAGTATTGGTGGAAATCAATCTTCCATCAGCGGCTCACTACCCAGCCTGCTCTGTGGCGCTTATGTGTCTCCTTGGCACCCCAGATTGGCGGTAAGGTGTGCTCAGGAATATTCCCCCAAGGAAGGAGGCCAACCTGCCCTAGCTATGCACATTGTTTCATCTTGTCCTTCAATAATCGGCTGTGGAGTGTGGTCAGAACAGAGGCTGTAGCCTTTACACAGAGCCCTGCTGATGAAGGAAGATGTAACCCATGACGCAAGCACGCTACCCAGATTTTCTGATTTCAGGTCTAGTGCCTTTCCACAAACCCCCAACTGTGTATGAAGATATTGATGATAATAATGCAAAAAGAAGCTACAACTCAAAACTTAGCTTTTCCACGGGCTGAATCCAGCCCAGGGTAATAGGTCGCCAAGCTAAGAAAACTATTTCATAGTTTTTAAGTCAACTTCAAAGATGTGGCTGCAGAATTACTTAGGAGAAACCACGGTACGGATGTTGGAATTACCGTAATGTTGTTGGGTACAATTCTGAATTCACCAAATAAACAATTTCAAAGGCCATGGTAATGCCTAATCTTCCCAGGGTAGCAACAATGGTCCTCAACCAGGGTATTCCTGCAAAAACAGAAAATTTGCAAGGGTCTGCTTTCAATACAATTTTACAAAACAACAAAGGGCATTTGCTTAGTGTTCTCCCGGCCGTAAATCTGCTCATTTTAAGTGCAAATGGTAGATGCCTCCTAATATTGTAGCCCAAATTCAACAGCAGCAGCAACTGGGAGGACAGCTAGCATTTAGTGCACCAGCTGCCTTCCCGAGCAGGGTTGGATTACAGAAATACAAGTCAAGGCATTTGTTGAGAAGCTGCTACCTTGAAAACAATGTTCCAAGCAGTGCCTTCCTAGAGGGCCTGAGTACACTGGCCTTCTGTCTGGAAGGCAGTCTTTGCCTGTGCCCTTGAAAACCATCACAGCAGTCTGACGCCCATTTGCCCTCTTTCTGTTCATACCCCTTAGTGATGACACACAGAATCACTGTTCCCAACAGACCAGGAAAGATCTGGACCTGAAACTGACTTTGGTTTCTTGCTCCAAGGACTGAGATCTCCGGGAGGGGACATCTCTGCCGTGCGTCATCACCAGGGCGTATGTCTTTCCTTATTTCCCTCATCCCAGGTCTTTCTACTTTGCCTACGAAATCATCCAGAAGGAGCCAGATTCTTTAATGCTGGTTTGTTCATTCATTTAAAAATGAACTGTTTTAGGGCTGCTTTGGTTATATGAGGAAACACTCCTTTCCTCCATAGTAACTAGTGGGAAATGCCAAATGTTCTCTACTAAATATTTTCTTTCCTTTGTGCTTTAAGGGAAGAAGGCATAAACCATTTTTGCTCTAAAAAGTCAGTGCTCTAAATTTCCTAAAAGTTGTGCAGTTGATGCCATCCTTTTTTTTTTTAATTGAAGTATATTTGGTTTACAATGTTGTGTGAGTTTCTTCAGTTATACATACATGTACATTCTTTTTCATATTCTTTTCCATTATGGTGTATCACAGGATGTTGAATGTAGTTCCCTGTGCTCTACAGTAGGACCTTGTTGTTTATCCATTGTCTATATAATAGTTTGCATCTGCTAACCCCCAAATCCCATTCCATCCCTCCCCCTCCAACACAAGTCTGTTCTCTATGTCTGTGAGTGTGTTTCTGTCTCGTAGATAAGTTTGTTTGTGTTGTATTTTAGATTATACATATAAGTGATATCATATGGTATTTGTCTTTCTCTGTCTAACTTACTTCACTTACTAGGATAATCTCTAGGTCCATCCATGTTGCTGAAAATGGCATTACTTCATTCTTTTTTATGGCTGAGTAACATTCCATTGTATGCATATACCACATCTTCTTTATCTATTCATCTGTTGATGGACATGTCGATTGTTTCCACATCTTGACTACTGTGAATAGTGCTGCTATGAACATAGGGGTGCATGTATCTTTTTGAACAAAAGTTTGGTCTGAATATATACCCAGGAGTGGGATTGCAGGATCATATGGCAACAGAGACCTCATACTGTTTTCCATAGTGGCTGCATCAACTTACATTCCCACCAATAGTGTAGGAGGGTTCCCTTTTCTCCACACCTCCTCCAGCATTTGTTACTTGTAGACATTTTAATGATGGCCTTTCTGACGGGTGTGAGGCGGTATCTCATTGTATCAATAGTTTTGATTTTATGCCATCCTTTCTTAGTAGACTTGGGTGAGGACATATGACCGCGTGAACAGCAGCTTATCTACTCTCCAGAGCAAAGCCAAGGGCATTCAGCATATGCCTGGCTTCCATCTTTGAAAAGGAAACCTTCTCCCTTTGTACTCATATTTATTTATGCTTGCTCAGCACTAAAGGGTCCTCTTGTCTTTTAGAATTATCACGCTTTCCTGAATATATAATTTTTTAGTAGAAAAGTAGGCATGAATCAGGAGGACGAGAGAAAGGATGAAGCTCAGGAGATTTACGTGTTTGGTTTTTTTTGCTGCACCACACGGCATGCAAGATCTTAGTTCCCTAACCAGGGATCGAACCCATGCCCCCTGCAGTGGAAACGAGGAGCCCTAACCACTGGACCGCCAGGGAACTCCCCTTCTGTGTGTTCTCTTTAGAGAATATTCAACCAATAAAAAAGCTAAAACTCATTAAATAAAACAGTTGCCTAGGAGGGCAAGCAAAGAAAAAGAGGGTTCCGGAATCCAGATCATTGCTGGGAGGCTCCAGTTTGTTATATGCTGATTGCAAACTGGCCGAGGACGCCCTGGTGTCCTTGATGTTTTTCCCAGCTGAGGACACCTGCAGTACTCACATTAACGTCACACCAGGGAGTGAACAACAGCACAGTCGTGCTGATGCACTGGGCCCGCCATCTGCTCTGGCCCAGTTGTAAACAAGTGTTTTATTTAGCCTTTACTTTTTCGTTAAGGCCAGGGAGGGGGACTAGGAAATGCATTCCACCCCCTCCTTCAGTGAGCAGGTGCTGCGGTGCCAGATGCTGGGGAACTTAAGTGGCAACTGGCGCTCAGATTCCCTGGGTCCCGGCCTGACCAGGCAACCTCTCGCCGCTCTCAGGCTGCTGAGAAGAACGCTGTTGGCTCCCGTGGAAAGAACTTGATTACCCAGGTTAGGTTCTTAAGCTATAGTTTTTTCTACTGAATCACGACAGCTCTACAAGTGAGTCCCACTGACAACTTCAGTGACAATTTAAGTTTATAACTGACTGCGGAAAAACAAACACAAACAAAAACCGAGGAACCAAATTAAAACACACACACACACACCCTCCCCCCCTCCATGAGAAATGTATGTGGTTAGCTCCGTGAGTACAGATAAATAAATAGTCAATTCAGTAAAACGTTAAGAAAATGCTGTCAAGTTTTCTCAAGGTCCTCAACTCTTTCTAAGAAGTAAAGGCCAGTATCTAACTGCTCTGGGACAGAGATTTTGTTGAAATGTGTAACAAAAGAGAAGTCCCAAAGGCACTGCACTGCTCATTTTAACTAAAGGGTAAAATGAAAACAATTCATAGGAGATGTAAGTTATGTATGACTATTACGTATGCACATAAAAACTTCTGATTATCCCTGTAATATGCTAAGTTCACCCTGGAGTGGCAATAGACATCTTTCCGGTAGCAATGGCAGAAAACAACAAGACAAGTTAAGAATGAGGACTGAAACTGAAACTACCTCCCATGAACTCCTGAGAACACAGAGAAAGAAAGTCCCTCTGATGGGGATTTGGTCAAGCTGGTAGAGATTACTGAGAATAATACCTCAATTTTTGAAGAAAGGATGCAGGATTTTAAACAAACACAATTTTACATCTCCTCTGAATGCACCATCTGCTCTGAGTTCTGAAATAAAATGTAGTGAAAATTCCTAGTAAGTAAGATAAACAGACTGTACTTTTTACTTAAAGAGAAAAGTCCAAGACAACTTTTTCATTTCAAAAAGACTTACCCAAACTGCCGAGTTTGCAGCCATCTTGAATAAAGTCAAATTAAAGATGGCAGGTGAGTATGGATTTAGAAAGCTCTTTATTTTTCAGGCTTTAATTAGAGTTAAAAAATTGGGGTCAGAAATAGTGAGTCTTAGATGAGGATACAGCCTGAAAGCCTTTCTTTTCCGGAAGTTCATTCTTCAGACCATGAAAAGTCATGCTTAGTGGATGGAAAGTTGGTTAAACCGTTTTCTCTGAGATAATTTTAGAGCTGATTCCCCTAGAAGGCTACTCAGTATTCTCTTCAGGGGCAGTCATCCTGGTGATGATGTCAAGAAAGGCTGAGAGGAAAAGTCTTTCTAATGTTAATTCAACAGCCCAAGTAACCAAGTCCCGAGGTTCCCTTAAGTGGAAGTAAGGATGTCAACACAAGCAAGAAACCTCTGCCAATATGTGGCACTCACACACAGCATTAGGGATTTTTTTTTTCAGTGTTCTTTTTTTTTTTTAACATCTTTATGGGGTATAATTGCTTTACAATGGTGTGTTAGTTTCTGCTTTATAACAAAGTGAATCAGTTGTACATATACATATGTTCCCATATCTCTTCCCTCTTGCGTCTCCCAGCATTAGGGATTTGAACTTATTCTTAGCAGTCAATTATGACCAGCGTGTGACTATAAAAGCGGCCGAATCTGCAGGATATACAAATAAAAATGTATCCAGAATAAGAGCAATTCATTTTCAATGTTGCTGAGAACAATTCTAAGGCTTAAATTGGGAAATTCTGTCTACAAAATAAAACTGATCGGACCAAACAGAAAAATCTATTCTTTGCCTTATATTTTCTAATATATGAGAGTGTTCTCTATAAAATAGCTTGATTCTCACCCCCTTAGTTCCTTCAATATTGGTTTGGACGTACGATCTTCAATGATTTCTGGGATCATGCTGAATGCGACACACGTTAAAGTCATCCCAGTCAATCTAAGGCCAGAGAAGATCTTCTGGGGAAAGTTACATAATGGAAAGATGGGCCACACTTCAGTCATTAATCTTTCTCTCCACTTTCCTAACTTCATATGCAGTGAATACGTAATTAATATTTGATTCCTGTTCCAGATGCAATGAGAACAGATGACGCTGTCTTAGGGAACTACATTTAAAAATTAAACCTAAAACGAAAAAGTGCCGAAGTAAAACAGAAAGAACAGTGAGGTCTCCAATGTTCCTGATCTGTCACCTTCTACTAACTTGTGCATAATTCCCGAGGACAGAACTTACGTCTGTCTTGTTCACTGCACTATCTCTATTCTTAGTTTACTGGCAGAAATTAAAAGACACTAAATAGACGCGCATTGGCCAATCTCTTCCCCAGCTCTTATAATGTGTTAACTCAATGTGGTAGGTTGAACAGTGTTCCCCAAAGTTCATGTCTACCCAGAACCTCAGAATGTGACCTTATTTCAAAATAGGGTCTTTGCGGATATAATGGTTAAGTTAAGGCGCAGAGATGCAGAGAAGGTCATGTGAAGATGGAGGGGAGATTGGAATGATGTCAAGGAATGCCGAGGATGGCTGGCAACCACCAGAAGCTAGGAAGAGGCAGGGAAGGGTCCTCACCTAGAGCCTTCAGAGAGAGCATGGCCTGGCCCACACCTGGATTTCAGACTCCCAGGCTCCAGGTGTGTGAGAGAATGAATTTCTGTGTTGCGAGCCACCCAGTTTGTGGTACTTTGTTACAGCGGCACTAGGAAACTAATACGCTCAAGAAAAATGAGATAAATGTAAACAGTCAGTTGTTTATCATCAACCATTCCAGTATGACAGGACTTCACATCTTTTTTCCACCCTTCTCTTCTGAAGATGGGCATTTCTGTAATTTTATTTAAATAGGTAGGGTCTATCTGATGTTTTGGGATTTCATAAATCCTTATTCAATTAATAAACTCATCTGTAAATGTCTGACTGTTTCGACTTCCACAGTATTATCAGTTCTTCCCTGATCCGCAGAGGATTCGCAAAAGAAAAGGCAGCTTCTCTTGTGCTGACACAAAGAACTAACAGAGACTCCAGCTCTGCCAGCCACCTCCCACCCCACACCACCTGAAATGCTGAAATAATAGATCTGCTCTAAAACACACGTTCCCTGGGAGTTTGAAAGGCTTCCTCTGTCCAGTGCCCCCTGTGTTCTGAGGCAGAGATAACCGGCTTTCCATTAACAGTGTATTTGGAGTCACTGACAACCTCTGTACCACACACCGGTCATCAAGGCCCCTGCCACCCCCCAATTTAACTCTGAAACATCTCTGAAATCACTGTCTCCCATTCAGGCCCGACTGCCACGACCTTGATTCCTGCTCTCAGCCTCTCTCCTCCTCATTGCCATTGTCCAAACTGCAACAGCCACTTGGAGGCCACCTGTCCTCCACCTGAAGCTCACAAGACCGCGCCCAAGCTCTTGGCTTGGCCTTGGCTGTGAGGCCATCTCCACTGGTGACAGATGATCCCTCAGCCTCCTTGCCAGGATATTCCTGTGATAACAAAGAACGTTTGGTTCCCGAACGATCAAAGGTGGTGCGTACTTCTGAGAACCATGCTTTCCTTTGTAAAATCACTCCTAGCCTTCCCCTCTGTAGGGCACACTTCTCTTCCTTCTTCATACGTGCCTAGTTTTCACCTCTGGGAAGCTTCTCCTGACTATCCCCATGGATTCATCACTTCCTGCACCTTTTTTTTCCTATTTCTAAACCTTGTAAATCATTCTATTAGTTCATTTATCACAGTTTGCTGTGAGAGCATTGAAGTGTCTATATTCCTCACTAGGTTGTCAACCTTTTGAAGTCAAGACGTGTTTTCCTTCCCTTTGCAACCTCAGTGTTTCACATGGGATTGGCCACGTGGAAGAAATGTGAAACAGGGTCAATGATATCACAAAATTAAGTTGGATAAAGGTGATCAGAAATAAATGACATTAATTCCACTCCTGGGTCTATATCCAAGAAAAAACCAAAAACACTAATTTGAAAGGATACATGTACCCCTATGTTCACAGCAGTGTTTTTACAATAGCCAAGAAGCAACCTAAGTGTCCATTAACAGATAAATGGATAAAGATGTGGTATATATATATATATATATATACACACACACACACACACACACACACACACACACACACACACACACACACACACACACAATGGAATACTACTCAGCCATAAAAAAGAATGAAATTTTGCCATTTGCAGCAACATGCTTGGACTTGGAGGGCATTATGCTAAGTGAAATAAGTCAGACAGAGAAAGACAAATACTGTATGATATCACTTATCTGTGGAATCTAAAAAATACGAAAAACTAGTGAACGTAACAAAAAAGAGGCAGACTCACAGATATAGAGAACAAATTAGTGGGTTACCACTGGGGAGAGGAAGTGGGGAGGGGCAACATAGGGGTAGGGGATTAAGAGGTACAAACTATTAGGTATAAAATAGTCTACAAGGATGTATTGTACAACACGGGGAATACAGCCAGTATTTTATAATAACTATAAATGGAGCATAACCTTTAAAAATTATGAATCACTATACTGTACACCTGAAACTTCAATTATAATTTTTACTTCTTCAATTAAAATTTTTTAAAAAGTAAACTACATCACTCCAAGCTAGATTTCTCACATCTATTTCATCCATAAATGAACTGAGAAATGGAGAAAACAGAAAAATCTATAGAACCGATCTTTTATACTCAAAGTAGTTAGGCTGGTTAGGCAGAAAACAGAGTGACATCACTAGAGCACGACTGGCACTACGATTTTGATGCTATGGTCCATTTTCTAAAGACAAGTTCTCCATTCTTGATTACTTTAAGATTTTTTTCAAGTTCTTGGCTGCCAAACAGACTTAGGGGACAATTACCTTCTGGTAAGAATGCAGTGACAAGACATGCCACTCCTGCCACTATATTGCTTGCCGCAAAGGGTAGGCGCCGACCAAAACGCTCAATGGTTAGTAAGATCAAGAGGGCTCCTGGCAATTCCACAACTCCAGAGATGAAAAAGTCGATATAGAGGTTGCCTCCTGTAATTCCCAGGCGCATGACAAGTCCTTGATAAACCACAGCACTTGTGAACCTGGAGCAACATTGAAAGACAAGGGAGAACAAGTAAGAGATAACTTCAACCTGATCTGAAGGACGGGATGCATTGTAAATTTGACACAAGCTTTTGAATCCATCACAAGTCAAACTTACCAAGCAAACATAAGTATAAGTGTGCACTTCCTCATTTGGGGAGTTCTCACCAGATCTAAAAAGGATGGATTACTAACTTCCTCATCTGTAACAGTGATCTATATAAGAGAAGCAGATTTCAGTAGCAATATACAGCAAGAGACATCTGCATATTATAGATTTGTCATTGACCAGATTCAAAGCTACCAGATGATCTTACTGAACAGACCAGGGTCTTTCGTTATTACATCTTAAAACCCGAGAATAAGAAGTTTGATTCTCTAGCCTTTGTAAGAGGTCAAATTCACAAAGATGTACTTGCTGCATTGAGAATCTATTCTTACGGTAATACCAGCAGTACTATATGCTCTGAGTAAACAAGGATAAAAGGTGTGTTCTAAAGTAAAATACACTTATGCATTTATTAAATTGGAGAAAATAAGCATAAAACTGGTGAAAGCAGTTCCAAACAAGTTCCTTTATCCATTAAATCCTCAAACCTTAAGTTGCCAAATAAGCTAGAATAACAGTAAGTTCCCGAACAAGCGTGGCACCAAAGGTATCTTTTTGCTTCTGTCCATTTACTGGAATCCGGCATCTTTTTGATCCAGGAAAATTCAGCTCATCTCTATTTGGCCATCCAAGAAGTTGGTCTTTTCTTTAATTCGATTAAAACAACATTGCTCTTTGCCTCCTATGTATAAGGCACTGTAAGGGAAACAAAGCTGGACATACCCACTGCTTCTACTCCTGTGTGCCAAAGGGATCATAACTCAGTCCCCTTGAAGTGACCACTGTTTCGCGTTTCCATGCACTTGCTTATTCTGTTACTTCTGCTTGAAGAGTCCTTACACCTCCCCAGTCTTGATTTCCCTGCCACTGGGAGGACTTGGGAACTGATGATCTCCAGTCTGTGCCTCTACTTACCAGACTTCTATCATAGCCCATATGCAACTGCATGCCTTTACGGGTCTACTTATTTTTCTCCCTGCATGAGCTCTGGAGTTCTTGGAGGGCAGGGACTGCGCTGTGGCACCAAACAAAGTGCTTGGTGTTCAGCCAGTGTTTGGGTGATGACTGAATGTTGAGACAGGAAGTCAAGTGCCATGGCCATGTCTGTTCCCTCAGACTATAGCCCTCGGTCTTTGTCCTTCTGTTAAGTGAGAACCCTGGCTAGCAAAAACAGGACCCTCACTGTCTGTTTACTCAACTCCAGATCCGGTCCAGAATGAGTGAATATCTAGGCAACTTTTCCCCAAGACTTTGAGTCAAAAGTCCCTCTACCAGCAGTCGTAGGAATTTGACTTAAATTCACGCGGGTAGTACAATACCTTGTCAATCACCTGTTCTAAACATCACGCTCAACAGGTCACCTGAAGCTGCATATCTGCTGCCTATGCTTGCCCCAAGGAAAGGCACACACACAGAAGAAGACTGAAAAATGGATGTCTTTAGATCACTTTCTTTTCC
This sequence comes from Neophocaena asiaeorientalis asiaeorientalis, assembly GCF_003031525.2. Lineage (NCBI taxonomy): Eukaryota > Metazoa > Chordata > Mammalia > Artiodactyla > Phocoenidae > Neophocaena > Neophocaena asiaeorientalis. Next base: position 13,839,898 of record NW_020173666.1, on the reverse strand, counting down.
TAAGTCTTTCCAGTACTGTATTTCTTCTATACCAAGACACACACTCTTCACAGCTGAAAAATCTCGAAATTAGGACGTGTCCTACAACTCGGCTGATAAGAAAGCAATGTGCCCAGTTTCAATAGCATGGTTTTTCTTACTGAGTGTTGCATAAAATGATGATGTGTCTCAAAATTAACAGTATCTCGGGGTCAATGAAGCAGTATTAGTAGTTACCATAGCAACACCGGTGGAAAACTGCTAATTGATTCCACCATCCATTCTTTTCATCTCTCTTTTGGTAAGAGAACCCATGGAATTTTAGTTGGGGGCATGGCAGCCTAGCTAAAGTCATATCTTCTAGCCTCTCTTTCAACCACGGGTGGCCCAGTGACTAAGATCTCAGCAATGAGGTGGGAGCAGAAGCCATGTGTACAAGCTCTGTGCCCCATCCTTTAAAAAGGAAATGGCTTGCTCTTCATTCACTGTCTTCCCTTCCTGAAGGATGGAAGAAGACAATGCTGGTGAAATGGCTTTGATTATACAACCTATTGCAGGCGAAGATGGAGAAACAAGATAAATGGAACCTGGGTCCTAGAGGACCTCATGGAACAGAGCTGCCTTTAGCGCCGGGCTACTCAACGCTGGGTGGGCATGTTAAAGAAAAAGAAACTTTTCTCTTTTTTGTCACTGTATTTTTGCAGTGTTTCAGCAGCAAGTCGACCTGTACTGTCACTAATACAATCCTTATTAAAATGAAATTCTAAGACCCTTACCTTCACCTTTGCTGCTCCAAAAATAAAGCAGAAATACCGTAAGTGAAAGAACTTAGTATATCACAATACAGTTGGCTCTTCACACCCACAGGTTTTGCATCTGTGGATTCAACCGACCGTGGGACCTGTGACTGGTTGAATCTGTGGATGCAGAACATGTGGATACAGAGCATCAACTGAGACCCATTCTATGTAAGGGCCTTGAGCATCTGAGGATTTTGGTATCTGCAGAGGGTTGTGGAACCAATATTCCACAGATACCAAGGGATGACTGTATATTATTACATGGTAGGTTATCAAAATTTTTTTCACTATTAGTTTCTATATATTGCCCACATTAAAATGGCTAACTTCTATGGAGTGTGCAATGTTTCTTAGATTCTGGCCTAAGTACTTTACATGAATTATTTCATTTAATTCTCATCAAGACTCTCTAAAGCTAGTACTTTTATTGATCCTATTTTATAGATAAGAAAAACAAGGCTTAAGACACTAAGGATTCAATAGAAGGAAGGTGGCTAAGCTAGGATTTGAAATCCAGGCAGTTGATGGACAGCCTCTGTTCTTAATCCTCTCACTGCATTGCTGACTGTATAAAAAGCTTTTTATTCTAGAAAACTTCTTTGTAGTTGACGGTGACTTCTGTATAATTTTAAAGAAGGACATTATGCACTTGACCAAGTATTTCATCTTTAGCTAAAACACTGTTTTATGGAAAAGTTGGCCTTGATTAAAATAATTTAGATTTTGAGGACCTTTAAATTCAAGATTAAAGCCACTCATCATATGAGAGCCGTTTTCCTCCATGAATGTATCACTTATTCCAGTGATTCTCATCTTTTCACTTAGGGTTTTTCCACAACTTAGACCTGGGTCATGTTCATCTCAGACTGTTCTCTTCTCTCCAGGGAGAGCCGACAGCTCTGCTCACGTACACACATGTACGTCACTGTTCACTCAGACCACACAGATAGGGACAATCCTTTCTTTTCAAAAGCAATATTCAAAACAATTTATTATGCACTCTCTTTTATTTCCTCTTCAATCTTCTTATTTTCTGCCTATAGCCATGACTCATATGTCTTAGATAAGACTGAACAAATTACTTTCATTCTGGTCCATCCAACGTCAACATCCCAGAGTTTAGGGGAAATCAAACTTCACATATTTCAAGATCTCTAGTCAATTCAGAGAGATAATTTGACACTTAAACACCTTTGGGGATTTTTCAGCTCTTCGTGGTTCTTAACTCTTTCTAACTCATAAAATAAATACCTCTTGCTCTGCAGATGTCGCTTTTTCCTGATCAGGTCTCCAGGCTAGTTAAGTTACTACATGACCACAGAATTATGACATGTTAAATTCTCACAAGACAATAGAGCTCTGATGGTCTAACCCAGCCAACTTTTTCTGCAAAGGGCCAGATAGTAAGTACTTTTGGTTGTGTGAGCTATCAGGTCTCTGCTGGAACTACTTGACTGTACCACTGCTCTGTGAAAGCAGCCATAAGTGGATATATAAATGGATGGCTGTGGCTGGATTCCAATAAAATTTTATTTACAAAACAGGCAGCAAGCCAGGTCTGGCCTGCAGGCGGTAGACTGCCAACCTCTGAACTAGAGGGTTAGTGCTGGACGAACTTATACAGGTACTGTTATTTCCATTACAGGGAAGAAGAAGTTTAGGCACAGGAAAGCTAAGTAGTTAACCCAACGAAGACAGACAAGGAGTAGCTGAACCAGGAAGTTGCTCCCTGAGTCTGTATCGCTCACCATTATGCTGTACTGTGTCTGCAGAGTATATTTATTTTATTGTTTAAAAGTATGCTTGTATCATATCATTAATGGTTCTCAGAGGTAGTGGGATTAAGGTGGCTTTTACTTTCTTCTTTCTGGCTATCAATATTCTCTTAAAATTAAAATTTGGGGCTTCCCTGATGGCGCAGTGGTTGAGAATCTGCCTGCTAATGCAGGGGACACGGGTTCGAGCCCTGGTCTGGGAGGATCCCCCATGCCGCGGAGCAACTAGGCCCGTGAGCCACAACTGCTGAGCCTGCGCGTCTGGAGGCTGTGCTCCGCAACAAGAGAGGCCGCGATAGTGAGAGGCCCGCGTACCACGATGAAGAGTGGCCCCCCCACTTGCCACAACTAGAGAAAGCCCTTGCACAGAAACGAAGACCCAACACAGCAAAAACTAATTAATTAATTAATAAACTCCTACCCCCAACATCTTAAAAAAAAAAAAAGAAAGAAAGGAAGGATCTCCTAAATACCCTCAGCAAAAGTTAACTGTTGAGTCTGGGTAACAGGGGTATAGAAAATATTTCATTATTAAAAAAAATTAAAATTTAAACCTACATGACTTTTGTAGCAAGAAAAGATAACTCACTTTTAAAGCGATGGATTTAAATTAGACATTATGCACCTTTTTTTGTCATTGACTCAGTATCACTGTCCCTTTCTTTTTCTTAGTAGAACCCCCCCACTACACCATCCCCCCTCCCCCCCACAAACATACTTCATCAATTCGTGTTGTCAGGGAAGCTGACTCTGTTTCCAATTGTAGGCGGATGTCTGATCATCCAAGGGTAATTCTATCCTTTATGTCAGTGACTGGGCACATGACCCATTCTGAACCAATGAGGGATAGACATGTGACCGAATTTGAACCAATGAGAGAAAGGGCTTCTGGGAAAGTCCTTCATTGCCTTTAAGTCAGAGGCATCCGAGGAATCTTCTCTCTCCCCCCTCAGGGAATTAATGAGGAAAGAGTGGGCTCAAATAGGTCTTAGCAGCCATCCTACCCCCAGGAGAGAAGCCGAGTGGAGGGTGGAGAAGGAGAGGAAACCATGGCTCAGTGTGGAGACCCAGGTCTAAACAACCCTGGATGCTGTTTCTATCTCTAGAATCCCAGATCCAGGAGCCTGGAACTGTACTTACTGTCTAAGCCCATTTAGGTTGGTTTCCTGTTACTTGTTGCCAAAAGCAGAATTATCTGGAGAATTCAGTCCAGAACAATGCTTTTGCATAGTAACTGAATACTTTAGGCAAAATAATTTTGCATTAAAGAATGAAAAGAATTGTTTCACTACTCAAATTTACTCCATAAAAATATTTAGTATTAGTCTTAATTTCAAACTTAACATTTATTAGAATCAAGCAGTCACATGATCTCTGCTTTTCCTAAGCACAAGTTCAATGCCTAGTATATATCCTACACCAACAGAATACGAAGTGTTGATAGCAACTGAAGGTAATCGAGACCATAAAACCAATTTTCCCCATTCAGTAAATGAAAGGATTAATAGTGCTTCCAAGCAAGTATTTTGCCAGTTTAAGAACAAATCCAGCTGGTCTTTGATTTACTAACACGCTCTCTACAGTGACGCAGATATTCTGAAAGATGACCCACTTTCTGGGTGTCCAAAGACCTTGAGAGACTAAAAGCCGTATCTTGGATGGAATTCATCCAGGAAAGTCTTGGCAACTCATGTGTAGTAACTGTTGCAGCTCTTATTCTTTTACAACAACTTCTAGCTCTATATTTTTAAATTAAATCATGCTTATTTTCTATTGTCAAAGCGTTACCAGATTTTGCATAGTCTGAGTCAGGTACAAAAGAATAGAAATGCTATGTCAGGTTATTATAGATAGACAGATAGATAGATAGATTTTAAAATTTGCTTTACTGAAATATAATTTATGTCCAGTAGAATTCAGCAATTTTAAGTTACATTTCAATGAATTTTGACAAATGTGTAGAGTCATATAACCACCGCTGCCATCATGATGTGGACTATCTCCTCCTGTCTCTTTGCAGCCAATTCCCTGCCCCCAGCTTTGGCCCCTGGCAAACCCTCATCTCCGTTTTGTCATTACAGTTTGCCTTTCTAGAATTTCATATAAATGGAACCATGCAGAATGTTATCTTTCGTATCTAGCTTGGCATTGTATTTTGTCACACATTTATCCATCTAAGTGGTGTCTGCCTGCTTTCATTAGGAGCAAAGGAAGATGGGAAATGCTCCTGGCAACATCTGTCTGTTTGGAGTCTTGTTACCTAGTAATGACACTCGTTGAAAAAGGGGTTGCTCACAGGTAAACTGTACACGCTGGTGCCCCGACACTCATTTACTGAACTAATGGCTATTTGCTCTATTTGACTCTTAATTGTCTTTTAATTCTGCCAAGATTTTGTTTTACATCAACAATGATGTTAAAAGCATACTTTAGTCATCTTTTTTTGATTAGTCCAGCTCTATTTACAATTCTTTCTGGTGCCTTTCTGAAACACTTCTTGAAGTTGACATTTTAATTTAAATTGCCAAGAAAGAGAAAGACATTGTAAATAACAATCTGTTATAAATATGGTATTCAGAGCTCTCCTGACATGGGATTGGTTTCCCGTCAAGAAACAAACTTCTTGTTACCCAAGGGGAAAGGCAGGGAGGGATAAATTAGGAGATTGGGATTAACATATATACACTACTATGTATAAAATAGATAACCAACAAGGACCTACTGTATAGCACAGGGAACTATACTCAATATTTTGTAATAACTCATAAGAGCAAAGAATCTAAAAAAAATAGGTACATGTGTATGTAAAACTGAATCACTTTGCTGTACACCTGAAACTAACACGACATTGTACATCAACTATACTTCAATACAAAATAATTTTTTAGGGCTTCCCTGGTGGCTCAGTGGTTGAGACTCTGCCTGCTAATGCAGGGGACACGGGTTCGAGCCCTGGTCTGGGATGATCCCACATGCCGCGGAGCAACTAGGCCCGTGAGCCACAACTACTGAGCCTGCGCGTCTGGAGCCTGTGCTCCGCAACAAGAGAGGCCGCGATAGAGACAGGCCTGCGCACCGCGATGAAGAGTGGCCCCCGCTTGCCGCAACTAGAGAAAGCCCTCGCACAGAAACGAAGACCCAACACAGCAAAAATTAATTAATTAATAAATTCCTACCCCAAACATCTAAAAATAAAAAAATAAAGAAAATAATTTTTAATAAAAGAGAGAGACAACCAGCCAGAGTCAAGCTAGAGATGCTGTATTTTAGTCAGAACATTTTCTTACCAACGCATTATTTAAACTCTCATCAGTAGCATATGAATAGCACATACACCTCACCTCAACTTACACAGCAGAGGATGAAAGATTTCCACAGTCCTCAGTAACAGCAAACTGCCTGTCAACGCCACCGACGTGAAACTGTCAACCCCAAACTCTCATCCTCCAATGAACTTTTGTTCAAAATGACCCTCCCCAATTTCTTCCCAGAACCTAATTAAAGCTAACCTTCCCTTTGTCTCCTCAGACTGGGCTATGGATTGCCATAGTTTGCGTGTCCCAAAATGTAATTCCTTTGCTATTCCCGAGTAAACTCATTTTCGCTAAATAACAATTACTGTTAATTTTGTTTAAGGTCAGCAATACACACGCCTGGCGCACAGTGAGTGCTCAGAAATGGAGGCGGTTGACATTAATATTATTTTTACAACATTTCAGAGATATTTTACTTCCAGACGATAATTCACTTGGCACTTTCAAAAATCTTTTCAGTTAGTAAACTGTACCTTATACTACAATGCACTAGGTGGGGAGATTCTTTTCAAGGTACTCCTACATGAAGCCCCTTGTAAAGACAACTGTCATTGTGCCTTTTTTAAAAAACGGAATGGATTTCTTTTTTATTAGATTTTCTTAAGTTTACCAGGTATATTTAATGTTCACCTGGCACTGTTGATCTCCCAGGCCTTAGACAGGGTAATTTCTCACAAATGTGAACACAAGTAAATGACGCTTGGAGAACCCTGTTGCTCAAAGTGTGGTCCATGAGTCCACAGTGTGGTCACCAGGGAGCTTGTTAAAGATGCCCTACCTCGGATCAGAATCTGCATATTAACAACCTCCCTGGAGATTCGGGTGAGAAGCCCGGATGATCCACGAAGTCCTGCCTCAGCTGCTGACTCCTAGCATTTATTCTTCTTGGCCAAGACGGAACATGAGTCCCCCGGGTTTAGGTGGAAGAACCCAGCTGATCGGTAGGGTCTGGCGCCGGCAGGGGAGGGAACAACGTCAGGCAGCTGCATTCCCAGCCTTGCAGTTTCACCTGCTTGATCTCAGTGGGTGGATTTTTCAACAGTTGTCATATTTCACAAGGAAAGGTGAAGCCACTGATGAGAAGGGGAATTCATCTCTTCTTGAATCTAACACTGACTTAGTAAGTGTCGTCACAAATTCCCAACATGCTCTGTTCTCTAGAACCTTTTACCCTCTAAGAAGTCTGTGCAAACAAAATATTACTTGAGGATTCGGGGTTCACTGATTTGGAGGACCAGGAGTCGTGCCCAAAGTTCAACCACCTACATAGGTCATTTCTAGAAGCATCAGGAGCTGGAGAGCTTGGGTGAGGCCAAGGGGAAGTGCACGGTGACTGCTGTGGTACACCAATCCCCGCCGCCGCCACCGCCTCACGGACACCCCCATCGGTCAGATGAAGGCCAGAACCAGAAGGTCCAGGAGTAGATGTTTAACGTCATAGAACACTGGCCGGCTTCTAGGTGGCAATAATGCTGCCCGGCATCCACAAAAGAGAATTTGTGAAATTACCCACAGTGGCTTGAAAAATTTTAAAAACCTCATTATACTTTAAAACAAGAGTAGATAAAGTATTCACCATACAGAGTTCATATGGTAAAGCAATGCTCATAATCAAAATGATCATCAGTATTTGACGCTTATTAAAATAGTTAAAATCAAATTCCAGACACTTAGACCAGCGCCGTCCAATAAAAATATAGGGTCACCTACGTCAGTTTAAATTTTCTAGTAGCAACATTAAAAAGGTAAAAAGAAATAGGCAAAATTAATTTTAAGACTATGTTGCATTTGATCCGATCTACCCCCAGTACAATCATTTCAACATGTAATTAACGTGAAATTACTGATGAGATAGTTGATGTGTTTACATCACACTAAATCTTTGAAATCCACGGTGCAGCTCTCACATCACACCTCTGTGTAGACCAGCCACATTTCAGGGCTCCACTGCCACATATGGCTGGTGGTCCCTGTTTTGGACTTCGGGCTCAGCCAGCTCTTTTGTGAGGATGCTCTGTAGAGGAGGTATTTATTCCGAGATTGTGTCTGGCCCGAGAGGGAGTCCCCCTCCCATCCCACAACTGGGCTCGCTCCCTGGAACAGCAAAAGTGCATCTTTCTAGAGTTCCCCAGGGATCCAAAGTGCAGCCTTAACATCAGCAAAGGTTGATGGCTTGCAGCTGTGGGTCACATGGTGGAACACTGCTTCATTTCTTAAAAACAAATCTGCGAGGATTTGGGGGAGGAGAGGTGTTAAAGCACATGACAGAGAGAGGGAAAAACAGATGGCATTCTCAGTTCTAAAACTCTAATCCTGAAGACTCAGAACTTGGCAGGGGTCGGACACCAAAATTTGATGTGAGTGGATGGGATTAAACATGTCATTGAACTCCCCAGTGGCACCAATAAATGTCACTGATTGCTGCTGAAACAGAAAAGTTCTAAATATCAAATGATGAAGAATGTCCAAAAAAATAATCAAGGGGATATGATGTACAGTCTGATGGCTATAGCTAATTATACCATACTGCATATTTGAAAGTTGCTACATGACCAAATCTTCAAAGTTCTCATCACAAGAAAAAAATTTATTAAGCATGTATGGTGATGGATCTTAACTAGACTCACTGCGGTGATAACTTTGCAATACACCAAACACCAAATTATTATGTTGTACACCTGTAACTAATATTATGTCATTTTATCTCAATAAAAAACTCCAATTATAAATTTAAGAAAAGAATGTCCAGCGTCTTAAACCATAGGAACATGTCTAGATACACAAATTTTTAGTTCTAAATAGGCAAATTGAGTATCTGTAAGTAACTAGTTAGCTAAGGATTCTTCTAGAGAGGAGAAAGCTAGTGTGAAATAAAACAAATCATCTGCTGTGTCACAAATAAAAGCCAAACCACATCTCCACCCATCCGCATTCCTATCATCATTCCTTTTCCTAGCTTTTCCAGGGCTTCAGGTGTTTGCAGGATTCCAGCCGAAGTGCAACTTCGCCCAGGAGGATTCTTGGCAGGTGTCTTTCTGCCTGGGCCTGGAGCATGAGGCACTACCACCCTGTCTCTGGGTTGCCAGCCCTTTCCATGAAGGCCAACGACAGCCAGGCCAACCCAGGGCGACATCGGCTCCATCACACAAGTGCTCCCGGCCGTGGTGACAGGGCGAGTCCAGGATGGTATTCTCAGAGCGCCCTCGGGTTGGGTCAGCTGCCTCCTGTATTCCTGTGGGTCTTCTTCTCCGGGACCGGCTCCCTCTCCTGTTTTCCTTCGTCCAGCTCTTACCAGCCTCTCAGCAAGCCGGCAGTGGTCCTGGCGTCCTCTCTGGTGTTCGCCATCAGCTAGGTTCACAGGCATCTTTTCAGGGTGTTTTCTCTAAATCCCTGTGCTGAGCTGGCCCTGCCTGCTGGCTGTGACTGAGGAGAGGCCTGGCTGCCCTTCCTTGTCCTCTATTTAACATGTGCTCCGAGAGTTGTGGTGCCTTGGGTACCATCTTCTTTCTGCTCTCACAATGCCCCGAAGTTGTGGTTTCTCTGAGAAATGGGTCATCATAGTTCCTATTTTTCAGTAAGAACTTCTGAAATTGTGTTTACACTTTGACCAAATTATTTTTTTAACCAGTTGTGAAGGTGAAAGCTACTTTGTAGTAATCATTTGCATACATTTGCATTCAAAAGCATGTATCTTCCTAAGTCAGTGTTTCTCAAACTGAATTCTGTATTCTTAATTGTTTTTCTTTTAAAAGAGATCTATGGTGGTACTCATCTCCTGAGCGCTGTTTGCCAAAAATGTTTTTGTTTCCTCTCCTCCCTCCCCAGCGCATCACAGGGACGTGATAGGACTGTAGTGCTCGGTCCTGCGTGATTGAGTGGGGCCCCCTCCCCAGATTTGCCAAGGAGTTGTGAGCATTTAATTGCTAAAGCAGGACCCTCTAGAACTCCCCCTTTTCTGCGATGGTCCAGGCAGTGGCTGCTAGGACAGCCTAGATTAAAGAGTGAGGACTCTGTGACAAGAAGAGGAGGCCCCAGTGAATCCACGTGGCACAGACAGCAGTTAATCTTTCGGGGGTTTTATTTATTTATTTATTTTAAAAATGTTATTTACTTATTTATTTTTTTGGCTGCGTCGGGCTTCATTGCTACCCCAGCTTTCTCTAGTTGTGGCCAGCGGGGGGCTACTCTTCGTTGCAGTGCACGAGCTTCTCATTGCGGTGGCTTCTCTTGTGGCAGGGCACGGGCTCTAGGCTCATGGGCTTTAGTAGTTGTGGCACGTGGGCTCAGTAGGCCTGGCTCATGGGCTGTAGAGCGCAGGCTCAGTAGTTGTGGTGCCCGGGGTTAGTTGCACCGTGGCACGTGGTATCTTCCCGGACCAGGGCTTGAACCTGCGTCCCCTGCATTGGCAGGCGGATTCTTAACCACTGTGCCGCCAGGGAAGTCCCTCTTTTGTGGTTTTAATCTACAGAGATCTGGGGAGTGTTTGTTACATGCACACCTGGCTTATCCTGAATGATAAAGAGTCCATAGATTTCTCACGTTTACAAAAAAGCTCTCTGGTCTATACCCTCTTCTTTTTTTTTTTTTTTTTTTTTTTTTGGGGGGGACGCGGGCCCCCCCCCTTTC
>NW_020173666.1:13772058-13829342 GCF_003031525.2 Neophocaena asiaeorientalis asiaeorientalis | reverse complement strand
ACGCGGGCCTCTCCCGTTGCGGAGCACAGGCTCCGGACGCGCAGGCTCAGCGGCCATGGCTCACGGGCCCAGCCGCTCCGCGGCATGTGGGATCCTCCCGAACCGTCGCACGAACCTGCGTCCCCTGCATCGGCAGGCGGACCCTCAACCACTGCGCCACCAGGGAAGCCCTATACCCTCTTCTTCATAGGAATTTATTATGCTAAGTATTATATTTCTATTTTGAAGTAATTAAACTAAGACTTCAACTTAAATTTGGGGAAATTGCAATTTTCATGAAATTTTGTTTGCTTCTTATAAATAATAAGTCCTCTTGATAAAATCCACCTTTAAAATTCCTAAAAAGAAATGAGGATTATTTCTACTGCTTTTTCAATCAACAGGCACTAATTAGTTTATCACTGAAATAAATCATAAAACTGTAACACGGAAGCAGAGGGAGCCCTGGGTAGACCTGCCGTCCCCTTGAAAGCTTGTGACTAAGAGCTTACGCCACTGCCCAGGGACTGGAACAGTTAACAAGTCACATTTGAACCCCCAAGTACACTTAATGAAGGTGTTGGTGGGTCTGAAAATCATGATCTCGTTCTACACTGATGAAGTATGTTCATACGTTGTCACCTCCTTTTGAGAGGTACGCAGAGCAGGCATCGTTCTCCCAGAGACAATCCTCATTTTTTAAAGAAATACTTGAGTATCTTGGGGGGACATTATATCCCTTCTGCTTTTGCATGACTGATGTTCCGGCTTTGAAGAGTATTTCTCCTTCATTTCAGTGATGGGCAGTTAGATAGCGAAGTCCAGAATCAGAAAGTGTGTTTTAGAGGATAAGCATTGATATTTGGGCATTTGCTAACAAACGTGTGTTTATCTTTTAAGGCCAAGAGCGTGAATGTGATTGTCTGCTGGTTGTATACGAATCTGAGGTCTAAGTGATCTGGTGCATTATCTGGTTCATGTATCTCCAGCCACATGGAGCTTCACAGGTGTGGGACATTCATTGATAACACTGGCGAGGTGCCTGCATCTTAGCCCCGATCTGAAGCCCAGGAGTACATATATAAGTTACGAGTTGTTGGGTTCCTTAAAAATAGTAGACAGGTTTTAAGCTGTAAACTAATTTAGACTCAGAAATGGGAACTTAATAAATGATGTATCGCTTATTAGCTGGTGCTCGGAAAATCAGCTCAGTACTGAGACCAATAACGGTGGATCCCTGCTTCACAGTGGCATTGAGGGAGCAGGGCAGATGGATTCAGGCCTGAATGTGATGGAGCCATAAGCCAATAGGAGAATGTCTGTGGCCTTTGGGTACAGAAGAAGATTTCTTAAACAAAACCCAGAAAACAATCAATAGGTGAAAACATACTGATCTGACCGTATCAAATCAATTAAGGATTTAAGAATTTTTGGTCAATGAAACAAAAAATAGGCAAAGTTAATGGGTAGCTAAAACACTGAGGGAAACATACTCGCAATGTCTAAAACCAACAGTAGGGTAAAGTTTAGAATATAAAAGGCAATCCTATAAATTGAAGGGGACAAATCCAATCCAATAAGTCCAACAAATCCAGAAAATTCCATACACGTGGGCAAGGATATGGCAAGGCAATCCACAGAGGAGAAGCACAAATAACAAAGCAGTATGCACGAAGATGTGCTGAGCCTCACTGGTAACCAGAGACGTGCAACCTAAAACACTAAGGAGGCTGGCCAAATTAGAAAACTGGAGAGTACCAAATGTGTACGTGGGCAAACAGGACACTCAATGGGTGCACACAGAAAGCAATGTGGCATTATTTAGGGCACTAAACTTGCATGCAACCCAGGACCCGGTCATTCCACTTCTAGGCATTATACTCCACGGGAAACCTCTCAAGTGTCCAAAGGGGACATGTATGAGAAAAGGGAACCCTCCTACACTGCTGGTGGGAATGTAACTTGCTACAGCCACTATGGAGAGCAGTATGGAGGCTCCTCAAAAACTAAAACTAGAGTTGCCATAAGATCCAGCAATCCCACTCCTGGGTATATATTCAGAGAAAACTCTAATTCAAAAAGATACATGCACCCCAGTGTTCATAACAGCACTATTTACAATAGCCAAGACACGGAAGCAACCTAAATGTCCATCAACAGACGAATGGATAAAGAAGATGTGGTATATATATGCAATGGAATATCACTCAGCTGAAAAAAAGAATGAAATAATGCCATTTGCAGCAACATGGATGGACCTAGAGATGATCATACTAAGTGAAGTAAGGCAGACAGAGAAAGACAAATACCATATGCTATCATTATATGTGGAATCTAAGATATGACACAAATAAACTTATCTACGAAACAGAAACAGACTCACAGACATAGAGAACAGAACTGTGGTTGCCAAGGGGCAGGGGTTAGGGGGGATGGGTTAGGAGTTTGGAACTAGCAGATGCAAACTATTATATAGAGAATGGATAAACAGAGAGGACATGTATGGAAACGTTTATCAGGATGATTGGAGGCAGCCCAGGTTTGGAGGACGGAGATGTGAAATACAGCAGAAGGTACTGACGAAAACCACGCAGCGCTCACGTGTGGGCAACACAAGGAGACCTTTAAAACATTGCTCCATGAAAAGGTAAGAAATGAGACAAGATCTAGAGCAGCACAACGCCATTTATGTCACCTAAACCCACGCATACCACAAGCTCTGGTTTATAAGGACACATCAATATCAAAGGGCATACATCAAGCACATTCAATTGGGGACCTGTTGAGGGCAGAGTGGGGAGAGTGGAGGAAGGGAAAATCAAATCGACCAAACATGAGAGGGGCCTGCACAGCCCAACGATGGCTGTACCACGCACAGAGAGACAGGCTTAACTCGACTCTGCGCTCAAAGAAAAATGACGGTCACCCAAACCACCTGCTACAGAGCTACTTAGAGGTCAGCTTGGAACTTCCTCTGCTTTCAGTGCTTCCAGGCTTGCCAACTATTCAAATTTTGCCTTACTTCTGCACCTCAGGAAGCCCTTAGTTTCATGTTTATGTACGTGCATTGGGGAAAGCTAAGAAATTTTCCAAAGAAAGTCAAGTACAGCTGAACAGCTGAAAGAGCAGTTGACACGCACCCCAATAAATATCGCAGTCCTCGGTGAGTTCTAGAATTTGCAAGCTTCTCCCTTCTCTATTTCTTGATTTGCAGAATAGTTTTCTGCATACAGTTACTTATTGTTCACGGGCATGTACTTGATTGTTCAGGCAGAAGCATCTTTAGAGAGGGATGAGATGCTTTTAAGTACAAGCCACGAGTGGGTGGTACGCACCATCCCTGGAATTCTGACTCTGGAGGTTTTTGATAGTGAAGCCTGTTCAGTCTCATGGCTTCACTCTGGACCACAGTGATGTGTATTAATGTTATACTGCATTCACTCTCTAACTTTGAAATGTGACTTGCTTTATCATATTCCAAGAAACACATAGGTGAGTTTCCAGCCTTAACAGATGTACTAACTGAGACCCAATTAGAATACCCTTCTGTAGACAATGCCATCAAAATTAAAACACACTGATACGGTTTCCAAACTCTACACTTGAGATTTAAGCTGTTCTTCAGCTTTAAATGAGAGGAAAAATTTATATTTAGTTGTATTAAACTTATCTATATGAAGAAACTGAGTATATTTGAATAGGTAAGGAACTATTAGAGCAGGGACCTGAAAACAGCTCAAAAAAAAAAAAAAGAAAGAAAGAAGACCAACCATAGAGAATTAGAGAAAATGTAAGGCACCTTGAATGCATGTTGGGAGGCATTTTTGAAAGTGACTATTGCACAGAGGTTGTTTAAAACTAGATGTTTTGAACCCAGTGCTCTGTAACTATTTGCTGAATAAATGGGTGAACAAATGAAGATGAATTCCTGCTATGGTGTGTGTCCGTTTGTGGGACAACCTCATGTCAATTACATTTACATGGTTTTTCTAAACATGCGGTGACCAAATAAAATATTCCATGATTCAGGGTGCAAGGTGAAAAATATTTTCAATGCAGTAACTAATAATCAACTTGAACTTTACAGGCCGGTTGTTTTTAGACAACCAAGTGTACCACATAGTTTACAGAACTGTGGGAAGAACACTACATGGCATGGAGCCCATGTTTCACTCACTTGCCATCCAATCTGTCCCCTGCTAATTTTAGATCAGCCTGTATAAATACAGCATGTTAACGATTACGAATTGCAGAGTGAATACGTGAATTGTCTTTGGTAAGATCTGTCCGCGTCAGGTTTCAAAGAGAAGTATTTAAGCCTGGAGACTCCCCTAGTGATCAACACACGCGGTAAGTACTTAATCTCTACCGTTCTTGGGGCCACAGACATAATCGTGCTGCGTATTCATTCAGCAAGCCTTCCTCAGTCTTCCTCAAGATCTAAACTGTTAGTGGTGTGTTGGCTCTGAAACCTAAACAAGAAAGAAAACAAGCACCCACCTTTGAGAGACAGTAAGACAATTGTACACCAAGTTGCTCAACTCTTGCTACTTCAGAGGAAGAACTTGTCCTTAAGGTCAGTGAAAGAGCAGAATATAATGAACTTGGGTTTATTTTATTGAATTTAAAAAAACTGAACAAATCTCGGAAGTTGTCAAGAATTCGGTTTATCAAGACTCTGTGGGGTCCTTCAGCTTTTTCTGAGAACTTCATATAACTTGAACTCTCAGAGCTCAGGGAACAGCTGTCCGACTGATGGAAACTAATCCTGTCTGTGCTTACTGATCAGTGACTCTTGTCCTAATTGAGTATGAGAACTTCTGGTTAATGTCGAAGAATTTAATGGTTGCCCACATGATAGGAATTGTGCTTTTAATTCTGTTCATTGAGACGACAACATAACACAAATTTACTATGAACTTAACGCCTTTCGGTTCATTAGTCACTGTTCATCACAACGGCATCTACCTTCATCTGAAATAATAGTGTATATGTATCCGAGATGTATTCATTCATTCTACAGACAAGACTTGGCTGCAAATGGTTTGTGGACTTTGGCAGTAACTTGATGGTCCCCAAGGATCAGTGGCCCCCCCAGGACAGACTGCTGCATGATTCTTCCATCGACTCCGGGGCTGAGGTCACAGGCGCTACGAGGCAGGAGTGTGTTAGCCAGAACGTTCCTCTTTGGTCCCCCTCCATGCCCATTCCTAGGGATGGTAACAAAGACCTACTTTTCTAGCATAAGAGTGCCCTTGGTTCAGGCCATTTCCCCCAACGTTCCCTAAGTCCTTTTCCTGGGAAGGATATAAGGACTTCTTCACTCTAAAGCTTCCTTTATACAGCCACCTTAAGAAAGGTACATTCACTATTTGAAGAAGGAAGGCTTCCTCTCCATCAGGTCCCCTTTCTGTACATTAAATTATACTTCCCTCCAATAGTGCCAGATTCAAAGAAAAATGAAAACAGCACAGACCCACATTATTTGTTCTAAACCAAGAAATCTAGCCATCCCTGGCTTGCACGGGCTTGGTCCCGTTCATATCTGCACCCACATGAAGAAGTGTTGCTGTTGCAACACAACCTGGCTGTTCTTCATCCAGCCATCTGTTAGATGGATCTTAATTTTTATTTTTTTCAGGGAAGGGAAGATTTAGCCCTTGAGAATCTAGCACCTGAAACCTTTATACCATCTACCTGGAGGGATCTTAATTTTTATTTTTTTCAGGGAAGATGGATCTTAATTTTTATTTTTTTCAGGGAAGGGAAGATTTAGCCCTTGAGAATCTAGCACCTGAAACCTTTATACCATCTACCTGGAGGGATCTTAATTTTTATTTTTTTCAGGGAAGATGGATCTTAATTTTTATTTTTTTCAGGGAAGGGAAGATTTAGCCCTTGAGAATCTAGCACCTGAAACCTTTATACCATCTACCTGGAGGGAACCTCCAGGGATGGAAGCGAATAGATCCCAGTGTTTTCTCTGTTACTAGTTAGCACAATTTTCTCATGTTTATCTACATCAAAGGAGCATGTCTGCATACTGCAACAATCAACCTAGCCCTGGAGAATTTTTTTTTTTTTTTGCAGTACGCGGGCCTCTCACTGTTGCAGCCTCTCCCGTTGCGGAGCACAGGCTCCGGACGCGCAGGCTCAGCGGCCACGGCTCACGGGCCCAGCCGCTCCGCGGCATGTGGGATCCTCCCGGACCGGGGCACGAACTCGTGTCCCCTGCATCGGCAGGCGGACTCCCAACCACTGCGCCACCAGGGAAGCCCAGCCCTGGAGAATTTAAATGATTTAACCCAGGCTGCATCTCTTTTCCTAGGATTATTTCCTGAAAAAAGGCAGTTTTCCTAATGGACTGGAGATCTAGCAAGCAGCACTGCCATAGCAACAGCAGCTCTGGATTAGGAATAATGCCCGGGAATTCCTGCCAGGGAGTTGGATGTGCAGGGTTCTGGAAGTTGCACCCATCATGGCCTCCAGAGCAGGGAACACTTTCACAAAGAGCTAGTATTTTCTCATTTATTCACAGTAGGGAAGCACAGCAATTTGGATTTGCAGAGACTGCTTTTGCCAAAAACACAAGAGTGGGCCAAGTGGCACAGGAACAAAACACTGGAAAAGGCTGCTATCTTCCTCTCTCACACGATAGAATATGAAGATTTCAAAGACGGCGTTAGAGGGCCATTCTCTTGGCAAGTGTTCAAAAGGCAAGAGCAAAAGCAAACTCACTTTTTATTCTATTAGAGAGACCCAGAATTAAAATAACCGCAGTCGGCATTTTCACAATTCTCACCAAAAAAGAGCAATCAATATTAACAGGATAAAATAAGCCTGTGTGGCTTATTCATTTTGTTTGATATTTTAATTCGTTTTCTTCGTAATGCCACTGGGGCCTGGGCTAGGCCAGAAAAAGGCAAATGCTTCTCTGCATCACCACAGGGGTGCTGGGGCTCAAACAGGAGGGCTGTTGTTGTGAAGGGCAAGGATCAGCCTTTGAGATGGAAAAAGGGAGGAGTCCATTGTTCCCAGATTCTGTAACTAATGAAGAGGAGTTGACATGCCTCTAAATATCACTTATGTAGAGCTTGGAACTCTTCCCCTTGTGTCATAATCCAACATCACTTTGCCTACAGTGTTTGCTGGAATCTCAGCTTTAGGGAGAGCAGGCCAGGTGAATGGAGGTGCTTTGGCTCTGTGTCTGGACCAAGAATGTACACCAAGAGAGGCCAGTGGGGGAAGGGGACACCTGGGTCTCCTGTGGGCCAGCACTGCTGTCCCGTGTGGGACCCACCTGGAGGACGGGTTCTCAGCAGCCGCAGTCTCCAGAAAGATCAGGCACTTGTCAGAAGGGGCAACATCTAACTCTATGACAACAGATGAGTAAAGACATCAGCAGTGGGACCCCACTTTTGACAGAAAGAACAGGCAGAAAGTAAGCAGGGGGCCAGGGCCCCAGTCGAACAACTAGGGTTCAAGTCCAGATTAAGAACTATAGTAGAAACAGGGGATCAAGCAAGTTGTATACATGAAATATGTACAGCTTTCTGCATGTCAATCATGCATCAATAAAGTGTGTGTGTTTTTCAAAGGAATATCACTTCATGTTAGACCTTCAAATAAAGGCTGTAAAAGTTTTTTGTGTTTGTGTGTGTGTGTGTGTTTTTTTTTTAAAGAATTAAGGATTGAGGAAGAAAGAGGAAGCCTGGCAGCCACCTGGGGGCCCCGGCAGCTTGCATCTGACATCGGGAAATCCCAGGTCCCATCCTCTAGTCAGGCCAGGCATCCCACTGTCTTCTCATAGGGATCAGGGTCCCAGTGGGCTGGGAGGGGCTTTTGGAGCCAGAAAATGTACATCTTTGGTATCCTTCTCTAAGCATAGCTGGGAAGGGGAGGACTGACCTAGTCACCCCCACTTGCCTGAGACTTTCTTTAGATTTAGCTTTGCGACTTCAGTATCCTAGAAATCCTCCTGGTCCTGGGCAAACAAGGACAACTGGTCACCCTACTGGTCACCATCTGAGTCCATGAGTTGTCCTGGGTTCTGTAGATCCAATTACTTGTTAGAAAGATGTCATCAGACACCAGGACTGACTGGTATCACTATATCTACGTATATATTTATTTATATTTATGTAACAATGATGCTGAGTGCTTTTCTTTCACAGTTCTGATGTATACTTCTCAAGCCTTAAGACCGTGGCAAGAGCATATAGCCCAGTTATTTCAGGAGGGACTCTGGAAGGTCAATTTCAGGGAAGGGGAGAGAAGGTCTGTCTCCCAGGGTTCCTCACTCAAAATGCTGCTCTTTGAGGAGCTGCCCTGAAAATCTGCCTTGCCCTCTCCACGGCTGTAATCTCATTCTTTAAGGGATAAGACACTTGGATTTCTAGCTCAGTTAAAGCCATGTGATGCTCTGGATCACTCTCCCTCAAGATCTGTACAGGTGAAATGAGAGCCCACTGACCTGGAAGATTTTAGGCCGAATTTCCTTTAGTGGAAGAAACTCACTATCTACTCACCCAGCTTGGGAAAGGAACTCGCTCTGGATTCAACGGCCCTTCACTGCTGTTTTTATGGCTTTTTAAATTGTAGCATAAACATTCTTCCCTATTCATGCAATATTGTCTTATTTTCAAAAAGTTAAAGACATGGGAACTAATTAGAATTGAAATATAGCCCATTTATAGAACTCAGGCTGTTTTCCAAAAATGGATTTAACTAGAGTACTATTAAATTATTTCTCAGCTCCAAAGATCCATTTTCTGTTTAGCATATGAAGTGTCCTGACTTTTTTATGCATTCAAGAATATTCTAAATTAAAGCTAAGGTGGTAGCATATGAAACCAATCATTTTAACATGTCATGTTAAGGATGACGGCTTTGCTGGTAGAACTGGAATCATTTATTCTGTGTGAAGTCAAAGAATGAAGATTTACTTCTGTTAAGGAAAAGTAATGTACAAGTTTCCAGAGACTTTTTTTCCCACTGTCTTTTACTATTTTCCAGACTCACACCTTTCCCACTCTTGACACGGTCACTGCCTGGGCCTAAATTACTTTCTCTGGATCTTTTGAAATGAATTCTATGGGAGAGTTTTTAAGTTTCAAGTCTGAGATAATAATTAAACACGAAAACTAACAAAGACAGCACAACTGGACAAAAATACCACACAACTCACATGAGCTTCATGACAGCCAGAATCATGGTGTGGTTTCTCTTTCGGAAGAACAAAAATTATGTTTATAAAAATCCCCTTTGGAAAGGAAATGTCAGAAACAGACATTCCCAAAGCTGGAAAGTCCCTCTCTGGAGCAATATTGATGCCTCTGTGACGGTTCATTAAAATATAGGAAATATGGCAGCTATTAAGAGTTGGAAGTCTCTCTGGTAACTAAGGTAACCTAAAAATTAGCCTGACACTTTTTAAGGAGGTTTTAATATATTCAATCTTGGAAATACACCAGAGTGGGATCATTTATATTGATGATGTCCCCTTTGCGATCAGAAAGCTCAAGTATCAGTTCTTGATGTCACCCAAACACGTCACCATGGGAATTGCCCATGAGTGTGTTTATGCATGAATGATTATCAGTGTAACATCTACGACTGACATTTCAATAAACTGTGATTAGCTATGAGCAATGAACTATATAAGCGTATCATACAAGTAAGGAAATTACAATCAAGCCTTATAGGTTTTTGAGTCAACAGAACATAACAGTATCGCCAACAAATACGGACATATTCAGTTCGGTAGTATTAGAGCCTCTTTGTTAACTAGAGTTGTAGCCTACTATTTTCCATGAGCATATCCCACACGAAGACAAGACGGGGGGAGAGACATCTTCAAAATCTTTTTTTAAAAAAATGAAACCCAAACTACTGCCAGAGTTACTACCTATGTATTTGTAGAATCCAGGTCAGTAAGTGACAAGGGCTATTTAATCAGGATATCAGTTGACTTTTGATAAATAATGCTCTGTAACAAGCAGAGTGGCATAAAATAATAAGCATTCATTGAGCTCACACATTTGTGGGCTGGCTGGGAGACTGCTGATCTAGGTTTGGGGAGACTTTGCTAGAGCAGCTTTCCTCCAAATGTCTCTTAGCCTTCTATGTGGTCAGTAGGAGAACCTGGAAATATTCTTCTCACAGTGCTGGCTGAAGCCCAGAGATCAAGCCCAAGCACATTTCATGACTCTACTGCATCACATCTGGTCACCTACCATTGGTCAAAGCAACCTGAACGGCCAAGCCCGAAGTCGAAGGGCAGGCCGTACACTTCAGCCATCAGGAGACCAGAGCAGGTTACATGGTTCTGCCCCGCATCAGTGGAGCCAGGAAGTATCTTCATGCATTGGAAACGAGGGGGAAGATGTGACTATTTCAAACAATAATCTAATCTACCACAATCCAGCGTCATCTAGATAGCAAAAAATGCGTTGGATCACCAAACCCTACTTTGGCACCTGAACCAGTACTATTACTATCAGCTACATTAGTTAGCTTGGGCTGCAAAAACAAACACCCTCAAATCTGTGTAGCTTACTGAGACACATTTAGCAGACTGTAGTTTACAGGGGAAACAATGATTTCTTGGCCACATTCCACGTCTCAGCTGTAGGTCAGCTGCTATAGCTCTGTTCCAAGTTGTAGCTCTTCTCATTCTGGACCCACGCTGAAGGAACAGCTCCAGTTTGGGATGTGCTGTTCTTGTAGCAGAAGGAAAGAGCAAAAGAGCTGTCGGAAACTCGTGATGCCTTTACAGCTTCTGCTCTGAACTGGTACCCCACCACCACTTCTGCATCTCGGGCCTAAAATAGACCAGGACCTCTGGTGTCAGTGATGGAACAGGCTGGTGTTGGGAGGTGGCTGAGGCTATTGTGATGAGAGGAGGGTAGACCTGCCAGATCTCCTAGGGCCGCTTTGCTACCAAGCAGATTCTTTCTAATTCATTCTAGCTTCACTGCAGCCTAGGATGTGCACCCCTAGGATGAGGTGGGAATTGGAGAGGTCTTGGGGGATGAGGTCATTTACATGGTAATAACTTCTTCCAAAAGTCAGGATTTACCAAAGAGAGGTCCCGTGAAAAGTGTAAGGAGAGCACTGGGCAACCAGCCTTGGGCACGGGTGCCTTGATGTTATTATATCCAGAGAGCGGGGATACCAGCTAAGGCAACGGAGGGTTTCTGAAGGTGTGAGGTGACTGTGTAACCGTAAGGTTTCCTGGTGGTCCTACTGTTGACATGGGCAGTAGTTCCTTCAGTGGCCAAAAGAGGAGTAATTGATAGCATTACCCCCCAAAACTATAATAGGATCCTGCCTTGGTGCTAGTGCTGGAGTTCAAGTCAAATGCCTGTACTACCTACAAGTATTTCTGAGCACTGAAAGAGGGGTTTTACACATTATCATGTTTTGTGGAAACATTAATGTCTCTGAAATAGAAAACTATGGTTTGGCCTATAATTTGACTGAGTTCAGCTATTAGCAAAGTGCTTTCAACGTCTTTACGTTTTAAAATTCTTTCTCTTTTTAAAGACAATACTTTGCCTTTCTACTTCGGTTGTATTTTTAAAGGCTGGAGATGGACAGGGTCAGTTTGAAGACATTTATTTCAAAACTTGAAGCCCCCATTGAGAAGCAGGGGATTACAAGCATGAGACTGGAACTTACAAGACAAGCCTGGAAAATCTTGTCGTGCTAATGAGCAAGGAAGCATTCAGAAACTACTAGAGGTGTGGCAGAGGGACTCAGGAACCAGCAAAGATGAGCCTTGTCTGTCCAAAGACGGGGGCAATTTGAGCATCAGTGGGGTAATAACAATAACTGCAGAAGACTGAAACATACACAGTATGTATAAATGCAGGAGGTCATAATGAGGCTTAAAAACCCCACAGCCCACAATGCATTGATCACTTCGAGAATTCAGGCAACCAATTTGCTAATTTGAAAAGAAAGAATTATGCCTATATCCTGCCTTTCCTATAGGAACTGTATGTCAGAGTCATCTCAGTTGATGGGATAAGTTAGTCTTGATATAAGTGTTCCAGTAACACATGAAGAAATAATGACAAAATGGGAATATTGTCAATTTGCAATCTCTGATGAATGGATAAATCCAGGCAATGATTATCAGTGGCAGCTAACATCACAAAAGAATAGAGAGGCACAGAGACACTAGGTGTCTCTTAATGGAAATGTACAAAGCCACTTATGAAGTAGTCACGCCCAAAATGACAAACCTGAACTTGCTTAACTCTAGATCTAACTGCCAATTTAGTTCTATTTAGTTGTATTCCATCACAGGGAATACAAGACAAAGGGTCACGTTAAAGGATCCGAAGAGATGTAATCAGTGAAATTTGGACTTCAGAAAACTCAACAGAGAGAAAACCCCGTAGCATTCTCCACCAAAGTTGCTAAAAAAGTTGCTAGAAAAAGAAAACCTATGGATTAAAAAAAGACCGAAGAGGCCTATCAACCTATCACAACACCTATCACTAGGATCCTATGCCCACAGTGGTAGCTAGGATCCTAGAGTAACTGAAGTCCTGGAGAAACTGAAGTCTCACCAAACCTGACTTTCAAATGGAGATCATCTAACTGCTAAAAACTAGAGTTCAAGTGTCTTGGAAGCCATCGGATCCATAGTTCCCGATCATTTACAATCACAATGATGTAGAGCATTTAAGTACTTCCCTGCTGAAATGATCTCTATCCTGCTCATGAATTCGAAGCGGGTCAGTGGGTGTTGGACTGGACACTCATAGGATGTGGAATAGCAGCTATTTTGGCAATCATCCTCTGGCTTCTCAGCAACACTCATGATAACACACAACGTGCACGGTTAATGCAGCATCTTCTTTCATACGCCATCAGCACACACTATGTTTTCTACACTCTTAAAACCTTGATTTAGATCTTACACATGCTTAGCTCTGGGACTACGTGCAACGTCTTCAGGATACTGATGAATGAATAGCAAAAATACTCATTTGGCCATTAAAACTGAGTACAAAGTATCATTCATTTGATCCAGCTGTGCAGACCAATGGCTCGTGTGACCAGAGCAAGCTGAGAGGGCAGTGGGATGTTATTTTCCCTAGAAGCACAGCTCAAATGTTCTCAGTCAAAGACTGACAAGGATCAACTAGTCTTCATGGTTGGAACCGATCACGTTTTATCTTTACCATATATTTTATGACCTGTAAACCTCAAGGTAAATCATTAATCTACTTCCAACAGTGACAATTGGTCAGTTGAAACCTTTGTATACACAGAGCCTACTGCTTGTTACTTAATGTAAGAGTGAAAGAAGAAGGTAGAAATCCGAAAATAACCGACCAGGTTCTGGGGAGCTAGGAAGCTGGGGAGTTGACAATACAACCCACAAACCCATTTTTATCAGAACGTTTCTAGCAAGACAAACTGAATGCTACAAAAGAAAACGATGTTAGCAATATTAATATTAAACATTTAAAAATTCTTCTTATGGACTTCCCTGGCATTGAGGTGGTTAAGAATCAGCCTGCCAATGCAGGGGACACAGGTTCGATCCCTGGTCTGGGAAGATCCCACATGTCACGGAGCAACTAAGCCCACGCGCCACAACTACTGAGCCCACATGCCACAACTACTGAAGCCTACGTGCCTAGAGCCCGTGCTCCACAACAAGAGAAGCCACCGCAATGAGAAGCCCGGGCACTGCAACAAAGAGTAGCCCTGCTCGCCGCAACTAGAGAAGCCCGGGCGCAGCAACGAAGACCCAACTCAGCCAAAAATAGATAAATTAAATAAATTTTAAAAAATTATTCTTAAATATTCCTTTTATAATAATCCTCTGTTATTCTGCATTCACTTAGTCTTTTCAGCTAAAGCAAAAATCATATCTTTTTTATATGTTATTCTCTAATTATTCAGGTGTTGCTTCAAATACATGCATATGTCTTCGGCTGCATATCAAATCTTTGAAAAGACAAGAATGAGCTTTTAATACACAACCCCCTTTTCTCTTAATGCAGTGACACAGAGGCACCCAAAAAGCCTTTGCTGGAGGAAGGAGGGAATGATGGAAGGAAGGAAAGAAGGGAGGAAGGGAGGGAGGGAGGGCAGATTATTCAGGATGTCTAAGTCTAAAGGTTGAAATATTACATTACTGCCCAAGCTCTGGTCGGCAGAGACAATACTTCCAAGACTAAATTTAAAGACAAATCTTTAGACTTAAATTGAATGTCAAGAAAAGATTTATAGTTCGTCCAATTAAGATGAATGAATGATTAATTACTATGGGGCCTACAGTAGGTGATTCAAGTATAGTAGTTCAAGTAACTTGGTGCAACTATTAAAATATGGATTAAATGACCAATTCACCTCAATTATAATGCTATTACAACTTTGCAATTATTTCTTCTTTAATACACCACATGATTCTTCCCAAGGTTTTTTTGAAGTCAAACTAAAAATGATTAGTCATATATTTGATAATATGTGCGTAAGTGACAAATTCATTCACCCACTTTAACAATACTTGTTACTAGTAATATGTAAGATTACCTCCGAGTAATTTGGCGAGAGATATTTCCCATTGCATTTCGCGATGCTCCTCAGAATTTTTAATGCTTTATCTCCTTTCTTCCGAGTAATCAGCCAGCGGGGAGATTCAGGAACCACCCTGGTGAAAAGAAGTCTTGAGTTATGCCTGCGTATCTCAAAACTTAAAAGTTTATGACTTGAATTTCTCTATTGAAATGGATCTTGCGATCAGATACATGTTTCAGAGATTCTGAGAGCTTAGAACTGGCTCTCTGAAACATAGATTATCTTTGCAAGTTTATAACGGGTGGGAAAAAATGCTCACTTGATAATTGAATCATTGCTTACGATAAAAATAATCAATATTACATTGCTCTTGCGAGAAGGCTGTCTTAGAATATGCAGTCCTCAATTACGAAGATGAAAAAAACTGGGATTTAATGAACATTTAGGAAAAGGTCAAGAACCCAATTTACGTAAACTGGTTTGCTCATATATTAAAATTAGATTAGAGGATGATTAAAATATGTTCATTCTAATAGGAGTCAAATGCACACATCTGTAGCTTTCCGATAACTTAATTTTCTGATGCTCTTCACATTTTCTTATTCCCCTGAGAATTCCTGAGTCCCATTAATTAGCTTAATAAAACATACAGACAAGCAAATCTTGTTCACTGCATTTAAACTGCATGTTGACATACTGGCAGATATGGTTTGTTGCCTTGTAGTTTTCATAAAAAGATTACAGAATAATAAAACATAATTAATACTCTATTTTAAAGGTGTTTTTCAATTTTCTTAATTTAATAATAACTATTAGTCAAAAACCAATAAATCATCTCTAGAAATTCGCAAAGCCCATAGCCATTCTGGAGATGTTAGAAAATCTCGCCTTCGTTTTCGTGTTGGTTTGGAAGCATAGATTCTACATTTCTGTGAAATAAGAATAAATTTGATAATGACCAAAACCACATTACCAGTAATAAAGGAGGAAGAGGAAGTTGGGCAGCGTGATGGCTAGCTGGATCCCTTGCCAGTTGGGGATAAAGTAGGCAATTCCAGGGAGAATTATGATTCCAAGGGTGAAGAACATCTGAATCACTATTCCCACAATCCTCCTTTGTTTTGAACCTACTATTTCTGTCACTGAAGGAAAACAAACAGAGAGGTTAGGGAAGCTCAAGACCAGCTCCAAAACAAACAGACAAACACACAAACACAGACGTTACACCTGTGACATCCATCCATCAGCGGCGCTAGAATACTATACAGGACTCTCAAAGATCCCAAAGCTTCCTTAGGCACTGCCCTGATGGGGATGTGCTTCCCAGACAGCTCAGGTCCCTTCCTCTCCCCCTCTTCTCTGCGTTATCAACAAGCACGTGCCATCCTCCTACACACCCAGCCTAGCACCCTTCCGGGTACACAAAGAATATACGTGTTGGTTTTAGGAAAGCTTAGACGATGACTATTTTGAAAAGTAATTGTAAGTATCAAAACATAAATATAATAAAGTGGCTAGATTTTATCACAGTCTTTAAAGATTTGCATATTACAGTCTCTTTAGGTGATTCATCATGAACATTAGATTCTACAGATAAATTTTTCACTATCACAAGAGAGTTTCTATCAAATGATAATTCTCTCCACAGTGTCGGACCTTTCATTTGTGTGATATTTCTTTGAAAATCACATGAGGAATTTTACTGTTGGCATCCTTTCCTCCCCTCCCCTCCTGCTGATCTGTTTCTATCTGTCCCTAACTCCATTCTGATCATCTTGGCATATGTTACCTTATTGCTGCCCTAAGATCACAACTAGGAAAACTCACCTAGACTGGGGTCTCCTTAAAAACGCTTCATAGTCCAAAGTTATCCCTTCTGCCCCAGCCATCAACCATCAGTCCCCCCAGCTCTCTCTCTCCTTCCTCGCCCACAAAAAGATATTCAAAGGGTCCCCAAAGTGGGCACCCCAAAGAGGGGCTGTCCAGCAGTAACAGAAGTGAGTGGAAGCTCACAGATCTGGGGTGATAATCAAAAAGGAGGCTTCATATTTCCCTGGTCACAAATCCACCACGACTTAGAGTGGGTGCCTATCCCAGACACTACTGGAAAGGTAGCAGCCAGGACCTTCCCCAGTAATAGGAGCAAAGAGAAGTTTTTCTCTCCTTCACACTCAGACGTCCAACTTTCTAGGTATGGAAGATAGCAAAGGGTTACAAATGAACTTCTTATTTTCAGGTCATATCTCCTGCACGGCAAAAAGTTCTCCACTTGTGCGGAAGGAATAGAATTAAAGAAATAATATTTGAGAGCACAGCAATGTTACCTCAAACTGTATCACAGAAATACATGGAAAATGCTTTAAAAATGTTTCAAGGGGGAATTCCCTGGTGGTCCAGTGGTTAGGACTCTGTGCTTTCACTGCTGAGCGCCTGGGTTAAATCCCTGTTCAGGGAACTAAGATCCCACAATCCACATGGCACAGCCAAAAAAAAAAAGAAGTTTCAAGGAACTACTGAAGTTTTTCTAAAGATTAATCTCTAAGAAAACAAAGCAAGAAACCATGTGATAACAGTATGGCCGTGCTAGAAAGTGGTTCACCCCAGTATTTGGTGAGAGTCCATACTTGGTTCCCAAAACAAGATGGAACTTTAATTTCTAAAGAGTCAGCATCTTGCCCCTGCATCCTCCCATTTGCAGAAATAACGTTGCAGCAGTGAAGCCTCACCATACTTGCTGGAGGAAGGCTGACCAGCGGCACTTCTCACCCACCTAACCCTGGTTCTCAAACAGACAAGGAGGCGTAGCCAGGTCTTACCAATCACGTAGCAAGTCATCCACGTTCCCTTTCCAAACACGCCTTGTAGGAAGCGGAAGACCACAAACACAGGGAAGTTGGGTGCAAATGCCACCACAACACCAGCAATGCCAACGCCGAAACAGGATATTAAGTAAATGACTATTCGGCCGTACCTTTTGGAGAAAGAGAAAGGATGAGATTACCTTAAACGTTTTCTTCAACACAATGAGAAGACTCTCACTGCAAGTGTTGTTAAAGTAGGCTTAAGTGCAGAATTTGTGTCCTTTATAGGTTCATTATTACCATGTCAAGGACTGCTGAAAATGCTACGCTTTGTTTTATAGCAAAGCCAGGGCAAATGAAAACATATGCCTCTGAAATGACATTACAAAATTTAAAGCGTGGAATGCATCCTTTGGGATTGCAGTTTCCAAAGAGATGACCCTCTCCATTACAACGTTCTTTTCCCATACAGTCACTCCAGTGGCACAGCTTGGACACTTCCTAGCATTTCTGTGGGTGGGGTCAGAGGAGAAAGGGACAGAAAGAAGCCAAAATGATCATGACAGCCAGAAGGCCTGGCCTTCTGGCTCAAGTCACGCAACTTTGGGTGAATTCCTTAAGCAATTCAAGATGCAGGTTTTGTTTGTTTGCTTGTGATTTATTTTTTTCTTTTATCTTTTCTACAGTGAGGTTGTAGAGACCAAACTGAGATGCTAATGTGAAAGCCCTTTACAAACTGTCAAGTTCACAATAAATGTGATTTGTTCTTAAGTTTTGTGTTTTACTTTCACCATTTACGTAGCCATTATTAAAGCGCTTAGGCAAAAGACACAGGTCACCGCCGGCAATATTCTGAGAGTCTGATGCTAAGTGGTTCAGTATAGCTGTGCCAGATTATTGGCTGGTGAAGCCCTGTCATCAACGACCTTTGAGAGATTTGATTCAAAGACATTTTCCCATAGAAATTTCCAACAAATTCACACAGCATCTCGCTTCAGAGTGGAGACACAAGGAGTCTCGGTTTACCTAGGTTTTTAAGTTCACTCACTGCCCTTCCCACTCTCCTCTCACAGATATAGGACCTACTAAATTGCTTCTTGCCCTTTCCTTCAAGAACATAAGAGATTGAAGGAGCTGAAAGATGGTCAGCCCCGAGGTGAGGCAGCATTATTCACGGCTCTGTCTTCCTCCCCAAAGTACCGGGTCACACCTGAGGACAGATGCTCAGCCCCTCCTGGAACACAGGTAGGAAAAGCCCCCTCCTTTGGTCAAGTTACTTTAGTTTGAAGATATGTTGATTGGCTGTGAAAGAGAAACATGCCGAAGAAGCAAAACCTAATGCTTAAATTAGGAAGAGTAACGGCAAAATGAAAGAAATACATATTGAAAATCTGTAACTCAATTCCAAATGGCAGCCAGTTAGGAAAGAGAGGGCTGTGTGCGGAAGATTAAGGAAGGAAAAATGAATTGAAAAGGCTGTAAGGAGAAACAGTAGGAAAGACACAGATAAAAGACAGGGAGAGAGCACCAGACACAGAGGATTAAGGAGGACGTCACATGCCGAGGAGGGCTGGGGGACAACACAAGAAAAAGACGACAGAGGAAGGGACAGGAACCAAAGGTGCTACCCATTTTGAAGTCCTGGTCTGGTCAAGTGCAGACCACCAACTGCCTACAGGATTGGGGGCATTTTGTCTTGAATTCTCCAATTAACTGCTGTTCTCAGCTCTGCAAGAGACACTCCCAGCCCTGCCCACTGCGAGCAGGGTCACGCTGACCCACTGATGCTGGGCTGGAGTGCTGGGAGCAACGGTAAGCCAGACACGGGGGACAGGGAGAATTGTTAAATCACTGCAAGTCTGTTCATACTGAGAACTGGGATAAAGGGACAGTTAAACAGGAGTACAATAACCTACATCAATAATGTCTGAAACGGGGATATTTGAAGAGAGAGCACGACTGTCTTGAATATATACACTCACTTTGTGTCTGCCATTAACTGGTATATTTGTGTATTTATGGATCTTCAAGAATAGATCAAATTCTTTTCATGGTTTTTGGAAAACTTTTTTTTTTGCAGAGTTTTTAATTTGTAGACTAAATACAAAAATTTGTTTTAATTAAATGAAACAAATTTGTAAGGGGGCGACCTTATGACTGAATTCATCAAACCGCGATCAGCGAGTTACCGAAGCCCATGGAATCACCTCCACGGCATCCAAGCAGCCAGCCGTGGGCCCCGCCATGAAGTCACGGCCTCGCTGCTCTGTGTTTCCTCTCAGATGCATTCAGACCCAAGGGGAGCAGCCCCAACCTTTTGTACAGTTCAAGGGGTGAGGAGACGAAGCTTACAAAGGAAGGCATTAGTGCAGCCCAACAGGTATGAATGTCCTTAGTGGAGGAATTCAGATTTTTTTCCAAAATTAGCAAGAATAGTTTTCTAATAGTTAACATGAAACATCTTCCTCTCCATAGGTACACATCATTTTCTAGATGTAAACTGGCTGCCATACCCATGCCTACCTGTCCGCTGCATAGCCCAAGGTGAATGCCCCGGCCAGGAAGCCCAGGTTTAGGATCGCTTGTGTGAGGTCCAGCATCCACGCATTGACACACACGAGGTCAAACTGGGAAAACAAAGAAAACACATGGGAGACGGAGACGTGTGGCAATGCCTACCCTCAAGACACCTGATCATCTGTCCAGACCAGTGATCCTTAAACATTTTTGCTCACGTGCTCCTTAAATGAAAATTTTAAGTGTATCGCATAGATATTTCTACAGTGATATATAAACGTCTTCTTTATCAGTTTCACTATCTGCCATGGATGTAATTTTCAGTACATTACAAAGGCTGACATTTTTCAATCGTTCTTTCAACTGTATCTGATAGAGTACTATAGCCACGTGACGCCTACCATCATCCAGTGAAAACAAGTTCTTCAATAGCCTAAAATTTGACACTAATCTGTTTTCTCTTTGAATTCTTATTTTCATTCCCACATACATATATCCTAATATTTTATGTAGAAAATGTGTTTTGTGTTAATGTGTATTATGTTAATGGACAGGTAAATAAATACTTCTGCATGTAATAAATTATGTACATAAATTGACGTTTAATTAACATTTTTTTCTGTGACAATGTTTCTAACTATTAGAATCCTTTCTGATTGGGTTATAACAGTTACTTTTAGAACACAATTGACAAAAACGTAACATATGATGAATCTTGAAAAAGAATTATTACTCAGGAGTAAAATTTTGTTGGAAATGCACTGCCCCTTTTCTAGAAGAATGTTAAAAAAGCCCGGGGTTTTCCGCTTAGTTCATGTAATCTGTGGTTGAAGACTTTTTATTACTAGAATGAGTTAGGGCTCAACATCAATTCTATTCCTGTTCTTCATTTTTATAAATTTATGTGCCAAGAAAACTTGTCTGTATAAATAAATTAATGGGAATGGAGAGAGTTTTGTTACAGTATTGTTACTCAATCCTTTTGCTTCCTTCTCAATGCCAAGATTTACAGAATAATCTATCACCAAAATTATTTTTAACTTTTCTATTAACCAACATGCCATTTAAGACTCCTACAGTCTTGCTGTCAGGAAAGAAACGGAAACCACCAGACTTACACAAAGTTGTTTAATCAAATCATTAGGGTATTTACTTTCTTTCTTAGTTACTTTCTTACCAATATTCCAAACTGTCCCACTGTTTGGTTCCCCACAGGTTTTCAAACCCCAGGTCAATATATCATAGGAAGATGGAAGAGACGTAGGAGTCCTTCCGCAAAGGGGGAGAAGGATATTAGGAAAAGACCTGTATCCTCATCATGTACATATCCTCAGACAGATCCATTTTGGACATATGTGCGTTGAGGCTCTGAAAACTGATTCCCTTCAAAGTAGCCAGGCCCTCTACCTTGTGATTTTTCTCTGCACACCTCCAAATGGTATGCTTGCCTCAGTGTGAAGACCACTGCTCGAGACTGTAGCATGATGAGAAAATTAATGCTGTTGGAATAGGAATTGTGAGTGGTCTTATAGATACATATTCATAAGCAAACTGTAATAATAGTTATTTATAGAACCTGACTTGTCTTGATTCTACAGCTAATGACCTGTCGACTAACACAGCTGGAAAAAAAAACTGGGATCAGTAGTAGCTGGCTCACTTCATAGACTTACTGAAAAGATTTATGGAGATTAAAGAAGTAAGAATATACACATATATGCATAGTAGCAGTAACTTAAAAGAGATTTATTGTCAATGTAGGTACTGGTTTTCCAAAGCAGAGCAATTTCATTTTAAGTAAACTTGCAGATGATTATTTATCTGAAATCATTTCCCATTAGAATTAAACACATAAAGGATGCAATTAAAGTATATAAAACCGCAGAGGTCAAACAGGTGATTTAACCACCAGAGAAAGCATTTTGACACAGAAAAATGTCAGCCAGTGTCAAATATAACCTCTCAAATCCTCCAGCTGAGCTTCAGATAACTTGGTTAACTAAAGATAAAGGAATGGTTTTCATAGATGACACAGCAAGGCCCAGCAAGAGCTATCCCTTTATGAACATACTTAGCTGCTTTTGAATTGTGTGAATTAAAATACCCCGAAATACTCTTTAAACACAAAGATATTCTCTAATATAAAACCAGTGATCTTGGATTTCCCTGGTGGCACAGCGGTTAAGAATCCGCCTGCCAATGCAGGGAACACGGGTTCGATCCCTGGTCCAGGAAGATCCCACATGCCGTGGAGCAACTAAGCCCGTGCGCCACAACTACTGAGCCTGTGCTCTAGATCCCGCGAGCCACAACTACTGAAGCCCACACACCTAGGGGCCGTGCTCCGCCACAAGAGAAGCCACCGCAATGAGAAGCTCGTGCACCGCAACGAGGAGTAGCCCTCGCTCTCTGCAACTAGAGAAAGCCCGTGCGCAGCAACAAAGACCCAATGCAGCCAAGAATAAATAAATAAAAAAAAAAAAATTTATTTTAAAAAAAACAGTGATCTTTTTCACTCTCCCATAAAAGAAATCGTCAAAAAGGATTTTTTTGTATCACAATAAAATTAATTTAAAATAAATGTTTAGGGCTTCCCTGGTGGCGCAGTGGTTGAGAGTCCACCTGCCGATGCAGGGGACACGGGTTCGTGCCCCGGTCCGGGAAGATCCCACATGCTGCGGAGCGGCTGGGCCCGTCAGCCATGGCCGCTGAGCCTGCGCGTCCGGAGCCTGTGCTCCGCAACGGGAGAGGCCACAACAGTGAGAGGCCCGCGTACCGCAAAAAATAAAAATAAAAAATAAATAGAATAAAATAAAGTAAAATAAAGTAAATGTTTAAGTGGTTAAAGTGCTATGATAACTTAGTTTCTAAAGCACTACGATACCATCCAGACCACATATTGTCAGTCCTCTATACTTTGTTTTGCATCTCAGATGCTGGAGGAGTGGAAACTGCAATTCTCAGAATCCTTGCCAGCAGGGGTTCTGTTTAGGTTCTGCCAGTAGGGGGCGCTGGTGCAAGATCAGAAGGCAGGTAGTGGCGATTCTGCTTCTGGCTGTGGCAGCAGCACTGGCTCCAACTGTAGCAGTGACAACAGTCAGTGCTTTTAACCACTCCCCGGCTACACAGGGGCAAATGGACAGGACCCACAGGCTCTGTAATGCTGTGGAGCAGGGCAGGGGTTCTGCAGGAGCTGTCCTTCCTTGCTTTTCTCACCTTTCCAAAACAGCTCAAACCCAAATCCTTTTATTCAATCCCTTCCCGCTTGAAATACCTAGCCTAGTTTCTCTTTTTATGACTGGGAGCCTGCCATCTTTCAAAAGCACAAAAGAAATTAATATAAACAAATTACATACCTTTACAAGAAATGCACACACACACACATTTAGGTTCCCAGTAGGGAACAGACACTGCAGTCACAAGGATGGAAGGGCTTGGTTTTGACTCTTGCACGTACAGTCAGGAGTCAGACCCCTGCCTCCTGGGGCTGGTGCTTCCTAATCGACTCTGAGCTCGCTGCCTGCTGCCAAAACAGCTCTGGGTCTGAGATATGCTTTTGTGTCTAGAGAGAGGTTGGCACGTACCAAAGCCAATGAACGTCACAGGCTGAAGACTTTTTCCTGAAATAAAGTACTAAAAGCTGTTTGTAGTTACCAGGGAGACCTAAAACCCATCTCTTGTCAAATTTAACTAAGTTTGAATCAAAGACACAAGCATTTACGTCTGTCCTAAGGCAATCTACCAAGAACAAGTGAAGCATCTCCTTTTTTCTTTCCTAAGTGTACATATTTAAAGTTATTTTTAAATGCTCATAAATCCAGGTGTACCCATCCTGTTAATTTTCTTTTAAAGTCACTTTTATTTAAATTTCAAGTCATTTTTACACAAAGAGAATTACTCCCCTTCGCATGAGCAGAAAGCCAATCTGATAAAAGATTCAAACAACTGTTCATGGAATGCTGGAAGGGATCACATTGCTTCATTTTGCAGAAAGCACAACTCTAGCCTAATTAGATACTTTCGAAGAGCTTCCAACCAAGTGATTTTTTTTAGCTTTTCCTAGTCATTAAAATCCAAACAGACATTATGTTAACTTGGGTTGTAATGATAAAATGCTGGAGCAGGTCATTATCAGATCTATGCTCAAGTTTTGATTTCTAAATTATCCTTAGAACCAGAGTAACAGAATATCTTCAATATACAAAGGCCAAAGGTAGGAGATAAGGTAAAAATAATACAGGGATGCAAGAGACTTAGGACCTCAGGAGGGGGGCTTGCCCGCTCCTGAAACCACAGGGAATGACCCCTGATGACCGGCAGCTGGCTTTTCCATAGATGTCTTGTTTAGCCTTCTTGAACAAATTCTCGCGTGAGAGATTCTAAGTTTAGAGGGACATCACAGTATTTGACTCCAGTGTGCCTTTGGTTTGACCACTGGGTGTAGGGTGCCTCGGGCTGCATTTAGCACTGGCCAGACAATCACACGTTGACCCCCATGGATGGATTCCATTTCTAATCAACAAGCCGCCACCACAGAGCCTAATAATGGTTAAAAATAGTGTAATCACAGAGAAAATCATTTGGGTTGGGTCTCCATGAGGAGGAGGGATGTCATTATCAATTCTACTTTCAATGAAAATCTCTTTAACGTGATCCGATAGCATTAGTGGGGTATCTTAATGCCAAAAAGTTAATGCTTTTCTGATCTGTATGAAGCGCCGTGACGAGCTGCAGGTATGAAAACTAATCATCAGGTATTTACAGCTTCCAGTGGTGGGCCTGGCATCATGCAGACGAGGCTGGGAGCAGTACCAGTGATGAGCAGGCTTTGCTTCTGCCTCCGTGAGGAGCTTATTATACGGCTTAGAGAGCCAGGATCAATTCAGTGGCAGCAAATGCAGAGGAATTGATATCTGAATGGAATGGAATTGACTATAAATGCGTGAGGGCCTCAGGGAAAGAAAGGACTGCTGGGACCCAGAGCAGTCAGATTCGTGAAGAAGGTGGGACATAAACAGATCCTTCAACAATGAGCTGCATTTAGAAGGGAAAAAAAGGGAAAAGAAGGGTACTGAGCAGGGCGATGGGCAGCCGAGGCTCAAGGACAGAAGCGTGTGGGCCAATGAGGTTCAGATCTGCCTGCAGCAGTGGAGGTGTCAGGCTCAGGTTTGAAGCTGAAGAACCACTTGTGTCTGTGCCCCCAGTGGGGAAGGGGGCGCAGGTCCCGCAGGGACAGAGTTTCTTATTCAGGACACCAGAGGCATCGAGAGAGCTCACAACAGGGAGGAGGAGGTTCTAAAAGCTAGAGGAAGAGTCTGGAAGGTTGCAAATGGAGAGGTCCAGAGCAGAAACCCTGGTCCCGGGACGGAACGAGATTCCAAGGAGATGATAGCAGGACTCAGAGACGAGACAGGAAACCCAAGAGTCTGCAACAATCACCTAGAACAGGTGATTTCACAGGCATAAAGAGGCACCACGGTGTGACGCAAGGTTTATAGAGCATCACCTGTCATATCAGCTGCTCTCCAAGGTGGATAATAAAAATAATGCCTCATCATTTATTAACTGAAGACCTTCGTGACTCACCCTCAAATCAGCGTTCAAGCTGTTTTATTTCTTTGTAGTGAAGACAAGCAATTACTCATCTGAAAATGTTTATGATTTCTCTACATAACTGAGACTATGTGAAGATGAGAGGAAGATGACAGGTTCTGAATCTGGACAGATCTAAGGGCAGAGAGGAGCCGCGGCTCTGGAGTCAGCCCAGGTGTTGGTCTAACACTCCTAGCTTTGTGTCTCTTGGTGATTTTCTTAGTGTCTTTAACCCTCTGTGTCCCTATCTATAAAATGGGGGTAAGAACTGGACTGATGCTGTCACTCAGGTAATCTATGTAAAGTACTTAGCCCAATGCCCGAGATATTAAATACCCGATAAATGTTCCCAATTGCATTATGATTACTGATCTAATGTTGATGATAATAAATAGCATAATGAATGGTTTTATTATTTTCTAAATAAATTTATTATTTATTTATTTTTGGCTGCGTTAGGTCTTCGTTGCTGTGCACGGGCTTTCTCTAGTTGCGGCGAGCGGGGACTACTCTTTGCTGCTGTGTGTGGGCTTCACATTGCGGTGGCTTCTCTTGTTGCGGAGCACGGGCTCTAGGCACGCGGGCTTCAGTAGTTGTGGCACTCGGGCTCAGTAGTTGTGGCTCGCGGGCTCTAGAGCGCAGGCTCAGCAGTTGTGGCACACAGGCTTAGTTGCTCCACCGCATGTGGGATCTTCCCAGACTAAGGATCGAACCCATGTCCCCTGCATTGGCAGGCGGATTCTCGCTCAACCACTGCACCACCAGAGAAGTCCCAATGAATGGTTTTAAAATGTGGTTTTCAACACTGACTGCTTGTTAAAATTACTTGGAGTAAGTGAAAACAAGCCTAAACTCTGCTCCAGACCAATTAAATCAGAATCTAGTCTAACAAGAAGGTGAGTTTGAAAACCACTCGTATGGAGCCTATCAGTGATTTACATGCCTGCTGGCGGGGAGTTAATTTTTGCATATTGTACTGGGTTGAACAGTGTTCTCCCCACCCCTCCCCCAATTTATGTCCATCTGGAACCTCAGAAGATGATCTTATTCGGAAATAGCGTTTTTGCAGATATAATTAGTTAAGATGAGGTCACACTGGATCAGGGTGGGCCCTAATCCGATGACTGGTGTCCTTATAAGAAGAGGAAGCAGAGGCACAGACACACACCTGGGGGGGAACACCAGGGGAAGACACAGGCAGAGATTGGAATGATGCATCTACAAGCTAAGGACCACCAAGGGTGGCCTGTGTGTTTGCTTGCTAGGGTTGCCGTGATGCAGTGTGGCTTAAGCAACAGAAATTTATTTCCTCACAGTTCTGGAGGCTCGAAGTCTGAGATCAAGGTGTCAACAGAGTTGGTTTCTTCTGAGGCCTCTCTCCTTAGCTTGAAGACAGCTGTCTTCTCCCTCTGCCTTTACCTGGTCTTCCTCTGTGTGTGTCTATGTCCTAATCTCCTTCTAACAAGGTCATTAGCCATTTGGAATAGGGCCCACCTGAACAACCTCATTCTAACTTAATTTCCCCTTTAAAGAATCTGAAAAAGAGTGGATATATGTATATGTATAACTGAATCAGTTTGCTGTACACCTGAAAATAACACAACGTTGTAAATCAACTACACTCCAATATAAAATAAAAATTAGGGGCTTCCCTGGTGGCGCAGTGGTTGAGAGTCCGCCTGCCGATGCAGGGGACACGGGTTCGTGCCCCGGTCCGGGAAGATCCCACATGCCGCGGAGCGGCTGGGCCCGTGAGCCACGGCCGTTGAGCCTGCGCGTCCGGAGCCTGTGCTCCGCAGCGGGAGGGGCCACAACAGTGAGAGGCCCGCGTACCGCAAAAAAAAAAAAAAAGAATAAAGCCACAACGCCTCATTGTGCCTGAGCCTTCTTCCGCCTGCATTCTCTTCTCTCTTTTCCTTTTTCCACAGCCCAGCCCACCCAGATGGAGGGGAAAGCAGAGGCTTCAGAAACAAAGCAAAGAGGGATTAGAAATAGAGAGTGAGGTAAAGGGGCTGGACAAAGAGAAAGGCACTGGGAGGTGAATCCAACATGGTAACTGAGACGGATGCCCTGCAGGGCTGCTCTTCCCCACGTGGCGGTGCAGCAGCTGCCTTGTATGCTGGACACTCACGACGCGACGGGTGGGGCTGTGTGTACCACCAAACAGCACAGTCGGTCATGGGTGGGCCGTGTCTATCTAAAGGGGTTGGGTTCAAAGCTGAGGAAACCACGACCTGCTCAGGAAATAAGACTTAAGAAATCCACATTGGCTTCCAACTGCCAAGGGCCACAGAGATCCACATATTTATGAATTCCTCTCTCTCCCAATTTCCAGCTAAAAGGGCCCAACCAATACAATCCTAAAAATTGCAAACCACAGACAGAAACTAGAGACGTGTCCTGCCCAGAGACCTAAAGCTTCGGGAGTTTCAGCAGAAAGCAAAGGGGGACTGCTGCCACAGAACCTGTCTAAGGGAAGCAAGCCTGTCGGGGAGCTGAGCAAAGACACTCAACCCTTGTCCCCTCCCCTCTCTATGCCCCTCACTCACAGCTCCTGGGCTGGAGCCAAGCCTTGAGGAAGTGGGAGGGTTCTGGGCATCCAGCTGGTGCAGGAGCCTGCGGTGTGGGCTGCCGGCGACCGGCTGGGAGGGCTGGGCCTGAGTTGCACGCGTGTCTAGAGGGAGTTTGCGGGACAGATACTCCAGGGTCAGCTGCTGAATGGCTGGAAGCAGAGGCGGTTCCTTCCTTGCCCAGCTGTCTTGTGCAGCCATGTCAACCCCCCACGAGGAGAAGCTGCT
Source organism: Neophocaena asiaeorientalis asiaeorientalis (assembly GCF_003031525.2). NCBI lineage: Eukaryota > Metazoa > Chordata > Mammalia > Artiodactyla > Phocoenidae > Neophocaena > Neophocaena asiaeorientalis. The sequence goes on along the minus strand of NW_020173666.1, from coordinate 13,801,108 downwards.
AGAACTCTCTGAGCCCATGGAGGTCTCCTCTTGATCCCATGCAAACCAGAGAAGAATCACAGTCAGTGGGAACCGGCAGAACTGAACAGACACCGCCTCACCAGGCTCCGAGCCAGCCACGTGCCCATCTGCAGACACAAGCAGAGGAAAGCGCCCAGGCTGGGGCAAGGCTCCGAAAGTCAACCGAGAACCATCTGAATGTTCGGAGCAAATGGTTCTCGGTGATAAGTGGCTACAAGAAACAGGATCACTAAGAACCCTAATTCAGAGTTTCGGTGAGACGCCAGGGGCCATCACATTGATAAAGTAAGAGCGGTTCGTCGGGGGAAAAGGAGCAATCTGCAAAAAGGAATTGCTGGAGATTAAAAGCGTAACTGCTGAAATTAAAAACAAACGAAGCCAGTGAGTAGCACTGAGGAACGCAGGGGACAAGCGAGTTAGTGACTTCGAACATCCGTTTGAAGAAGTTTTCCAGGAACCTGAGAAAAAAGAGAGAGGAGACACCTGAGAGAAAAGAAGAGAAGCACAGAGCAGTCCAAGGTGCTAACGCTGGTTTTTCCATAAATCGGAACCCATAAGGGGGGAGGAGAAGTTATGATAAGGTGCAGAGAGAAATTCTGTGAGTGGAAGGAAGATTTGAGCCCAGTGACCGGCAGGAGAGGTCCCACTGCATTGTAAATACCTGCACTTCAATCCCCACACCCACCCTCGCTTCAGAGACCCCTGAGTGTGAGTAGGGGGCCTGGAGATGAAAGATGTGTTTCCTCTGTACTCAGCACCACAGGCACCTGAGCTTCCTCCCTCTGTCCCTTCCTCCCAGCAGCCCCTCCCCACCTGCTGACGAGCATGTAACCTCCAACTGCTTTCCTCATCTTCCTAATCTCAGTTTCCTCATCTGTAAAATGAGGGTAAATCAACTATACTCCAATATAAAATAAAAATTAGGGGCTTCCCTGGTGGCGCAGTGGTTGAGAGTCCGCCTGCTGATCCAGGGGACACGGGTTCGTGCCCCGGTCCGGGAAGATCCCACATGCTGTGCGAGCGGCTAGGCCCGTGATCCATGGCCGCTAAGCCTGCGTGTCCGGAGCCTGTGCTCCGCAACGGGAGAGGCCACAACAGTGAGAGGCCCGCGTACCGCAAAAAAAGAGAAAAAAAATTCTCTGTGCCAGACAATATTCAATGGAGAAAAACAGTCTCTTCAGCAAGTGGTGTTGGGAAAGTTGGAGAGCCGCATGTAAATCAATGAAGCTAGAACACACCCTTCACACCATACACAAAAATAAACTCAAAATGGCTTAAAGACTTGAATATAAGACAAGATACCATAGAACTCCTAGAAGAGAACATAGGCAAAACATTCTCTGACATAAGTCACACCAATGTTTTTCTTAGGTCAGTCTCCCAAGGCAATAGAAATAAAATCAAAAATAAACAAATGGGACCTAACCAAACTTAAAAGCTTTTGCACAGCAAAGGAAACCATAAACAAAATGAAAAGACATCCTATGGACTGGGAGAAAATATTTGCAAATGATGTGACTGACAAGGGATTAATTTCCAAAATGTGCAATCAGTTCCTACAATTCAATAACAAAAAAGCAAACAACTCAATTGAAAAATGGGCAGAAGATCTAAATAGAGATTTCTCCAAAGAATACATACAGATGGCCAATAGGCACATGGAAAGATGCTCAGTATCAGTAATTATTAGAGAAATGCAAATCAACACTACAATGAGGTACCACCTCACACAGGTCAGAACGGCCATCATTAAAGAGTCTGCAAATAACAAATGCTGGAGAGGGAGTGCCGAAAAGGGAACCCTCCTACACTGTTGGTGGGAATGTAAATTGGTGCAGCCACTGTGGAGAACAGTATGGAGGTTCCTCAAAAAACTAAAAATAGAGTTGTCATATGATCCTGCAATCCCACTCCTGGGCATATATCAAGACAAAACTATAATTTGAAAAGATACATGCACCCCGATGTTCATAGCAGCACTATTCACGATAGCCAAGACATGGAGACAACCTAAATGTCCATCAAATGGGTAAAGAAGATGTGGTGTATATATACAATGGGATATTACTCAGCCATAAAAAAAAGAATGAAATAACACCATTTGCAGCAACATGGATGGACCTAGAGATTATCACACTAAGTGAAGTAAGTCAGACAGAGAAAGACAAATACCACATGATATCTCTTAGATATGGAATCTAAAATACGACACAAATGAACATATCTATGAAACGAAAACATGCTCACAGATATAGAGAACAGACTTGTGGTTGCCAAGGGGGAGGGGGGTAGTGGAGGGAAGGACTGGGAGTTCAGGGTCAGCAGATGTAAACTATTATATATAGAATGGATAAACAACAAGGTCCTACAGTAGAGCACAGGGAACTATATTCAGTATACTGTGATAAACCATAATGGAGAAGAATATATGTATGTATAACTGAATCACTTTGTGTACGGTAGAAATTAACACCACTTTGTAAATCAATTATACTTCAATAAAATTAAAGTCTTTGTGCCCAAACTAAGCTTTCTCAGCAGCCTCTGCAGATGGCCTCTTCCTCCATTTGTGTCTTGTGTTCACTTTGTTTATTTTTTGTTCTCTCGGTGGTTTGTATTTGAGAGCCGGAATAAGTGGGATTTGACAATAGAATTATATTCATAACATTTCCAGTTGTTTAGAATCAGGAAAAGAGGCTTGAGAAAACAATCTCAGCAGAGTCTGGCCCAGGATTTTTGGTTAGAGCACTTCAAGGAAGTCTGGGACAATGGGATTATTGACCAAACTCCACCTGGAGAACACCGCTTTGCAAGTGTTTCCCCATTGTGACTGCTGAGTTTATAATTATAATATTTGACCCAAAGCGCAGAACAAACTTTGTAATCTATATTACTCTGAACACTATTTCTAGCACACACACACACACACAAAACAGTGTATTTCCCAAAGTCCTTAAGATGCCCGGAACTGCCCTTGTCCAGGTGTTGGGGGTGTTAGAAGGAAGGCTTGAAAGGCATCTCAGCTCCTTTCCCAGGACTGAGATGCACTTTGACTCTGTTGGTTCCAGGGCACAATTAACGTATCATCCAGGATTGCCACTCTAGTTCCTCATGGGACCCAAGACCACATTACCATTAGTTGTTCAAGGTCCCACTCTGAAAATCTTTGCTTCTTACTACATTTTAAAAACAAGTTGTTTTTCCTTATGATTACTTGGAGCTATTGAAACAAACAAAAAAAATGTAGATGGACTTCATGAAGACCCTGTTTTAAGGCTCCTTAAAGCAGATGTCAGGGCGGGTAGTGCCTTGAACACGCATTAACCAAATAAGCAGAACACAGCAATACAGCAGCTCGGCAGCCTGGCCATTTGAGTCCACACATCCAGGTGTTCAGGTGAATAAGTACAGAGATGATGTCTCATCGTAGGTACTCTGGCAGGCTTCACATCTGGAGTCTAGTGGCTGAAACTTATTTTTACTGACCCCTAACATTTACTGAGTACCCTAGAGTCAAGCTTTCAATTAGTCATATACACCATCTCATTTACTCCTCCCAGCAACCCTGTGAGGTAGACATGATTATTACCCTCATTTTACAGATGAGGAAACTGAGATTAGGAAGATGAGGAAAGCAGTTGGAGGTTACATGCTCATCAGCAGGTGGGGAGGAGGCTGACCTGAAACGTCTAACTCCTGAGTCCACCCCCTGTGACACCCCATATGCCCCGACCTGCCACCCTTGCAGCCTCATACAAAGAAATGCAGCTTTAAAAAGTTGCTGGGGGCTTCCCTGGTGGTGCAGTGGTTGAGAGTCTGCCTGCCGATGCAGGGGATACGCGTTCGTGCCCCGGTCCGGGAAGATCCCACATTCCGTGGAGCGGCTGGGCCCATGAGCCATGGCCGCTGAGCCTGCGCGTCCGGAGCCTGTGCTCCGCAACGGGAGAGGCCACAGCAGTGAGAGGCCCGCATACCGCAAAAAAAAAAAAAAAAATTGCTGGAATATACGTTCTTCATTTAAGCAGGTGCAAGAGATCATTCTTTAACTACTTTTACTTGGATAGATGTGTACTGCAGCAAATATCCAAAACTCTCTTGTTCTGAGTTTTTTTTTAAACCCTTGGCATTTTTCTTTAAACAAATGTTTAATAATTACTTAGACTTCATTAAGCTCTCTCTTTTCAGTAGGTAAGCTACTACTTCCATCATATTTTTGCCAACTGAATATTGCCTCATGCTTGCAGTAAAATCTTCTGCTACCGGTCTAACGTTAAAAAGATGTTGGTATCACACCATACTTTTGCTTTCTCTTCAAGCATTACTCTAGCAGTTTTATATCGCTCTTAGAACCAATTGCTTGGCGGGGGGCAGGGTGGGGGGAGTACAAGCTCTTGAGTACAAGAGGTATGTACGCATCTTGGTCCTAAAATTATGTTTGTTTTGCAAAGGAAGGAAGGTTCTAGAGTAGAGTGTCACCTTGACTGTTTATGTCTTTTTATTGGCTCAGAGTAGGCTGAACGGCAGGAAAACAGATCATTGCTAAGACTGCACTTCTTAGGTCGAAATAACAGGGCATTTCTGAAGGGCGGTGGTGCCGACTGGCTGCACTCACGTGGACCTGGCTGTTTGTGAGACCCCGCTTCAAGCCACATCAAAGGTCCAGGTCTGGTCTGATAAGTTTCTGGAGAGAGACGCTGCCACCAAGGTGTAAGGTGACCACGTGGTCTTTCTCACAGTGCTGTCCACCAACCCACCTGAGGAAGCGTTAGGTGCCAGACTTCCAAAGCGAGCCACTCAGGAAATAACGTGCACCCACTTGGTCTGTCCCTCCCGGTGTCCCTGGGAGGCAGAGATGCTCCAGCCACTGTCCCTGCAGTGCTTACAAGCGAAGCTGGACACGAGACAGACATTCATTTATTTTAATTACTTAATTCTTAAACCAGAGGTAGGCACCCGTCCTAGAAAAGGCCTGAACGGCCTTGCCACTGCCAAGTCTTTTTCTCTTTCCTGTGTCTCTTCTCGATCCACATCTGCTCCAAACTGGACAGTGCAGCCCTCACCAACGAGCCCCACGGTCCCAGGATAGAGTGAGTCCCGGGAAACGCCCCTGTCAGAGGCCGGCGTCCTCTCGCTAAACTGGGGGGCTTTGGGTGACTTTGGGTAAGCCAGGGGAGAGTCCTCTGTCCTGCCAGATATGGCCACACTGAAGGCACGTCTGGATCTTGTACTCTGCCCAGCCTGAGAGCAGCAAAAGCAGCTAAGCACAGTGAAAACACTTGTCCAGGAGGCTCCTGGTGCCAGGCATGTTGTCGTGCAGTGAGAAGGGAGCAGGGCTAGGCTCCGGTGTGCTCGAAGCTCCCAGCTGAGCACCGGTGATGCAGTATGTCAGTATGTGAAACAGAATACAAGGTGGAATGTGTTGAAACCTCACAAGAGAAGCACAGAATGCTACGCAAGCACAAAGCAGAGAGAGATGCAGTCCAGCTGGGAAGTACGTGCCAGGAAAGGCTTTTGGAGGAGGCAGTGTTGGAGCCGGGCCGTGAAGATCTGGTTGTGTTTTGACACACAGAGATGAGGTGGAAGCCAAGGGAACAGAGTCACCAACGAGATACAGGATTACGCATGGGGCAGGATTGCAGTACGAAACTAGATCACAGAAAAACTGGACCGTGAGTCTTAATAGCAATGGGCATGTTGATAGCTCTATACGGTTTCTAAAGCATTTTATTATTAAGTATTCTATTTGATTTATACAAAATATGAACTTAAGATTCTTATCAGGTTTTATTTTCATGAAGCTTCAACTGAGGGAATAAATGCGAATGTATTTTAAACACTGTAAAATGTGACATGAAGTAAGATGTGAGTACTTACTACTAATGATTAGAACATATTAGAGAGTACAGTATAACTAAGTCAAATGTACAGCTTTGATTAATTAATGCCAGCTCCCTTCTAACCTAGCTTGATAAATAATAATGTAAGACGGGCTTCCCTGGTGGCGCAGTGGTTGAGTATCTGCCTGCCAATGCAGGGGACACGGGTTCGAACCCTGGTCTGGGAGGATCCCCCATGCCGCGGAGCAACTAGGCCCATGAGCCACAACTACTGAGCCTGCGCGTCTGGAGCCTGTGCTCCGCAACAAGAGAGGCCGCGATAGTGAGAGGCCCGCGCACCGCGATGAAGAGTGGCCCCTGCTTGCCACAACTAGAGAAAGCCCTCGCACAGAAACGAAGACCCAACACAGCCATAAATAAATAAAGCAAACTGTCAACAAGTAAAAATAAAATAAAAACACTGTTATAAATAATAATAATAATAATAATGTAAGAGCACTGACAACACCTGGTTCTGACGCTGCATCTCCACTGCTTTCTGTGATTAGTTTTTAGAAAGACAGGGTTACAAGGGGACATTCACATGGTTGCCCAGATATAGGACGACTGTGAAGAATGGACTAGAAAGCCTCTGAGCCTTCCTACCCAAGGCCACACATCATGGAGCAGAGACGAGCATTCCCTGCTGTGCATGCTCTGAACCCCTCCCCCATGGAATCGGTGTAAACCCGTCACTTTGCTGTACAGCAGAGATCGGAACAACACTGTAAATCAACTGTACTTCAATTAAAAAAAAAAAAGTGGTGGTTTTAAGTCACTAAGTTTTGGTGTAACTTCTTCTACAGCAATAGGAAGTGGAATTTCAACTTCATCTGCAATGGTTCCTTTCTTTTTAGAAAAAAATCAAAAGTAACTATGACAAAATGCTAACATTTGTTCATCTTGGGTGATGAGTGTGTGGATATCTGTTATGTTTTTCTTTGAAAAATTTTATATTTTTTAATTGAAACATTTACATGAAATACATTTGTGTTTCTAACATAAAACAGCATTGTTGAAATTTCCAGTAAATCTCTAAGTGCTTGTGTTAAAAAGAAGAGACAGAGGGAGTTCCCTGGTGGCCTAGTGGTTAGGATTCCGGGCTTTCACTGCCGTGGCCCAGGTTCAATCCCTGGTCGGGGAACTAAGATCCTGCAAGCCATGCGGGCGTGGCCAAAAAAAAAAGAAAAAAGATAGAAAGCATTCCAAGAGACTTACATGGAAAGCTATTGTATTTTACTTTGTCCATTTAAGGATTCAACGATGGAGATGAGAATATCATAAAGTAGTCGATGAACATCACAAGCACATCACAGTAATCGCTCTGATAATGGGTCTACACGGTAGTAAATTCTGATACTGTTTTCCATTACAGGCACACCTCGTCTTATTGCACTTTGCAGATATTGTGTTTTTTTACAGAGTGAAGGTTTGCGGCCACCCTGCATCAAGCAAATCTATCGGCGCCCTTTTTCCAACAGCATAATTTTTTAAGTAAGGTACGTACATTTTAGGTTTTCTTAGACATAATGCTATCACACACTTAATAAACTACAATGTAGTGTAAACATAACTTTTATATGCACTGGGGAACCAAAGAAATTGTGTGACTCGCTTTATTGCAATATTTGCTTTATCGCAGTAGTCATATGTGTGTACTTACAAATGAGTTAAAAATTTTCATAATACTCTGGAATATGTTAGCATGCTACAGCAGCATTATTTACATGATTTTTTGAAACATTAATGGATTCTGACCTGACTGGGAAGGTTTAACAAGTAAACACAGGCATTCAGGGGTAGTTTATCAATGTACTCTGTCATGTTTTGAAGATTGTGTTGTTTACAGATGGAGTGTCACTGCAAAAGTAAAGAACAAAGGCAAAATGAAGTCATCATGATGAAAATCTCCTAAGAGCGTCCGCTTTCCATGTAGGCACTAGGTAATCACGGCAACAGTGGAGCTAATGAAATACGTGACAGTTAAGCTAAGTTACTTCAACATTTTACTAAATAGAGTATTTTCTGCAGAGTGTCTCCAGATTTGGGATCCAGGGTTCCTGGAAGTGAGCAGGAACCAGCAGACGGGGGAACGCCCAGCAGCGCCCATCTGTTTAAATGTGCTTGGCTTCAGCACACATTGGACAGGGCTGCACAAGTGAAATGGGAGACACATTGGGACGCACAAAATGAGCAGAACAGTGAAATGTGAACTGGTGACTCTGGCAGCAGGGTCACTAGGGAGTACGAATCACGCTCCTCCCTGGAGCACAGGTGGCACCCTGGGGATCCACGCAAGAGCAGGAGCGAGGGCCAGTGGGCAGCAGCCTGGGGTCTCCAGAGACCGTGGCGGGGTGGGAGGGGACCGCACCGGCCGAGGGGAGAGTGAAAGGTGAGAACAGGGAGGCCGTGAGATAAGATAACCCTTCGAAGAAACGCGCTTCTGAGGGAGAAATACGGGTCCTCAGCTGTGGGCAGACAACAGACATTGGGGAGGGGCTGTGTAGACCAGACACACTGGAGTGCGTTGCAAGGCGGGCAAAGATGCTCGTGGAGGGGACAGGGCGGGGCGCGGGGAGGTAGCACTGGCCTGAGAAGTGGGCAGGACCCAGCACAGGGGGAGACACACACCGTCTGTGGGAAGGGATGCTGTGACTTCCAGCATGATGTGTCGTCAGGAGGAAAGGCTGGGAGCGGGTACGGGTGCCTTTCTTGTTTTGGCAGCAGGGCACGGAAGAAGCCTCTCGTCCCAGGTCTTCGGTTGTCAGGAAGTGTAAAGGGAGGGCTTTGCTGAGAGTGAGGGGCAAGGGGCAGTTCGTGGAGAACGAGAGTGAGAGAGGATGAGGACCCGGCAGGAAGGCCATGCGGCCGGGGGGACGGAGCCTCGAGCCGCGGGGTGAGGGTCCCGCACGGCGCTCCGCAGCCCTGGCTGCAGAACGGGACCCGGAATCTAAGCGGGACGGGGCTGGAGAGGAGTTAGGGTCCATAGCGGGGGGCGCAGGGGCCTGCGGAGGCTTGGGGCGGGGCCTGCGCACCTCGCTCACCTGGCGGCCCAGTGCCTACGACCCACCTGGCACACACCTGCCACTCCGTAGCCACCGCCTCTCGAAGGCAGGGCTGGGCATCCCCGGTGATGGCCGTGGCTTTCCGGGGGACTGGTGGGCGGAGGACCGGGGCAGCGGAGCCTCCGTGCGGCAGAGGAAGGTTCGATGCCATCCGAACATCAGGCAGGGACGTGAGATTGACGCCAGATCGAGGCACCTGAACGGTTTCATAGACAAGAGTCTTGCTTGCTCTCTGAATAGAAAGTGCTGTGACCAAGATGATGTTTTCCTAAGACCCATTTAGAGCTGCGCAAGCTGGACCGGAAGGGGAAACACGGCTGTGAAAGAAACACCGCTAAGGAGCAAGGAACTGAGTTTCTGCGAAGAACCAGACTTCACGGAAACTTGACTTGAAGACGGCCCTGTGCGAGGCGAGCCAGTCATCATCACAATTGAAAAGTCAGTAGCGAAAGCGAACCTCCTTCTGGATCAGGGGCTCCTCGCAGTGGGACCCCGGCACCCCCAGCATCAGCAGCAACGGGGGGACCTGGAAATGAGCATTCTCAGGCCCGACCCCAGACCTGTTGATTCAGAAGCACTGGGGTGGGGTCCAGCAAGCCGTTTTCACAAGGCCTCCTGGTGACTCGACACTTTGAGAGCCACTGCTCTGGAGGCAGACGGCAGGGACAGGACACTGGTTTGGGGTGAGCTTGGCCTCAGGACAAAGCCAACTCTCACACCGTCCTGTCTTGGGCACATCACACAGGTGTTCCCAGCCTCAGAGATTCCGTCCTTTGGAAAATGGGAAAATAACACTTCCCTCATAGGCTCTTTTGATGCTGATGATAATATATTCAAAGCGCCTGGAACATACCTAACTACTATGTTTTTATGATCGAAAATAAATTCGGTAATCAAAATGGCCCCCAAGAGTACATAATCTCAGACAGACACATAAATTAATGGTTCATGAATCAAGTAAATGTATCTTGTCACTTAGTAAAAAAAAAAAAAATCACTAATAGAAAACAATATGAACTGGAGAAGGCAAAATATAACGTGGTCACTAAGACATTTAAACAGACGCTAGCTATTAAAAGGGAGGTCCGATGAAATCTTAGTTCCTCTGCATGGAGCAATCGCCTTTTTGACGATTCGGGTCAAGGGAGGCAATTATAGGCTTCACGAATGCACGTCACCCGCTTCGCTTTCTGCTCCTGCGCTGAGCGAAGGAAAGTCCTTCTGTCATCTTATGACAGCTTCCAGGCTGAGTGAGTTTGATGCCAGAGGCTTTTATTCTCCCCCAAGCCGTCTTCTCTGAACAGGCCTCCTCTTTTCTGAGAGTCTTTTCATTCACATAAGCAATGAGTAAACAAGTAGTAAAGCAACTTTGGGTTAAGAGATCATCAATAAAGTTCTTTCACTAACTAGAAGCTTTCCCAGCCTTTCTCTCTCGTGGGCCTTGCTGAGAAGGAATCTGGTGCCTCTTCCTTTGCTGAAAACCCACTGTCATTTGCATGCTTTCATTTCCAGGTTTGACTTGCTGAACAAAATAACTATAGTTCCTTTGAACGCTCTGCATGCATTCTCCTCGTCAGTTTTTAATGTAGCACGACCATAAGTTAATTCAGCTCTATCGCTACTTTAGCACCATCTTTGGCAAAAGAATATCTCGATTAGTTAAGAGAAAAGTGTAAGTGGCCATAACAGCAAGCTCTCTCCTTCAAGATCTCTGTGTAGCAGTCCCTACTTTCAATCGTCCATTTGCCATGCAGAGGTTTTTAAGTATATGACTGAAATCACGTAATATGCACACATTGTTATCTCAGCCTCTTGTTTTAACTTATAAGTGCATCATAAACGTTTCTACACTATTATCTGTCAATTCAGTTTTATCATCCCTGTCATATTGTATCAAATGGGTACATTCTGCTTATTTAACCATATTACACATCTGCGTTGTTCACAGCTCTTTATTATTATACATCTTGTGAATCATTCTTTCTACCTGTGGAGTGCTCGGGATGACCCACTGTCCTGGTCTGCCGGGGTTTCTCCCAGGTTTAGCACTGAAAGTCCTCAGGTACAGGGAACCCCCTCAATGCCAGGCAAGCTGGGACAGCTGGTCACCCTAAGACACCAGCAAGCAGAAAAGGAAAGTGGTGGCACGGTACCATAAGGCGGAAACTCCGCAGATAAAGGGGGGATGCAAGGCAGCCCCCTTGCAAGGGCACAGGGAGGGGGTGGGCATTGGGAGTCTGACATAAGGGTGAACCAAAAGTGGGGGCATGCAGATGTGTGGAAACAGGGAGGCAGAAAGCCACTGGGCGTGGCCCTGCTAAGGTTTCAGGACAGAGTCTGTGCAAGAGCTAACGATCTGTTGGTCCCATGTCGCACTCTCCCTGCCCCCTCGGGTCTTCTAGGTGCAACCTGCCTCCTGAGCTGGCCCATGGGAGCTCTGATCACCTGAGCATCAGCCCCTCCCAGCTGCTGGCCTCCTGCGCCTCTGGGCTCCAGCTGAAAGCGTGAGGGAGTTAATGCCTGGGAGGGAACATGACCCCGAGGAGGCAGAACCCAGGGTATGTTCTTCCTCCCTTTTCCCTCCCCAGCTCTGTCCTCCACCCTCTACTCAGCTTCTCGGGGGTCAGTTGCACAGGGGCTTAGAGGATGCAGCGGTGAGGGGTCCACTCCCTTCTCCCCGACCTCACCTCCCTGCCCCCGCTTCTGCGCCCTGGCTGCCCTGAGACGTAAACTAGCACATACGCCCTGTCTCAGGCTCTGCTGTGTGGGGAACTCAGATGAAGACAGTTCCCCCCTGGAGAACCAAAGGACAGTGGGAAAAGGGCAAAGTAAAAAAGAAAGAGATGACGCATCAAAGCGTCTCGTTTCAGGATGACTTGTAGAGTTATCTAGTCATGACTTCCAGAACCTAGTCCCCCAGAAGGTTCTGAACAGTATCTGGCCCCTCGTCTTCCTAACTAGGAAGATTATATGATCACTGAAGGCAAAAGTGATGCCTGAAATTCTCTATCTGAGATCACATAAAAGCATAATAAAAGCTATGGATTAACTAGAAGGCAATACTGGGAATGACATTTTATAGGAGACTTTTGAGATGGAAACTGAGAGACATCTTCCATGTGACATGCTCAGGCAAGGCCTCCATCCATGCCTCAGTCAGGGGTCTGCATCCGAGGACACAGCATCCCCAGGTGAAATCATCATGTCTACCGACCTTCAGCAGTGCTGCCTCTGATTCCCACAGGCAGACAGCTCTGGGGAAGTCTCAGGTCAGCTGTCACAAGAGGATAAAGAAATCTGCAGGCTCAGTACACATCAGATGCATTCAGTCTCTAAAGTGCAAATCTACGCATATGTTGACTTTCAGAGATGTTTGGTTGTGTACTGAAATTTAACACAAAGAAGCCTCAGGAAAAGACGCTCCCAACACCTTCCCAAGAAAATATCTTCTATACAATCATAAGGGATGCTGACACTCCAACTTCTGAGTTTGAAAACATTTTTGTTAAGTTGGTTGTTTTGATTAAAATATAGAATTTTGGATCTGGAAGGGATCCTGGGGAATACTGATCCTGTATCATTTCAAACATTATTTTAGAAGCAGAACTCTATTTCCCCTCTTAAAAACAAAACAGAAAAAAAAAACAGAAAAAAAATTTAAAAAAACAGAATCTTAACACCAAAATAAAACTGATAAAAGTAAGATTACTCTCCTGAAGGGGGCAGGCGTTGCACTGCCTAGGGTCACCAAAACAGTCTGAAATCCACTAACCTAGATCCTAACTACATTTCTAGGTTATAGGCCAATTCATTGAATAGGCCAGGGCCTGGGGTGATTTCTAAGGCATCTTACAAGACCCGTTAAGTGTCTTGGGTAGAAAAATCCATTTCCTTCTTTTTACCCCTTTGTCTCTTCTGAACCTCAAGGGCAGAAGGTTGAGTTAATTATAATGTATTATATAACCATTGGTTATAAAACACCCGTATCTTATTTTATTTATTCTATTTTGTCCCTATTCCTATTCCCATCCCATCCCCACAAATGAACCATCCTGATGTGTCAAGGTATATCTTTTGTTTGCATTCTTGCAGAATCTACATATTTTTAATTTCATGTAAAAGGCACAACTTTCCTGATGCTTGTTCAGCTTCTTTGTGTTAGATTTCAGTATACAACGAAACACCTTTGAAAGTCAACGTATGCGTAGGTTTGTCTCCAACTCCTTGCTGCCCAAATAACGCTCCTGATAGATTTGAGATGTTCCTTTGGGACTCATGCATGGGAGTGGAATTGCTGTGTCACAGTATATGTTTGTAGACACCTAATTTGTATCAGTAGTTTCAGACTGTTCTTGAAAACAGCTCCACCTGCCCTCCAGCAGTAGACTTGAAATCTACCAACAGTTGGCACCACGGGGCTTTTTGGTTTCTAACCAGCCTAACAAGGGTAAAGTGCTATCTTGTTTGTATCTGCATTTCTCTGATGATGAATGAATCTGCATGGGCTTCCTATGCTGAATGGCCTTTTGGGTTTCCTTTCATGAAAACTGTCTATATCCTTTGTCAATTTTGCTACAAGGCTTGCTATCTTTTCCTTGGTGATTTCTGGAAGTCCCTTTCATATTCTAGGGCTATCAATTAATCTCTTGTTGGTTCAGACATCAAAAATATCTCTTCCAATTCTCTCATCCTGTAACGCCTGACTTGGGGCAAATTACTTAATCTCTCTGCACCTTCCGTTCCTTCTCTACAAAGCACGGATAACAGCCCACGCCTCACAGCGTGTGTGAGGATTAAATGAGTTCATTATGTTTTAAATAGTTTAAATAGTTACATAAATCATTATGTTTTAATGTCATCCGGTAATTAAAGAGACAATCAGGTTTCTAAGCAGGAAAGGTGTGTCAATAACTATCAGGTTACATGTAGTATATTATAGTATGGCTTTCTGTCCCTATTGGGTATTAAGCTACTTTCATGGATTACATTGTAGTGTCTATTCAGTGTCAAGAGAACTGGGTTGCTTAATGCATAGAACAACTAAGCCCAGATTTATCTCAACCCCAAACTGAATCTCAATATTTATAATTCCTGCCCCACCATCACTGCCCTGTGTTCATTTCATAGATTTCAGGGGCAGAGGGGAGTCTTTCGGTCTTTTCTCTAAGGCCAGATTCTCATGACAGGCCAAGTAAACTGTGACATGATATGGCCATTGCAAACTGCCCCAAAATGTGAAGCAAATTTGTGTAATTGACCCAACTCGAACATAGGCGTGAGCCACATCGGTGGTTTTCTAACCACAGCATCTTGAGAGAAACTTTTGCTGTCCAGATTTACTGAAGGACTTCTTGTGCTTGTGAATAAAACACGCAATGGAGGGAGCTTCATGTTAGAATGAAGTTTTAGTTCTTTTCACAATCTCTCAATCAAACTGGGGCTGGAGAGGAGGCAGTGGGCAGAGCTGTCAGTCTGCCTCTGAGCGACCGTGGACCGTAACCCCGCCCAGATCCATAGGGGCCCGAGGGGGGTGAAGAAATGGAAGCTCGGGACTTCTTGCCAAAGCTTGTAGCTGTGAGAATCTATTCTGGGTCTTTTCTTAGTCTTTATTACTGGGCTACAGATGTACCAGCTCTAGGGAGGTGATCCCTGCCATGTCCCTTGGGGCTGGAATCTCAGTGTTCTGCCCAACAAAAGCTTCTAGGGATTTGCCCCTAATTTCCAGACCCAAGCTGCCTCTCTGAGTGGACTTGCACAATATCTGTAACCAACAAGTGCGATATCACCAGTCACATAGCACTTAGGCTGGGCAGACAACTGGATACGCACTTTGCATGCATTATGTACGTAAGCCTCCCATCAGCTCCACCCAGCAGCGATTATTCCCCTTTGGTAAGAATCTGAGCTCGGAACAGTCTCAAACTAAGAAATCTGCCCATGTTCACACAACCAGTAATCCTATGTTCTTAGCCACTTACTTGCCGTACAGATAGGCACAAAGAACGAGTTCTGATCTACAAGTTGATCATTTCTTCACAGTATTTTGCAACAATCAAGGGTCATTATCTAAATAGTGGATAAAGACATAGGTAGTTTTATTTTGTTTTGTAATGCACTTGGTTTGATTTAAAAATCAAAATTCTTCTGGAAGTGCCCTATAGACATACATACTGGATAGGGGAGCGTAGCCATCTGACAGGGATGCTGGCTGGCGGTCAAATGGAGGCCTTAGGTAAATGTGTTATTACCATTATTACCAAGTAGCTGAGACACAGAAAGAGCAAGATTCTCTGTGGGAAAGGTTCTTGGAACAATTTCCTTTACACTACAGAAACTCTGAAATTTATCTCTTTATTTGATTTTTTTAAAGTCGATGCCAAATTAATTTTAATTACTTTCCATTTAACTTTCTCCTCTGCCCTGGATATTTAATACTGTCAATTGTCCACGTGACTTCCCTATGAGGGTTTGCTTTGAAACCCTCATCTGAGGGCAATGAAAGGGCACTCATTTCTCAATAAATGTCTCCAAAGCATTGCTCTTAAAGAATTATCCATATTAACAGCCCACACTGTCTTCTCCACGGTCCTTGGATTCCCATAAATGTGCTACCATCAATCTTCAGAATAAGAGGTTCTGGTGCCTAGGCCCCTCTGTTTATGTCTGAGAGGCATCAGCTTACAGCATCCCTCCCTGGGGGCAAGAGACACACATGTCGTCTTTCATCTTGTGCTGTTGGCGGCCGCACGATGCTTCCAGCTGGCAGAAGCCCGTGAAATCAGAGCCACCCTGTGCGTCCGAGGGGCATAAGCCACCTCTGGGAAAGGCATCTGAGACGTGACGCTATCGAGCAGAGAGGATGATGAGAGGGTGTTTGCTGTTCTCCAGCGGGAAGCCTTCATCACACACCTGGGAGTGGGTCCACCCGCTTCACATGAGCACCGTCCAGGCAATGGATGCTCTGTCATCTCTCAGGAGGGGCGCGGTACCCCCAGCCCCCTGAGGAGGTGGGCTCCAGAGACTTCACAACACCAACAGCAAAAGTTTTCAAAGCCCTCAGAAGTCACCAATACCAAACTGTCTCACAGGTCCCCCTGTCCTAAGAATCAAGACAATGTTCTTTCCTCTGGGCAGCAGGGCCTGCGGCGGCCCTAGCTCCGTCCAACTAGGATGGCCTCACTTGGGTCTCTCACACTGGACACCGCTGTGCTGAAGGCATTTCATAGAAAATCACCATTTTACCAAAGCTGCCCCCGTGTTATACAAGCAGTAATAAAATTAACTTTTCACTGCATAAAAAATAAAATTGCATTCCAGGCAATGATATACAAATTTGTCTGACATGTGAAACTCTCATGTCTGCATTATGAAGCCAAGAAAAATTAAACAATTATACTCCAACAACTGCTAAAATAGCTGACATCCACCCAAGAGGAAAATGTCTCCCGTCATTTGGGGGAGGAGAGCAAGACAGATGGTTTGCGGTTTCCTGCACAGGAACCAGAATCACCGGTCAGGAGGCACGTGTCTCACTTCTCACCTTATTTGAAGCCTCCAAATTTCCTCCCTGAACTATTTTCTAAGAAACAAGAAAACACAGTCTCCCGCACTTATTTGTAGATTTTATGACCAATCAATACAACACAAGTTAACAAGAAAACCCATAAAAGAAAAGTTATATACTCCCTAAACAGACACAGTCTTGTCAGAATTACTTTCAAATACTTAAATGTCTTAAAACTTAAGTTAAATGTTAAGTTTAATGTTAAATTGTTAATAATCAGATAACTGAGGCCAAAGCGGGTGAGTGTGGACAGGCTTGTGAAGCTCCGGTTTGTATCTCTTCATGAGTGTCTCAACTTTCTGGTCCCAGTGATGGCCCTTAAAATGCAAATCCAGAGCCTCACCTGTCACTTGCTCATCTCTCCTGCTCTGGCCTATAACCATCCAACAGGGAGGTCCCCTGTCTCAGAAGACTGGGTTTCACAGCAGAATAATCACCTTCGTTTCTGAAGTCCAAGCTTGTCCCCATCCTGCCTCCCTCGGGTGGTTTCCACTGTGTAGGTGGCCCAGGGCGTGTCCCCTCCTCAGATTCCCCATGAAACTCTAGGGTCGACAGCAGATGTTACAGAGGGCGGGGACCGGCAGCTGCTCTAGAATGTGGCCACACCCGTGCCATCACCCTCTCCTGTGTCCACACGGTTCACAGCACGCCCGCCAGGAAGTAAGGTGTCCTGGGGAAGAATCCATCCTGATTTCCGGAACTGAACACCTCCAGCTTTTAAGTTAGCTTCATCCCAAGCCACTTTCCCACTCTTGCATGGATATGGCAACCCCAAGTTCAGGGTCAGGAATTAAATACCTGAAAATGAACTTGGCTGCAGAATGATAGAGGTAGAGGAACCTCGGAAATCCGTTGACGGTTGACTACTCCACTCAGATAAGGAAACAGTGGTCCAGGGATGTTACCTGTCACCCCCAGTCACTCACAGCGACCTGTGCCAGGGTTCCCACATCTCGGATCAGCACCCTTTCCACTACAACGTCTGCTTCACTGATTAATCGGAGACTAGGATCCAAGCTTTTGGAAAATATTCAACGATAATCACCACACTCATTTTCTGGCTTTCATTTTTAATTTCCCTGAACACAGTTTTTAAAGTTAAATTCTAAATCAGTCACACACTTTGAGGGACGTGCTTGGCGGGGCCCGTACTAGCCATACAATTTAAACACAGGATTTTTTTCTTTTTAATCACATTTATTTATTCACCTTTGTATGCGCCCCTATACTGCATCCCTCATGGTTTTCCTCTAGTGTTACACAAGCACCAGCCCCGAAGTTATTTTGCTTTATTACAAGCACAGAAAAGTTAGAGCACAGCAATCCTTAAAAAGCCATGTTACTGATCTCTCACCCACATAAAAAGGCATTAAGTATCATTGGCCATGCTTGTGTCATTGCCATTCTAGAAAGCTACACCAAGAACCTTAAGGAACTTTGCTATTTCCTCACAGAATAGAAATAAACTTCCTTTCTTGGTTATAGTTTAAGAAAAAAAATGAGGAAAAATTGGAGAGGTTTTATTTTGTTTTGAAATGTAGGCAGTGTCTCCCCACCCCGCCCCCAATGGCCTTGGAGGGCTCAGTACTGCACCCTTGAACTGCTGCCCGCCAGGCGCCCATGTGCCCCTCGCTGACCTGTGCCCTGCACCTGTGCCCTGCTGCTCCCGGAGCCCAGCTCGGCTGATGACACAGACGCGGCCAAAAGTACCAGGACAGCTGAGAAAGGCCTTTTCTGCACAATGGACGTCAGCACATAAAAATAATGGCCCCAAAGAGCCAGCCGTCCGGCTCCTTCCCTTTCACGTTCCAGGTCGCATCCCCCCATTAGGATCTGAGGACGACAGAGTCCCCATGTAGACAGGGGTCGGGTGGTGGCGGCTGTCCCCCTGCTCGAGAGGCCTGGAGCCACTTTCTACAGGGCCGTGCCCCCCCCACCCCGGTGATCTGTCAGAGCCCGTTGGTGCGAAGGGGAGGAAGAAAAGCCCTTGCTGGCTAAGTTATGAAGAAGCAGCACCGTACAAGGTTATCAATAAAACAGACGCCTGAGAATAAAACCTGTGAAATTTCTGTAACACCTTCATACTGAAAACTACAAAACACTGCGAGAGAGACTGAATTACGCCTAAGAAAATGCCGCAACACATCACGTTCAAATTACATCAAATACACCGTGTTCAAAAACTCAGAATTGTTCAAGTGGCCGTTTTCTCTAAATTAATATACAGAATTGATGCAAAAAGAAAGCAGCACTGTGGAGGGGGAAAGAGCTTGTTAGAGTCTCCGAAGGTCAATTTCAGGGTTGGCTGAGCCAGTTCTAAAAGGGGTCAAATATTTCACTCGATCCCTTTCCCGTTCACTCATTAATTTCATCATGGGATTTATTAAATGCCATGTGATTTCATCACAAAGATATACTGAACAGTCTCTGCCCCCAAGAAAGCTGCAGTCTAGGTCCTGGGTGACCCTGGATGTCCACTCCTCCGCGGCGCGGAGGCTATTTGGTCTCGGGCCTTGCAGGTTTGTTTTTCTCTCCATTTGGACTCAAGGCCTCTGTCGCAACCATGCTCTGCGTGATCTTCGGTCAGGCCAAGAAGCATTCTAGTTCGATCCCCCTCTTCGTATTTATTGGAGCAGGAGGTACTGGTGCAGCGCTGCACACCTGCGCCTGGCATTGTTCAATCCAGATGTCGGCTGGGACAGAAAGAAGAACCCAGAACCCTGGAACCCACTGGGTCCCAATGATCAGTACAAGTTCTACTCAGTGAATGTAGATTACAGCAAATGGAAGAAAGAAGGTCCAGACTTCTAGATATCATGTTTCACTATAAAGCTGCTTAAAAAGAAGGTCTCCCAGAAGACACCTGCACAGTTTTCCACTTAACCAAGAAACGTTTCCCCTCTAAATGCATGAAATCATGCTGGTGTATTTGTGTTGGGGTTTACACTGAAAAAAAAAAAGAAAAGAAAGAAAGCTGCAGTCTGATGAGGAAGGTAATACCCTCAGCACACAGAGAGGGTGGCTGGGCAGAGGAAGGAAAGCAGACCCCTAGAGTCGGGACAGGGAAGGTATTTCTGGAATAGGTAACTCTTAGCTGCATCTTTAGGGGGAAAAAAATGGAACATCCTCAAGAAGAAAGAGGAAAGGTATTTGGAGAAGAGGAAACAGCATGCTCACTGCCCAGGGAGGACAGTCAGGCATGCCCTGGAGGGGCTGCAGCAGGGGTGCCTGCAGAGAGGGGCCCGTAGGCGCCTCAGGCAAGGTCATGGTGACCTTGTGCGCAGACCAAGGGGAGGACTATCTCGAAGGAACCAGCTTCCCTACCATTTCATCAGGTGCCTGCAGCCTCCAGGAAACACACCAAAATGTGTATTTGTCAGGGTAGGCTCACAGTAAGAGCTGTAACAACCCCCCCCACCCCAAATCTCAGCGGTTTAACACAAGAAAGTTTATTCTTCATTAATTTCACATTCCCATGCAGAGGAGGTGGAGGGGAGGAAGATGGGGGTGCCCTCCCTGCAGGCTTCAAGCCCCGATCTTCCAGCTAAGGGCTTTGCTGTCTTTGGGGTCTTCAGGACTCTCTGCCGGCAGATGAGGGGAGGAAGCAAGCAGGGGGACTGTGAGGAGAAACGTTATTCTGGCTCCAGGTGTGTTGCTTCTCCCCACATCACTGACCAGAACACATCACAGGACCGCCCCCCATCAGCTGCAAGGGACATTGGGAAATACAACCTAGCTGTGTGTCCCAGAGGAAAAGTACAGGTGCATGTGTCTTTTTGAATTATGGTTTTCTCTGGGTATATGCCCAGTAGTGGGATTGCTGGATCATATGGTAATTCTATTTTTAGTTTTTTAAGGAACCTCCATACTGTTCTCCATAGTGGCTGTATCAATTTACATTCCCATCAACAGGGCAGGAGGGTTCCCTTTTCTCCACACCCTCTCCAGCATTTGTTGTTTGTAGATTTTCTGATGATGCCCATCCTAACTGGTGTGAGGTGGTACCTCATTGTAGTTGTGATTTGCATTTCTTTAATAATTAGTGATGTTGAACAGCTTTTCATGTGCCTCTTGGCCGTCTGTGTATCTTCTTTGGAGAAATGTCTGTTTAGATCTTCTGCCCATTTTTGGATTGGGTTTTTTTTTTAACAGTGAACTGCATGAACTGTTTATATATTTTGGAGATTAATCCTTTGTCTGTTGATTCGTTTGCAAATATTTTCTCCCATTCTGAGGGTTGCCTTTTCATCTTAAAGAAAGATGTGGGACTCCTGTCTTGGGTAAAGGAACGAGGCTTCCATCCCAAGGTCTGCAGGGTGTGTTTGGGGGAGGTGGTACTTGCTTCACCCACACATAGGCTGTTCCACTTGTGATGCTCTTGTCACACTCCTCAGGTGTAGTCTAGGGACCGCCTGCAGGGGCTTTACACGCTTGTGAACAACAAAGATTCCTGAACCCCACCCTGATCTTTTGATTCCACGTCTGTGTGGGTGGGTCAAAGGAATACACATCAACCACTGCTCCAGAGGGCAGTCGATAAACGGCTACAAATAAATGATGCTGACGATGAGAGAATGTGGGAATAGAACATCCTTTTCCTCATATATTCCTCTTGGACTCCTCCTTCTCCTCTGGGGCTGAGGTCAAGGTCAGTGCACATTCTTCTTTGATTCACCCCCAGTCAATCATAAGAAGGCATCCCTTCACCACACCTGTTACCACTCTCAGTACATTACTGTCTCGGGGCAAGTCTCTCTGCCAGAACTCAACAGACAATTTTATCTACCTTTGTATTACCAGCCTACCCCAGTGCCTAGCATATAACAAATGCTAATGAAATTTTAATTGATCTGTAGCTGATAATCTAATAAATCAGTTGCCAGAAAGAAGCAGGTGATGCTTTTTCATAGTCTCATTCCTTTTGGCTCTGGGGTTCATACACACATCACTGCATGGATCTGCTTGGTCATCCTGCTGCCAACACCAAGTAGCAGACACCTAGTGGGGTGACTGCTCACTCATTAAGGTCTTGCTTTCACTCCATTAAAAAAAAATCTGTTAAACTATTAGTACACTTTTGTCATCAGCAGAAAGGACTAGTTCTTTTGAGGGACTCTTGTTGAAAAAATGAGATTCAGCATAAAACACAATTTTTGTTGAATTGTTGGTGTTTCAGAAAGTAAGGGGAAATCATACACCTCTAATAAAAACAAACAACAATGACAGATTCAGCAGTTGTAGATGCACCGGGAAGTCTGGAAGGAAGAAAATGATTCCATTTCATGGGTGTCCAAGCTCAGAGAGAAGCAAGTGCAAATCCTCTCTGCAGGCAGCCAGGTTTCCCACAGAGACACTCAACCAGCTGGGAACTCACAACCAACACGTAACAAACAAGTGCCAAACACATAACAGACGACAAATAAGAGATTCAAAACACCAAGGGCTTCAGGCAGTGTAATTACCAGATATAAAATATAGAGTAATCATATATAAAACCCTTAAAGAAACTGAAAAATGGAAACACAAGAATGAGTAAAAAATAAGAGACTACCAATAAATGACCAGGGATATCTGAAAGATAACAAATATAACTTTGATAAATGAAAAAGATAATTGCTGAAATAAAAACTTCAATGAATGGATTAAACAGCAGATTTGATACTGCTGAATAGAAACATTGTGGTCTGGAAGACAGGTCTGAGAAAATATCTTAACTATATATAGATATTGAAATGAGAAACATGAGAGAGAGGTTAAGACTCATGAAGGACAGAAAAAGAAGGTCCAACTTATGTCCAAGTAGAATCTCAGAAGGAAAGAATAGAGAGCAGAAAATGAAAAGATAATGGCTGAGAATTTTCCAGAACCTACCAAAGAACCAAAATTCACAGTGGAAAGGAAACGCAACTGGTTCATTCTACAGCTATTTATTGAGTGCCTACTATATGTCAGACACCCTTTAGAGGCAATGCAAACCAAGCTGGATAAATAAAAGAAATACCCACAAAAAAAAAAAAAAAAAAAAAAGAAGAAATACCCATCTAGACACAACCCAAGAGAAAAAGACAGCTAAACTGACGACAGATTTTTCAAAAGTAAAATGAGAACTACAGACAGAACTAACATCTTCAAAGGGTTAAGGAAAAATAATTGGCAACATAGAACTATTTACCTAGCACAACTATCTTTCAAGAATAATAGCGGGGACTTCCCTGGCAGTCCAGTGGTTAAGACTTCACCTTCCAATGAAGGGGAGGCAGGTTCAATCCCTGGTCAGGGAGCTAGGATTCCACATGCCTCGCGGCCAAAAAACCAAAACATAGAACAGAAGCAATATTGTAACAAATTCAATAAAGACTTAAAAAATGGTCCACATCAAAAGAAAATCTTAAAGAATAATGGTGAAATAAAGACATTTCCATATAAACAAAAACTGAGCACATTTACCACCTAGAGAGACACACTAAAGAAAAATGTTAAAGAGCTATATGAAAGGAAGGGGGGAAAAGAGATAGGGTATGGAATAATGAGTAGATAAAGTGTAAGTATAAACCCAAGCATACATGATTTACACAAAACCCATAAATTAACAATAAAGGAACAGACCTAGAATATTGGCTATTAATGCCTCTAATACAGGAGAAGTGACTGAAAGTGTTTAAGATCTTAAATTGTTTAGGAAGAGGTTGGAGTATTAAATTTAGGTTTTTTTAAGTAAACTTAGCAAAATTTCAGGAGTAACCACTAAAAGAATTGAAATAAAGAATCTAAATTCCATAACAAGGACCTACTATATAGCACAGGGAACTATATTCAATGTTTTGTAATAAACTATAATGGAAAAGAATCTGAAAATATATATATATAATGAATCACTTTGCTGTACACCTGAAACTAGCACAGCATTGTAAATCAACTATACTTCCAAAAAAAAAAAAAAAGGTAGAAAAGCTGGGGGAAAAAATCTAAATTCGAAACAAATAAAGGAAGGAGTAAATAGAATAAGAGAAACAAATTTAAAATCATTTTTTAAAGGAAGGGAAAAAACATAAAAAGAGCAAGACAAAAAAAAAAAATGGTATAATAAGCCCCAATATACCAATTACCACAAGAAATGGTGAATAGGCTAAGCATAGTAGTTAAATGCAAAATCAAGTTATATGCACTTTATAAGAAACCCATCTAAATTATTAGAACATAGGAAGTTTGAAAGTAAAGGATAACAAAAGGTATAGCAGGCAAATATTAACCAAAAGAAAGTTGGAGTAGCTAAATAATATTATACAAAGTAGACCTCGGGACAATATACATCATGGATTTTAGACAGAGTACCAACACTATAATAAAAGGTTCAATTCACTATGTAGATTTTTTAAAATTCTAAGTTTGTATGTACATGCATCCAATCTCATGTGTACAACTTTTAAAATCTGCTGGAAATATAGGGAGAAAATGACAAACCCCCCAACATAATGGTAAATTTCAATACTCTCTATGCTTGCTAGACCAAGCAGATGGAAAGTTAATTAAAATATAGAATACTGTAACAACACAACTGACAAGCTTCAAATATTGGACATCTATCTATAAAACCCTACACCCAATAGCTAAAGACTGCACACTCTTCTCAAGCATGTATGGAATGTTTATAAAAATTGACCTCCTAGAAGGCCAAAAAGAAAGTTCCAATAAAATTCGAAGAATCAGTATCAGGGACTTCCCTGGTGGTACAGTGGATAAGAATCCACCTGCCAATGTAGGCGACACGGGTTCGATCTCTGGTCCGGGAAGAGCCCACGTGCTGCGGAGCAACTAAGCCTATGCACAACAACTATTGAGCCTGCGCTCTAGAGCCCACAAGCCACAACTACTGAGCCCACGTGCTGCACCTACTGAAGCCTGCGTGCCACAACTACTGAAGCCCGTGCGCCTACAGCCTGTGCTCCGCAACGAGAAGCCACTGCAATGAGAGGCCCACACACCACAATGAAGAGTAGCCCCTGCTCTCCTCAACTACAGAAAGCCTGCGAGCAGCAACGAAGACCCAACACGGCCAAAAATAAAATTAAAAAAAGAGAGAGAGACTTAAAAAGTAAATGGTAAAAATAAAAAGGTCAATGGAATACTTAGAAAATAAAGCCAAATATTATATAAAAAAAAAAGAATCAGTATCATTCAGACCACTTTCTCTTACCACTCCAAGGTTAAATTAGAACAATTAAAAGATAAAAAAATCAATGTATGTTTAAAAATTTTAAACCAATATCTAAATAAACCATGGGTCAAAGAAGAAATAATGGAGATTAAAAATACCGAGAATGGGGCTTCCCTGGTGGCGTGGTGGTTGAGAGTCTGCCTGCCGACGCAGGGGACACGGGTTCGTGCCCCGGTCCGGGAAGATCCCACATGCCACGGAGCGGCTGGGCCATTGAGCCATGGCCGCTGAGCCTGCGCGTCCGGAGCCTGTGCTCCGCAACGGGAGAGGCCACAACAGTGAGAGGCCTGCGTACCGCAAAAGAAAAAAAAAAAAAAAAAATACTGAGAATGGAATAATAACTAAAACCTGCATTTCAAAACTTGCTGGGTGTAGTCAAAAAAAAGTACACAGAAGGAAATCTATAGCTTTAAACATTTATTCTAGAAAAGAAGAAAGGCAGGAAAGAATTGAGCTAAGCAGCTAACTTAAATTGGAAAAAATGCACACCCATAGTAAATCCAAAAAACCAGAACAAATAATAAACAGGAAGATAACAACAAGGTCCTACTGTATAGCACAGGGAACTATATTCAATATCCTGTGATAAACCATAATGGAAAAGAATATGAAAAAGAATGTATATATGTATAACTGAATCACTTTGCTGTACAGCAGAAATTAACACAACACTGTAAAACAACTATACTTCAATTAAATAAATTTTTTAAAAAATAATGCAAACTAAAAAAAAAGAGGACAAACTAATGAAATAGAAAATGAACAATACCATAGTTGGTCCTTTGAAGTAATAATAAAACAGATGTTCTCTTGGTGAGGTTGATTCAGCAAAAACCAGGGAAAGCACAAATAATATTAAAAATAAAAACAATATAAAAGTAAGATCTTTCTCAAGTGCTCAGAGCAAATCAGAGACTCAGCCCAGAACAAAACCTGGGCCTGGCTAAACTCCTTTCTCCAGTATTCATGGCAGTGTGTTTCCATGCTTAGCAAATAGTAGGGACCGGATGCTGATGACACTAATGTCTGGGGTTGGCCTCCTGTTGTGGGTTGGACATGCAGGAAGCAAAGCGGAAGGCATGAGAAGCAGTGGGACAGCCCCAGAGATCAAAGCAGCCTCCGCTTTCTTCAATGGGTCAGCCACTTCCCTCAAATGGACTTGCATTTTTTGTGTGTGGGAGAAAACTTATCTAGAAAGGGCAATTCGGTCTATTTTTAATGGTGCTCTGAGGCCTGGTTCCTAGTGAGAGAGGAGCTCTTTTATCCCCCCATCCATGGTACACAAGCAAGCATTTCAAAGTCTTAACATTAATTTCGGAGTCTCACTCCCTGGGCAATGAATTGAAATATCTGGGTGGTAAGGACTTGGACTTCTCTGCATCACATCATGCTTTCTTCTGCCCAATGTCTGATAACCACATAGGGCTGAGACTCAGACGTTAGAAAAGTCTGTGCTGAGGTCATTAAATGTAGGTGAAAAATCCACTGCATCACCTTGAGCAGGAGAAACCAGAGGGGGAGCTGGACTGAAAGGGCCCTGCACTTCGCATTGACTTCTGACTTAACTCCTTGGCGCTGTTTCTCTTTGTAAGATGAAAAAAGGGTGGATGAGGTTTAAGTGCCCATTCTGCAACACTCACACCGAGAGTACCGACTGCCTCTCAACTGCAGCGGATCGTGTTCCGGACCGTGAAATGACATAAAATGACACGCTGGCCAGAGGACCAGGATAGTAACTACGTAAACAGGAAGGTTCAACTAGATTTCTTGCAGGTTCTAAAGTGTGAGTGATCTGGTATCATGCTGTGTGGACCTGTTTCAAGGACTTAGAGCACTGCCTGGAGGAAAGGAGACGGATTCACAATCAAGACCCTCAGATCTGAACCCACCTTGGCTACATAAAAGGTCTGGGACGCTAGTGGGTCCCTTCGCATCTCCTGCCTCAGGTTCCTATTCTAAAAGCCGGGACAATGCTGTCTACCCAGCAATGGCGCAAGGATTAAATATAACAGCCGTATGTTGCCATTCTGGAATCTGGTTTCCCCTTCCGCGTTCTGAAGTCTCCCAAGTCACCCCCTTTCCGTGACTCATATGTTAGGTCTCAAGTCTCTGAAAACACACTGAGATGGGTCACGCTGACAGCATATGAAAGAACAAACACTAATTGGATCATATGCAAAACCAGAGACAGTAACATATTAGCTGTGCAGAACTCTGCGAGGGAAGGAGTTGTTCTAGATGCTGAACTTCCTGAACAGATGGAGGGTTTCCTCTCAAGAATCAAAACATTAAAACAACAAACCAGAAGAAGCAAACAATTTAGAACAACAACAAAAAAATCTCTCTCCAATATACTTCCAAAACTTGTCAGAGGCCTTAAGGGAGCATTCTGAACAGCATTTCACTTTTCCTTGAAGATCTTTATCATTGTTCTGAGCACACTGAGAACAGCCATCCAGTGATGACACTGATGGCATTGGTCGGACTGTAAAGGGTTTAATCCAACCCCTGATACTACAGATGAGAAAGGTAAGCCCAGAAGGGTTAAGCTATCCACCCAAGCCACACAGCTGGATGGAGACCGTGCCAGCACCAGGTCTCCGGAACTCCCACCTTCCACAGTGCCTGTTAGACCTTCATAAGACCAACTGTCCCTCCTTTGAAATAACCCTGGAATGCTTGAAACAACCCTGGAACCCCAGAATGCTTTTAAAGTACCTGTCTGGACACTAACTTAGAGATTTTTATGTCTCCCTTCTCTGATGTCTATGGATCATGCTTGCTCACGGAAACCCCACTGGAGTGTGTGTTCATTTGATTCTTCGTTTGAGATCTGTATGTCTTCAAAACTCAGGCGTCTACTCTCCGAGCAGTGTCTTCTGGTTTGCCTGGAAAGTAGCACTAAGCAGCCACCTAATGGATACAACTCAAAGGAAGTACCAGTGATAACACCCTCTCCCACCCAAGCCCACACCTTATCCATTTCAAGAGTGAAATCCCTAACAACAAGACCACCACAGTTTATAAAATAGTCCCGATCATGACCCACAAATTAGGTAGAAATTTAAGTACCCCAAACACACATACACATGGCCTTTCTGGGCTGCCATGGGGTTTGATCTCTAAAGCACTTAGCAGAGGACCACACACGGTGTGCTAACACACAGAACATGCATAACCTCAAAGACCTACAATCCCAGCTTCAGAGAGACTAGGTCACCACCAGACCAAAGAACACCATTAACAGGCAGAAGAGGCACTGCGAACTCTGAAGCCAGTGTTTCCCCCATTATTCAAGTAGGTGCTTAAAAATTCTTTATGACAGTAAATTAAAGACAAACATTTTTCTTTCCCAATTTGCCTGAGCACATTCAATCACTTGTTAGAAATTAAACTGATCCACGCTTATAGCAAAGTTCAATAAAACTACTCATCCCTTCCCTGCAAGCTCAGTGGAGGCAGTCCCTAAAGTCAGAACTCACCAAGATGAAGATGCAAACCGCCAGCCCAGCGCAGCGCAGAAACAGTTCTGCCGCCAAAGGTGAGGGCACCTAACCCCCAAGGCACTGAGAGCTCAAACGTAGCCAAAAAACCGTGGGGACTGTCCCCACCCGATCCCAGCAGCTACCCCCCCCCCAGTAAGTGGAGTGTCCACTATGTATGTCTTACAGCCTCTTCTGCTGCGTTCCTGTCACTTATTAGAAGGAAAAAAAAATTTATTTTTAATTCAAAACCTCATCTTTCCCAACTTCTCTCAAATGTTGCTCTTTGCCCCAAAGCAGTTTTGCCAAAATCATGCTCCCGGGAAAGCCTCGACCTTTGTACTTTTGCATTTCAGATAATCATTTGGGCAACTACAGACAGTTGGCGCTGCCTTCAAACGCTGGTTTCTCCTTTCCTTCGCCCCCCTGGGGACCACGAGCTGGCGCGGACGTGCTCAGCGTCGCTCGCCCCAGACACTGCGGTTCTCTACCCGCGTCCATCCGTCATTTCCAACTACTGCGCACACACATCTCACAGTCAACGAGCATCGTACAGGATGCTTCGATCCCTGAGGAGATGTGTGCGAAGCATCTTAGCACTTGGCTTCCAGGGCGGTTTTCGTTCACACCTAAACCGAAGCACCACTCCGTTGCCTCACTAGCAGAGAGAGATAAAGCAAAGGCACTGCCAGGGCAGTTACGACGCAGCACCACGCTTCCAAGCGCGGGATGAACCCGGTCGGTCCCCAGAGGTAACCGACAGCTCCCTGCCTCCGCGGACCTTCCCGGCGGCCGGCTTCACCGACTCCCGGCGTCCGCGGGGGCTC
>NW_020173666.1:13670460-13772045 GCF_003031525.2 Neophocaena asiaeorientalis asiaeorientalis | reverse complement strand
CGGCCCGGGACTGCGAGTGACGCGCATAGCCTCCGGCCTGGCGCGGAGCTCCATTTGGTCCTTGCCAGCAGCCTGTTCTGCGGGCGGTCCCGGATCGGGCTCCAGAGAAGAAAGTTCCAGGGCCACCCAGCGACTCCCAGGCTCCTGGGACTCGGTCTCTAGGTGGTCCCGGGTGCCGCCTAGGGGACCGACGACGCGCGCGCTCCGGGTCCCGCGCCCGTGCCGGGGGAGCCCCCTTCCCCCCACACCCCGCCAGTTATCGTCCCTTGGGTGAGCAGAGCCGCCCGGCGCACCCCTGGGGCCGGGCAGCCGGGTCCCAGAGCAGTGGACCGACTGCAGAGCTAGGACCACGCGGGATTAGATTTTGGCGACATCTCAGAGAGCGTCCAACTTTTTCAAAAGAGCAGCTGGACAACCCACAGGGGTGTGAGGCGTCTTGTTCAGAGTCCTGGAGTTCTAAGTGAGAACGGACCTCAGCCCCTTACAGGTTTCTTTAGCCAAGGCTTTGGCTCTTGGCCCTGAAATCGCCCAGAAAGGGTGTTTGTTGGTTGGTTTCAATCGTTGTTTTTAGCTCCCTTATTCGCTCCCAGAGATCCGCAGAGCTGTGTGCGATCTGGCGTCCTGGCCCCTGCTCCGCGTCCAGGCTGCTGTGTCCATGTCCACACTCGGATGCCCTCCCCGGGCCGGGTTAAAAGCCCCTTCGCGGCTGCAGCCTTCAGCTATGCTGTTCACCCTGCACTCCTAACAGCGTCCTCCCTGCCCTGGCCCAGCCTCCCCACTCAAGACGTATCTTCTGAGAATTTCTCCAGCTCTTCTGCCCAGGACCCCACCCCAGCCGTCTGAAAAGCGTTCTACCCTTAGCTCACTTTTCTCAGAGAGTAGAGTGGCCGGTAGAGCGCAGACTGACTTTTCCTCCTTCCAGAGCAAGGACCGGAGCCAGGCTGCGTCCGTTCACCAGCTGTGACCTTGGGCACCTTACCGGCCCAGCCCAGTCTTCTCATCTGTCAAGTGAGACTGATACCTTCCTGGGGTCGCTGTGAGGATTGAATGAATTATTACACATAAAGTGCCTGCCGACGCACAGTCTGCCCTTTCACACGTTAGCTCTTATTACTGTCGTTCTTATTTGCTGCTGAGTTAATACTGTCTTCTGTGCAGGGATGTCCTAAGGATCCCGGGTACTAGGAAGGATAAAACACCTGGTGGCAGGTGGGCACACATGAGGGGCTCACTGAATGAGAGTTCTCACTGTTCTATCATCCTTGTTCCCAGCTACTGAAGCTCATCTGTCACCTGGTTAGCAGCCACTTCTGTGTGTACATGTCTCACGCTCCAGGGTGTAGTCCATATTATTGACTGCCCCCTGGGACCCCAGAATCTGTCCTCCCACCCAGCTACTCCTCTGCCCTCTCTTTTGGGGTAACCATGGCCCCACCCCAAGACTCAGACTCTCAATATCATCTCAACACCCGGCAATCCTCCGGCCTTTACTTAAAGGTGCCCTCACCTCATCCCTCCTGGCCATCTCCCCACCACCCCTGCCCCAGTACACAGGCAAGCCCCCAGCTCCCTTCCCCGTTTTATCTGTCTCCAAAGTGCTTATCACCCTCTAACATATGCATATTTTTATCCCTTTGTTTACTAAATTTACTTATTTTTCTTACTTTTGCCCCCTCCTCCACTAAGAAGGCAGGTTTCACGAGGACAGAAAGTTTTGTTTTGTTCATTTCTATATTGCCACCACCTAGTAGGTGCTCCATAAATATTGGTGGAACAACTGGATGCTTCCCCTGTCCCCTGTCCCTCCCTCCTCCCCTGTCCCCCACAGGCACGGCCTCCTCTCCTCGTCCACCAACTTTGTTAACCAACTTTGTTCGCAGTGACCCTAGGGGCTCCTCACCTGCGGCCGCTGTCCTTCCAGCCAGGCTGCACTGTTGTCTTCCCACGGAGCACCTCGGAGGTGCTGCCTTCAAGGGCTTGCCTTGGTTTCCAAATAAAATACTCATTTCTCACGCTCCCTTTCAAGATCCCAACCTATATCCCTCACCAAGTTGTCCCCCATGTGACAGCCAAACACCACGACTTGCTAATTCTCAGATCCTTCTTTAACTTTCCTAAATCTGTGCCTGTCCACACAAAGAAGTTTCCTCTTCCTGGCATTTCACTCTCCTGCCCTCGCAGCCACTGCCCAGCAAGGCCTGGGCCGAAAGTCCGCATCCCCTCCGCCGAGCCCTCCCCGACCGCCGAAACGGCCTTCTTCCCCAAGTCATGTCTGCCGTCCTTGTCTGTGCTCCTAACACATCTAAGAACCTTCTTAAGGAATTTTACTACATTTTTCTTTGTATTGCAGTTGTCAGGCTATTTGAACTTTAATTCCTTTTTTTTTTTTTTAAATGAAGTAATCTGAGCATTTGGACAAGTAGACCTAGAGCAGTTGCTAAGATCATGGAATTTGGAGCCAGACCTGCTATGTTCAAATCCCCTTCTACTCTTTATGGTGAGTGACTTGGGCAAAGTATTTAGCCTTTTCTGTAAA
This sequence comes from Neophocaena asiaeorientalis asiaeorientalis, assembly GCF_003031525.2. Lineage (NCBI taxonomy): Eukaryota > Metazoa > Chordata > Mammalia > Artiodactyla > Phocoenidae > Neophocaena > Neophocaena asiaeorientalis. The sequence goes on along the minus strand of NW_020173666.1, from coordinate 13,769,509 downwards.
ACTGAGTAGCGATGACACCTTTTCATTTTTTATGCAAATCGCTTAAAACAGTACTTGAAACATGATAAGTGCTATATGTAAGTTGGCTATTAATAGAGTTGTACAAAAATACCACCCTTCCCCAGAATTAGCAAGTGTCATGTTATCGTGTTTTAGGTATATTGTTATAAAGAACTAACACTCCTAGACACAGCTGAAGTCTCCTTCATATGCCTTCAGGTCCTGTCCCCTGTCCCCTCCCTTCCTCCCCAGGGCAGCTACCAGACCCTTTCTTCAGAAGGTGGGCCTGGGGAAAAGGCCACACAGGCTCAAGAAGAGGGCTCAGGACCATTGAGCAGGGAAACCTGGGATCTCAGATCCCAGCGTGTTGGTGTGAGACAGGAGGATGGGAAGGGGGATGGGCTTCAGGTGGGTACAAGCCCTTGGCTCTAGGGGAGAGGAAGGCGAAAGTGTGGTCCCCTCTGATGAAGATTCAGGCTGTCTCTTGCCCAGGTATAGTTATCATGAAGTTGTTATTCATCTCCTCCATGTTTTAATCCTTTTTATACCTAGGTACTACACACAAACACTATACAGGTGTCCCTTGCTCTTCAAAAGTTTACCTTATGGGCTTCCCTGGTGGCGCAGTGGTTGGGAGTCTGCCTGCCGATGCAGGGGACACAGGTTCGTGCCCCGGTCCGGGAGGATCCCACATGTCGCAGAGCAACTAAGCCTGTGAGCCATTAGCCTTGAGACCTATTAGCCTTGATAAATATGGATCTAGCTCATTTCCTGTAACTGAGCACATTTGACAGGTATTCATCTTTCAGATTCATCTCTTGCGAATCACCATCTCATATCCTCTGCCTGTGTTCTCTTTGTTACTTGTTTTTTCTCACTGAAGTTTTGGGAAGTTATTCGTATATGTGTTTATTCTGCTCCTTTGTCAGCTGTATATGTTCTATCTCCTTAGTCTGTGGTTTGTCTTTTAACTGTATTTATGTTGTCTTGGTGATTACAAGAAGTTTAAATTCTGATAGTAAAATGTATCAGTTTCCTTTATAGTTTCTGCTTTCTGCATCTTGCCAAAAAGAAAAAAAAAAGTCCTGCACAAATAGGCTTCTGGGCTGTTCTACTGCTATTCATTTGTCTCTCTCCGTGACAGTACTTTACTATTAATCATGATAGTTCTATGATGATTCTTCATATCTGGTAGGACAAGTCTCACCTCTTCTCTCCCCTCCCCCTCCTCCTGTTCAGAGTTATCTTGGCAATTTGGGGGCTTTTTTCTTCCATATAACTTTTATCTTATTATTAAGTTCCATATAAATTTGATCAGGGTTTTTATGTAAAATTATGTATGCATTTTATTTTTCCCGTTACTCTGTAGATTTTAGGGAGAAAAGCCAAATCATGTTCATCTTTCTATCTTAAAACATTGACATCCATTCTATATCTGCACTATCCAGTAAGGTACCATTAGCCACATGTGGCTATTTAAATTTAAATTAATTAAAATTAAGTGAAATGAAAGATTGTGTTTCTCCTGGGCCACGTTTCAAGTGCTCAATAACCACATGTGGCTGGTGGCTACCCTATTGGACTATGTCCATTCAGAACATTTCCGTCACCACAGGAATTTCTGTTGGACAGAGCTGGTCCAGACATAGTGACCAATAAATGATCGTTGAATAAGAACAATAAAAGTCTACTGGCCCACAATGTTTAGCTTTTGTAAAGCATACTGACTTTAACTCTTTTTGAAAAGGTAATTGTTTGGGTTTATTCATCTAAAATTTTATAGTTGGTATTTTTTTTTCTCGCATTTAGGAATGGATATACCAGGTATTAGGGTTTATTCACCGCATATTGAGTTACCAAACTACGTCATAATGACATTTGTGCTGTTTGTAAAGCACAAAAAAAGATTAGTTTCCTTGGGAATACTGTAATAAATCTAGAAATAAAACTTCTGAAAACAATCCTCTGAGAGAAAATTTGGCAAGTGAATCGTGGCCTGTGCTCAGGTCTAAGGGGAAAAACTAGGAATCTTATTTTCTTTTTTGTTTTTTAACAAATGGGTAAGAGGATTTGAAACGCTCTCATTCTTACCTTATTAGGCACGGAGTAGCTATTTTTTACCTTAGTATGTGAACGTAGTAAAAAAAAAACCACAGAGCACTTCCATTATTATATGGCAGAACGCTGGACCCTAACATTGATTTAGACTGACCAATGTTCATTTGTTTCTCTGATCCATTCTCTCGTTACTTGATTACAATTTGGACTTCCTTAGAGGAAAGTTTCTGGTTTGGGGGACAAATATTGCAGATACTATTATCCTTTGGAAATAGACGCTCCCTATACTTGAAGCATCTAGGATCTTAGACTTAAAGACATCTTTGGAGAAGATGGTAGCCATGCAGGAAAATGCTAAACAGCACTAAAATATTCCAGAGTTGAATTCTGACGAAGTAGAAAAACCTAGTCAAGCCTAAGAGATTTGAGAGTTTGTATTTTACTCTCTGAACATATAGAGTAGCAAGTCCTTTGCCACTTTCCTTTCAATGCTAGTGCCATTACAACAAGTGCAAGGTGAAGCACATTACCTCTCTGGAAAACCTTTTCATCACAAATGGTTTAGGGCAGGAATGGTAAATGGGTTTCTTCCTACGTCCCACTCCTGTCATCTGTCAGGAGCCATCTAGAGCATGTTGAGGGTAACTTTGAGGTGGAGTGGAAATTAGGCCACGGCTGATTAGGAATGTCAGGTAGAGGAAAGGGGACAGGAGTATGAGGGCAAAACAGTGGTCATCCTGCTACTGTCAGTGTAGCCTGGGAAGTCCCAAATAGACACAGTATTCCCCGTGGGTCTCCAAAACTCTTAAAACATCTATTACTTTGGGGATTTGTGAAAGTCTCGGTGAAGAGGCCACTGTGCTATTAATTGCTAAAATATTGCCCAGAAGTTTCTGGTGCTGGACCTCATTCTGGATGAAACTGTCTTTTAGTGAGTTACCTTCTGTAGTGTGATAGTGGTCTCCCTGGGCAAAGCATTCAAGAGCGATCCACCGTTTCTGACTCTTAGTACCATTGTACGTAAATCACAGTAATGCCATCTTCCAACGGGAAAAGGCAGACTTAGGAGATTTGCAGGCACCGATGAAAACTTGAGTGACCTCTCAATTAATCCAACTTAAAAACGAAAGGATAACACATTCACTAAAAATAAGGTTTATCGACATAGTTACTGACATGAGTGATACTCACAACATGTTGTGTAAATACGTTTGACATCAATGCCTCTCAACCCGTTAGAGGTAAAGGAGACATGTTTCTTTGTCTGTTTTGATCTTTCGCAGATCAACACAGGGTCTTACTGGGCACGGATAGACTGCAGCTCACGACACGCACAACCCCAAGGTGAATTCAGCAGCATCGGAAATGGTCTACACCCTATTCAAGGAGACCTGTACACCAGTCGTCACACGCTTGGATGTCATGGCGATGCCAGATCGGTATGAAAGTTTCTAAGTGCTTACTCCCAATTTCTGCACTTATTTGATTGCAGACGGGGGACAAGGATTCACAGACCAGCTCTAATAGTGCATTCTGTGCAATGCTGTTTTTTGTAAAATAACGTCTGTCTCCGTAAGAATTCTTTATTGTACCCCAGGCACAAACAGATGCTGACAGATGCTGCGATGCTGTAGGCAATGAATGATTTCCAGAGTCTGTCTATGCCTGAAAGGTGGTCTGGAGAGATGAGCCCGGGGTTAGCAGAGTAACACCAAGGGGCTTTGAGTCCTTAGCTGATTTCATGGCTTCAAGGCGTTCTGCTTGTAGATTACTCTCCTTTCGGAATTAATTTTTGTTTGTATTTTTCAAATTACAAATGTCTACTTTCCCAGTCTATACTGGAGTCAAAGAGTAGTTTCTAGTTCTGGTTGAGCCAATAATTTCTAAAAGTCCAATGAAATTAAGATAATTTAGACCATTTCCTGGCTGTAAAATGCAATGAGTTCAAGTTCTCTTTTCCTTTAAATAGAAAAATAAAAGGTATAAATTACAGTAATCCAGGTCAGTTTTCGTGCAGTTTGTATATATATGTATATATTAACACTGGTTTTCTAATGCAGGTTGTAGAATGCTGGCAGACAGAATATTCGATGTTTTAAGATTTTAGAGCTATGTCTTAAACATGAAAAGGTGAAAGCTCTTTGAAAAACTCAAAATGAAAACTTTAAAAAATATGGCCCAAAGAAACAGTATAAGGAGAACAAGAATACCCACTAGGAAATTTTGATGTACATAGCAGTGTTAAATGGCTGCTGGACAGGAGTCCATACAAATATTTCTGTCTTTTTATTGAATTAATTAATTTTTTTATCGCGGCCTCTCTTGTTGCGGAGCACAGGCTCCAGACGCGCAGGCTCAGTAGTTGTGGCTCACGGGCCTAGTTGCTCCGCGGCATGTGGGATCTTCCCAGACCAGGGCTCGAACCCGTGTCCCCTCCATTGGCAGGCAGATCCTCAACCTCTGCGCCACCAGGGAAGCCCTTTCTATCTTTTTATTGAATTGATTGTGGTCTAGATGATTTTCCCATTTATCTTGAGTATCGCAATTGGAAGGCTATGTTTGAGACATGGCTAAAAATAGGAGAAAGGGCCAGGCGGAAGAGAAGGCATTTGTAGATAAGAAACTGGTATGAGTAGCAAGATGGGGAGAGAATAATAAATCTTTCTTTCATTTTCATAGTAAGATGTCTTAGACTGAAATCCAGAGTCTAAATTCTAATCCCAAATTTACAGTGAGATAAAAAGTATGTGGGACATATCTATTTTTCCTAAAAACAGAATAGAATGCTCTCTAATTAGTGTTGCTCGTTTCTGCCGGTTCAGATCCCCCCACTGAGACCGGGGGTCTCTCTTCCGTATCACAGGGGAAACCCTGTCCGCCTTCTCAGTTCACAAGTGCCCAGTGTGACAACCACATCTAAGCCCCATAACTTGTTCTCCGGAAGTGGAGGCTCCCCGCTTAAGCTAACCACACTGTCAGAGGCAGGCGGACCTGCACTCCATTCATACCATCTAACGCAACATCGGCTCTATTCCCACTCACACGTGACACTCAGGGGCTCTGTTAACATTCATGGGACAAGACTGTCATGCGCTTTACCTGTCATATCCCTTTTCCTCCTCAGAGCCCCACTAACAGTGTCCATCATCCTTTTACAGATGGGGAAACTGAGGCTTGGGATGGTCCAAATGTCACACAAGTTTAAGTGGTTTATGGGGAATTCAGACCATGTGTGCTTCTCAGGACCACCTGCAGGCTGGTGGTCCTCACCCTCCACAGTGATGCTGCCCTCAAATGTTCTTTTGTACTCTTCCCATAACTTTTAGGTGAATACAAGGTATTTTCCCCTTTTCACTTTAGCTCTAGGGTTTGGTTTTTGGTTTTGTTTTGTCTGTTCTTCATAAAACTATCTTATGCTTTCTATAACAATCTCTGTATGATACTTTTGACATGGGCGTCCCATAGGGGTTATTTTAGCTGAAAAAAATTTCAGAAGTCATGTAGTCTAATTTCCTTATTTTGCAATCAAGTAATTAAGAACCAAAGAGATCAAGTAACTCATCTAAAATGAGGTCACTCAGTTTATAGCACCAGTAGGTCCAGGAGCCAGGCCCAAGCACTGTTATCAAACAGTGACTCAGATTAATTTTTGAAGTTGTCATTTCATAAATTATTCTCTTGGCTATAAATATTGTATAGCCTAGAAATTTAAAATAAAATCTTTGCCTTTTAATATAAAAATTAAAGTGATTTGTATAAATATAAAACCTACTCAGTTTTCACTCAAATAACACCATCAGTTAAATATTTTATAGTAAAGAATGGAAGATTTTCTTGCAAAAATTGAGACTTTCTTAGCATTGTAACATTGGAAAAATAATAAGATCTAATAATTCCAAAGCACTATATTTGTTTAGGGAGAAAAAAAGATAACTGGTCAAATCTGAGTAAGCTCTCTGAGTTAAGAGTATCTTGCCAATGTCGGTTTTCTGGTTTTGACAATATACCATGATTAGGTAAGAGATGATTATTAAGGCGACTGGGTGAAGGATACACAGAATCTGTACTCTTTTTGCAACTTCTTGTGAATCTTAAACTGTTTCGCAAAAAAGTTATTTAAGAAATAAAAGTAATGCTATATTGCTACGACAACCAGTCCTGGAAAACTTGTCCCCAAAACGACCGTGACTTTGAGCTCTTCCTTTCAAGGGCATGACAGTCCCCGCCCTCCAAGTCCAGCCCCACCCCCCTGGCCCTGCTCCACCCTCAGTCTCACAGTTGCTCTGAGGCGGCTCTTGGAACCAGCTTCGGAACTCAGGGGTTTTCAGAGAGTTTTACGGACTGGCCTGAGAGTCGATGGGGACGTGCTCCTGTGCTCCAGAGAACCAATTTATAAGTGTCCTCTCAGTGCCCCATCCACTTGTAAATTGGAGGTCGTCTGTGTGCGTGCCGTCTTGAGTGTGACCTTGGGTTTAGCACAGAGGACAAGTGAACTGAAGCCATAAGCTATGGATTTCTTCTGCCTCGAAATAAACGTTTATCTTCAGATGGGCAAAAAAGAAGTTTTTGCTAAATGGTGATCAGTCATTTTTCGCTAAAGTCTGATCAGAAGGCTGTGACCGAAAATAAAGGATCTGTGTTTCTTCTGCTCTGTTACTGCCATTGGTGTTACTGATCTTCCTGCAAAATACATGCTTTCTTTGCTTAATAAATACACATGGCCCCTGGGGTTTTGTGTGCACACTCCATAACACACCTAAGGACACGCTGGAACAGTTTGGATGTGGTAAGTGGCTCTCCTGGACACCACCAGTTTAAGCTCACAAATGCAGCCACTTCAAGATCCCTTTGTTCATCTCTGCAGTTCTGCCCCGGCTCTGCTCCTGCAGGAAGCCTTGTAACCCTTGCAGGCTTCTCACACCCAAGCTTCTCTGGGAATGCCCAGGACTGTCTTTTATGGGTGCCCCACAGCCATTTGGACAGTTTCCTGCACCTCTCCTCCTTGTACCTTCCAGGAACATCTAAGATGATAGTGGGTGGGGCTCTCATGTGCACTGTGGAATCATATCTCATTCAAGGGTTACGTTTTCAAGTCAGAGCACACAGAGAAAAGAGTATTTGGTCCAAAATCTTACTTGAAAGTCTTCTCAGTGGTCCAGAGCTATTACAGATCACGGTTTCTCTGGGCAGGGACCGGATGAAGTGACGGGCATGAGCTGGAGCATCGTCTTGTTTGAAACTGGATGATGAGAATGGTGATGTGTACACGTGGGGGGCTTGCTAATGCCGGGGAAGAGTAAAGTCACCCTCACTGGGAACCTGTGTCTGTTGAGTGGGGGGTCAAAGGGGCTGGATGTGGCTTCCCTTCATCCTCAGCCCTCAGGTTTCCGTTGCTCCACACCTTTGGGTCTGCATGTGTCTGACCCCCAAATGTAGTCAGGGTTCAAGCTCTTTACCATGGGTTTCTTGGGCTACAGTCACATCAGAAGACGTGCCTGGGCATTTGTCCTTAAATATTTTTTCTCTGCACCCAAAGCACAGAGACAAAGTATGGTGGTCAGTATTGGCCATTCAGTCCACACCTGAATCTCAGCTCCAGACCAGCCAGCCTCCCTGTTACCTGCTAACCCCAACCTGCCCACGGAGGTCTTCCATGACCCTCCCGAGGTACGCCCTTCTTTCCAGATAGTCATATATCTTCATCAACCCCCTCACATCCATGCCAGTTCCTACTTTTATACTTAATCTTTCTCTCATCTCTGAAATGCGGTCCCTGTGACCATCTTCTGCTTCCACCACATCTAATACATACGTGTGCATTTATATCCATATTCATATGTATACCCATGTCTTTGATGACAACAGAGCTAGCTATTGTAGCAAGGTGGCTAAGTGGTCTGCAAGCTGCCCTGGAATTGCTCCTCTGCCACTGATTTGCTGTGTATCTTAGACACATCACTTACCCCTTTGAGTCTCAGTGTCCTCATTAGTAAAATGGGGATAAATAAGAGTATTAAACTCACAGGACTCAATCAACGTTGACTATTTGCAAAATTCTTTCCATTTCCAGTTGCACTCAATCACGTAACCCTTGAATGAGATATGATTCCACAGTGCACATGAGAGCCCCACCCACTATCATCTTAGATGTTCCTGGAAGGTACAAGAAGGAGAGGTACAGGAAACTGTCCAAATGGCTGTGGGGCACCCATAAAAGGCAGTCCTGGGCATTCCCAGAGAAGCTTGGGTGTGAGAAGCCTGCAAGGGTTACAAGGCTTCCTGCAGGAGCAGAGCCGGGGCAGAACTGCAGAGATGAACAAAGGGATCTTGAAGTGGCTGCATTTGTGAGCTTAAACTGGTGGTGTCCAGGAGAGCCACTTATCATGCACTCAACCTATGCCTCTTTCCTAAACTTTACTTGTTTCTCTTCACTCCTGAGTACTTATGCCCATATCAAATCACTCTGTGATCGGTAACACAGCACGTAGCAGGAGGTACTCCTTTCCAGTTGTGTCACACAGGTTATTTCTGTCTTCTTAACCTTGTCATTGACGACCAGGACTACATTGCGTATTTCTCTTTTATGTACTTCCCAGCGTAACACTGGGCATTTTTCTAGATAGTCTACAATATCTGTCAACTCTCGGAGTCATTTTAGGGAAACTCAGTGACTCATCTGGTTCTCAGTTTCATATATTCTGAACCTCTTTTTTCTTAATGCTTTGGCCTAATACCTTACCCCAAATACAAGTGGGAAAACTGATTTAGATGCTCTGTGGCTTCCAGAAACCATTCTTTCCTGTTCATCCAAGAGCAAGAAAGCTATGATCTCACATTATCAAAATGGGCCCAGGCACCTGACACAGTTGCTAATTATTGCTCCACTGACGTTTTCTGATGTGCTCTGATGTGCTTGTCATGAGCTGGTGATGCCAACACAACAAGTTTACAAAGGAAACTTGGCAGGGCAATGGGTGACTTATGCCTTCCTGCCCTCGCGGGTGTTATATAGACACGATCTAAAAGATCCTCAGGTCGTGTTGTTGGCAGACATTTATTCTGTTTTATGCACCAGATACAGTGAGAGACAAAGCGATTTTTTTAAAGGTCTTTCCACTCGGCTATCTTATGACTGAGAGATCTCCATTAGAGGACATCAAACAATGTTTTGCAGATGTGATGTTTGAAACTATTAGCATAATCCTCATCCAGACATGAAATGATGCAAATAGCCCAGAATCATAATTCTAAGTACGATTTTTCAAATGGCAAGTCCCTTCTCCAGAGTATTAATTAATCCAGAGATTTAGGAAATTTGGCTTGGAAAAAATGTGAAGTTGAGCTTTTAAATACCAGCTCTGCAATAGGATTTGAGATTAGTATACATTATCCTTTCAGGAAAAGCAACTCTAATGGACGTGAGTAGCAGAAATGGTTGCAGATGCCACATGAATGAACTGCTGGGCGGTGTTCCCTGCTCACACTACCGTCCCTTAAACTATCCAAAGTGCTGTTATAGAAAGAAATATCATTTCACTCTGTACAAGCTGAGCTATAGAAGTCAACTAGACAGATGGATTTTTTTTTCATGAAGTATCTATTCACTTTTAAACAAGAAGTTTGGATTTTAGTCTAGGATGTATGTAGAGATACACCCTAAGTTTCTGTCTCTGAAATCTCAAATTTAAAACAATGAAATCTTCAGGTTTGAACCTCACCATCCAGATCATGTTGGAAAACAGTGTTGCTTTCCCTTAAGGACCGTGGAGTGAAGCCTAAAAGGAAGCAAGACCTCACTGTAACTCACTTACGTTTCAATTAAGGAATCAAAAGGGTGACTTTGGTATATCTTATTTTAAATCCCCAGTCAGGTGGAACAAAAAGTTTTCTACAAAGAAGCAAAAACAAAACAAAAAAAGTAAACCTCATAAGATACATGGAATCTTTCAGATAGGCATAGAATTTCTTAATTGAGGAAAAATCATTACTCTCTAAAACATGTCATAAGCTCAAGATACATTGCTTATTTGGGAAACAGACATCGTTAAAACTGCCATATGCCATTTTGTCGGCCAAAGATGGCACCAAAAGTTACTGCGTAGGAATCAGGTAGGATTCCAGCGTCATGTGTTACTAGAAGAACCCCACTGTGAGTAAATCGAAAGACTGCCACAGGCCAACTTTCAGAAATGTTAAAGCTCCAAAGTGTGACTTGAAGAAAGAAAAGGTTCAGATAAGTTTAGGAAGCCTTGACAACCAAATTCAACGTTTTTTCTGTTAAACTTCTCAAAGCCCTTAAGCTACATGGTGTACCCCCAAAAGGAGAATGTTGTTTGCACTGTGTCCAAAGCTTACTGTGACCTTGGAATCCTTCTCTCCCAGAACATCTTGAAGGACTGACATTTCCTGGTGCCGTACTCTGGGAAACAGGTAACACAGCAAATTGCTCTATGAGGTTTGTGACAATATCCTGTGGGTAAATGAGAGGAGTGGGGTGGCCTGAACACGGATAATATGATTTGGCGGCTTATGACTCGTTAGAGGACTGAACCCAAAAAGTGTAATGAGGAATCGGTTCCATGAAATTGCATTTAGCCCTGTCTTTTTCATTGTCATTCATTCATTCAATCAGTTCCTGCAATGGTGCCAGGGACTAGAAGTACAGAGATTAATAAAATACTATCCCTGCCTTTAAAGAGCTTACTGTCTAGGGAGAGACTATGAGAACACATCAGAGGTGTCAGGCTGGAACACTGGAGACATCAGATCTGTCTGAGAGTCAGACAAGCCCTTGAGTTGGGTCTTAGACAAAGGAATAAGTGGCATTCCAGACTGAGGAGCATGAACTACAAAGGTAAAGACAAAGAAGCCACATATCACAGTTGGAAGACTGCAAGACTTCTCCTACAGAAGGAAAAGTATTCCTTTGAAGATGAGGTTGCTTAATGAGGAAAGATGCTTCAAAGATATGAAACTAGAGGCAAGGTAGCCTTTCGGGAGACTCTCTGTGGTCCAGGGGAGAGAAGGTGGGCAGCTCCACTAAGAAGGGACAGTGGGGATGGAAGAGCCTGATGGATGTGAGGGAGGTTGAGGATACAGCAGGGCCATGCTGGGTGGGTGACAAGGCGAAGGTAGAATCCATGGTGACCCACAGGTCCCTGACTGGGGCGACTGGGAGGGTGGATGGTGGTGCCTGTCAAGAGGATAAAAGAAGCAAACACTGGGAGGAAAGACAGAAAAAGCAGTTTTAGACAATATTGAACTTCAGGCACCCAAGGGACATCCAGATGGAGGTGTTTGATGGGCAATTTATTGGTTCTATGAGAAAGCCGTCTGGGCAGTAGAGAAGAGTTTCGGAAGTTGTTTGCCTGTAGCTTCCATTTCCTCTTTCATTAGAATTTAAGCATGCTTATGTCTTTCTACTCATCGAAGGAAAAGAAGGGAGGAAGATAGGAAGGAATGAAGGGAATAGAATAAAAGGAAAGAAAGGAAAGGAGGAAGAAGAAAGAAAGACACCTTCCTGCAACCGCACTTCTCCTCCGGGCGCTACCCAACCTGCTCAGAGAGCCCGTGTCCGCCTCGCTCCCTCTCCCTCCTCAACCTCTGCAGGAGAGCTGATACCCACCACTCCTCTAAGACTATCCAGACAAGATCACTACAGACCTTCTTTGGGCTAAATCCAACTGGTAAGACAGTTCTTCTTGACTTTCCCTCCTTATTGAAGCACTTTCTTCCCTTGGCTTCTGTGAGGCCCCCGCCCACTCTTCAGACCTCTTGGTGGGTTCTCTCCTTCTGACCACCCCCTCAAAGTGGGCATTCAACAAGGTTCTGCCCAAATCACTCTCTTCTTCTCATTCTACAGACTCTCCTTGGGCAACTATGAGAGTAGTTGTGGCTGCAGAAGCAAATGTACCCCAAGTGTATGCAGGCCTCAAAGTTAATAGCCAAATGTACCCCCAGTATACACAATATATAATAGCAAATGTACCCCAAGAATATACAATATATGCCTCAAAGTTAATAGCAAATGTGCCCCAAGTATATACAATATATGCCTCAAAGTTAATAGCAAATGTACCCCAAGAATATACAATATATGCCTCAAAGTTAATAGCAAATAGATCCCAAGTCTATACATGCCTCCAAGCTAATGGATGCTTGCTTCTGTCATTCAAGTAGCAACCGGAGCCTTCTCACCTCATGGGCCCAAACTTGCCATTGCTTCCATTCTCAGTCCTCCCCACTTCCCTGCCTCTTTTTCCTGCCTCATTGTGGAAGGCAGAATTTCTTTTTAACTTCCTCATCTCTTACCTCTTTCAGGAGAATAGAAACTAGAATGTCCCAGACACTTTAACACATGTCATCTCGTTTAATCTTCATGCCCTTTTTTAATGGAGAAAACCAAGGTTAGGAGAGAGTTGACTCATACAAAGTACAGCAAGGATGGAATCCAACTCGAAATCTGTCAGATTCTAAAGCTGATGGGGTTCTCACCTGGTCACGATGCTTTTTTCTCTTTCAGGGAGACTGAAGTTCAGACATGAAAAAATAGACCATCAGCAAGAGAGCGAGTTGGGATTCAGACTCCGGTTTCTGAGCCTAAAACCAGGATTCTCAGTCCGTTCTGTATTTGCCTGTTCTGTGTCTTTATCAGCATTAGTGATGACTTTCGCGGGTCCCTGACTCTGTATTTGCAAATCAGTTAACAGTGGCCCAAGAGGCTTGGGCAGAACCCCGTGGAATGTCCGTGGGTCACTGTGGGCACCACCCACCCACACTCCTTTTGGCTCCCATGTCTGTCATGGAAAAGGCCTTCCTTATTGCTCTAGATGGTAAATGGTGACTGCCTGAAATCGACATGGTCCAGATCATAGAAAATAGGATTTCCCCAAAAAAAGTGTTGGATGACAGATCGCCCCTTGCATTTCTGAGCACAGGCTTCTCCAGTACCTAGTGAAAAGGCTCGCTAATTTCTGTCTGTGATAAGCACAGCTACATAGCCCCCAAAGAATTAAAATTGCCTCCAAAATCCACCTTTGAAATGAATTCTAAATGGAGGTGGGAGAGAGGGAGAGAAAACTGGATGGAACTGGATGGAATTGACTCCTTTATCCTGACTCTTTTCTAAATAAATTTTAAAGCCCTCCCAAGTCCAAAATTATCCAGGGTCTTCTGGGTGACCTGCAAGCCCATGAGTGCTGATAACATGCTCTGTTACTTGCCACAGATATTAGTGCTCACGGTACCTTCCACGTGAAATCAGGAGCAGTGGTACAACGCCAGCATAGCTATTCCCGGAGAAGAAGCATCGCAGATGTGTTCAGTGCTGCTTTCGTCAATCTTTGAATTCCCCTGCTATTCCCTGTCTTCACAGATTTGTGACCCCAGCCCAGGCGTGGCACAGAGGCACCCTGGTACTGCCAGAGTTGACTTCATGAAATGTGGGCGCCGGGACCTAAGTCCAACCAGGGCCTCCGTGACACTGCGACCTTCCAAGAACTCTGGAGCTCATTACAAGTTGTCCTTTCTGGGGCACCTGATACCCAGGGTGGGAGAAAGGGCCACAGGGGACCCGACTTCGTGGTTATCCTGCCTCCTCTGTCCTCCTTTTTCACTGCCTCCAACTTCTACCTTGAAATACACTGCAAAGGGGAGAGAAGGTGGATTATTGGATTATTTTATTTAAGAAATCAATTTAAAATAATACATACACATAAAAAAAAAAAGATACAGAAGGGAATGTGGAAAATCAACAATCTCCCTATGAACCGCCCACATCCCTGGGGCCACCTCCCGGAGCTAACCGTTTAGTAATGATTTCATTCTCAGGACTTCCCAGAGCTGATTGCTCTACATCTTTAGCCCTACTGGATGTTACTTCCATTTCTCTTTTTTTTTTTTTTTCAACTACCTTTTTTTTTTTTTGGCCGTGCTGTGCACCTTGCAGGATCTCAGTTCCCCGACCAGGGATTGAACCCAGGCCGTGGCAGTGAAAGTACAGAGTCCTAACCACTAGCCCACCAGGAAACTCCCTCCGTTTCTTGTTTAGCAACTCCTGATAGGGTCTAGTGACTCTTCTACAAAACGTAAGCATTCCTTTCCCATAATCCTCTACATATTTTATGACTACAGAACAATTTTTAGTTCTTCTTTTTAAAAATGAAGTTATTAATCTCTCTCAACCACTGCGCCACCAGGGAAGCCCTTTATCTTTATTTCTTATTCTAGCAACCTTGGAAAGTGTCTCCTGACTCAACCGTAGCAGAATACTGGCATCCCTCATCCCTCATTTTCCACCCTTTTCACCTCCCCCGTCACAGGTGATAAGACCTCCGATGTAGACGATGAAACAGATCATTGCTAAGTCACATGATAAATCTTGCGGACCCTCGGTGTCCCCCTCGCAAGTCCATTGTCAATCAAGTCTTCCTAGCATTGGTTGCCAGCATTCAAAATAGTGAGAATTCTGACATCATACTCCATACCTTCAGTTACTGTTATTTCAATGTTCAATTGTTGCATTGGCCTGCTTTGAGGCAGTCACAAATAAAGACATCAGAAAGCTTTTTGCCGCCTCCTGACCAGAACTGAGAGTGACAGAAAAGGAAGGAGTGGAGAGTATAGGCTAAAACGTAGACTTAATTCCTGTAACTGCGTGTCTCCATTTCCTATAGCTACTGTGACAAATGACCACAAATGGAGGGGCTCAAAGCAGCAGAAATTTATTCTCTGGTGGTTCTGGAGACCAGAAGTCCAAAACCAAGATGTGGGCAGGGCTGGGCTCTCTCCTGAGGCTACAGGGGAGAATCCGTTCCTTACCTCTTCCATCTTCGGGGGCTGCAGGCAGCCCTTGGCTGGTGGCAGCATCTCTCCAATCTCTGTCTCTGTCTTCTCGTGGCCGTGTCCTCTGCGCCCTGTGGCTCGCCTCTGTGCGTCCCTTATCAGGACACTTGTCATCGGACTTAGGGATGACAATCCAGGATGATCTCACCTTGAGACACTTTCCTTAATTACATCCACAAAGACCTTTTTTGCAAATAAGGTCACAATCACAACGTCCAGGGCTTAGGACATGTCTTTTGCGGGGGGCCACCGTTCAACCCGCTACCCTGTACCTGGAAAAATACATGTTGATATAAAAATGAAGGACGGGTCCTTCCCGCCACCCCCACTTTGTGCTCTAAAAGTAGGCCAGGGAAGGTAGCCTTCCCCTGGCAAACTCAGGATCTCTTGCCCAAACCAGGGCTCAACTGAGTTGTTGTTCTTGATTTTTTGTGTTTAGAATTTTTTGAGGTTGGGGCTTGGAGGGAGGCTGCGGGCATGGGGATTAGCCCTCATGGGACTGTGCTTTCTATGACCTGGGGGAGATGCGTGGGGATGTTCAGGGACCGGAGGGAGCGCTGTTTGAAAGAAGCCCCTCAGCTCCACCTCGACACAGGCTTCTTCTGAGGGACGTTGGGGTTTTTTGCTTTTGTTGTTCAACGGAAAAAGCTGTCTTCCATCTTGGTACAGACTCTTAAAGGAGCCCACACTCGTGTTTTTGGCATGAGGGTGCAGCCTGAATATTCTTGGCCTCACCAGCCTTTAGGAGCAAATGACATCACTTGGCATTTCTGCCTAAATGGTGAGGGCTTTGAGGCCATGCACCTTATCTGCTAAGTCAGGCCCCTGGTGCTGCCTGCCCCCCACCCCAGAGGCTTCCCCCACCCTCGGAAACGAGCCTGCGGACTGGCCCTGCTCTGGCTCACCGGGCGTTTCCCCATCACCCTTCTGCCGGCAGCCCCGTGAGTAGGTGTCTTGCTGCCCACTCTGCGCAGCTGGCCCTGGGGCTCTGGGCTGGAGGGAGGGTGAGGCCGGCCTCCATGTCGCTGCGGGTTTTCTTGGGCCGTGAAGCTTCTGCTCAGAGACTCAGAGGCTTTCCAAGCAGAGGTCCTTCAGCCTTTGGGCTGCCCCTTCCTTCCCAGGACTCCAAATCTCACGTTCACAGCAGGAGAAGCACCATCCCTACCCCTGGCGTTGGTCTCCTCCTTTTGGAGCCACTAAAATACTCACTTTCTCACACTTCCCCTCTCGTACCCCCATAAACTCCACCAACATAAATCCAGTCTGGGCTCTGCTGACCCATCCAGCTCCAAGAGTGGGGATCAGAACGTCTGTACCCTGATTCCTGGCCACAGCTGGGAGCCTGGGTCTAATACCCAAATGACTCCCCTGAGCCTTTCTCTCTCTTTTTAAAAAGGTTAAGCCTGAGATTGTATCCTCTCTCTCCCTTTCCAGCCCCATGAAGATTAGCAAATTATTTTCTCTTGATAGCCTTTCCAGTTCCATGTGGGTCTGCATTTCTCATTTCTCACTGGGAATATAACTCCCAAAATATCCTGAGAAAGGTTGTTTTTATAGTATCGCCAACCTGCATGGGAGGAGGGTTAATTATAAATTCCACGATTGGAGATTCCTAGCCCCGTGAATTAGGACGACTTTGACCTTCAGTTAAGGATATCAGTTACTTTATCATTTATTGTGATTTTAAAAACCTCATTAATGTGCACATACTGACCACACCTACATGAAGAGGTCCCAAGGATAGACTGCAAGGCTTGACCTAAAGTTCTGTTTTTCCTTTTCTTTTTCCCTTTGTTTGATTTACAAGCAAGAGACCTGAACCAGATGGTAGAGAGGATGGCCTCTGGCCTTGGAGTGTGTTGGATTCCCGAGGTGGTGCTGATGTACCCCAGATGACAGTCATATTAGTTTTCTATTTCCGTAATAATATGTACCACAAACAGAGTAACTTAAAACAAGACCCATCTATTAGGTCACAGGGTCCGTGGGTCAGAAATCTGGGCACAGTGCGGCTCAACTCGGTTCTCTGCTTAGGGTCTCACTGGAGTCGGCTGGCTTGGCCTCTTATCTGAAGAATCCACTTCTAGGCTCATTTGTGTTGTTGGACAAATTCAGTCCAATGAGGTTGTAGGACTAAGGTCCTTTCCTTGCTGGCTGTCCGCTGAGAGTCGTTCTCACCTGCTGGAGGCTGCCCACATTCCTGGGCTTGTGGCCCCCTCCATCTTCAAAGCCAGAAATAGAGCATTGAGTCCTTCCTCTGCTTGGAATGTCCCTTTCCTTCCCCTTCTGCCTCTTCTTCTTCTAAAGGACTCATGTAATTACACTGGGCCCACCTGCTAATGCAGGATAATCTTATCTACAAGTCAAGTGATGCCTAACCGTAACTGCACCGGCAAAGTTCTTACCTAGATTAGTGTCTGATTGAACAGCCAGGGGATGGGAAGCCTGGGGTATCTTTAGGATTCTGCTGACCAAAGTGACACTGAACCTGAAGACTTCTTAGATTCCTGGCACAGCGACCTTCCAGCTCTGTCTTAACCACACCAGCTGGGTCTGTTGGTTTGTTTAATTTGTTGTTTTTGATGGGTTACAACCAATTAAAATTAAGTACACATCATAAAATTGTCGGCTACAAATCTCAGATTATTATTGGTGATAAGTAATGGAAACCAACTCAGAGATCATTGGTTCTAAGTAATAGATTATTTCGTTTATAAAAACAGAAGTTCACTTAAATTAGCTGGAGTTGAAAGGAGACTTTATCAGAAGAAAGAGGAGTAGCTCATGGAGATCAAGGGCAGGTGAAACGCTGGGACCAAATGCCAAACTAGAACTGAACACTGTAAAGCCTGGAGCTGGAAAGGTGGGAGCAACTAAAGTGTCTATTCATTCTGTCTCCCTTCCTGGAAGATGCAGAGTTTCTTGCGTGCCTGACCATTCTTCTCTCACTTTCTATAGCCCTGGTTTGTTCCTTCCTTATCCGCACAGCAAATGTGTCTGCCTAAACTCTAAGGCCTACTAAACCAAGAAATCAAAGAAAGCTTGATGGCTCTAATTTCAGATTTGCAGAAAAGAGAATCTGTGGATCATGAGTCAGGTATCCACGCCTGGTCCAGTTAGCTGTGGCCAAGCGGGCAGGGCACCCTGAGGATGTATGTAACCTCCAGTTGGAGAGGGAAGATGGCAAGGTCAGTAACAAAAGCATTCTCCTGCCTGGATGTGCTCTTTGACCCCTGTCATCCTCTGGAGGAAGGTCAAGGTGTGTGCTTCCTCCTGAGGCCAAAGCACAGGAGTGGGGCGGGACAAGCCCAGTCCAGCACGCGTGTGGATTGTCAAGAGTGTTCAGTCATTCCATACCTTGGCCCAGAGACAATTATAGAAAGTCGGGATTGGATTCTCTACACCATGTACCATCCTCTGCACTTACCCTGAGTGCACAGACCACTCATGGAGGGAGAGACACCTTAATTCTGGATTTGGGGGGACCCTCCCTCTTATACCATCTTCCCTCAGCCCCTCGGATCTTTTTTTTTTTGGAATTTTTGAATTTTATTTAATTTATTTTTTTATACAGCAGGTTCTTATTAGTTATCCATTTTATACATATTAGTGTGTGTATGTCAAAGCCCTTGTATCTTTAAGTCACTTCATTCTTTCCTGGTCCCCAAAGCCTCCCCTCCTTTTGTGTGGCCTCCAGCGTGGGTGGGCACTTGTTACTTCTCCACCACGCTCTGCTGCTGGAAGGGGGTGTGAGGTGCAGACCCCCGAGGCTGAGACACAGGAGAAAGCCCTCCCCCACAGTGGCTCCACCTCCAGGAGGGACATCTACAAACCAGTCAGATTCCCAGCGCTGTGGAGGTCAGCCTGCCGCCAGCACATCTCCTGTACTTTTACCAGGTGAAAAGATTGTCCATCTCCTTTCTGGCTTGGAGTTGCAAAAGGGCCCTTCTCTTATTTTAGATCTACAAGGTGCCAGGCTTCAGGAAGAAGAGAGAGAGGAAGGTAAACTCGTCTTTTCACAGGTATAATGATGAAACCCCGCCCAAGCAGACGGGCAGGAAAGAACTTGGAAGGAAATGCCCTGTGAGCTGAGAGCTCAGAGACAGAGATGAGCAGTGGGCAAGGAGATGAGGGTGCTCCCCGGGGTTGCGGGGGGAAGCTGAGCAACGTCTCTCCCACTGGGAGGCACACAGGCTTGAAGGAGCTGAAAGGAGCTGGTGAGGCTGGACTCTGGAGCACGAGGGGAGATTTCTCAGTTCAGCACAAGACTGAAGAGGCAGTGGGGTGCAGGGACCACCTAGGGCTTTGTAGCCTTTGCCTTGAGGACAGTGGGAAACCATCAAATGCTTTTAATTGGGGGAGTAAGAGGATCCAATTTTCATTTGGAAAAGATGACAGCGGCTGCCAGGTACTGCATGGATTGGAGAGGGCCAATCACGAGAGGAGGAAAAACAATTAATTAAGAGGGTATTCCAGGAGTCCTGGTGAGACAGATGTTCTAGCTGGATAAACTGAGAGATGGATATGGAAAAAATGGATGACCCCAGAGATATTTAGGAGGTTACAATCAACAGTAGCTGGTGATGGTAGGTAAGTGGGGGAAAGAGAAGAAGGCATAAAGATGGCTCCTGGGTTTCTGATTTGTTAAGCCCTGTATGACACATTCGGTCACAGCCCTAGAAGGAAGACGAACAAATGCTGAGGAACTGATCCACCGTAAAGGAGACCAGAGACGTGACAACTAAGGGAAGGGCATGGTCCTGGACCAATCCTGGACTGGAAAAAATAGCTATGAAGGACATTATCGGGACAATTGATGAGACACTGGAATACTGACTTTGACTTAGATAATAGCATTGCATCCATGTTGAACTTTCAGATTTTGATAATTGCACTGTGGTTGTGTAAGAAAATATCCTTGTTATTAGGAAATACATGCAGAAGTATTTAAGGGATAGGAAGCACCACGTCGCCAACTTCCTTTCTGTGTGTGTGTGTGTGTGTGTACGGAGGGGGAGAGAAAATAGTGCAAAATAGTAGTAGTTAGTAACTGTGAGAAATGGTACACAGACTTGTTTATTACTCTCGCAACTTTTCTGTATGTCTGAAACCACATCAAAGTTTAAAAATCCACAAAATTATTAAACTGTTGAGTGGAGGAAGTCCAGTTTTCAAGTTGGGGACTTGATAGGAATAGTGCAGTTTTACTGGGTGACATTTGGGCTCTCTGAGGAGAAGAAAAGTGCAGGGAGAAGCATCAGTGAGATTCTGGAGGTTGGAAGTTACAGGGGTGAATTTAGAAAACGGAGCGTATTTTAACTGAAGTAGAGAAAGCAAAGGTGAAAAGAGATCAGCTCCAGAGCAAGAAGGGCTTGAATGCCAGGTTCTTGGTGGAAGATTTCTCCTGCAGGCCACCGGCATCTGAAGAGCACGGTTCAGGTAGGGCGGAGGAGGGCACGGGTGGGGAGTCCAGTTAGGGGCCAGGGCAAGAGCACAGATGAAACTAACGAAGGGCCGAGCAAAGGGGGCTCCGGGCATGGGAGAGGGTTCAGGTTTGGTTGATGTTAGGAGGTTAATACAGCAGAATGCAGAGCTGCCTGCATCTCTAAGGCAGGAGGAAATTCCACTGCAGCATCCGTCCTTCTGTCCCTCTTTTCATCGGCTACATCAGTGATTTGTGCTTTCTTTATTCTTCTTCATTAATCTAACCCAAGTTTTGTCCATTTGTATTAGATTTTTCAAAGAATTTGTTTTAGCTTGGTTGATCATCTCTATATTATATGCATGTTTTATATTTAGTTAATATTAATATCTTTTAAGTTTATTGAAGAATTACACTTTTATATTAATCTATCAATAGCTCCTAATAAATGAGGTAAATGAATGAAAAATTAAAATTCACAGTGAGTTCTAACAACTGGAGTAATGACTGCATCCCCCAGCCTCCTCTGCAGAGATGTGCAGCCATGGACCCAGTTCCATCCAAGGAGATGCTAGTAGATTGGGTAGAACCTTGGGAAGTCTCCTTGAAAGAGAGTTGATGTTGATGTGCCTTTCTTCCTTATTTTTCTTCTTCTTGCTGTCTGGAGTGCAGACATGGTGGCAGCAGCTGGGACAGCGGAGTGACCATCTATGGTCAATTGATTTTTGTCAGGAGTGCCAACATGCATATACCCTGAGAAAACCATAATTTAAAAAGAGTCATGTATCAAAATGTTCATCGTAGCTCTATTTACAATAGCCCAGAGATGGAAACAACCTAAGTGTCCATCATCGGATGAATGGATAAAGAAGATGTGGCACATATATACAATGGACTATCACTCAGCCATAAAAAGAAACGAAATTGAGCTATTTGTAATGAGGTGGATAGACCTAGAGTCTGTCCTACAGAGTGAAGTAAGTCAGAAAGAGAAAGACAAATACAGTATGCTAATACATATATATGGAATTTAATTTAAAAAAATGTCATGAAGAACCTAGGGGTAAGACGGGAATAAAGACACAGACCTACTAGAGAATGGACTTGAGGACATGGGGAGGGGGAAGGGTAAGCTGTGATAAAGTGAGAGAGTGGCATCGACATATATACACTACCAAACGTAAGGTAGATAGCTAGTGGGAAGCAGCCACATAGCACAGGGAGATCAGCTCGGTGCTTTGTGACCACCTGGAGGGGTGGGATAGGGAGGGTGGGAGGGAGGGAGACGCAAGAGGGAAGAGATATGGGAACATATGTATATGTATAACTGATTCACTTTGTTATAAAGCAGAAACTAACACACCATTGTAAAGCAGTTTAACATAAAGATGTTAAAAAAAAAAAACTACAGTAACTTAACTGTAATTTTAACATAATGGTAAATAAATCAGTGGAGCAAACAAACAAAAAAGAGAGTGCCAACATGATTCGGTGGAGAAAAGAATAGTCTTTCAGCAAATGGTGTGGGAATAACTGAATAGCCACGTGCAAAAACTAACTTTGGCTCCCTATTTCACACCATATACAAAATTTAACTCACGATGAAGCAAAGACCTAAACGTGAGAGCTACGCTATAAAACTCTCAGAAGAAACAAAGGTGTAAGTCTTAGTGACCTGACACGTGGATGACCCAGCATGGATGAACCTGTAAAACTTTATGTTATGTGACAGAAACCAGATACAAAACACCACACTTTGTAAGATTCCATTTTTATGAAATGTCCGGAATAGGCACATTGGTAGAGGCAGAAAGTAAATTAGTGATTTCCAGCACCTGGGAGGAAGAGGAAATTGAGAGGTACATGGTTTCTTTGGGGGATGATGGCAATATTCTGGAATTAGACAGTGGTAATGGTTGCACGATATTTTGAATATACTAAAACCCACTGAATTTCAGACTTTAAAATCATTGTGATGGTGAAATTTATCTCGAACATATTAAATATATATATATCTGGAGAACCACTGACCCAGTTGACCCCACTGCATGAGTCCTGGTCATATTCTTTCCCATAAGGGCCCCAACTCTGGCATTACAACCTGCCTTGGTTGGCATTTAACCTTCTTTGGAGCTTGACTACTCTGACCAATAAGCTTGGGTCATCCTCAGCTTTATTTTCCTTCCTTCTGCCGGAAAGGAGAGCATCTTTGTATGCTACCAAGGAGGCCTCCACTTGCTTGATCATCAATCTCAGCCTCTATTTTTCTCTTAAGCACCTGATATATCACATCAGCTTTATCACATCACATCTCTTGGCCCTGTTAGGCCATCCCAGTTCACCACCAGAGAAAGTTTAAGCCATTAGGCTAACTGCCTTGCACCAGGGGCTATCTCCACCTGTCACCAGTGATGGGGTCCTCGTCACCAGCCAGACAAGTGCGTGTGATGGCTCCCAAACTCCATATTTTCACCTGCTTTCTCAGCCCAGTCTTGCTACCAAGTGCTGTGGATTGGGTTCCCCAGAGAAGTCTCTGAGGTGGAATCAAGCATGCACAGTGCTTGGTCAGGACGTGGCCTTGAGAGCAAAGCTTTGGGAAGGGAGGAGAAAGGAGAATGGGGCAGGGGGAGAAGTTGACCTGTGCTGTAGGTTCAACAATAGCCCCAGAAGACCCCACAGAAACCCCACAGGCCCCCTACAATGGTCCTTCAGGGTTGTCCTGAGTTGCCCAAGGAGGGGTGGGCAAGACAGTTCTCTGCACCTAGCATAACCCATGAAGGGTCTGCCAGTGGGAGGCTGTCTGCCAAGGGCACTCCAGCAGCTGGGGCAACCAGTCTTTTTTTGAAGGGGGATCTAAGAGGCACAACTCAGCGTCCAACAGTCTGAAAGACTGGCTTTTCAGCTCATCTCTTTTCACTATTCTTCTAATTGTTCCTATAGGGATTACAATACGAATTCTTAATTTATCACAATCTATGCAGAGTTAATGTGGTATCACTTCTCAGAAAATGTAAGGACCTTGTAACAATAGAGTCCTACTCCTCACCATACTTAGTTTTGCTGTTGTCATACATATTACATCTGCATACTTTATAAACCCCCAATACGGTGTTACACAGAATTGTGTCTTTTAAAGAAATTAAGAGAATAAAAAAATATGTAATCTTTTATATTTGCCCATATATTTACTCCTGGTCCTCTTTTTTTTTTTTTCTTTTTTCCTTGTAGGTCTAATTTTCCATTTGGAGTCAGTTCTCTTCCACTTGAGGAACATCTTTTTTTTCTTATAATGTGGATCTGCTGGTAATCGATTCTCCCAATTTTCAGACATCTGAAAAGGTCTTTCCCTTCATTTTTGAAGGATATTTTTGCTGGGTATAGAATTCTGGGTTTCCTCAATTTAAAATTTTTAAAATAAATAAACAAGAATTGGGTTGGCAGGCATTCTCTTTTTATACGTTAAAGATGTTACTCCACTGCATTCTCACCTATTTATTTATTTATTTTCTGATATGAAGTCAGTTATTCTTCTTCTTGTTGCTTCTCTATAGTCATTGTGGCTTTTTTGTTTTTGTTTTCCTGTTCCCAAGATTTTCTCTTTATCTTTGATTTTCAGCAGTTGGATTATGACATGCCAAGGTGTGGGTTTCTTTGTATTTGTCCTACATAAGTTTTCTGAACTATTTGGATCTATAAGGTTATGGTTTTTCACCAAATTTGGAAAGTCTTATATCATTATTTTTTTAAGTAATATTTTTTGCCACATTTTCCTCTTTTTATTTCTTCTGGGACTCCAGTTACACCTTTTTAGATTGCTTGATCTTGTCTTACCAGTCGATATCTTTTCATTCTGTTTCTCTTTGTTTTTCAGAATTTATCATTTTTATTAGTCAATCTGCAAGTTCACTGATCTTTTATTTTGTCCTATGTAATCTGTTTTGGCTCACTGTGGAGGTCAAATAAGAAGGCAGGTGTGATGGTGTTTGGTATAGCAGAGGTACTTTCCAGGCACGAGGCATGACTGCTCTTTTTAAGCTTTCCTGTTTTAAAGGCAGGGCTTCCTTTAGCAGCATGTGATGTGCGGAAGGATCGCCTGTCTGCGGAGCCCTGGAAAGATGCTCCTGTGTCCCGTCTTGTAGAAGCTGAACAGACCCAGCCTGGGGGCCTGGTGGAGATGCCCTGCCTGACACCCCTGCCATTGCCCCTCTCCCCTCCACAGGAACACACAGAGCAGGCAAGCCCCGCCGAGGAGAGTCCAGGCTTCCCCACACCTCTCACTTTAATCCTCGGCCAACCTCGTTAGAAAGTGAGCAGAGCATGTTGCTATTTCAGGAAGTTTTAGAGTTCTTCCACAGATATCAATGTGCTTTGTCAACGATTTTAAATTCCGGGAGTGGGGGTGGTCGCGGGGGGTAAACTGGGAGATTGGGACTGACATAGATACACTAACATGTATAAAATAGATAACTAATAAGAACCTGCTGTATAGCACAGGGAACTCCGCTTCGCTGTACTGTAGAAACCAACACAGCATTGTAAAACAACTATATCCTAATAAAAAAATAAAAATTTAAATTAAAAAAACTAGATGAACAACAAGGACTACTGTATAGCGGAGGGAACTATACTCAATATCTTGTAATAACCTATAATGGAAAAGAATCTGAAAAAGAAGACATATATGTATGTGTGTATATAAATGAATCATTTTGCTGTATGCCTGAAACTAACACAACATTGTAAATCAACTAAACTTCAATAAAGAGTTGTTTGTTTGGGGAAAAAAAATTTTAATTATCCCCTATTTCACATCTTCCTTTTACCCTAAAACTCGAAAACTGGGTGTGCCTCTTGATGGATGTTCAGCCAAAAGACACAAGCAAGCCAAATATCAAGAGAAGGAAGGATTTATTACTTGCAGCAAGTAAGGAGAACACGGGGGATCTTCCCCAAAGTAGTGGGAAAGACAGCAAGACGGGGGGAATTTTAAGTGAAGGGCACATGCATATTCATGAGGGGACTTGAGGAGGAGAATTCAGCATGGAATTGGGACCTAGGTCGACAGAGTCCAAGCTCTAGTTGATTGAAGTCACGCAGGTCCACACCCTCATCCTTTAGATTCCAGTTGATCTGGTAGGTGAGTGCTTGACGGGGTGGGGGTGGGGGGTGTTGAATTCTGCAGAGCAGCTCAAGGCAGTGCTGCAGGCTAATCTCTACCATTAACACAGAACTGGGAGTTACAACTGACTTATTATCTTTGCTGTTGTTACTTCTCTTGCCTGATAACAGTCGTTTGTTCCTTTGTTTGCTTAAGATCATTATTACTGAGACCAGTTCAAGGGCAAGGCTTGTGGCCTGCCTTAGACCACGAAATGGCCTAGATGTAGAATGGCTTCTCTTATGTCAGAAAGCTTTATCTGATTCTTTTCCTCTGGGGATCCCCTACTTTATCTGCTTATATTTCTACAACAAATATGTATATAGAAAAGTTCCAATCAGATATGTATCCCTTCCCCACAGTTATTAATGATAGCCCCACAGTTATTTAGCCTGACCCCTTTAATGCCATCCTTCAACCTTGGTGGTCAGCACATGGCTTCAGAGTTCCATTGTGGGCATACGTGTCCAGCTGCCTATTAGGCACCAAGCTGAATCAGTCATGTGTGGATCTCTGTGGCTTCAGTTGACTCACCTGTTAAATGAGGAGACAGACTGTAGGGTAGGGGGCCCCAGAGAAAGAGAACCAGGTGTTGTTATAAAGCAGAAACTAACACACCATTGTAAAGCAATTATACTCCAATAAAGATGTCAAAAAAAAAGAGAACCAGGCCTGGCTTTCCTGACATAAGAGAAACCATTTTTGGCCTAAGCCATTTTGGGATCTAAGCTTGGCCACGGTGCCTGCCCTTGAACAGGTCTCACTAATCAGTGATCTTAAGGGAAGTTAAGGAAGTGCAGAAACAAAGGAAAAGCAGTAAAGAAACAATCGTTCAGTGATAAAAGAGTCCTAGTTCCTTCTCAAGGGAAATACATAACAATCTGATACCGTTTTTGAGCTCTGCACCCAGGAGGAGGATAGAATGACAGTGTTGACCCTCGTGACTTCAATCAACTAAAGCTAGGACTCCGTTGACCTTGGCCCCAGTTCTATGCTGAATTCTGCTCTGCTCAAGCCCCTTCATGAATATGCTTGTACCCTTAGCTTAAAAATTCCCCAATTTTGCTGTTCGGGGAGACCCTGCTTTGGGGAAGATCCCTGGGGTTCTCCTTACTTGCTGCAAGTATCAATAATAAACCCTTCCATCTCCCAACCTTTTGGCTCGACACCCACCAAGAGGTGAGCCCAGTTTTCGGGGAACAAGACTAGATCCATGAAGACTTCATGTTTCTGTGATTCTACAATATTCTAATCCAAAGGTTCTAGAGCTTAGAGTATACTTCAGGATTTAAATCTAGCAAGAAAGTATAACACAAAGGTCTCCTGCTACCACCACCCCCAACCCCAAAGCTCCCCCTGCAAATCAGAGTAAGAAATGTTACCCGAAAAACTGGTTCGCCTCTTGGTGGGTGTCGAGCTGAAACCCAGCAGGACCCTGTGGGGCTCCTGGGCACGGAAGCCAGAAGGCTTTCTGTCCCCTGTTTCTTGACTCCAGCCTCCATGACCCTCCCTGTGTTCCAAGGGGCAGATTCAAACAGTCGCTAATCTGGGAAGGGAAAGGATGCAAAGACAAGGGAGGGGCAGCTAAGAAACAATAGTGCAGCCTTGGGGTAGAGTCCTGGTTCCACCTCAAGGGATACACATAACAATGTCTTTAAGCTCTTTAAAATGTCAGCATTCTTCATACCAGAGAAAGACCACCTGAGGCTACATTAAAGTAACCAGAGAAGCTCATCAAGAAGATTACCTGGGGCTTCCCTGGTGGCGCAGTGGTTGAGAGTCCGCCTGCCCATGCAGGGGACACGGGTTCGTGCCCTGGTCCGGGAAGATCCCACATGCCGCGGAGCGGCTGGGCCCGTGAGCCATGGCCGCTGAGCCTGCGCCTCCGGAGCCTGTGCTCCGCGGCGGGAGAGGCCACAGCAGTGAGAGGCCCACGTACCGCAAAAAAAAAAATAAAAAAGATTACCTGAGGGACTTCCCTGCTGGCGCAGTGGTTAAGAATCTACCTGCCAATGCAGAGGACACGGGTTCGAGCCCTGTTCCAGGAAGATCCCACATGCCGTGGAGCAACTAAGCCCGTGTGCCACAACTACTGAGCCCATGCTCTAGAGCTTATGAGCCATGACTACTGAGCCCACACGCCACAACTACTAAAGCCCAAGCACCTAGAGCCCATGCTCCGCAACAAGAGAAGCCCCCGCAGTGAGAAGCCCACGCACCGCACCGAAGAGCTGTCCCCGCTCACCGCAACTAGAGAAAGCCCGCACGCAGCAATGAAGACCCAACGCAGCCAAAAGTAAATAAATAAAATACAATTTTTAAAAACTCTATAAAAAAGATTACCTGAGACCAGATTAGAGGAGTGCAAGCCCTGCACACACCCTAATCCTATCAGCCATCCCACCCTTGAACTGTTGCTGTAAAACTCCTCATCAAATCCTCCCCAGTTGGGACACATAGTTTTTCGAGGGCAGGAGCCAGCTATGTCCCCCTTTGCCTGGCAAAGCAATAAAGCTATTCTTTTCTACTTCACCCAAAACTCTGTCTCTGAGACTTGATTCGGCACCGGTGCACAGAGGCTGAGCTTTCGGCATCAGAGCCAAGACCCAACCAAGCTACAGAGCAGGAGAAGGAAGGATTTGTTACTTGCAACAACTAAGGGAAACACGAGGATCTTTCCCAAAGCAGTGTTTCTCTGACCAGCAAAACTGGGGGAGCTTTAAGCTAAGGGTATACGCACATTCATGAAGGAGCTTGGGTGGCTGACACAGTCCAGGCTTCAGTTGATTGAAGTCATGAGTGTCAGAAAAGGTCAACGTCATCATCCATTAGGTTCCAGTTGATCTGGTGGTTGAGTGCTTCAGGCTAATCTGTATCACTGAAACAGAACTGGGAGCCTTTACAACTGATAACGTTATCTTTGCTATTGTTACTTCTCTTGCCTGATGACAGTCGTACATTTCTTCATTCTTTTGTTCCCTCAAGATCAATGATAACTGAGACCTGTTCAAGGACAAGCATTGTGGCCATGTTTAGACCCCAAAATGGCTTGGGCCAAAAATATCTTCTCTTATGTCAAGAAAGCCATGCTTGGTTCTCTTTCTCCAGAGACTCCGTACCCTATCTGCTTACACACAAATCATTTTATTTTCATAGATCTTGCTAAAGTGATCTGTTTACTGAAGAGCCCGTGGAAGTTAACGTATGTTGTGATTCTAGATTCTATCTCCCAGGGCTCAGTCTCTCTGTCTGTAAAATGGGTCAGTTAAATCATGGTGCAGGTACATGACAGCTTGTGCTGATTTGCGTCAAAATGGGGAAGGGATATGAGAACAATGCTATTTGATTCTTTTTTTTTTTCTTTTTTCTTTTTTTTTTTGGCGGTACGCGGGCCTCTCACTGTTGTGGCCTCTCCCGTTGCGGAGCACAGGCTCCGGACACGCAGGCTCAGCGGCCATGGCTCACGGGCCCAGCCGCTCTGCGGCACGCGGGATCCTCCCGGACCGGGGCACGAACCCGTGTCCCCTGCATGGGCAGGCGGACTCTCAACCACTGCGCCACCAGGGAAGCCCTATTCAAT
The DNA here is from genome assembly GCF_003031525.2 of Neophocaena asiaeorientalis asiaeorientalis. NCBI lineage: Eukaryota > Metazoa > Chordata > Mammalia > Artiodactyla > Phocoenidae > Neophocaena > Neophocaena asiaeorientalis. The sequence goes on along the minus strand of NW_020173666.1, from coordinate 13,740,448 downwards.
TCTTTTAAAGCTACCTTTTTTCTATGTCTAAATTCTGAGATGATTCCAACAATTTCTGGTAGCCATATCTTCCTTTTTTAAATCAGACTAATAGGAGATAATTTTGTTCTTGTTTCTTTGGTTTGCTTTTTGCTTTTGAGTATCTTGCTAGCTACACTATGTCAATCATCATAGTTCTGAAATTTATTTTCTTGGTCCATGAAGTACAACCAACTGGAACTGATAGACAAGCAGATTTCTTGTTCAAGTCCACAGTTCTTGTTTCCAAAAAGTCTGCATGTATCTATTTTAGCAAGTAAAGCATTTTTACCATGACCTTAGCTTCTTAGTCTTTCTCTTGTCACCCAAAACCCAGCACCCCCTCTTCATCCCACCCACCACTCCTCCAAGGCACCGGATAAGCTAATCCCTGCCTGGAACATCCCTCCTATTCCGGGTCAGGCTCCTTCTTTCCCTCTAAATTCAGGACTTGCCTATTTTACAAACATTTCCTGAATTGTTCCACCCTATTCCAGTCACTGTAATCTAAGTGATTACAGCCTGATAGCATGAACACAGAGAAATGATTCCAATGCATATTAGAAAGCATAGACTGTTGAACATGTGTTTCTCTTTTTCTCATCAGCAAAGCCTCTGTCCACCTAATACCCTGTAACTACCTCCCCAAAGTTAATAAATCACAGCATTTAGGACTGGAAGAAGTCTTGGCAGCTAAGTGACTTGCCCAAGGTCACAAAGCTGGTTCCAGGAAGAACAGCCTCCTGCCTCTTCCTGTCAGGGTCGGTGACATTGACCACACCCCCATCCCATCAGGAATTCCTGGGAGAACCTCCACTGGCTTTAATATCAACTTAACGCTTACTGGCTGATTTCAGAATCTGACCAGGAGACACTTGGCACACAGATAAAGAGTTCTCTTAGAGATTGGCTACAGCAGTTTCCTAGAAATCGCTGTGCCCAGAGTTAATCGTGACTCTCTGAACTAGCCATTTCCAAGGCGTGGTCTTGGCTAGGACCTTGACATCACCACCTTCCGACTCCATAGCTGTTAACGGTCTGCCTTATAGATGGGACTTCGATGTCTAGAAATCTCAGGGGCGCATTAATCCATTTCAGCTTATTCCGAACCACAGTGCCTCAGGCGCACACACTTCTCACCGTAAACAGCTTATTCCTTTATATGCTCTGACTTCCACCACCAAGCATGGGTTTTATTTTAGTTACTTCAATTTGAGATAAAGTGCAACTTTGTTTAGACTGTAAAATACATCAGAAATGGCCTTTAGAGATTAACTTTTTTTAAACATCTTTATTGGAGTATAATTGTTTTACAATAGTGTGTCAGTTTCTGCTTTATAACAAACTGAATCAGCTATACATATATCCCCATGCCTCCTCCCTCTTGCGTTTCTCTCCCGCCCTCCCTATCCCACCCCTCTAGGTGGTCACAAAGCACCGAGCTGATCCAATAGAGATTAGCTTTAATGATGAATTTAGTAACTCTTTCAAAGAAAAGACCTCAAGAATGCCAGTGTGACTGTCTCTGCAGGGTGAGTGGGTCTCAGCTGTCCTCATCCATCGCTGGCTGGGGGTGGGGTGGGGGTGGTGGTGGTCAGCAGCTGGTCGGATGCTGGACACCCCGCCACTGCCCTCACAGCACAGGGAAGGGGCTAGAACCCACAGGACCCCGGCAGTGAGGTTGCTCACGTCCCCTCCTTCCTCCAGTCACTAGTCCACACGCTGTGCAATTCCACCAGCGGCGTTTATCCCATGTCCCAGCTCCACCTGAGAGCTCCCTGAGCCAACTGCTTAAGCTAAATCCTTAGGAGCCCATGAGACATGGGGGTTACTCAGCTGGCCGGCATGTAGTCACCCTCCGCCTTGATGGGAAGAGAAAGCGTGAAGAAGTTCTCCTCCCCTCTTCCCATGGCTGCCATATTGCTCACCCCACCCCCTTGACGGGAAAGCTGGACACTGGATTACTTTGCAAATAACTGAAAATAGGAGGATTTTGCTTACGCACCTAGATTCCCAGCGGAGCCCCAGGATGGTGAGGAGGATTTTCAGGGAATGAGGCCTCTGTGATGTGTAAAGACAATGGAACAAAGCTACTCCTTCTCTCTGTGCCCATCCAGCTAAGCCCCATCTGTGTACAGCACACCTGACCCCTAGGGAGCTGCTCTCTAGCAGGGGGAGCGGGGAACCCCAAACCCACTTCCCAGGCTAAGATCAATTGCTGAGACACGCGGTAAGTTTCCGGCGCTCAGTGCTGCAGGGATCTGACAAACACGAGGCGTCAGGCACTGGGCACCTGGCTGTTCCCAGGGCAAGAGATAAGTGTGGTTGCAGCAGCCAGGGACCGCTGCACACACCAGGCATTTGAAAGGTGGCTTTTGCTCGGGAGAAGGGCGAGGATGGTGCCGGAGGGAAAGCACGAGGCTGGAAGGAGCCGGGCCGGCGGAGGGAGCTACTGGAGCAGGTGGGGTCCCTGCATCCCCGGTGGAGCCTGTGCACTCTGACTGCCCATATGGGCCACGCTCCCTGTCACCTATTTCCTTTGTGGGACACGCCCTGCCTTTCCTTTGCCCGGCTGGGATCTACCTGATCTCCGAGACCAGGGTCATAGGTCACCCCTCTGGGAAGCCCTTGCCTCCCTCCCTGCGCACCCCCACGTCTGAGCTGCCCCTACCTGTGTCCCCAGGGCTCTCGGCATACGCGATGACAAGGACTGGCTTGCTGGTCGACCTCCCTACTAGGTCGTGAGCGCTGTCGGGTGGCCCCCCGGGGACAGCAGAGAGTCGGCATTCAAGTCCGCTGAACATGGAGCCCGATGCGGAGGGGGGAGGGGATGAATTATGAAAGCTGAGGGGACGGGGTTCGCTCCGCCCCCTTACGGGGACCTACAAGGATTGAAAGGGAGTTTCTTGGCTGGTATGGTTACTCGAGAAGAATACGCCTGCATTCCCTGGGTTCATCTGAAACCCGCCAGGGCTCCAGGGCTACCAAGGATGTCAGATGCCTCTCAGCACCTCGGTTTCTTCGGGTCAAGAAACAGTTTCTCAGAGATTGTCACAGGATTGCTGGACATTGTTAAAATCTTTACCTTTGACCCAGCAATCCCACCCCTGGGACCCTGTCCCATAGAAATAAGCATAAAACCCAGTCCACAGGCACATACAAGGATGCTTATTGCAGCTTTGTTTGTGGCGGTAAAACACCGAAACAAAGGGACGCCAACGAGGGGCACATGGGCTGTTATGACACACCCGTGCCATGCAAGGGGGAACGCCCACCTCCACGAAGTGACATGGAGTGATTTGCCCGGGATCCTGCCCAGTGAGGGTAGCAGACATGGCCCTCCCTTCCCTTGCACTTCTCTTCCTTTCCAGAAGAACTCATCCACTTTGTGTGTGCAGGGCAGGCAGCCACACCCGGGCTGCTGGGGCCAGTCAGGGTGAGAGGGCAGCTTGCAGGACAAGTCAGATTCTGAGCAGGGCATGGAGGGGGAAGCCTAGAGGGACGCTGGCCCAGGGGGAGGGTCAGGGCCTGGGTGAGCGAGGAGAGCATCTGCTTAGAGGGGATGCCCGGCGAGGGGTATCAGAGGCCCAGCAGAGAGGAGGGTCCTATGGGGGCCTGGGCTGGGGCTCAGAGCCCTGGCAGGGTGAGGCGAGAATTCCAGGAGGGCTGAGGGGAATTCTGCCTGGGGGAACAGCCCAGATGCCTCACTGTCAGAGGTGGGAGCTACAGATAAGGACAACTTGGAACTTGGATAAACTCTTTGGGGTTAAATGGGAAGGGGAGGTACCAGTGTGAACTCATGGTTGTCAATATACATAATAAGTAAAGATTCAGATGTGTGTATGTATAGATGCACGTGTACACATATATATATGTGTGTGTGAATATATATACATAGGTATAGTTATATATGTGTGTGCGTATGTGGGTATAGATATGAGTGTGTACATATGTCTGTATAATCTGTAACTCTGTTGACTGGAAGCAGCCACCTCCTGCCCTTGCCATCCCCCCATAACAATGAGTGCATCTAATGCCCGATTCTCTGCAAAAGGAAGAGAAGCTCCTTAGAGAAAAGGCCAGTTCCAGTGCCGGGGCAGGGAAAGCGCAGGTGAGCCTGTAACACCGGGTATCAGAAAGCAAGAAAGTGTTCAAATGATGAGGGGGACATGTCCAAAGGACACAGACATGGACATCAAAGTCAACCATGAGAGTTAACAAATGATAACCCATTACATACAAAAGGAATCTATGAGTCCACCTAATATAAATAAATGAGTGGATTGAAAGTTGAAGAACAAAATGCTTGCATAGTGTCAACTAGTTATTAACTACAAGGAGAAAAAGAGTGACTGTGCTAAAACAGATACTGGCAGCACCGCTTAACCAGCCATCAAACTGTGTGTCATCAGCAATGATGAGTAGAACCTGAGCACCACCGATAGGATCCCACGGGAAGAGCCCATCATTTCCGTACTATCCTGCCAGAGATGACAAGGAAGCACACTCCGAAGTGTCCAGAGCCGATGGCACATCATGTTGGCAACTTTGCCTCAAACGGATCAAAGGTTCAAAAAAAAAAATAATGAACGGCTATTTTGTATCGTACTTGCAACTTTTCCATAAGTTTTAAGGAGTAATGCAAAGCAAGACGTTGAAAACCCGTGAAATATGATCCTAATTGTGTAGAGCAAGGACAGCCCCTCACCTCTGTATGTGCGTGTGTCTCTCTTTGACTACATGAGTACAGAGAGAAATAAGAACTCTCACGTAGTACGTTGTACACAGTGACCTTGGGTGGAGCCAGGAGCAGAGAGAGGGAGTCAAGCATAAGGAGAATAAGGAAAAGACTAACTTAAACATTATAAAAAACTTTCAGTCATACACTTAATGTAAAATAATGTGTGTATTGATCTGCTGGGGCGGCCAAAGCAAAATTCCACAGGCCGGGTGGCTTAAACCACAGACTTATTTTCTCACAATTCTGGGGGTCAGAAGTCCAAGGTCAAGGTGTGCGCAGGGTGGGTTTCACTCTGAGGCCTCTCTTGGACTTACAGACGGCCGCCTTCTCGCTGGGTCCTCCCTCGCATGGTCTTCCCTAGATGTGCACACATGCGCATCCCTGGACTCTCTTTAAGTGTCCAAATTTCCTCTTCTGAGAACACCAGTCACACTGGATTAGGAACCACGCTAACAGCCTCATTTTAACTTAATTGCTTTTTTAAAGGCTCCATCTCCAAGTACAGTCACATCCTGAGCTACTAAGGGTTAGCAATTTGGGAGGGACTTGATCCAGCCCATGTAAGTGTGAACATATATGTGTGCACACATGTGTATATGTATGTGTATGTGTGTATACGTTTGTGGACGTACATGTAAAAGCCTAGACTGATCATCCTGTGTGTTCCCAGTCTCAGCAAACATCCACTGTGACTTGTTCTGAATTTCTTGTTGAGGACATTTGGTGACCCTTGCTCTTTAAAAAAATATTTTTATAGGGTTGTGTGTTTCCTGAGTTTTCTTAATTCCAGTCAAAAGCAACAGCAATTCTGTTGCTTCATTTTAGGTTAACGCAGTCTTGGGAAATGACATGGGTTCGGGTAATCCTCTCTGATAACAGGATGTTTATGAAATGCTACACAGAGTCCTCTTCCCTTTGGGGTCAAATGATCAGAGATCAAACTGTCTTTTCACGACAGTTCCACTTCTCATGGAGTATATACGTTTGTCCCTATCATTTCTTTGTCTCATATATTGTTCTGTGGCTTCATCAAGACATTTCATCTTCCCACCCCCAGTGGGGAAGTTCCCCACTTCCTTTTCTTTCCCTTACACTTTTTGGTTTCAGCTAATTCAGTCTATGCATTTGGAATTGTCTTCTCTCGTAACGAAGTCCCAAATACCCATATTGAATGAACAGTCCAACACCACCTCAAGAAAGAAAAGACACACCATCTCCAAAGCCTGATTTCGAAAAAGAACAACCTGCATTTTCTTTGGAACATCCATCGCGCGTTTGGTGCTGTGGCTTCTCAATTCCCGTGTTGTCAGGCCTACAGAGACGTGGGAAGTGCTTTGCTTGCTCTAGAAATGCCTCAAATAAACCTTCAGGTCTCTTCTTTTTCTTTTTTCCAATCAATCTAGATGGGCTGTCAAACCACGAAGTGGACAGAAATAAGCTCCCCTTCGTGGTCTGCTAGATGGAGTGAGCTGTACCAGTCATACGTGGTGTCTTTCCTCAAATCGAACACTGGGGTTGCAAGGACATAGAACAGCAGGCACCGCTGGATTCTGGGAGTTCAGCCCCTGTGGAGGGCACAGAGCATGCTGGCCTTGGGCTAGTGCCGCCCCGCTGTTCACTCGCTACTGACCTCACCTGTCTGCCTTCTCAACTGCGTCATGGACAAGGGCACTCCTCTTCTGTATTCACTGGACAGCCTGTTAGGTTCTAGGTCACATATGACTGCGCTCCGTAACGGCAGAGCCCCGTGCACATGGAAGGTAAGAGGCAGCGTGTGTGTAGCAGAGATGAGGGGTTGGCTGGAAGGGGGGAGATCTGGGTGACCTGTCTCCCTCGGAAGCCCCCTCTGAACCTCAGGTTACTCACTGGGAAAACGGGGGTTCACGAGCCAACCTCACAGCTGTCTGTTCCACAATTGGACCATCCAGGGGCATTCAGACAGCATTTTCCCAGAACACTTTATTATCCTGTTTCAGGGAGTAATAAGGCCATCTGCCTAGGGATGCTGCTCTCTGGGGTGGGATGACGGGAGCAGAGCCCACCGTGCCTGGGAGGTTCGGAGCCCAGCTTTCGGAGCCCACGGATGCGCTCTGGGGCTCATTCAAGCCCCAGCCCCTCTGCACCTGAATGGCCGGCGCTGGGCTGCCGGCTCCTCTCTGCTTCGCATCAGGTAGGTGAGCACCCTGCAGACGCCACCAGGTGGAGTCAACGACTCAGCCTCCCTCAGGGAGCGGATCTTCGGGACCTCTGCCCCTAAGCTGAGTGCAATCTCCCTGCCAAGCGTGATTGTCTCGTTCAGCACACTCCAGAAAGTGGGGGGCAGGGGGTCCTGTCCCACTGGCCCATCAGCCCAGATCAAGTTTTCAAAGCTATGGTAGCCAGCAGCGAATTGTCTTCACCGGCTCACAGTGGACAATGCACGTGCTATGAATTTCTTCAATGTTCTTCTCATGCTAGGGATTCGCTGTCTCAGTCATTCAAACTTACTGAAACCTACCCTACACTCAGCTCAGTGCTGGGGACTGAGCTCCCACAGACAAATAAGACACCGTCCTTGCCCTTAGAGAGTCCATGTTCTAGTGAGAGGTGAGCACACAGAAGGCATGGGTATCCAATAAATACTTGATTGATGTGCAGATATAAGAGCACAGCCCACACTTTGCATGCCCCTCCCTGCTCATGTGGAATACTGACCTATTCATTAAAAAAGCTTTTAGAGGTTACAGAATGTAGCTATGGAATAATCCAGTCCAACGGACCTAAATGGGGAGCCAATCCTTGACCTTGGTCCCTTGAAGCCAGGTTTTTGATCCTCCATGAGACAAGTCACTAAAGTTTTAAAACTTGTAGGTAGAAGGGCTGAATACTGGTTGTGACTGAAAATCGCATTTTGGGTTCTTTTTTCTCATTGGAAAACACTTTCTTTCCCCTCTCTCAACAAGTGAAGCCAGTGATAGCACAGATGACCATGTACCTATATATCTTTCTGCAGCATCTGTGTGCTTCATGCCTATGTAACAAATCCATCACCAGGACACCAACTTCACCTTGGAGGGCTGAGGGCTTGCTTTGCTACCCAAAAAGGAAACAGAAAGGCACCTGGTGAGAGTCTATGTCTCAGGGTTCCTACTGGCTCTGTCCCCTTTCAGCTACCCCAGAAACCACCTCTTCCAGCAAGTCTTCCTGGGTCTCCTTACATAACCCGTCAGGGCCTCTTGGATTGCATGCACATGGTTTGTATGTGCCATGAGTGTTCAAAATCACATGGGTGGTAAGAGCAGAGATTCCAGCCTTGGTGTTCTGATATATCCCATTATTTTTTGCCTCTTTATAACTTCACGATATATATAAGGGCCCCTGTACTCATTACAATATACTCCCTTCAAACTATTCTATGTGCTTCATATCCGGTGTGATGCTTGACTCTTGTGGGTGAAAATAGCAAAGACCGTCTTGGACATGGGGGTCTCTCCCTCCTTGCTACCCACACTTAGGTGATGCTCTCCCTGATGCTGAGACCAGGTCTTCTGCAGCCTTTGTAACTCAAAGTCTTGGGCACACAACAAACTCCCTCTGTGTTTGTTGACTAAATTCATGAATGTTTTCTATAAAGCTGGAGATTTGGTCCCCATCCCCTTTGAAGTGAGCTTTGGAGGTGATGCTGCAAAAACGGGTGGTCCTCAGCTGTCTAGGGAACTTGGCTGCACATGACCTTGGCATCAAGCTCATTTCTCCCCCCGGGGAATTGCTCTCAGAGGGCTTTCTAGCCACAGCAGAAGCAGAGATGGCAGGAGGCAGGGCAGGATTATTCCAGACTGGTGACAAATGATGAGAAAGGTCTGTGTTGTCTCTGATCTTAGGGTTGCATCAGCCTCTGATGGAGGGCTGGCTCCCTCCAGGAGATTTAGATAATGGCCCATCTTCCAAGGCAAATAAGTGGTATGTGCTTGCAGAGCTCCTTAAAGCATTTTTTGGTGGCTTTAAGCATGCAAGTTCCCACCAGGGTCTGTCTCCGTGGGGCTGCCCTGAGTTCCAAGCACCCCTGCATCTCCCCAGATACACATGACTCTAAAGCAGTGAGCTTCCACTTGGAGGTTCACAGTTTGTTTGCATTGGCCATTCACACTTCCGGAGATGCGGCCAGTGCACGCCTCTTCCGTGTGCTTAGAAACCAGCTTAGAAAGACAGCCTGGGGGAGTGGGTGGAACCTTCTTTTCTGCCTCTGCTATGATATAAACTATGCCATTTTGAGACAAAAGGGAGCGATGCTGATACCACTTATGGGGAAAATGACAGGTAATGAAAGTGTAAAATTAGCAGAATACTGAAATTGATGACTGCTTATTATAACACGGTCACGAATGTTTCTTTCCCGTCTCCAGCATCTAACATTACAACAGTGACATAGCAGAGACTGTTTTATTCTCTGTACATGAAAGAATTAGATTTGTTACACCTAAAGTTCTACTCATCTCTAAGGAATTCTAGAATTTTATAGCAAAATACATTAGATAGTGAGGATATCTTAAAAGTGTGGGATTAGTATTCTTTCCTCGCCAACTCAGCATTTCATAGCGCTTCCCGGTATTCATTAAACAGAATCATAATCAAGAGAATATTAAGAGTTTCAAGTGAAACTCTTTCTATTGATTTAAAAAAAAACATACAAACCAACTGAAAACTACAGGAAACATTTAAAGGGGACCAATGGAAAGTGTAGAGACATCAATATCTTTTCTACCAACTAGCAAAACTCAGTTATAAAGTCCGGTGTTCCCACCACAACGTCAGTAACAACAAAAATAACTTGGGGAAAAACGTATTAAAAATGCACAGGGAATATATGTCTATCTCAGTAAATATGTAAATATTTACTGAGTGACATAATTGAGTTGCATAAATTGAGAGAGAAAATATTTCTGGATGGTAAGATTGAAGAGATTAAAGTACTGTAAAAATGGCAGTTCTTCTCCCAAAGAATTGAGACGTTCTATTTGATCTCAAAGGAAATTTTAATGGTGGTTGTTTTTTTTTTTTTGAACTTGAAAAAGTTAACATAAAGTTTATCTGGAACATGAACTGAATAAATAAGAACAGTCAGTGAATAAGAATAGTGTAGGTCTTATCTACAGAAGACCCTTTCTATGGTTTAGAGTAGGCTTATAGAAGTATGAACAGAAAAAATAAACAGAAGAGAGCTAAGAACACATCAACAGCTCTTAGTACACATAAGAACTATATATTTTATGAAAGTGGCATCACAAATCAATGGTGATGGGTAGTTTTTAAAGTAATGGTGCTAGCAAAATTTCTTGACATTTTGGAAAAAATAATGTTGGCTTCTTATCTCACATCCCTAATAAATTCCATATGAATTAAATAATAATACAGGGAAGATAACCCCATAAAAATCACATATTTTAAAACTTTATACCCTCTCAGTAATGAGAGTCAAGGCATAAAAGCAATGGAAGAAGTAAAAGAAAAATATCTATTTGAGTTTTGAGCACCTTTGTAGGTTAAAAGTCCTTAAAATAAAAAGGCCAAAAATAAACTGGGAAAAAATTGTTGGCACAAGTTTCCACCTTCCTAAAACGCACTGGCTTTGCCTTGGCTCTCCATTCCAAGAGAGAACAGGCTATTTCTGTGTTGGTGTGTGCTGTACTGTTCTTATTTCTGCTTTCAAGACCTCTGTGCCCATCCATCAGAGACATGGGAACACCTCGTGTGGAAATTCCACTGTTTACTTTCCAAACATCTATGTAAAATAGCTAAATACTTCTATGCTTAAGAAACTCATCATGGTAAGTGTATTCTTATAAGTGTATTACTTTAGATTTAGATTTTAAAACTAGAAATGTGACATGGTCCCTTTAAGAAAGTTTGGTTCATAAAATTCTCAGGAGGCAAAAACTGGATTTTGAAGGAGTGAACTTCACCAAACTTCAAGTGGATACTTGATGGGAGCAAAGGACTTCATTGGGAAGGGGATATGACTCCCTCGATAGGACAAGAGGTCCCTGAACGCACATCAGTGACAGGAAGATAAGTGAGGGCAGGATTCTCCAACTTCGTCAGTACCTGGCAGATATGACTTACCTAGCAAACAAAATCCATGGATTATTCATCTGTTCAGCTCCAATATAAAACCAGGATTAATTTTACTTACAGCAAATATTTATTGCATGTATGCAATGTAAAATCATAGCCACACGCATACATGCTTGTTAAAAGGAAATAAAATCTAGTTAATTTGTAACTTCTGCTTCTGATCAAGACGGAGTAAGAGATTTACCCTTCTGCCTGAAACAATCATTAAAAACCAAATAAAACATATCAAACCACCATTTTCAAGGTACTGGACATCAGGCAGTGAAGAACAGTAATCCTAAGGGATGGGAAATAGGCAACGTGAGCCCTCCGATGACCCCACCTTACTGCCATGAGAGAGCCTTCAGGCCATGGTGCAGGGACAGGAATCCAGGTGGTGCCCAGTGGACTTCCTTAGTCAACAGAGTTCTATTAAATCAACAGAGCTGAGAGTATGGGAGAACAGGGTGCCTAGAGTTTGCAGAATAAAATACTAGAAGGAAAGTCGCATGGAGAGAGAATTCCTGAGGTCTATGGAAGGTCCTCTCAAGAATGCAGCAGAGTACTGCTAGGCACAAGCACATGAGGAAACTGTGAGGCTGGGTAAAGACCTGTCTGAAAGGATGAGTGGGAAGGGTGCCTGCTACTCACACAGGGCGAGAAAGAGTGCCTGTCCCCACAACAAGACAGGAAAGCACCATAATTAATGGGTCATTTTGTAGGGCACTCAAAGTCATGTTTTCTCAGTAACGTGGAATAATTAGCCTGAGACTAAATGCTGCTCTGTTTCAACTAAATTCTTAAAGCAAGACCCAAAAGGATGAAACTTTTTCCAAGTAAGTTAACTGCATCCCAGAACAAAGCTCAAGAATACTTAGATATGGAAAAATATTCAGCACCAAACAAAGTAAAATTCACCAAGCATGCAAAGAAACAGGAAAATATCTATGAGGAGAAAAATCGACCAATCACAACCAACCCAGAACTGATTAAATGTTAGAATTAGCAAACAAGGACATAAAACAGTTATTATACCTGTACAATTGTATTTTAGATGTTCAAGAAATATTATAACTGTATAACTGTATTCTAGATGTCCAAATCAAACATTTAGAGACAAAACTACAATTATTAGATAGAAATATACTGGATGTGATTAACAACAGATTAGACATTGCAGAATAAAAGATAGTGACTTTGAAGACAGAGTGATAAAAGCTATCCAAAATAAAATACAAAAAAAAAAAACCCACAACACCTTAAAAAGATGACAAAATCATCAGCAAAATATAGGACAACTTCAAATGACCGAATATATGTATATTTAGAGTCTTGGAAGAAAAGTGTAAAGGGGGACACCAGAAAAAACTATTTTAAAGAAATAATGAATGATATTTTTCCAAATTTGGTGAAGAGTATAAACCCATAGATCCAAAATGCTTGATCGAATATGCCTGAGCACAAAACATGAAAAAGATCACACCAGGTTACTTCCTAATCAGATTTCACAAGCCACTGATAAAGAAAAAATCAGAAAAGCAGCTGAAGAAAAAAGACATGGTGTATATAGAGAGGAGCAAAGATAAGGATGACAGCAGATTTCTTTTTGGAAACAGTGCAAGGAAGAAGATAGTGGAGCAACATCTTCAAAGTACAGGCACATCTAGGAGATATTGCAGATTCTGTTCCAGACCACCACAATAAAACAAATCACACTAATTTTTCAGTTTCCTGGTGCATATAAATGTTATGTTTACACTACATTGTAATCTATTAAGTGTGCAGTAACAATAGTCTAAAAGAACAATGTACATACCTTAATTTAAAAATACTTTATTGCTAAAAAATGCTAACTGTCATCTAAGGCTTCAGCAAGTTGTAACCTTTTTTCAATAGTAACATTAAAGATCACTGATCACAGATGACTCTAACAAATATAATAATAATGAAAATATTTAAAATATTGTGAGAATTACCAAAATATGACACACAGACATGAAGTGAGCAAAAGCTGTTGGAAAAATGGTGCCAATAGACTTGCTTGAGATAGGATTGCCACAAACCTTCTATTTGTAGAAAACAAAAAAACAAAACAAAACAACAACAACAACAAAAACCCTGCAGTATCTGCCAAGTACAATAAAGCAATAAAACGAGATATACCTGGACTGAAAGAAAAAAAAAAAAAAACCCTCAAGCTAAAATACTATTTCTCAAAAAATGCCTTTCAAAAATGAAGGCAAAATTAAAACAAAAACTCTAAGTTCTAAGTTGAAAAAATTCACCTTCAGAGCCACATTACAAGAAATTTTAATGAAATCTCTTCAGGCAAAAGGAAAGTGAAAGCAAATGGAAATACAGATTCACACCAGTGTCCTTTCAAGCTTGGCACTGTTGGCATTTGGAGCTGGATAATTCTTTGTTGGGGGGAAGCTGTCCTGTGCACTGTAGGATGTTTGTCAACATCCCTGGCCTCTACCCTCTAGATACTTAATAGTAGCCTCCCTCAGTGTTGTTAACAAAAAATGTGTCTAGAGCTTCCCTGGTGGTAGAGAGTCGCCTGCCAGTGCAGGGACACAGCTTCGTGCCCTGGTCCAGGAGGATCCCACATGCCATGGAGCAGCTGGGCTCATGAGCCATGGCCGCTGGGCCTGTGCGACTGGAGCCTGTGCTCCACAATGGGAGAGGCCACAACAGTGAGAGGCCCACATACCGCAAAAAAAAAAAAAAAAAAGTGTCCAGACATTGCCAAATGTCCCAAGAGGCAAAAATCACACCCAATAGAGAAAGGAATAAAGGGTACCAAGACTAATATTACATTGGTAAATATGTAAAACTGTTATCTTATTATTTAAATCTGTATAAAATATTATTGACATTTTAAGCAAAAATAATTTATTCTTTAACTTTTAAAATAAACTTTTAAAACTTTTGAACAAACAAACAAAAATATTGTTGATTTTACAAGATGTGGAGTTTAAGTAAAAATGTGTATTAACAATAGCATGAAAGCAAGGGGTTCTAATATTGTACATGCTTATGCTATATGGAAGTCATATAATAACACTTGACATATGTATACTATAAACTCTAAAGCAACCACCAAATAGCAAAACAAAAAGTTTTAGCTAATAAGTCAACAAAAGAGACTAAATGCAGTAATAACAAGCAATTAATCCAAGAGAAGGGAGAACACAGGAAAAAGGGAATAAAAACCAGATGGGATAAATAGCAAGGTGACAGACTTAAATCTAGTCATATAAATTATCACATTAAATGTAAATTATCTAAAAATCTCAGTCAAAAGGCACAGATTGTCAGAGTGCATAAATAAAGCAAAATCCAATTACATGCTGCTTATAAGAAACACACCCTATATACAAAGAAACAAATAGGTTAAAAGGAACAGTATGGGTGATTTGCTAACCCTAGTCAAAAAAAAAGCTGGAGTGGATATTAATATCAAACAAAGTAAGTTATAGAGCAGATATATTACCATAGGTAAAAGGGTAATTTCAATAAGATAAAGAGTTAACTTATCAAGAGAACGATCCTAAAAGTTTATGTACCTAACAATAGAACTTCAAAAAAATAAAAATGAAGAAAAATGATAGACGTGGAAGGAGAAATACACAAATCTACAATAATAGTCAGAGATTTAAGTAGTACTTTCTCAATAATTGAACAACTAAACAGAAACAAAATGATATTATTTAGGAACTATAGCCTTTCATTATGAACATTATCAACCAAACTGACTTAATTGTCATTTTTAGAACACTCTGCCCAACAATAGCAGACTACACATTCCTGTGTATACAAAGTGTATACAAAGCACTTACCAAGATAGTCACATTCTATGCCATAAAATATGTCTTGATAAATTTAAAAGAATTCAAGTCAAAGTATTTTCTCTGATCACAATGAAATTAAATTATAAATTAATAACAAAAATATCACTGGAAAATGCCCAAATATTTGGAAATTAAATAATACATTTCTAAATATTCCATGATTCAATGAAGAAGAAACTGAAAGGAAAGTTAGGAATTATTTTGAACTGAAGGAAAATGAAAGCATAATAGTCCAAATTCTGTGGAGTGACACTAAAGCTGTATTTCTAGGAAAATTTGTAGCACTAAACACCTATATTTAAAAGGACATAACGTCTCAAATCAATAACCTCAGATCTCATCTTAAGAAACCAGAAAGGCTTCCCTGGTGGCGCAGTGGTTGGGGGCCCGCCTCAGGGGGTGCGGATTCGTGCCCTGGTCTGGGAAGATTCCACATGCCGCGGAGCAGCTGGGCCCATGAGCCATGGCCGCTGAGCCTGCGCGTCCGGAGCCTGTGCTCCACAACGGGAGAGGCCACAACAGTGAGAGGACCATGTACCGCAAAAAAAAAAAAAAAAAGAAACCAGAAAAAGAAGAGCAAATTAAACCCAAAGTAAGCAGAAAATTGAAAATAATTTAAAAATCAGGGCAAAATCAATGAAATAGAAAACAGTAAAAGAATAGAGAAAATTAATGAAACCAAAAGCTGGTTCTCAGAGAAAATTAATAAAACTGATAAACGTCTATCCAGACTGATTGGGCAAAAAGAAAAGAAAAAACACAAAGTCCAATATCAGCAGTGAGAGAGGTGACAGCACTACAGAGTCAACAGGTATTAAAAAGATAATAAAAGACTACAGTATTATGAACAACTTCATGCTTATAAATTCTGCAACTTAGATGAAATGGACAAATTCTTTGAAAGACATATAAAACCAAAACTCACTCAAGAAGAAATAAATAACCTGAATAGCCTTATATCTGTTTTTAAAATTGAATTTGTAGTTAAAACTGTCTCAATACAATTTCCAGGTCCAGGTGTTTTTCATTGATGCATTCTACCAAATATTTAAGAAAGAAATAATGACAACTCTACACAAGTTTTTCCAGAAATTCAAAAAGGAATATTTGCCAATCTATCCTATGAGACCAGCATTACCCTAATACCAAACACATACAATGATCACAAGAAAACTATAGATCAATATCCCACATGAATATAGATGCAAAAATTCTAAACAAAATTTTAATAAACAAAATTTGACCACCTAGCAAAAAAGATAACATATCACGACTAAGGGGAATTCATTCAAGGAATTTTTGCTTGGTTTAATATTCAAAAATCAATCAATGTAATTTACCATGTTAACAAACTAAAACTGAAAAATCTTATGACCATCTCAATAGAGGCAGAAAATCATTTAACAAAATCCAACACCCATTTGTGATTAAAAAAAAAACTCTTAGCAAATTAAGAATAGAAGGGAACTTTCTTAATCTGATAATGAGTGTCTATGAATAACCTGCGGTTATATCATAATTAATTGTGAAATACTAATTGCTTTACTCCTAAGATTAGTAACAAAACAAGATGTCTCCTCTATCCACTTCTATTCAGAATTGTACTGGAGATTCTATCCAGCTCAATCAAGCAAGAAAAAGAAATAAAAAACTACCAGACTGGAAAAGAAAAAGTAAACTGTCTTTATTTGCAGATGATTTGGTTGTCTATGATAGAATCTACAATTTTTTAAAACAAAACCTACTAAATTGGACTTCCCTGGTGGTGCAGTGGTTAAGAATCCACCTTCCAGGGCTTCCCTGGTGGCGCAGTGGTTAAGAATCCACCTGCCAATGCAGGGGACACGGGTTCGAGCCCTGGTCCTGGAAGATCCCACATGCCCGCGGAGCAACTAAGCCCGTGCGCTACAACTACTGAGCCTGCGCTCTAGAGCCTGTGAACCACAACTACTGAGCCCACGTGCCACAACTACTGAGCCCGTGTGCCACAACTATTGAAGCCCGCACGCCTAGAGCCCCTGTTCCACAACAAGAGAAGCCACTGCAATGAGAAGCCTGTGCACCGCAACGAAGAGTAGCCCCTGCTCACCGCAACTAGAGAAAGCCCTCGAACAGCAACAAAGACCCAAAGGAGCCAAAAATAAATAAATTAAAAAAAAAAAGAATCTGCCTCTCAGTGCAGGGACACAGATTCAAGCCCTGGTCCGTGAAGATCCCACATGTCATGGAGCAACTCAGGCTGTGTACCACAACTACTGAGCCCGCATGCCACAAATACTGAAGCCAGTGCGCCTAGAGCCCATGCTCTGCAGCAAGAGAAGCAACTGCAATGAGGAGGCCGCACCCCACAACAGAGTAGCCCCTGCTCACCACAACTAGAGAAAGCCCTTGCACAGCAACGAAGACCCAACAAAGCCAAATATAAATAAATAAATAAATAAAATTTAAAAAATAATTGAAGATCTATACACAAACACAGAAATAAACCATTAAAAAATAGCTACTAAAACTAATAACGGATTTTATCATTGTTGCAAGATACAGGATAAATATGCAAAATATGTTTATATACTAGCACCAATCAACAATTAAATTTTTTTTTGGTCTTTATACATATCCTTTAATGCATCTGTGCAAGAGTTTTCTAGGTGAGATATAACAATTAAAATTAAACATCTTTTAAAATAGCACCAACAATAAGAAATATTTAGAGAAAAATTTGACAAAAGATATGCAAGACCTCTATATTGAGAGCTTGCAAAAGAATGATGAGAAAAATTAAAGAAGACCTAAGAGAGAGAGATGCCCTTTTCATACATTGGAAGACAATATTGTTAAAATTTTAACTTGTGCTAAATTGATCCTCAGATTCTACACAATCTCTACCAAAATTCCAGACGGCTTTTCTGTAGAATTTCACAAGCGAATTCTAGCACTCATATGGAAATGCCGAGGACCTAGAATAGGCGAAGAACTTTGAAAAAGAACAAAGTTGGAGAACTAACACTACTTGATTTCAAGATTATTATACAGAATTCCCTGGAGGTCCAGTGGTTAGGACTCCACGCTTTCACTGCTGAGGGCCCAGGGTTCAATCCCTGGTCAGGGAACTAAGATCCCACAAGCCATGTGGCATGGCCAAAAAAAAAAAATTTTTTTTTATTATAAAGCTACAATAATCAAGGCAATGTGGTATTGGCATAGAGATAGCCAAATCGATCAATGGAAGAGTCCAGTGTCCAGAAATAGACCCATACACTTATGGACTACAGATTGTGACAAAGGTGGAAAGGCATTTCAGTAGAGAAAGCAGAGACTTTTCAACAAATGATGTCGGAGCAATAGGATATATCCATTTGCTAAGAAATTAACTTTGACACATACCTCACATTGGATATAAAAATTAGCTCAAAATTTGTAGAAGAAATCATCAGAGAAAATCTTTGTGATCTTGGGTAGGGCAAATATTTCTTAGATATGATATCAAAATCACCATCTATAAAAGAAAAAATTGATAAGTTGGACTTTATCAAAAATAAAAATTTGTGCTCTTTAAAAGATATTATTAAGAGAATGAGATGATAAACCACAGACCTGGAGAACATACTTGCAAATCATAGCTGATAAAGAACTTGTATCCAGAATGTGCAAAGAACTCCCAAAACTGAACAATAAGAAAACAAGTGATAAAAGATGGGCAAAATATTTGACCAGACACTTCGCAAAAGGAGGTAGATGGATAGCTAATAAGCAAATAAAAAGAGGTACAAGATTAATTTGTACACTTCCGTCGGTTTTCCAGCTGAAGCAAGGTCCTGCAGGGGGCGCTGGAGAGCAGGGAGCGGGTCAGTGAGAAAAGCAGGGGGTAGGGGATAGTGTGCGCGAGTGTGGGGTAAGGTGGGGAGACCCGAAGGTCTTATTCTAGAGCAAGAAGTAGAGCCGTGGAGGAACAATGGTATCCCTTTGTTTGCCGGATCGGAAATAGATTGTAAAGGGCCCCGGGGAAGTAGTGAAACCAGGTAGAGGAGCCTCGCCACAGTCCCGGTGAGAAAGCATGGTGGCTTGGGCCAGGGCGGTGGCAGGGAAGGTGGTGAGAAGTGTCCGATTCTGCTCATTTTGCCAGCTGGAGCTAATGGGTTACCTGTGTGTGCAAAAGAAATAAGAGTGAAGACTGACGTTAAGGTTTCTTGGCCTGAACAACAGAAAAAAGGACTTGCCATTAACTCAGAGTTCAGGGGTCTTAGCTTGCAAGCTTGCTTCAAAATTCCTTTCAAAACATTGAAAATCTGAACCCGCTTTAAAAAGGCTGTTAATAGAGATATTTCAAGCTTAAAACTAAAATGACTTCACTTGCTACTTGATTAGTTGTCTGTTTGAAAATTGGTAGCAGCCAAAGAAATATAAGATTAAAAAATTTGCTAGAGAAAAAAATTGAAAATGAAACGCTCCTTTCTGGTTAATAACAGAGGGGTGGGTGGGAGAGACAGAGTCCAGTTTTAGCTGCAACTAAAATGGATCCAGTCTGGGCAAAAAGAGTGCTTTTCGGGGAGGAAACTTTAAGAAGTTCTGCATTGTATAATTTAATATTCATTCAGTTGTGGCTTCTGCCACCCTGTAAATTGGTAAGTAGAGCTGTGGAGAAAAATAAGCTGGACCATCTCTGGGTCCTGACATGGGCAGCAAAGAGAAGGAGCATGGGGGTGAGAGCAGCCACCTTCGAGGGGGAAGATGCCGAAGAAGCAGAGAGCTTGGCCAGGTGATACAGAGCTGCTGATGCCCAGTAGGCAGAGGCTGGGGGCAGGGGGCTCTTTAAGGTGTGGAAGAAAAGGAGGTGCAGGAGCGAACTCCCTGCCTGTCAAGGATTCGTAGGACATGAGCTTTACTGTCCACCTGCCCCTTCCTGACCCCCAGCTACTGAGCTACTTACCCAGACTTATAAACCTGTCAGGGTCTGAATGGATTCCTCATTTTTATTTATTTTTTTTACATCTTTATCGGAGTATAATTGCTTTACAATGTCGTGTTAGTTTCTGCGTTAAAACAAAGTGAATCAGCTATACATATACATATATCCCCATATCCTCCCCCCTCTTGCGTCTCCCTCCAACCCTCCCTATCCCACCCCTCTAGGTGGTCACAAATCACCAACCTGATCTCCCTGTGCTATGTGGCTGCTTTCCACTAGCTATCTATTTTACATTTGGTAGTGTATATATGTCAATGCCACTCTCTCACTTCATCCCAGCTTACCCTTTCCCCTCCCCATGTCCTCAAGTCCATGCTCTATGGCTGTGTCTTTATTCCTTTCCTGCCCCTAAGTTCTTCAGAACCTTTTCTTTTCTTTTTTTTTTTACATTCCATATATATGTGTTAGCATACGATAATTGTTTTTCTCTTTCTGACTTCACTCTGTATGACAGACTCTATCTAGGTCCATCCACCTCACCACAAATAACTTAATTTCATTTCTTTTTATGGCTGGGTAATATTCCATTGTATATATGTGCCACATCTTCTTTATCCATTCATCTGTCGATGGACGCTTAGGTTGCTTCCATGTCCTGGCTATTGTAAATAGAGCTGCAGTGAACATTTTGGTACGTGACTATTTTTGAATTATGGTTTACTCAGGTATATGCCCAGTAGTGGGATTGCTGGGTCATATGGTAGTTCTCTTTTCAGTTTTTTTAAGGAACCTCCATACTGTTCTCCACAGTGGCTGTATCAATTTACATTCCCACCAACAGTGCAAGAGGGTTCCCTTTTCTCCACACCCTCTCCAGCATTTATTGTTTGTAGATTTTTTGATGATGGCCATTCTGACCAGTGTGAGGTAATACCTCATTGTAGTTTTGATTTGCATTTCTTTAATGATTAGTGACGTTGAGTATCCTTTCATGTGTTTGTTGACAATTTGTATATCTTCTTTGGAGAAAAGTCTATTTAGGTCTTCCACCCATTTTTGGATTGGGTTGTTTGATTTTTTTTTTTTTTCCGGTACGCGGGCCTCTCACTGCTGTGGCCTCTCCCGCT
This sequence comes from Neophocaena asiaeorientalis asiaeorientalis, assembly GCF_003031525.2. Taxonomy (NCBI): domain Eukaryota; kingdom Metazoa; phylum Chordata; class Mammalia; order Artiodactyla; family Phocoenidae; genus Neophocaena; species Neophocaena asiaeorientalis. The sequence continues at coordinate 13,719,712 of NW_020173666.1, read as the reverse complement.
GCAGAGCACAGGCTCCGGACGCGCAGGCTCAGCGGCCATGGCTCACGGGCCCAGCCGCCCCGCGGCATGGACCTCCAGGTCCTGGACCTCCAGGACCGGGGCACGAACCCGCGTCCCCTGCATCGGCAGGTGGACTCCCAACCACTGCGCCACCAGGGAAGCCCTTTTTTGATTTTTTGATATTGAGCTGCATGAGCTTCTTGTATATTTTGGAGATTAACTTTTTGTCAGTTGCTTCATTGGCAAATATTGTCTCCCATTCTGACGGTTGTCTTTTTGTCTTGTTTATGGTTTCCTTTGCTGTGGAAGAGCTTTTAAGTTTCAATAGGTCCCATTTTTTTTTTTTTTTAAAGAACCTGTGACTGTTTATTGAAGTTGTTTATCTAGACTTTTCAGGAATTACTGGGCTCTATTTGATTTATTTATTTTTGCTGTGTTGGATCTTCATTTCTGTGCGTAGGGCTTTCTCTAGTTGCGGCAAGCGGGGGCCACTCTTCATCACGGTGCGCAGGCCTCTCACTATCGCGGCCTCTCTTGTTGCGGAGCACAGGCTCCAGACGCGCAGGCTCAGTAGTTGTGTGGTTCACGGGCCCAGCCGCTCCGCGGCACGTGGGATCCTCCCAGAACAGGGCTCGAACCCGTGTCCCCTGCATTAGCAGGCAGACTCTCAACCGCTGCGCCACCAGGGAAGCCCAATAGGTCCCATTTTTTTGTTTGTTTGTTTTTAATTTTTAAATTTATTTTTTGGCTGCATTGGGTCTTTGTTGCTGCACGCAGGCTTTCTCTAGTTGTGGCGAGCAGGAGCTACTCTTCGTTGCAGTGCGTGGCCTTCTCATTGTGGTAGCTTCTCTTGTTGCGGAGCACAGGCTCTCAGTGCATGGGCTTCAGTAGTTGCGGTGTGTGGGCTCAGTAGTTGTGGCTCGTGGGCTCTAGAGTGTAGGCTTGGTAGTTGTGGCGCACGGCCTTAGTTTCTCCATGGCATGTGGGATCTTCCCGGACCAGGGCTTGAACTCGTGTCCCCTGCAGTGGCAAGTGGAAAGTCCAGGAAAGTCCCCCATTTGTTTATTTTTGTTTTTATTTCCATTTCTCTAGGAAGTGGGTCAAAAAGGCTCTTGCTGTGATTTATGTCAGAGAGTGTTCTGCCTGTGTCGTCCTCTAAGAGTTTTATAATGTCTGGCCTTACACTTAGGTCTTTAATCCATTGTGAGTTTATTTCAGTGTATGGTGTTAGGAAGTGTTCTAGTTTCATTCTTTTACATGTAGCTCTCCACTTTTCCAGCACCACTTACTGAAGAGGCTGTCTTTTCTCCGTTGTATACTCTTGCCTCCTTTATCAAAGATAAGGTGACCATTTGTGCATGGGTTTATCTCTGGGCTTTCTATCCTGTTCCAGTGATCTGTATTTCTGTTTTTGTGCCAGTACCATACTGTCTTGATTACTGTAGCTTTGTAGTATAGTCTGAAATCAGGAAGCCTGATTCCTCCAGCACCATTTTTCTTTCTCAAGATTGCTCTGGCTATTCGGAGTCTTTGTGTTTCCATACAAATTGTAAAATTTTTTGTTCTAGTTCTGTGAAAAATGTCATTGGTAATTTGATAGGGATTGCATTGAATCTGTAGATTGCTTTGGGTAGTATAGTCATTTTCACAATGTTGATTCTTTTAATCCAAGAACATGGTATATCTCTCCATCTGTTTGTATCATCTTTAATTTCTTACATCAGTGTCTTATAGTTTTCTGCATACAGGTCTTTTGTCTCCTTAGGTAGGTTTATTCCTAGATATTTTATTCTTTTTGTTGCAGTGGTAAAGGGGAGTGTTTCCTTAATTTCTCTTTCATATTTTTCATCATTATTGTATAGGAATGCAAGAGACTTCTATGCATTAATTTTGTATCCTGCTACTTTACCAAATTCATTGATTAGCTCTAGTAGTTTTCTGGTAGCATCTTTAGGATTCTCTATGTATAGTATCATGTCATCTGCAAACAGTGACAGTTTTACTTCTTCTTTTCTGATTTGGATTCCTGTTATTTCTTTTTCTTCACTGATTGCCATGAATAAAATTTCAAAAACTATGTTGAATAATAGTGGTGAGAGTGGGCAACCTTTTATTGTTCCTGATCTTAGAGGAAATGGTTTCAGTTTTTCACCATTGAGAACAATGTTGGCTGTGGATTTGTCATATATGGCCTTTATTATGTTGAGGTAGCTTCCCTCTATGCCTACTTTCTGGAGGGCTTTTATCATAAATAGTTCTTGAATTTTGTTGAAAGCTTTTTCTGCATCTGTTGAGATGATCAAATGGTTTTTATCCTTCAGTTTGTTAATATGGTGTATCACATTGATTAATTTGCATATATTAAAGAATCCTTGCATTCCTGGGATAAACCCCACTTGATCATGGTGTATGATCCTTTTAATGTGCTGTTGGATTCTGTTTGCTAGTATTTTGTTGAGGATTTTTACATCTATGTTCATCAGTGATATTGGCCTGTAGTTTTCTTTTTTTGTGACATCTTTGGTTTTGGTATCAGGGTGATGGTGGCCTCATAGAATGAGTTTGGGTGTGTTCCTCCCTCTGCTATACTTTGGAAGAGTTTGAGAAGGATAGGTGTTAGCTCTTCTCTAAATGTTTCATAGAATTTGCCTGAGAAGCCATCTGGTCCTGGGCTTTTGTTTGTTGGAAGATTCTTAACCACAGTTTCAATTTCAGTGCTTGTGATTGGTCTGTTCATATTTTCTATTTCTTCCTGGTTCAGTCTGGGAAGGTTGTACTTTCCTAAGAATTTGTCCATTTCTTCCAGGTTGTCCATTTTATTGGCATATAGTTGCTTATAGTTATCGCTCATGATCCTTTGTATTTCTGCAGTGTCAGTTGTTACTTCTCCTTTTTCATTTCTAATTCTGTTGATTTGAGTCTTCTCCCTTTTTTTCTTGATGAGTCTGGCTAATGGTTTATCAATTTTGTTTATCCCCTCAAAGAACCAGCTTTTACTTTTGTTGATCTTTGTTACTGTTTCATTCATTTTTTTTCATTTATTTCTGATTTGAACTTTTTTTTAATTAATTATTTTTATTTTTTTTTGGCTGTGTTGGGCTTTCGTTGCTATGCACAGGCTTTCTCTAGTTGGGGTGGTGGGGGCTACTCTTCGCTGTGGTGCGTGAGCTTCTCATTGCGGATCATTGGCTCTAGGTGCACAGGCTTCAATAGTTGTGGCATGTGAGCTCAGTAGTTGTGGCTTGCGGGCTCTAGAGCTCAGGCTCAGTAGTTGTGGCATATGGGCTTAGTTGCTCCACAGCATGTGGTGTCTTCCCGGCCCAGGGCACGAAACTGTGTCCCTTTCATTGGCAGGCAGATTCTTAACCACTGCACCACCAAGGAAGCCCTGATTTGATCTTTATGATTTCTTTCCGTCTTCTAACTTTGGGGGGGTGTTTTGTTGTTGTTGTTCTTCTTCTTTCTCTAATTGCTTTAGGTGTGAGGTTACATTGCTTATTGGATATTTTTCTTGTTTCTTGAGGTAGGGTTGTATTGCTATAAACTTCCCTTTTAGAACAGCTTTTGCTGCATCCCATAGGTTTTGGGTCATTGTGTTTTCATTGTCATTTGTTTCTAGGTATTTTTTTTACTTCCTCTTTGATTTCTTCAGTGATCTCTAGGTTATTTAGTAGTGTATTGTTTACCCTCCATGGGTTTGTATTTTTTACAGTTTTTTTCCGTGTAATTGATATCTAGTCTCATAGCGTTGTGGTCGGAAAAGATACTTGATGCAATTTCAATTTTCTTAAATTTACCAAGGCTTGATTTGTGACTCAAGATATGATCTATCCTGGAAAATGTTCCATGAGCACTTGAGAAGAAAGTGTATTCTGCTGCTTTTGGATGGAATGTCCTATTAATATCAATTAAGTCTCTCTGGTCTAATATGTCATTTAAAGCTTGTGTTTCCTTATTTATTTTCATTTTGGATGATCTGTCCATTGGTGAAAGTGGGGTGTTAAAGTCCCCTCTGACTATTGTGTTACTGTCATTTTCCCCTTTTATGGCTGTTAGTATTTGCCTTACGTATTGAGGTGCTCCTATGTTGGGTGCATAAATATTTACAATTGTTATATCTTCTTCTTGGATCGATCCCTTGATCATAATGTAGTGTCCTTCTTTGTCTCTTGTAATCATCTTTATTTTAAAGTCTATTTTGTCTGATATGAGTATTGCTACTCCAGCTTTCTTTTGATTTCCATTTGCATGGAATACCTTTTTCCATCCCCTCACTTTCTGTCTGTATGTGTCCCTAGGTCTGAAGTGGGTCTCTTGTAGACAGCATATATATGGGTCTTGTTTTTGCATCCATTCAGCCAGTCTATGTCTTTTGGTTGGAGCATTTTATCCATTTGCATTTAAGGTAGTTGTTGATATGTATGTTCCTATTACCATTTTCTTAATTGTTTTGGGTTTGTTATTGTAGGTCTTTTCCTTCTCTCATGTTTCCTGCCTAGAGAAGTTCCTTTAGCATTTGTTGTAAAGCTGGTTTGGTGGTGCTGAATTCTCTTAACTTTTGCTTGTCTGTAAAGGTTTTAATTTCTCCATCAAATCTGAATGAGATCCTTGCTGGGTAGAGTAATCTTGGTTGTAGGTTTTTTCCTTTCTTCACTTTAAATATGTCCTGCCACTCCCTTCTGGCTTGCAGAGTTTCTGCTGAAAGATCAGCTGTTAACCTTATGGGGATTCCCTTCTATGTTAGTTGTTGCTTTTCCCTTACTGCTTTTAATATTTTTTCTTTGTATTTAATTTTTAATAGTGATTAATATGTGTCTTGGCATGTTTCTCCTTGGATTTATCCTGTAAGGGACTTTCTGTGCTTCCTGGACTTGACTGACTATTTCCTTTCCCATGTTAGGGAAGTTTTCAACTATAATCTCTTCAAATATTTTCTCAGACCCTCTCTTTTTCTCTTCTTCTTCTGGGTCCCCTATTATTTGAATGTTGGTCCGTTTAATCTTGTGCCAGAGGTCTCTGGGACTGTCCTCAATTCTTTTCATTCTTTTATCTCTTTTCTGCTCCTGGGCAGTTATTTCCACTATTCTGTCTTCCAGCTCCCTTGTTCGTTCCTTTGCCTCAGTTATTCTGCTATTGATTCCTGCTAGAGAATTTTTGATTTCATTTATTGTGTTGTTCATCATTGTTTGTTTGCTCTTTAGTTCTTCTAGGTCCTTGTTAAAGGTTTCTTGTATTTTCTCCATTCTATTTCCAAGATTTTGGATCATCTTTACTCTCATTACTCTGAGTTCTTTTTCAGGTAGACTGCCTATTTCCTCTTCATTTGTTAGGTCTGGTGGAGTTTTACCTTGCTCCTTCATCTGCTGCATATTTCTCTGTTTTTTCACTTTGTTTAACTTACTGTGTTTGGGGTCTCCTTTTTGGAGGCTGCAGGTTTGTAGTTCCTGTTGTTTTTGGCCGCCAGAGGGTGAGTTTGGTTCAGTGGCTTATGTAGGCTTCCTGGTTGAGGGGAGTGGTACCCGTGTTCTGGTGAGTGGGGTTGGATCTTGTTCTTCTTGTGGGCAGGGCCACATCCGGTGGTGTGTTTGGGGGTGTCTGTGAACTTAATATGACTTTAGGCAGCCTCTCTGGTAATGGGTGGAGTTGTGTTCCTGTCTTGCTAGTTCTTTGGCATGAGGCGTCCAGCACTGGAGATTGCCAACTGTTGGGTGGAGCTGGGTCTTAGCGTTCAGACAGAGATCTCTGGGAGAGCTCTCACTGATTGATATTACATGGGGCTGGGAGGTCTCTGGTGGTCTAATGTGCTGGACTCGGCTCTCCCACCCCAGAGGCTCAGGCCTGACACCTGGCCGGAGCACCAAGACCCTGCCAGCCACACGGCTCAGAAGAAAAGGAACAAAAGAAAAGAAAAGAAAAAAAAAACTGAACAGTTAGAGCCACAAACCAAATGGTAAAAGCAAAACTAAACAGACAAAATCACACAAAGAAACATACACATACACACTCACAAAAAGGAAAAAAGTAAAATAAAATTTTAAAATATATTAAAAAATAGTAAAAATTTAAAAAAACAATAAAAAAATAAAAAGAGAAGAGAGCAACCAAACCAATAAACAAATCCACCAATGATAACAAGCACTAAAAACTAAGCTAAGATAAACATAAAAACCAGAAACAAATCAGATGCAGAAAACAAACCCCCAAGACAACAGTTGCTCCCAAAGTCCACTGTCTCAATTTTGGGAATATTCATTGTCTATTCAGGTATTCCACAGATGCAGCATTCATCAAGTTGATTGTGGGGATTTAATCTTCAGCTCCTGAGGCTGCTGGGAGAGATTTTCCTTTCTCTTCTCTGTTCGCACAGATCCTGGGGTTCAGCTTTGGTTTTGGCCCTGCCTCTGCATGTAGGTTGCCCACAGGCATCTGTTCCCACCCAGACAGGAGGGGGTTAAAGCAGCAGCTGATTAGGGCTCTCTTGCTCACTCAGGCCAGGGAGAGGGAGGGCTACAGTAGTCATAATTGGAATGTGGGGCGAGCCTGCAGCGGCAGAGGCTGGCTTGACATTGCAACAGCCTGAGGCACACCATGTGTTCTCCCTGGGAAGCTGTCCCTGGATCTCGGGACCCTGGCAGTGGTGGGCTGCACAGGCTCCTGGGGAGGTGTGGGTAGTGACCTGTGCTTGCACACAGGATTCTTGGTTGCAGTGGTGGCAGCGTTAGCGTTTCACGCCCATCTCTGTGATCTGATATGATAGCCGTGGTTCATGCCCATCTCTGGAGCTCATTTAGGCAGTGCTCTCTATCCCCTCTCCTTGCGCATCCTGAAACAATGGTCTCTTGCCTCTTCGGCAGGTCCAGACTTTTTCCTGGACTCCCTCCCAGCTAGCTGTGGTGCACTAGCCCCCTTAAGGCTGTGTTCACACAGCCAACCCCAGTCCTCTCCCTCGGATCTGACCTCCAAAGCTGGAGCCTAAGCTCCCAGCCCCCACCCACCCTGGCAGGTAAGCAGACAAGACTCTCGGGCTGGTGAGTGCTGGTCAGCACCGATCCTCTCTGCGGGAATCTCTCCACTTTGCCCTCTGCACCCTTGTTGCTGCGCTCTCCTCCGTGGCTCTGAAGCTTCCCTCTCCGCCACCTGCAGTCTCCGCCCACGAAGGGGCTTCCTAGTGTGTGGAAATCTTTCCTCCTTCCCAGCTCCCTCCCAGAGGCGCAGGTCCTGTCCCTATTCTTTTGTCTCTGTTTTTTCTTTTGCCCTGCCCAGGTACGTGGGGGTTTTCTTGCCTTTTGGGAGGTCTGAGTTCTTCTGCCAACATTCAGTAGGTGTTCTGTAGGAGTTTTTCCACATGTAGATGTAATTTTTTTAAATTTATTTATTTAATTTATTTTATTTTTGACTGCATTGGGTCTTTGTTGCTGCGAGCGGGCTTTCTCTAGTTGTGGAGAGCGGGGGTTACTCTTCGTTGTGGTGCATGGACCTCTCATTGCAGTGGCTTCCCTTGTTGCAGAGCACGGGCTCTAGGTGCACAAGCTTCAGTAGTTGCGGCACGCAGGCTCAGAAGTTGTGGCATGCGGGCTTAGTTGATCCATGACACGTGGGATCTTCCCAGACCAGGGCTCAAAACCATGTCCCCTGCACTGGCAGGTGGATTCTTAACCACTGCACCACTAGGGAAGCCCCAACATGTAGATGTATTTTTGATGTATTTGTGGGGAGGAAGGTGATCTCCACATCTTACTCTTCCACCATCTTGAAGGTCCCTGACTTGTGATCTTTAGACCCTCCTTGGTCAGTGCTCTTTTTGCTATCCCATGCTGCCACATCCAGCATAGTGCTGTGCACGAAAAGGGACCAGGAGATAGTCCTTGCCTACTGGGACTTAATCACAGAAAGATTCAGTTCATAATGCCGAAGATGTAGTAATTCAGGGGAAAGAGATCAGTGGTATGTGGGGCTCCATACACCCTGACCATGAAGCCCTGACCCGATTATTTTCCACCCCCAGTTTTAAATTTGACTGTGGATATCTCTGGCTCCTGCACAAAAGCCAACTCAAAATTCATCACCTGGTACAATGAGGACATCTCCCAGTATGGAAACATATTTCCTCTTACCAACTGGCAGAGTGGTAGTGCAAGCAAGTAGAGGTGCTGAGCTCTCGGGTGGCGTCAGCAGCATTCCTGAGCCATCTCCCAGAGCTGTGGGCATTTCAACAACGAGCAAGAAGCAGCACCTGCTGTGGCTGCTGGCACTGGCTGTCGGCAAGGATTTTCCCCATCAGATGCTCAGCAGTGCCGAGGGAGACTCGTGAATTTCGTCACTGGCACACTGACATAAATTGGAGTTGAGCTTGAATTTCACTGGCCGTTTTCTGGCTCGGGTGGTCTTTTCCAACCACAAGCTGCTAGACTTCAAAGACAACAGCTCTGCAGAGTCAGAATCCAAGCCAGGCCTGCCAGTGACCCCAAGCAACCTGTAATTAAGGGAGCATCTCACCAGCCTGGAAGGGCTGGGGCATGGTGGTACGGTCCCCAAGGAAGAACGTTCTGGGGCCTGGTTTCACTCACCCTCTGTTGTCTCACTTATTTGTCAACATGGTGAATAAGAGGCTAAAAAATGGGACCACAGGGTTTCAAACTGTGGATTATCTGGTTTTTTCCTTAGGTGTCTGAATGTACTGACCAGAAGAAAAGATCCCAGATGAAACTGGATGTTTTCAAGAAGTGAACTTTAACTTTGCATATATTACAACCAATTATCAAATGAACAAAAGCTGTGTAAGGATTTGCTTACCGTTTGGCAAGCATATGGTCATCCAATCACCAGCACCACGGAAAATGATCAAACACACAGTCCTCTGGGCTTGGCTCAAGGCATTTATTTTTTCACAGGTGAAGGAGATGGAGAGAGAAATAGGTACTTTCTTAAAAAGAAAATGTGAGCTTGGAAGGAGCATGTTGGTTACTTAGAATCAGCTCAATGAGTATCATTGAAATTTCACAAAAATCTTGGTTCTTAAGTGCGTTGGGGACGACTCAAACAGTACAAGCTTGCCAAGCTGGAGTCAGTAGAAGCTACATTATTTTGAGGGTCTGAGCCCAGGCCTCTGTTGCATGTAGGACTGAGCAGGTAACGAATACTAGCCTGGAGGTTTTATTGCAGTTTCTGTGAAAGAGCCCGAGAAGAGGCAGCAGGAGACCAGGGATGCTATTGCAGGGACTGTCTCTAACTAGCTGTGTAGCATAACATCATTTTCTCTCAGGGCCTCCACTTCTCATCTCTAAAAGAAAGGATGTGGACCAGTAGTTCTCATCTGGGGACATTTAGCAACGTCTGGGACATTTGGTCATGACTTGGAGTGGGAGGGGTGCTACTGGCATCTAGGGAGTAGAGACCAGTGATGCTGTTATGTGAGAAACCTGGTTTCCATTAGATCGGACTGGATTTCCAACAAGACAATATGTAGCTCAAACATCTTATGGGTCTATAAATAGTTCACTATATTTCTTCCATTCCAGATCCCTTGTTTTTAAGTTGTCCCAGATTATTTATCTTCAATATAAGTAACAATTTTCATATGTTACCAAAAATATGCAGATAAGTAGCACTTTTTTAATGCTTAAAAAAAAGCAACAATAGAATAAAGCCTCCCAAGTCATTGGGAACAGGCTCCTAGTAAATATTTACAATGGCAGTTGACAGTGATTCCACATCTTTCCAGGGTATCATCTATGTCCCAGCAGTCAAATTAATCTTTTGAGCAGCTACCTTAATAGCTGTTTGGATGCTGTTTGCTGAATAAATGATTCGTCAAATAATGTCTCTGGTGTTGAAAGAAACATGAAGCTTGGGAAAGTCCTAAACTGTGGGAACCAGCGAGGCAAGGACTTCAGCGTATGACTGTCATTGTTGGGCCCACGTACAGATTTTTAAAATAAAATAAAGCCAAAAAACTTTTCCCTACAAAATCATTTTTTCCAATAGAGCCTTTGTTTAGAAGGACACGCATTTCTTCACAGACTCCCAACCTTTCCTAAAGCCTGAGTCAGATGCACCCTCCTTGGTGCTTCTATAGAATCCCATGTAGCATTGAAATTCTCGTATTTTATTATAAATGTTTCATTTGTCTCTCTGGCCCTCTGGACTCTAGGTTCCCTGAAGAAAAGGCCTGTGCCTTGCTCATTTGTCATCCTCATCACCTAGCTACAGGAGGTATACAGTAGACACATCATAAATATTAGTTGACGCTGGCCAACATGGCAGACTTAGTAGATCTCCTCTGTGATGCTCCTACACAGGGATATGCTGGATAGAACCATTGCCGGATAGAGAGCCGAGCTCCAAAGCAAGAAAGGGATCTCCCTAGAGGCTAGAGTCATAGAAGGAACTCAAAATCAGAGAGGTGGTCCTTGAGATTCAGCATGAGTTGAGTCCATGGAATGCCATAAACCCCTTGGTGCTGGGGTTTAATGCGAAGGAAGAACAGAAGTCATGGATATAAGCCCTGGAAGTGATGAGCAGCTGAAACTGAGCTCCCCAAATAAAGCTAAGGGTTGGAGAAAATTCACTCCCAGAAACAGAAAAATAAGGAAATCTAAAAAATATTTTTAAATGAGTAGATTTTTACAGTTTTAAAGGTTTTAAAAGTATGGAAAGGAAGTATTTGATTGTGTGGTGCAAGAATACAGAATTACGTTAAAAAAAAAAACAAACCCCAAGGAGATTGAAAAGCCACCAAATAGAAATTCAGCCATTTAAATAAAACTGCAGGGTAAGCACAGCAGAGGAGAAATACATCTGGGAACATAACGTAGACCTCAACACAGAGAAATAAAGAGGTGGAAAATGTAGGCAAAAGTTAAAAGAAATGGAGGAAAGAATGAAAAACTCCAGCTTATTTATGAAGAGTCCACTTGACAGACAGCCGAGAGAATGGAGCAGAAATATATTTGAAGGAAAACTAGAGAATCTTCTTGAATAAGAACTCCTACGAGACTTCTCCCCTCACGTTGGTGGAGCTGTTGTTCTCTGACGAGGTAAGTCTGCTTGCTGATGGCGTTACTACAGTCTCAGAGACCTAGCCTAGGAGATCCTGGAAGAGAGTGGCCTACAAGGCAAATTCTCCCTGCTCCAAGACCACACCCCCAAACGTGATGTCCTGTCTTATCATTCTCTGGGACTGTTCCCATCACGCTGTTATGTCTCCGACCAAGCACCCATGTAACATTAAAAGGCATGGTTTGGTTTCTTTGCAGAGAGTAGTTAAAGCTTCTTCTGACAAATGACTAGCTTGTGAGAGACGGAACATACACACAGTAGTGGCCGGACTGTATAAAGACAGAACTTCTTCAGCCATCAGTTCAGGGGGCCAAACAACAGCCTGCAGCCACTGAACCAAAACAGCCAGAACTTGATTAATAACCGATGGCATCTCTGTTTAGGACCCACGACAGAAAATGAAATATGCAGCCCTAACCAATCACACGGTCGCCCTGCTTCTGGCCAGCTGCCTCCAGCTTCCCCGTGCCCGCAGCCTCCATCAGGGCATGCCTGGAGCTGTGCCTTTCTCCACTAAGAAGGCTTCCCACTTCTCTGCCTGCCCTTGAGTCTCTGTCAAAATGCAAGGGGCTGACTCCCTTGGTACAGCGAGCTCTGAATAGAGAGCCTTTTTTTTGTCCTCAATTGCATGGTTTTTGTTCATTTCCACACTTGCTTATTTTAGCTTTTAGCACAGATGAATTTTTTTCCTCTAAAAATGAATTATTTCACCCTCTAAAATTAATATGAAGAAAAGAGGTAAATTCTTCAATTTAATTCTCTGTTATACACGATTTTCTTCACGCTGTGTTCCTTTCCTGCGTGCTCTGGGTAAATGAATATGGCTTGTAGGTTCCCCAATTTACTTCCAGTCCTATGAAAACCACAACCTTAAGCTGTCTGTTCTTTCTATTCCTGAATCAAAGGAACCTAAATTCTGAGACTCAATCTTGAGGAAATCTCAAATATAAACGACACTTTGATCACTTGCCATCATCTTTCATTTCAACCGGAAGTCGACAAGCCTTTCCTTCATCTTCTACTTGAAGTTGTCTTTCTTGGGAAGATGAAGAATTTCTAGAGGAATTAATTCTGTTGGAGATGTACTTGATAACTTTTCTCTTAATAAATGAGGGTCGTAACCGAAAGAGATGAAAAGGACATAGATAGTAGTTGATCCAGGAACCATATACCTCACACAACCCAGCTTGGCTCTACCTGTATTAATGTGGAAGGTTGAGAGAAAGAGGGGAGAGTTTACATGTATTTATGCTGTGGTGATAGATCTGTAGCATACTAAGTGTTATGTGGGTCTTTGTGCATGACACAGAGGACTTTGGATTTACAACTAGCAAATCACTAAGTCCTTAAATTATGATGTTTAAAAGATCCCTAGAGATTTAGTCTGTTCCCTTCTATTTATGGATGGGGAAATTTAGGTGGTGTCAGCCTTACCCGTCCAATATAGAATTCCTCATCGTCATTTCACCTAACGAAGTTAGAGTGTATTAAAGATTGATGCCTAGATTATTTCATGAGATTTTAAAAAAAATCATTATGAACGAATAGATTTTTAAAATACACACGTGTTTCAATGCACTGCAGTTATTATTCTTGTTGGTGCCCAATTGTCATGTTGTAGGTAAATGGGAGCATCTTTACGGGGTTCCTTTGCCCTTTCGGCGTGACCAGTACTCTCTTATTTTCCGGCCTGACAGGATGTCCCAGCTCATCATGTTGATTTACTCCCCCGATCTGGAATCAGCAGTTTTTCCAAGGAGATGACCCTCCCTTTCATCTGCTGCACCCCTGCTCTGAGCTGAAGTCACAAGAAAGTTGAGACGTCCTGGGCCCTTCCTCTCTAACCAGAGCTCTTTGAACCTCAGGCACAACACTTCCACTGGCGAAACTTACGGCTTTGCTGTGAATTAAAATCTCTGTTTCTGACACTTTTTTTAAAAAAAAAAATCAGCTTGGGATTAATTGACATCAGCATTATTGATTCCTCCCTACAAAATCATTTTTTCCAATAGAGCCTTTGTTTAGAAGGACACGCATTTCTTCACAGACTCCCAACCTTTCCTAAAGCCTGAGTCAGATGCACCCTCCTTGGTGCTTCTATAGAATCCCATGTAGCATTGAAATTCTCGTATTTTATTATAAATGTTTCATTTGTCTCTCTGGCCCTCTGGACTCTAGGTTCCCTGAAGAAAAGGCCTGTGCCTTGCTCATTTGTCATCCTCATCACCTAGCTACAGGAGGTATACAGTAGACACATCATAAATATTAGTTGACGCTGGCCAACATGGCAGACTTAGTAGATCTCCTCTGTGATGCTCCTACACAGGGATATGCTGGATAGAACCATTGCCGGATAGAGAGCCGAGCTCCAAAGCAAGAAAGGGATCTCCCTAGAGGCTAGAGTCATAGAAGGAACTCAAAATCAGAGAGGTGGTCCTTGAGATTCAGCATGAGTTGAGTCCATGGAATGCCATAAACCCCTTGGTGCTGGGGTTTAATGCGAAGGAAGAACAGAAGTCATGGATATAAGCCCTGGAAGTGATGAGCAGCTGAAACTGAGCTCCCCAAATAAAGCTAAGGGTTGGAGAAAATTCACTCCCAGAAACAGAAAAATAAGGAAATCTAAAAAATATTTTTAAATGAGTAGATTTTTACAGTTTTAAAGGTTTTAAAAGTATGGAAAGGAAGTATTTGATTGTGTGGTGCAAGAATACAGAATTACGTTAAAAAAAAAAACAAACCCCAAGGAGATTGAAAAGCCACCAAATAGAAATTCAGCCATTTAAATAAAACTGCAGGGTAAGCACAGCAGAGGAGAAATACATCTGGGAACATAACGTAGACCTCAACACAGAGAAATAAAGAGGTGGAAAATGTAGGCAAAAGTTAAAAGAAATGGAGGAAAGAATGAAAAACTCCAGCTTATTTATGAAGAGTCCACTTGACAGACAGCCGAGAGAATGGAGCAGAAATATATTTGAAGGAAAACTAGAGAATCTTCTTGAATAAGAACTCCTACGAGACTTCTCCCCTCACGTTGGTGGAGCTGTTGTTCTCTGACGAGGTAAGTCTGCTTGCTGATGGCGTTACTACAGTCTCAGAGACCTAGCCTAGGAGATCCTGGAAGAGAGTGGCCTACAAGGCAAATTCTCCCTGCTCCAAGACCACACCCCCAAACGTGATGTCCTGTCTTATCATTCTCTGGGACTGTTCCCATCACGCTGTTATGTCTCCGACCAAGCACCCATGTAACATTAAAAGGCATGGTTTGGTTTCTTTGCAGAGAGTAGTTAAAGCTTCTTCTGACAAATGACTAGCTTGTGAGAGACGGAACATACACACAGTAGTGGCCGGACTGTATAAAGACAGAACTTCTTCAGCCATCAGTTCAGGGGGCCAAACAACAGCCTGCAGCCACTGAACCAAAACAGCCAGAACTTGATTAATAACCGATGGCATCTCTGTTTAGGACCCACGACAGAAAATGAAATATGCAGCCCTAACCAATCACACGGTCGCCCTGCTTCTGGCCAGCTGCCTCCAGCTTCCCCGTGCCCGCAGCCTCCATCAGGGCATGCCTGGAGCTGTGCCTTTCTCCACTAAGAAGGCTTCCCACTTCTCTGCCTGCCCTTGAGTCTCTGTCAAAATGCAAGGGGCTGACTCCCTTGGTACAGCGAGCTCTGAATAGAGAGCCTTTTTTTTGTCCTCAATTGCATGGTTTTTGTTCATTTCCACACTTGCTTATTTTAGCTTTTAGCACAGATGAATTTTTTTCCTCTAAAAATGAATTATTTCACCCTCTAAAATTAATATGAAGAAAAGAGGTAAATTCTTCAATTTAATTCTCTGTTATACACGATTTTCTTCACGCTGTGTTCCTTTCCTGCGTGCTCTGGGTAAATGAATATGGCTTGTAGGTTCCCCAATTTACTTCCAGTCCTATGAAAACCACAACCTTAAGCTGTCTGTTCTTTCTATTCCTGAATCAAAGGAACCTAAATTCTGAGACTCAATCTTGAGGAAATCTCAAATATAAACGACACTTTGATCACTTGCCATCATCTTTCATTTCAACCGGAAGTCGACAAGCCTTTCCTTCATCTTCTACTTGAAGTTGTCTTTCTTGGGAAGATGAAGAATTTCTAGAGGAATTAATTCTGTTGGAGATGTACTTGATAACTTTTCTCTTAATAAATGAGGGTCGTAACCGAAAGAGATGAAAAGGACATAGATAGTAGTTGATCCAGGAACCATATACCTCACACAACCCAGCTTGGCTCTACCTGTATTAATGTGGAAGGTTGAGAGAAAGAGGGGAGAGTTTACATGTATTTATGCTGTGGTGATAGATCTGTAGCATACTAAGTGTTATGTGGGTCTTTGTGCATGACACAGAGGACTTTGGATTTACAACTAGCAAATCACTAAGTCCTTAAATTATGATGTTTAAAAGATCCCTAGAGATTTAGTCTGTTCCCTTCTATTTATGGATGGGGAAATTTAGGTGGTGTCAGCCTTACCCGTCCAATATAGAATTCCTCATCGTCATTTCACCTAACGAAGTTAGAGTGTATTAAAGATTGATGCCTAGATTATTTCATGAGATTTTAAAAAAAATCATTATGAACGAATAGATTTTTAAAATACACACGTGTTTCAATGCACTGCAGTTATTATTCTTGTTGGTGCCCAATTGTCATGTTGTAGGTAAATGGGAGCATCTTTACGGGGTTCCTTTGCCCTTTCGGCGTGACCAGTACTCTCTTATTTTCCGGCCTGACAGGATGTCCCAGCTCATCATGTTGATTTACTCCCCCGATCTGGAATCAGCAGTTTTTCCAAGGAGATGACCCTCCCTTTCATCTGCTGCACCCCTGCTCTGAGCTGAAGTCACAAGAAAGTTGAGACGTCCTGGGCCCTTCCTCTCTAACCAGAGCTCTTTGAACCTCAGGCACAACACTTCCACTGGCGAAACTTACGGCTTTGCTGTGAATTAAAATCTCTGTTTCTGACACTTTTTTTAAAAAAAAAAATCAGCTTGGGATTAATTGACATCAGCATTATTGATTCCCTTTGACTCTGGCACACATACCTGTGTGGAAATCCCCACCTCGTAAGCATACGAGAGGATTACAGGCAGTGTTACCCTCAGTGCTCTGGATAAGTGGTCTTAAGAAATAATAGCTCGGGGACTTCCCTAGTGGCACAATGGCTGGGAATCCACCTGCCAATGCAGGGGACACAGGTTCGATCCCTGGTCTGGGAAGATCCCACATGCCACAGAGCAACTAAGCCCGTGCGCCACAACTACTGAGCCTGTGCTCTAGAGCCCGCGAGCCACAACTACTGAAGCCCGTGCACCTAGAGCCTGCGCTCAGCAACAAGAGAGGCCACAGCAATGAGAAGCCCGCACACCACAACAAAGAGTAGCTCCCGCTCGCCGCAACTAGAGAAAGCCCGCGCACAGCAACGAAGACCCGATGCAACTGAAAAAAAAGGAAAAAAAACAAATAATAAGTCAGTTGAGGAGGAAATTGATCACTAATCCAAACTTCAAAAAAAAAAGAAGCTGAGAATTATGGAAATGAAAATTCTTAAAGATTCTTCTCTTCTCATTCTCCAGTGGCACCCATGTAACATTAAAAGGTTTGCCTTCTAGCCAGACCAGGTTCACTATCTCTTTGAAGAAAGCAGTCCAATCAAGTTGACTCGCTCCTGGGTCTTGGTTAAATGCCCATGAAAGTTCGATTGTATTGGGTTGGCCAAAAGGTTTGTTTGTCTGTTTCCATAAGACGGGTCTAGTAGCACTCGGTTGTCTTTAATTTCATTCAAAACAATTTTGTTAGATAGTGTGTGACAGCTGTCATATCCGCGTTTAAAAAAAGACCTCAAAACCGGTGAATTTTTGTATAGCCATTTTAATATTGAAGATGATGGAAGGAAAAAAGCAACATTTGGGGCATATTATGCTTTGTTATTTCAAGAAAGGTAAAAACGCAACCAAAATGCAAAAAAAAAGATTTGTGCAGCGCATGGAGAAGGTGCTGTGACTGATCGAATGTGTCAAAAGTGATTTGCGAAGTTTCGTGCAGGAGATTTCTCACTGGACGATGCTCCACGGTTCGGTAGACCAGTTGATCACAATCAAATCGAGACATTAATTGAGAACAATCAGCGTTATACCACGAGGGAGACAGCCGACAGACTCAAAATATCCAAATGAAGAGCTGAAAATCATCTGCACCGGCTGGTTATGTTCATCGCTTTGATGTTTGGGTTCCACATAAATTAAGCGGAAAAAAACCTTCTTGACCGTATTTCTGCATGCGATTCAATGTAATGAAAAGGCTCTGTTTTTAAAACAAACTGTGACGGACGATGAAAAGCAGATACTGTACAATAGTGTGGAATGGAAGAGATGGTGGGGCAAGTGAAATGAACCACCACCAACCACGCCAAAGGCCGGTCTTCATCCAAAGAAGGTGAAGTCGTATATATGGTGGAATTAGGAGTCCTCTATTATGAGCTCCTTCCGGAAAACCAAGCAATTAATTCCAACAAGTACTGCTCCCAGTTAGACCAACTGAAAGCAGGACTCGAAGAAAAGTGTCCAGAATGAGTCAACAGAAAATGCATAATCTTCCATCAGGATAACACAAGACCGCATGTTTCTTTGACGACCAGGCAAAAACTGTTACAGCCTGGCTGGGAACTTCTGATTCATCCGCCATATTCACCAGACACTGCACCTTCGGATTTCCATTTATTTCTGTCTTTACAAAATCCTCTTAATGGAAAAACTTTCAATTCCCTGGAAGACTATAAAAGGCACCTGGAACAGTTCTTTGCTCAAAAAGATAAAAAGTGTTAGGAAGATGGGATTATGAAGTTGCCTGAAAAATGGCTGAAGGTAGTGGAACAAAAGGGTGAATACATTGTTCAATAAAGTTCTTGGTGAAAATGAAAAATGTGCCTTTTATTTTTACTGAAAAACTGAAGGCACTTTTTGGTCAACCCAGTATTTGGACATTAATACGGAGTTTGCTTTGGCAAACAAAACCACATAAAAGTCGAGCTGCCAGATTAGAGAGCTCGGGGCCTGTATGAGCTGCAGGCTCACCCCGACTCAGAAACCAAAGGCCAAAACCAAATTCTCTGCACTATTTACATAGGAAATAGCAGTCTTTAAAGACAAGTGGTGTCTGTGAAGAAGGAAACTGTAGTTATTAACTGCCTGAGTGTTTTAAACATTACTTTTCCCTGAAGCTCTTCAAATGAAACCTGTGAAGTCAGCCAGGCTGCCTCGTGGTTTGGTATCAGGCCATGTCTTGCATTTTAACATGCAGCGTTCAGGCCTTTTGGAGCCCCCAGAGCTGCCCAGAGCTGAGCTAAGAGGAGAGAGAAGGTGCTACAGGAAGGAGGGACCCCCAAAACCTCAGTCACCCGCCTCGTTCCTGCCCCTTCTAAGAAGCCACCTTGATGTCATGGCCAGTCTAACTCCACCTTCCTGGCTTAAAGGGAATAAGCCCAGGACCACCATTTTGTGGGGAAAGCAGAACCAATAAGGATAAACAAGATAAGAGATTTCATCAACGAAGGAAGCCCAGGGAGAGCCGATCAGCCCTTCCTCCGCGGGACGGTAACTGCAGCACGTTGACGGAGGAGCTGCCTGTCTGCTGGTGTTGGCCCACCCTGGCTTGAGAGGGCAGCACCCAGCTATCCAGCACCCAGCGGAACCCCACCTGGAGTGGTGCTCTGGGACCCGGACTCTGCAAGTTAAGGGGAAACCAGAGCACACATCAGGGTCGTCCCTGGTGGTGAGGAGAAGAGAACACCTGCCACCTGCGAAGCGGGGGATGTTTACTCTGGAAAGAGAAGATTCTGAGGTCAAAGAAAGCCATCTTCCAATACAAGAGTTTCTGTGTAAGAAGGGTTTAACCTAACCTATCTGATCCCGAAAGAAAGAACAATGTCCAAGTGCGTGGAAGATTCTGGAAGCCGACTCCTGATGCGTGATGAAGAAGATCTTTCCAGCAATCGGTAATGCCTAACAGTGGAGTAGGTTCACCTGCACAGGACGTGTGTGTGGAACCATGTGGGACAGATGTTTCTGAGATATCAAAGTGTCAGTTCTGATGTCCTCTGAGGTCCCTCTATCCAGAGGTTCTACAAGTTCGTGATTCTGGGTCAAAGCAGATCTCCTGCCGCTGTGGCCAATATACGCAGGTGGGCAGCAGGGCAGTGAGGAGGACGGAGGCCAGTGCAGGATGTGGTGGCGACAGCGAGGAGGGAGAAGGCGGAAGGGAGGGGGGTAAGGAGTGTCTTGTGGGTGAGGCTGGCAGAGGGAGCCACGGCACTGGGGGTTCCTGAGCGTTCCCGCTCGTCAGCTCTCTGACTCGAGTATAGTCAACAGCTTACAAGTTAGGAGCCAGCCCAGTCTCACGGATGCTCTAGGGCAAGGCTGGGCACACTCTGGTTGTGTGGACTATCCCTTCCTGACCCGCCCGGTCTGCTGCCATCACCCCTGTGACTTGCCTGGAGAACACGCAGCGCTCACCACCTTGAGACAAACTGCTCCCAATCATCCTGGTCTCAGGTGGGCTCCAGCTTACCTACGTGCGGGGCGGCACTGACCGGAGGCCACAGCGTACTTTTTCTCTAAGTCATGTGTCTACTGCCTAAACGCTAGCTTGTCACTGGGTGGGACTCACAGTTCTAGCTGCCCACCTGTCCTCTGGTGGGGAGAGCTCAGAAGTCAGCCTGGGCACAACTGGCCTTCCTTGGTGCTTCCAGAACATAGCACCTGGGGACAATATTTAGTTACATTACAAAAGAACCTGATAAAAGATTGAGAAACACTTCCAACGCTCATTACAATGAATCATCCGATTATACGGATCATGTGATCGTTCAGCTTGGATCAGATTAGCCTCTCGCCACACTCCTGAGTGTGTAAGCAGCCCCACAAAGGAAGTGGTTGGGGCACAGGAGACCAGACTCAGGGTGTAAGCCTGGAGGTTCCCCACCGCTCCATCCCCTCCCTCTCTGCGGTTCTTCGCTCACCGCCTGTGCGGCTTTGCTGTAGGGTCTGTCACCTCAGGAGGATGGGTTTTACTGTGGCCGTGCTGTGGCCTTTGCTCCTGTGCTGGTATTTCAATGCAAACGTGTCAGATGACCATGCAACTGATTGCCATATGTGATCTGAGGTCTTGCCTTCTCCTTATCTGATCATTTACTGTAAGTAATTCACAGTGAGTTTCAACATCACTCCTCCCTGGCAAACGACACTCTTCTTGCCTCTCACCTGGTGCTCTCTTGCTGATGGCCTTGAAGATCTGGTGTCTTGGAGTGGACCATTTGAACGAGTCAAATCCAGGGTGCAGGTGCTTATACAATTTCCTAGTAAGGGGCAGTGAGGACCACATGGGTCCCTGGAATAGGTGCTGAGTTTTAGGACCTGGGTCACTTTTTAACTCGCCTTGTCCCACATCACTTCTGGCCAATGCCAGAAGGCAGGGGAGGTGTGGGGACACCCCTGCCTCGGGTCTGACTCATCCTTAGCTGGCTGGCTGACACTGAGGAAGTCCCTAAAGCACTCTGACCCTCAGTGTTCTCTTCTGTAGATAGGGGCACTCACACCTGCCCCACGGGGGTGGTCTGTGGATTACAGGAGAGACACGGCTCCTCCAAGGCTCCTTGGAGCAGAATACACGCTCAGCAGACGTGAGTTGCCTTATTTCCTCCCTTCCTCCCTGTCACGGTCTCTGCCACCTGCCGATCCTCCTCTGGTTCCTGCCATAGGCACCTGGGGTCAGAGAAGAGGCTGGAGGTGGAGGTCGGGGAGTAAGACCGAAGCCCCAGCTGGCCATGCTGGACTCCTGGGAGGAACCATAGACTGCCCCAGTCTCCCCGCATCAGCCACAGCAATGCACAGACCTCTATTGTGTGATGGGGTGTCACCTCGGGCAGTCAGGAGTCTTGTTCTGGTAGTTCTGGAGGCAAGAACTAGGCCATTAGGTTGAGAGCACGTGGACAGGCATATAGAAGATGAATCTGTCCATCAACAGGGAAGGTCAGGCAGTGAAGCTGGCAGCCTCCAAGGTCCAGTGGCTGTGCGTTGAGGATCCTGTCGAGGGATCCACACATTTGACAGAGGTGGGATGAGGTGATACCTGGTCCTGCCAATTGTTTCCAACTGGGGAATAATGTCCAGGGTGCTCAGCAACCTTGTTCAGAGGACGAAATCACACTGCAGAATTGCAGACAGCAATTCTTAAGGCAGTGTTTGGTCTTATGGAGCTATGGGATTATTTTAAGAGACAATGTGATTTGGGCCTAACAGGAGACTGATAAAAAAGAAAAAACCTTAAGAAAAGAGGAATGAGACATCCATCAGGGTCACTGAAAAGCTTCAGCTTATTCCTGGGAATCTCGAGAGAGCAGGCTTTTGTTGGGACTTTTGACGGCATTTTGTTGGCACCGCTGGTATTTCTGGCTTGCTGCTTCTCCAGCACCCAGTGTGGGTTGTGAGCAGGAAAACTGCCCACTGTGTCACTCTCTGGGCCCAGAGGTCCCCGCCCAGTCTTCCTTGTCTCCACTCTTCAGTGTGTCCTGGCAATTGTCTTGTATGCAGCGTGCTGGGATTTTAGCTGTGTTCAGCGGGAAGAAAAAGGAGAAGGCCATCTCTTCCATTTTCCTGGAAATGGAAGTTAGACGTAGGTTTTTCTTGCTTGATATCACCATATCTTTTTGCTGGTTGGCATTATTTCTCTGTCCTTTATGTTATTAATGATTTTTCATCTTTATTTGAAAAATCTCTCTGCCTCTAGAGAGCTCCCGATCAAAGAACCGGAACCCGTCTCCAGATTCAGGCAACCGGCCGCGGCCTCATCGCTCCGGAAATCCTTCCTGTTACCTGTTACCCAAGATGGCTGTGGGACGAGCCACAGCTTTCGGGGGCTGGCGTTTTTAGTCTGTGACACTCTATTACCTCAGAAGCCGAGACCCCTGCTCACCACGGCCCACCCTTGGCCTTGGCCAGTCCCGGTGCAGTCAGCAATTTTACTGCAGTAACCCAGTAACCCAAGTTACTGCAATAACCCAGTTCTCATTTATTTTGTTTTGTTTTAGCCCCCACTGAATAGTCAGCAGGTAGAATTACATGCATGACTCTGTGCCAGAAATACTCCCCCAGCTCCTGGTTCTATAGAGTCTGAACCCATGAACTCAAACTGGGGCCGGGGGGCAGCAAGAGCCCCCCCATGCTGCTACCACCAAGCAGAGAACCTCCAGGAGCCTGACAGAGCCCAGAAGAGGTTGACAAGGTCCCCAGAGGCACCCTGGTTCTTGCTTTTTTAAGAAAACAAAGTTTGCAGCTGCAATGGGGAGGAAGACTTCTGTGGGTCACTACGTTTCAACCCATGCTGTTCTACCCACAGGAAAACAGACCCCAACGGAAAAAAAGAAGAAAACAGGATTAAATTTCTGGTATTTTAATATGCAGATGTATCAGCAGGCCACCTTCCTGATGTGACAGCTGCCCACCGCAGTGAGGATCCTTTCCCCACCAGGAAAGATGTTTGCCTGTTTCCCTTGTGTTTGGACGCAGCCAATACCATCCTAAAGAGCCCTTCCACCCCTGACCACAGGCAGAAATGACTAAGACCAAAAAACAGCAGAATGAGACCACTCCTGCCTGCATTACACTTGACCTACATGTGTGGAGAACATTCTATTCTTGCCTCACAAACAGGTCAAGGGGTTCCAGGGTTCAAAGGCAAGAATGCCAAATTGTCATTCTTTAAAGAGCAGAATTATAAAATCCTGGAAAAATCAAAGCAAACAGCCCCAGCATGTACCCCGAGTGCCCTGGCTGTTGTTTGTAGAAAAAGCACAATGATAGAATTTGCAAACCATCTTGAATCCAGACAAGAGCTCTGACCGGGAGACCACGATTCGCATCGTACTCTCAAGCAAGGCCAAAATTGTGTGCGTTTCTCCCGCGACACCTTAGCTAAAAGGTTGGCTGTGTGAGTGAGATGTGAATATATTAATTTCCTGGACACTCAGTTTACTACAGAAGATCAACAGGGCTGTGATATGTGAAAGTGCTCGGATTTCTCCCCGCGTGGTACAGAGGAAGGATTGTTTGTGGGGCCGGCATGAGGTAGGGACCCACTCACCGGAGGGATGCTACAATAAATACAGCATCTTGCCCTGTGACTTGCTTGGGGAATTTTGGAGTGGCCGGGGAAGTGCATGGCTGGGAGTTGGTCTGACCAGTAAAGGTCTGGACCAAAGGCTGGTCGCTTTCTAAAATAAACTCACCCTTTGACTTTTGGTCGGGGCTGTGCTGAGCTGGGCCCAGCCTTGCTCAGTGGTGTCTGAGCAGTGCAGGAGACAGCACTGGGACTTCTCTCCCCAGAATAATGCCAACGATGGACGACATCCTAGAACACATAGGGGAATTCAACTTTTTCCAGAAACAAACATTTCTCTTCCTCGCTCTGCTCTCTGCCGCCTTCACCCCCATCTACGTGGGCATCGTCTTCCTGGCCTTCACCCCGGACCACCGCTGCCGGAGCCCCGGGGTGCCCGAGCTGAGCCATCGATGCGGCTGGAGCCTGGCCGAGGAGCTCAACTACACGGTGCCGGGCCCCGGGCCCGAGGGCCAGGCCTTCCCCCGCCAGTGCCGCCGCTATGAGGTGGACTGGAACCAGAGCGCCCTCGGCTGCGTGGACCCGCTGGCCGGCCTGGCCGCCAACAACAGCCTCCTGCCTCTGGGCCCCTGTCGGTACGGCTGGGTGTACGACACGCCCGGCTCCTCCATCGTGACCGAGGTAGGCGATCATGGGACTTAGAAGGGATGGAGAAAGCAGAGAGTGAAGTTTTTCTTAAGGATGAACCCAGGGAGGGCCAGGTGTGCTCTTTGGACTCAAAGTATCTTATAAAAAATAAACAAACGAGCAAATTAATTATAGAATAAAATCCTAGTTTTCAAGAAAACACACAGCCTCTTATTTGTCTG
Source organism: Neophocaena asiaeorientalis asiaeorientalis (assembly GCF_003031525.2). NCBI lineage: Eukaryota > Metazoa > Chordata > Mammalia > Artiodactyla > Phocoenidae > Neophocaena > Neophocaena asiaeorientalis. The sequence continues at coordinate 13,695,627 of NW_020173666.1, read as the reverse complement.
GAGTCCGAGCCGGTGAGTTTAAGCTTCAAATTCTGAATTCTAGTGTATGCAAGTCTCAGCGGTAAGAAGCAAGCAGAAACGTCAGAATTCCTGGGAGTTACGCCAGGAAAGGGAACATTTTCAAGCCTCCTCTTTTTCCGGAAGCCCTGACTTCCCCTCCACTCTGCCACGGTACAGATGGACACCTGACACCTCATGGAACTCACCTGAACGGGTGCCTTACTGTGATACAATGTACTTTTCTCTCGATGGCTAATTGTTTTCTCTTAATTTGCTCGAAGTATCCGTATCAAACCATTTGGGGTTGGAGCTTATGCTATGGTACTATTGTTTTATTAAAAACTACACTCGGGGGCTTCCCTGGTGGCGCAGTGGTTGAGAGTCCGCCTGCCGATGCAGGGGACACGGGTTCGTGCCCCGGTCTGGGAGGATCCCATGTGCCGCGGAGCGGCTGCGCCCGTGAGCCATGGCCGCTGAGCCTGCGCGTCCGGAGCCTGTGCTCCGCAACGGGAGAGGCCAGGAGAGGCCGCAGCAGTGGGAGGCCCGCGTACCGCAAAAAAAAAAACAAAAAAAAACTACACTTGGTATTAGCATCTAGTCATGAGGCCTCTTTTCAATAAATAGAAAAAATGGAGACTTGCTGCTTTCAAATTTTTTATTGGAATATAGTTGATCTACAATGTTGTGTTAGTTTCAGGTGTACAGCAAAGTGAATCAGTTATACATATATCCACTCTTTTTTACATTCATTCTTTTCCCATACAGGCCATTATTACAGAGTATTGAGTAGCGCTCCCTGTGCTATACAGTAAGTCCTTATTAGTTGTCTATTTTATGTATAGTAGTGAGAATTGCTTTTACTGGAGACAAAGCAAAATGGGGGGATAAAATTATTCTGCAAATACAAAGAAAGCCAGGTGCCTGGCTTAACTTAAAAGGACTGCTTGGATGACGTGAAGAGATTCTGTACAGGCGTTAAGGTAGAAGAGCCATTTGAAGTATCTAAAATGGTCTGATAGTCACATGAAATGTGGAGGAGGGAAGATTTAACACCAGAAAACTTGTTTTTTCTTCTACAGTGATTCTTTATTTCCAGGCTCCATTGGCTTAACATGTCTGTGATTTTTGATTAAACAAAATCATTAAAAAGTAGAAATAATGTTTAACCAAGTATCTGGGCATCCTGTGATCCAGTCAAGTTGACACATGAAATTAACCATCACAGGAAGCTACCTGTTTCTTAAGGCCTGGACCCAGAAAATGGCAAAGGATAACTTCCACCACATTCTGTTGGTCAAGTACCATAAAACTTTTAAGAGGCTTTTGCAGCGTGGTTCATCTCATTGTTCATACAGAGATGGGAGACTGAGGCCCAGAGCAGAGAAAAATTTTGCCCAAGGCCACAAAGTGAGAAAGTTTATCCTTAGCCCTAGAAAGGGGTTTTCTCCCGACCTCCAGGCCAGCACCTGTGGCTCCCCAGCATCACCTCCTGTTCCAAGTGAGGACAAAGGTTAACAGCCATTAGCAGGATGCTAATTTAAAGAGACACTGAACAGCCTGGCTCCCTTAGGGCAATGCTTGCATGTGTCCACACACCTATTTAATAAAATTACAAAAAGAAATGGTTTGTGCATAAGTAATTACCCAATTTCAGCTCATTTAGCCAAAACAGAGTTCAGCCTGATGACATACTGCCAGATGGAATGCTAAACAGACTGCGGGACAAATCTTCGGGGTTGTGTAAAGAAAATTAACACAAGCAAGAAAAGAGTTGGTTTATTGTCGTCCAGTCACATCAGTGCCATGCGAGGAATACCTCCTGAGTTCCCTGGGTTGAGCTGTGTCTAACAGAATTTTGTTTTCTTTTCCTCCCAACCCGGGACACCCCTGGCCCCTTGCAGTTTAACCTAGTGTGTACCAACTCCTGGATGCTGGACCTGTTTCAGTCGGCTGTGAATGTAGGATTTTTTATCGGTTCTGTGGGTATCGGCTACATAGCAGACAGGTAGGTACAGCAGAAAAGTTGTGGAATGTAAGCAGTCCAAGGAGAACGCTTGGATTCACCTGTCCCTGCTTGAATACCCTGCGTTCCCAGAGCACACAGGCCACACTTTCCTGAATTGTCGTGACGGTCTTAGATTTCCTTTACAGCTTTGATTAGCATGACTGATGTCTCTATTTTCTAATTCTCTTGGATCATAGAGGGATGTTTCAACACTGGGCAGCAGTGTTTCCTTGTGGGCTATCCAGAAGCTTAGAGTTAGAAGGGAGAGTGATAGAGGATTTGAGCCCTGTTGTAATCCCAATTCTTTCTTTGGCCTCATGCCATCCACCTGGTCATGCATCTTCAGGGCCTCTGAGCTCTGTCCCGTCCTCTGCTTGCCTCTCCTGTGCTGGAACCAGGTAGACTCTCCCTTCTGTTCTTACCTGAGCCTGTGGCGTTGCAGGATTCCTGAACTGGGGCCCTGGGGCCAGATGTAATTATATGTATGGAACCTAAGATATAATTTGGTGAAAGGGAAACAGGGTCTCCACACTGGCAGAGGTAAATATCCACTTCCATACTGTCACATCCCTGGAGAGAGATTAGGAGAGACCTCTCCACGTGGAATGTACAGCAGGTGGTCCTCGTACATGGGTCCGTGTCTCCGGGAGCTAGTTTTCAGTGACTCATACTAATCGACCTGTTCCTATGTCTTTTATTTATCCACTATTTTGTAATCCCAGGCTCACTGTGCTGGAAGTTCCTCAAAAGGCACATCTTTACTCTGTTGATGATCAATTAGACATTGTTAGGAATCCCCCGAAGGGAAAGGAACAGAAGAGTTGGCTTTATACTCGATAAGCACCTTGGGTAATTTGGCCATCAGTGCTAATTATTTAATATTCCTAATATTGACTGTTTATTGAGTATTTCCCATGTTTCAGGCACCGTGTGCAACATTTTGGACAGTATCCTCCCCTTTAATCACTAGTCACCTAGTGAGATAGTGCCATATGACTCTATAATAAATATACAATCTTTTATAATTTATTATACGCTATAACTATATGTATTTAGTTCTGAAATAAGTGGTAAAGTAAATACATGTTATGCTTGTTCCTTCCCCAACTATATCTTTGATACAGATAAACCAAAGGTCGTGAGCTTAATATGAGATATAGACAGAACATTTTCTCTGATGAGACTACAGTCTGGATTAAAACTTGCAAGCGTGTTAAAGATTAATAAGGATGGCTGAATCAATCACACCCTCAGGGGCGTCTGAACTGTCACAGCCGGGGCCCCCTGTGGCAGCAGGAGGGAGGGAAGGTGGCAGTGAAGGCGCTGGGTCACGAGGCAGTCCCGTGCATCGCATCACTTCTGTAACTGTCAACTCAGCCTCCCTTCAAAGGCTCCTCCTGGGACGCTGTGTGGCAAAGAGGCTTGTGAGGTGCAGAGGAAGGTCGTTCGCTTTTACTTTTATTGCCACAGAACTGGCAATAAGGACGGTGGTTTGGAAATGACCCCTGAAGTCTTGAGAGGTGGCCTGACGAGGGTGGTCGGGAGTCCGCCCTGCCCCCCACGTGTGGCGGTCTGGACCCCTGGCTCCCAGTTCCCTCTCCACTGGCTCTTCCAATGTAAGGAGCAGATTCTAACACTCAACTCGCCAGCACAGAAGTGAGCGAACAGGGGACTGAGCTTCACAGCTGGTTAAATGAATGAGTTGATTATTCCCATCCCGCCCAGAGTAGGAGACCGGTTATCATCCTCTTTCTGACTTAAAATCCCCAGTCAATTATCCACCTTCTTAGATGACCTCATTATTTTGCTCCTATTGTTGAAATCTCCCACGTAAAGTTGACTACTCATTATTCTTCCCCCCAAAGCTGTGTACATCCCTCTATTTCTTTTTCTTAAACTGTCTGAAGTCTGGTTGGTTGCTGCCCGCTTCTCTTCTGCTTGTGTATGCAGGGAAGGGTGCGTAATAAGACAACCACCCTACGGGTCCAAAGAGGACACTATCTATTGCACATTTAATGCCTATTACTGAATAATTGTCAGGTTTTATAGAACGGAACAAGAATCTCATGGAAACCCATCTGATGCTACAGATTAAACCAACACTAAATAAAATAGATTGTCAGCTATGAGGAATTTAAAACATATTGTTACTGAGCCCAAGCTCCCTCTGCTTGCCACTTGACAGGGCAATAAGTCGGAGACGAAGTGTTGAGACGACGAACACGACTTCATTCGGAAAGCCAGCAGACTGAGAAGATGGCGGGCTAGGGTCCCCAGAATAACCATCTTATCGGGGTTTGGATGCCAGTTTCTTTTATAGAACAGAGAGGGGGAGGAGATGGGGAAGTAAAGTAAAAACACCATAAGTTTTGCAAATGTCCCCTGGAATGGCCAGCCTCAGGGAGGGGATGTGTTCATTTCTTCTTCCTTGCAGCCATCGGCAGGTGGACAGGGTCCGGATGTTTCCCTGAACAAAGGCACTTTGGTTTAACATTCAGGCAGAGGGGCAGGGTTCCCTGAGGCAGGCCATTATGTATAGACAGTTTCCTTTTAGTGGACAAAAACAGCAGAAAGCAAAGGTTAAAGTAGAAGAAACAGATCCAACATGTAGTCAGACTTGGTTCTCTCCTGTAACAATATGACCTAACAGCTGATGAAGGTGTCTTTTAGAAGAAAGCCAGGAGCACATTATGAACAGGTTATAATAAGAATAACGAGCCTTACACCAAGTCAAATTTCAGAAGGTCACCTTTGCAAGTAGAAGGAGGGAGAGATGGGGGATATATGCTAGAGATTTTGAAAGTAAACCTTTTGTAAGATGGCTAATTTGTTTCATCATTCAAACCTCCTAAAGACTGATTTTCAGAATCACCTGACACCAAAAAAGTAATCTCTCACCAATTCAAGGTTTTTTTACTCTAATGGTCAGTAATTTAGTGTCAGGCTTGTAAATGTTTAACAACTGACTCTCTGAAGGAAAAAGCCTCAGTTTGTAGGGTTTGTTGATCTCCATGTTGTCAAGGCTCCCACGGTGGTCCATTTCAAGCTACCAGAGTGAGGTCACTGAACACAGAGTTGGCTAGAAAGATGCACCATTCTATGGTATTTCCACCATACAACTACAACAGATAGACATAAAAAACTTCCTGAGCATAGATAATGGTCAAGCACAGTAAAATAATTAGGAAGAGATAAGTTTTGCATATTTATTACGCGTGTTTTTAACATAATTTACTTTATTGCAAGGGTGCACTTTCATTTTTAATGATGGCTGTGTCTAACAGTCAGCTCACAAGTTTTCTGACAGTCTATCAATCAGCTCGCAGGAGCCAGCACCGCACTGCCCAGATTTCACAGCGGAACGAGATCAAGGCAGAATCAAAGTCCCAGCGGGTCGCAGTCAAACTTACTCAACTCTGTGGACTCTTTCAAAACTAGCTCTCCCCTACCTACTATGCGCCAGTCATTTTACTGGGCATCCCTGTGTGTCACATTTCACTTAGGATCATAACAGCCTTTGAAAGGAGAGTTGATTATCCCGTTTGCAGATGAGGAAACGGAGGCTCAGTGCTTCCCAAATGGTAACGTCCATAGTAACCACCTGGGGGTTTTGTTAGAATTATGATTCTGATCCAGTGGGTCTGGAGTGGGCCTGTGAGTCTGCATTTCTAACCACTCGACGGTGATGCTGATAGCCCCAGACCTCAGTCTCAGTAGCAGGTGGCTAAAGGACTTCTGAAGCCAGCAGTCCTGGAGTTCACCCCATTCTCTTTTATTTGCTCTTCGTCTTTCATTTAACCACTTAAGTGGTTCTGTTGTGGGAGGGTAGGAAGTGGGGGAAGGTTCTCGAACCACTCTCCCAAATCTCCAAAATTTCTTCCAGCCCTGCCTCAGTGTGTTTTTTATTTAATTTAATTTTATTTATTTATTTATGTATTTATTTTTGGCTGCGTTGGGTCTTTGTTGCTGCTCACAGGTTTTCTCTAGTTGCAACGAGCAGGGGCTCCTCTTCGTTGTGGTGCGCAGGCTTCTCATTGCGGTGGCTTCTCTCGTTACGGAGCACAGGCTACAGGCGTGTGGGCTTCAGTAGTTGTGGCACACGGGCTCAGTAGTTGTGGCTTGCGGGCTCTAGAGCACAGGCTCAGTAGTTGTGCACGGGCTTAGTTGCTCCTCACATGTGGGATCTTCCCGGACCAGGGTTCGAACCCGTGTCCCCTGCATTGGCAAGCGAATTCTTAACCACTGCGCCACCAGGGAAGTCCCTGCCTTATTGTTTTAATAGCATTGTGTCTTTATGGGAACATGTCCCCTAGTGAAGCTGCTCTGCATTGGTAGATTTGATTCTCTGAAGGCTTCCACGCACTGAGTTTCAGATGGTGAATGTTCCCTCTCATCCGCCATGGGACTTTGTCCATATACTGGAGCATGATTATGGTGCTTTGGGATTTGACTGAGTCAACTTTGGAAGTTGAAGAATTATCACTTCAGCACATACTTATAAATTCTTTGAGGGTAAAGGGAGAGGTTCAGGAAGAAAGGCTAAAACATTGTGCTGATATGACTTTGGAAGGCTGTGGATAAAAGTCCAGGGGGTGCATGTTTACAGTGGGGAACCACTGACTGAGAATTTTAAAATGATGTGGTCAAAACAGGGTTTTAAGAAGTTTAGCAGTTTACGTTAATTACTAATGAGACTGCTTGATCTTTAAATTTCAGATTTAAAGCATTAATAATCCCAAGTAATTGTTAACAATGGATTCTTTTCAAATGGTCAGTCAGTATTGAAATGGTCACTAGAGCACAAATTGCCTAAAGGAAGAGCAGCAATTAACAAATGTCCAGCCGCATCAAACGTGCACTGCTAATGACGTGGCAGCGCTACTGACCTGCAGTTCGAAGTGGATAAACAAAAGTTAACGAAAACATCGCTTTGCATGAAGAATTTTTAAAATTTCCACTAACAGCTAGTTAGGGCGTCTTTTAGAACAAAACCAAGAGGACATGATGAGATGTGGAAAAAAGAGAATGAACTTCAAGTCAGCTTTCTGAGAGGCAGCTTCGCAAAGGGAGGGAGGGAGGAGGGCTGGGTGCGAAGCTCTTTAGGTGTAATACCGCACTTAATCCCCTGGTCAGGCTGGGTCAGATAGCTCTTCTCCAGATGAAGAAACAGAAAGGCCGCATAACTCGCCCGACATCCCAGTCAGCGGTAGGGCCAAGGTTAAACCCAGGTTTCCACGTTTCCGTCTACTCTGTGCACTGAGACACTCTCCAGGTCCCTAAACCGATGGGGCCCGAGTCTCAAATAAAATGTGCGGGAGAAATCCTGCTAAGGTACTCCATGGCAAAGGCCTATGGGATGGCAACAGGTGAGATGATGACAGCGCCACACAAAAGACCGTTGCCATGGAGACACACAAATACCATGAAGTCCAAAGGCAGTGTTGAAAATGGATGGGGAAATACATTGAACATGGAATTTTGTTTCTTCTAAAGCAAAAGCTCCTCAGTGGGCAACTAGTTGAGACTGTTGGTGCAAAGGCCCAGCTCATGTGAAGACAGAAGCCCTAGATGGGCCCTTGGGGCATTCAGTGCTAGGTGGCCTGAAGAATCACCCCCTCCCCACGTACCCTCCACAGTGGGGGGCTGAGAGGTGCTCCAGCCCAGGGTGAATGGGCCTCACTGGGCTTCAAGTTTATACATAGTGCCCTGGTGCAAAGTCCTGATGGAACTGACCTGAAGTCAGGGGTTCTCTTGGTGGGTATCAGTCTGTACCTCCTGAATGTCCATCATTCAGAGATAACCTCCACTTTAGTTTAGAGTTCCATAACTTCCGTGAATTTTCTACAACCCTCATGAATCTAATCTAATTCCATCCCCTCTCTTTGTTTTCTCCTTGCAGGTTTGGCCGTAAGCTCTGCCTCTTGATTACAATCCTCATAAATGCTTCATCTGGAGTTCTCATGGCTATTTCCCCAAACTATACATGGATGCTAATTTTTCGCTTGATCCAAGGACTGGTCAGCAAGGCAGGCTGGTTAATAGGCTACATCCTGAGTAAGAACGCTTGTGATTGTAGCTGTGGGGGACACTGCTGGCGAAATATAGTCAGTCACGTGAGGGTAGCTGCATAGGAAAATGGACTCAGCTTCAAGACAATGTTGAAAGTTTTTTTTTCTGTATCAAAAGAATTTCTGAAATCTTTTCAGTAAACTCATTCTGCATTCCTCCTAGAAAGAAAACAATGAAGCAGGAATGAGAGTAAACATCATGCCATCCAAACTCTTATATAACTCTTCAGGAATTTTTGTTTTCTGTGCCCTGGGGTGTACCATAGAGAGGAAATCTAGCCTACCAGTCTTTACAGAGAGAAAATTCATTGATGAGAATATATTAGATTTATAAGGGGCTTTATTAATTTGAGTACATCCATTCTAGCAAACCACATTATCCTCAGTGTATATGCAAGGAAACCAAGGATAGAAGTACCGTGGTCAATCTCGGTTCCTCAGCGAGCCATTTGTAGGACCAGGAATATCATTTACATCCTACTCATTAGGAACCAGGGTTATGCTTAAGCTCCATGGATTATAAGAGAATATTTGAATTATAACAGCAGAGCATCTGTAAATTAATATTAAGGAGAATTACCACCATAATTAGATCTTGGGAATTCACTCCATCGTTGCTTGCCCTTCTGCTACATTCAAATAGCGTCCACACCAAGGGAAATGGACACTGAAATTAAAATAATATTAATCAACCTTTCATTTCGCACAGGAGAACTGGAATATGTGTGTTTAAATTTGACCCAGTAGAGTTAATTTGGGGGATTCTATGAGATAAGGAGGAGATGGTGCTCAACACTCTCAGGTGCCTGTCGTGGTCGTCACCTGATCTATGTCTGGGCAACAAAGGAGTTAATGTACGCAGTTATTCGATGAGACATTTGGTTTCTCATACACGTGACATGGAGAAATTTGAATTTAAGTTTCATCCTCCCATTAATCTCTTCTCCAGTCCCTCTGGATGTCCTTAAGGTGCACCTGTCATTCACCCTCTTTCTACCTGCTACCCCAAGACCTCATCCACGACCCCAACCACTTTGAAAGACATTTCTATTTATTAAGCAGGTACATAATTTTGTCTGTCTTTTTTTAAATGCTTTTGGATAATTCACAGTGATTTATAGAAATAATTTTAAAGTGCGTTTCTATTTGGTTTACAAATAGTTGAAGTCTTTCACATGATTACCAAACATTTAAAGCAAAACTCTGTGGTTCATGGAATATCTAGAATCTCAATTCTAGAATGTCTGTAATATAAAAATGACTATTTCTTAAATCCATGTATCACAGACCTCATACTTCTGCCATGCCGTAGTCATGGGATTGGATAAGGCTGATTACTATACCACGTGCCGTGTTATGCTCATAGACCAGCTCCTGGAAAATAAAAAGCCTGATTCATAGTGTTCTCCAATTTCTAAGTTGTAAACACTCCCACCGTGACTGCTTTTAAGATACCAATGGGTTAAAAACCAGCTTGCAAAATTCCTGAAAATTTAAAAATCAGTTCTTGCAAGCCAGTACTAGCTGACTCCAGTCAGCTCGGAACCCCACCACCAGGTTTCCAAGCCACTTAAACACATTAACAGGATTGCCAAGAAAATGTTTAACTCATGTAAGAGGGCAAGTTACATTGAGCTATTCATTTACGTGAAAATCATCTATGCTCTAAAGTCAATGTTTACCCCATGTAATATGGGATTATAAGATTTTACATTAATTAACACAACAGCGGTAATCATAACAAAATAGGTCCCAAAGAACACTTAAAAGTTTTCAGAGAGCTGTATAGAAAATTCTAGAACTTGGACTACTTTTTGAGTTGGCATTCTAGTTTCCCCACAGTTAGACAGCCAATTCACTGTTGTACTGACTTGCGTTGACCATTTGGGTTGTCTCTGCAGTTACAGAATTTGTTGGGCTGAGCTACCGGAGAACAGTGGGGATTCTTTACCAAGTGGCCTTTACGGTTGGGCTCCTGGTGCTTGCTGGGGTGGCATACGTACTTCCACACTGGAGGTGGCTGCAGTTCACAGTGACTCTGCCCAACTTCTGCTTCTTGCTCTATTACTGGTAAGTCCCTGTGGAACCAAGAGGACATAGACTGAAATATTTTATTTAGCTAAAAAGACTGTCTTCCCCAATGCATACCATCCTTCGAATCTAAGATATCCTTCACTCTTCCGTTTCACAGGAAACCCAGGTCCATGTTTCAGGGATAAAAATCATAAGCTTTAATCTGTCTTCCCCTCTGGAAATCAGATGTTCTTTCACTTTGAACTTAAGAGTTTTATGACTCGGATCTCACATTTTTCACTTTATTTTTGTGGTGTTTAAAGTAGCTCCCAGTAGCCATGATACCCTTTAAAGAGACTGACAATACCATTGTTCTGATTCTGCCCCTCCTCAGAAGAAACTTCAGGATAGAGAAGGGGAAGTATGGCACTTTCGTCACCACTTCCAATACCATGCCAAAAGCAGACATCCCCAATCAATCACAGCAGTCTTTATCCCAGATAAGGCCAACATGGAACCCCAGAGAGACCATACCAATCAATCAGAGTTACCAGGGCAAGTGAAATATGTTTGTCACCCCTGCCCAAGGGAAACATGGAACACAGTAAAAACAGAAGAAACTATCAGAAATTCCTAATGCAAGCTTACCTGAGATAAAGCAAGAGGGATGCTAGATTATCAACCAAATCTCTCTCCTATGAAAAAACCCACTTATTTAGCTCCTGGACATATCTACCTGTTCTTCCCATAGCTGTCTTGTCTAAGAATTAAACATCTCAACCCTTCCCAGGAAGCCTATTTCTCCTCCAGAAGCCAGTAAAACTCTGAGAGTGATCCTTAGTTTCATCCCTATATCCTTTCTACCCCCTGTATGTCTCTGGAACCATCCCTCTTTTCCCCTGTTCTCATTAGGAATCCATTATGTCTTGCCTGGATTTCTGGGTAGACTCATAACTGGTCTCTTTGGCATCAGCTTTCCCATCCTCTAATCCATGTTTCACGCCGCATCGTAAAAATCCAGGCCCACCCCGTTACCCTCCTGCTTAAACGTCTTTCGGTAGTTTGATTCCCTTCAGAATAAAGACCTAGTGTTTTAGCATGACGCAGAAGGCCCACCTATTATCCACGTCTGACTATTTCTGAAGCACTTCTTGCCACTTTCACTCAATAGAGTCAAATTTAATTTTCTTACAATTCTACAAGCTCCACAGAAGAGTAGAAAATAGGTATTTGGGGTGTTTTGTTTTCTTCAGATAAATATTCAGAAGTGGGATTTCTGGATCATACAGTAGTTCTAATTTTTTTAGGGAACCTCCATACTGTTCTCCATAGTGGCCACACCCATTTACGTTCCCACCAATAGTGCACCAGGGTTCCCTTTTCTCTACATCCTTGCCAACACTTATTTCTTGTCTTTTTGATAACAGCCATTCTGACAGGTGTGAGGTGATATCTTGTAGTTTTGATTTGCTTTTCCCTGATGATTAGTGATGTTGAGCATCTTTTCATGTGTTTGTTGGCCATCTGTATGTCTTCTTTGGAAAAATGTCTATTCAGATACTCTGCCCATTTTTAAATTGAATTGCTTGGTTTCTGCTATTGGATTGCATGAGTTCTTTATATATTTTGGATATTAACCCTCTATCAGATACATGGTTTGCAAATATTCTCTCCCATTCAGTAGGCTGCTTTTTCATTTTGTTGATGGTTCCCTTTGCTGTGTAGCCCCTACACAGTTTTATTTCCTTTGTAGATCTTACACCACTGTGTAAGATCCCTCACAGAAATCTGCTATGACCCCTGGGGGTGGGTGTTCCCCTCCACTTAACAGCATTGATGACACTTCTTCTGTGCCCTAGGTGTGTACCTGAGTCTCCTAGGTGGCTGATCTCCCAGAACAAAGACGCCAAAGCCATGAAAATCATTAAACACATAGCAAAGAAAAATGGAAAATCTCTGCCTACCTCTCTTCAGGTGAGCCAGCAGCTGAAGTATCAAATCAGGGAACAGTGAAAAGGAAGATTTGGGAAAACCGTGCATTGTCTCAATGTCTCGAGAGTGGCAGAAGCGGCCCACCCACCACGTGCAACAGGACATTTCTGTTGTACTAAGATTTGTGGTTCCCTGGTAGAATATTTTAAGCAGATGGAAAACAAAACTAAAGGAAGCCAAAAGTCTTTTAAAAGTCAAATGAGGAGCTTCTACCTTGTTCACCTCTCGACCATGTTGCCCCTTAGGCCCCGGTACTTGAAGTCTTGTTTGCCTGTGTGTCCATCAACATCCTCAGGGAGGGAGGTTTTCCCCAGAGGGAAGATTCTTCAAACACAAATAATTTCTTAGAATTTAAAAAATTTTGGATAGAAATTATCCCAAAATATTTTAAGCAACCCCTGCCTTCCTGAATAGAACAAATTACTGAAGTGTTCATTTTCTCTGCATTTAGCGTTTTGCCTTTAGCGGACCTCATCACCTTTAATTTAAACCTTTTCATCTGACAAGGCTTGGAAAAGAGAATATCAGGCTTATTAGGAATTTATACCGAAATAAGAGTAAGTCATTTCTGATGAGGCTCTAAGATGAGTGACCTGTAAGAATTTGAGATTGACGTGGCATTTAGAGTGAGGATTTGGGGGCTCAGAGCTCTTTTTTCTTCATTTCCTCTCTGGTTTCTGGGTGTTTGGAATATGTATTTTTTCCCAAGAATGACAGGCATAGCACTGATTCTTGGATTTCAGATCCTCTCAGAAACTGGCCAGGGAATAAGGCACATGTGGGTCACTGTCTCGCTCAGGGTCAGAGTTCACGTGAGGGTGGTAAGTCTGGTCACTGCTGGTCTCCTGGAGACTTCCTCCCCTCGTTCCTGGGCCTTTCACACAACATCACGTGTTGCTCCAGGAAGGAGACAGAGGGGAGTGGGACTCACAAGGGTTCTGCTTCCTGAACCCTGGAGATGAAATGTCCCCTCCACCACCTACTGTGTCATCTACAGTAGGGCTTCTCAATTCTGTGCACAGGATCACCTGGGGACCTTGTGAACAGGCAGATTCAGCGTCCATCTGTCTGGGCTGGGGCCTGAGAGCTTTCATTCTAACGAGCTCCAGGTGATTCCATTGCTGGACTGAGTGCCAGGGTCCCAGATCACTCTCCTGACCTTTGGGCCACACACCGGTCCAGGTGTGCAGAGAGGGCGTGTCAATGCCCTCAGCCCTCAGGGCCACTGGGCTGGGCCTTGATTTTACCCCACCCGCTTTGCCAGCAGTATCCCTTTATATACGTGCATGAGTTACCTCACTTCTCTGTAGCCCAGCTTCCTCTTCTGTGAAATGGGGTGAAAAACGTAGACCTAACTTGTAGGGTAGTCGTCATGATTAAACAAGCTAATGTGCGTGGAGGGCTTAGCTAGTCCTGGGCAGTTAAAAGCACTCAGCAAGTGTAAGGCATTATGTTCCCTGGATGACCCTGGGAGCCATCATGAAATACACAAAGCTGTTCCTATTTTTTCTATTCTTAGAGCCTCGGATCTGATGAGGAAGTTGGCGAGAAGTTGAATCCTTCATTTCTTGACTTGGTCAGAACCCCTCAGATAAGGAAACACACTTTGATCTTGATGTACAACTGGTAAAGATTACTTTTCACTTTAAAATCCCTCCAAATTCTTTTAATCTGAATCATCCACATAAAGGGAGGGACCAAGAGTACCTTCAAAACATAGCCTGGGGGCTTCCCTGGTGGCACAGTGGTTGAGAGTCCGCCTGCCGATGCAGGGGACGCGGGTTCGTGCCCTAGTCCGGGAGGATCGCACATGCCGCGGAGCGGCTGGGCGCGTGAGCCATGGCCGCTGAGTCTGCGCGTCCGGAGCCTGTGCTCCGCGGCGGGGGAGGCCACAGCAGTGAGAGGCCCGCATACCGCAAAAAAAAACACAAAAACATAGCCTGGGTCTAGTTAGCATCGACAGTGGATTGCAAGTAGTCTCGTTTATAGGTGGTTTTCCTGAAATCATTTTTCTCAGGCAGATGTTGAAATCGGCTTACAGTCCCAACGCATAGATCACTACATTCTCAACCTTGGCTTTCCCTTAAGAATCACCTGGGAGATAGTAAAATGCCAAGGCCAGACCCCTCCCTGACAAGGATATGGATTTAATTGGTCGAGGGAAGGGCCCAGGAACCAATACTTTCAAAATCCTCCAGGTGGTTCTAATATATAGCCAAACTGAGAACTATTGGTATAGATTAATTTTTTTCAATTGAAGTATAATTGATTTACAATATCGTGTTAGTTTCAGGTGTACAGCACAGCAATTCACATATATATATGTGTATATATGTACATGTATGTGTGTATATTCTTCTTCAGATTCTCTTCCCTTATAGGTTATTACAAAATATTGAGTGCAGTTCCCTGTGCTCTACAGTAGGTCCTTGTGGTATAGATTAATTCATGATGAGTGTACATCTCTCCTGATTGTACAAGGCCTTTTATTTTTCTTTTCTACCTGGAGAAAATAAATAAGTAAACTTCCCGAACAAAAATAAACCACAGGAACAGATGAACCGGTTTGCAGGGCAGAAATAGAGACACAGATGTAGAGAACAAATGTATGGATATCAAGGGGGGAAAGTGGCAGGGGGTGGTGGTAGTGTGATGAATTGGGAGATTGGGATTGACATATATACACTAATATGTATAAAATGGATAACTAATAAGAACCTGATGTATAAAAAAATAAAAGTTCAAAAATTCAAAAAAAAAAAAAACCAAATAAACCACAGGAATAATCCACTGGCCCCACAATCCAGTAGCAAGCCTGACCGTCCTCACCGCCTGCAGGCTGCTCCAGAGCCCTGTGCCGTGGGCCCTGCAACAGCCTCCTTTGCTGCAGCAGGCCTCCCTTCACCGGGCGGCATCACTGGGACGACTCACATCAGCTAAAGGAAGCTTCACGGTCACTGACAAAAGCTAAGCTCATCAGGAATTAACTTAGCAACCTTCACGGTATTGCATGTAAAATGCATCAGGGAAATTTGGCTTCATTATCCTTTCTTTTTCTAAGTAATTGTGATTCTTGCTAATCATCCTCATATTTTCCATTATAGACAACGAACATTTTTAGCCAACAAAACTAGATCAAAATGTTGCTCTATCACGTCAGAAGATAAATCATCGAAAGTGGGCCTGTACCCATTTGGGAATTTGGTACCCATTTGGTCTCCTGGGTTTCTAATATTTGGATTAAGTAGTCAATCCCTGTGATTTCGACTGCATTAGAAGGCCACAAAGAGAAAAAAATAATTAACAACCACTAAGAGCTTGATACAGTTTACTAAATAAATCACTCTAGTAAGACATTTCTTCTTGCCTTTCAATTTGGTCAAGGAATGTTAGCCTAATTCTCCCCCTTTCCTGGTTCTGGGGTCACAGCCAGCCCCCGCAGTGGGTCAGATGGTGTTAAAGCAATGGAAGAGAGGGAAAAGCAGTAATAAGAGGACAAAAATAGGTGACCTACAATCAACCTTTCAGGGAACTGCTCCTGGCGCCCGGCTTGACCTGAGCTCTCCTCTTTGCTCAGGTTCACGAGCTCTGTCCTCTACCAGGGCCTCATCATGTACATGGGCCTCGCCGGGAGCAACATCTACCTGGACTTCCTCTACTCTGCCCTGGTCGAATTCCCGGCCGCCTTTCTCATCCTCGTCACAATTGACCGCGTGGGTCGCCGTCATCCATGGGCTGCGTCAAATATGGTGGCAGGGGCAGCCTGTTTAGCCTCGGTTTTTATCCCTGAGGGTAAGTGTCAGGCCAAGCTGGGGTCTTGTCTTCCAAGGCCCTGAGCAGAGGGGGTATTACAGCCCTTTGAGAGAAAGACCCTGTCATTTAACATCCAAGTCAATTTGGAAAGAATGAACAACATATCTGGGACCTTCCTGAGTGAACCCATATGGCAACTCTGCCTTTAAGAACAGTGGCACCCAGTGGTTGCCTGATGTAATATAATAACACCCAGTGGTTCTTTGATGTAATATAACAAGAGAGGCTAGGAGGACCCATGCCACAGGCCATCGAGCTGGCCCAGAGCAGGGGTTAGAAGACCACAGAGAGAAAAATGCTATTTTTGGGGGGTGTATGTTATTCCTTTTGGGTGACTTCTATAGACTAAAGTTGGTGCAACTTTGGAAGCTGGTATAATTGTGTTGTCATTAATGACTGGAGTCTAAAGTGAAGAGAGCAGCAGAATTGTGTCTGAGGCTAAAACAGACATGGGGACTTTTGCTGAATTGTCCTGCGTCTATAGAAGAACCGATTGTGCATTCTTGTCTCATTCTGGAGGGTGCACTTTCTCCTTGCAAACGCCCCCGGGGCACTGTTGGGAGACCAGGGAGTGAGCGCAGCATGTGTCAGCGGTGTGCTTTCCCCTTCAGATCTACGCTGGCTAAGAGTTACCGTCGTATGCTTGGGTAGAATGGGGATTACAATGGCCTATGAAATGGTCTGCCTGGTCAATGCGGAACTGTACCCCACATGCATCAGGTGAGCACGTTTCCTTCAGCATGAAGAAAGCAGCTGGGACATTTGTTTTCTGGTGAGAACGACCACAGGTGCCGGCAGAGGACACCGTACTTTTTTCTTCAATTTATTTTATTGAAGTACAGTTGATTTACAATGTTGTGTTAACTTCTGCTGTACAACAAAGTGATTCAGTCGTTATATATATACATACACACATTCTTTTTCATATTCTTTTCCTTTATGGTTTATCACAGGATATTGAATCTAGTTCCCTGTGTCCCTGTGCTCTACAGTAGGACCTTGTTGTTTCTCCATCCTATATATACTAGCTTGCATCTGCTAATCCCAAACTCCCAACCCAGCCCTCTCCTGCCACCCCCTCCCCCTTGGCAACTACAAGTCTGTTCTCTCTGTCTGCGAGTCTTTTTCTGTTTTGTAGATAAGTTGATTTGTGTCGTATTTTAGATTCCACGTATAAATGGTGTCATATGGTATTTATCTTCCTCTTTCTGACTTATTTAGTATGATCATCTCTAGGGAGGAGCTTACCTTTCAAAATGCAGGGTAAGAGAGGTTGACACCATTTCAAGGCAGTATGCAGGTCACACCTCACACTTACAGGATAGGGTAAAACACAGAAACCATGTGACAGAAGCTACTGAATTGCCAGAGAGGGATGGCCAAATGTCAACAGGAGGGAGAGTAGCCCAAGCAGGACCATAGAACAGAGCAGGGGAGACAGTGATGAAAGTAAAACATGAAAACTGTCCCCAACACTAATTTAAAATCTTCAAGAAAGTTCATATAAAACAAATACAACATGGGCTTCCCTGGTGGCGCAGTGGTTGAGAGTCCACCTGCCGATGCAGGGGACACAGGTTCGTGCCCCGGTCCAGGAGGATTCCACATGCCGCGGAGCGGCTGGGCCCATGCATCATGGCCACTGGGCCTGCACGTCCGGAGCCTGTGCTCCGCAATGGGAGAGGCCACAGCAGTGAGAGGCCTGCGTACCGCAAAGAAAAACAAACAAAAACCGAAAAAACAAGTACAACAGAATATGAATGGAATTATGTACCATGTATCATTTATGTGCATTGACAATAACATGTACACTTTCAGTTCACATACACATTTTAATGATTTGGGGAAGTATTTATCTGGGGGTGGGTGGGAGATAGCCACTGTCCTTTGATAAGTCGAAGGATGCGTCAGTGTACTGTGTTTCAGGAACCTTGGGGTCCTCGTCTGCTCTTCCATGTGTGACATCGGGGGCATCATCACGCCGTTCCTGGTCTACCGGCTCACCAGCATCTGGCATGAGCTTCCACTGGTGGTTTTCGGTAAGAAATCCTCAGAGATGTCTTTGAATGAAAACCTATTTTTAAGAGGCCTCCATGTTTCTACCTCGAAACAAGTGCTATGTTTGCAAGTAACTACTAAGTATGACTAGTAATTGGTACTACCAGTAGTGTAGTAATACTAGTATTACTAATAGTATCAGCAGCTGCCAACACTCAAGTCTGGGAGCCCACGAGGACTTATGCCCATAGGGTGCAAAGTCAAGGGAGAGTGAGGTGGAGTTTCCCCTGAAGAAGACCCTTCTCTCCTCCCTGATTTCCACCCCTTTGTCCAAGAGCTCACTCTTTCTGCCTCCTCTATGCCCAGATGTAGAAAAATACAAACTCTTCTACTTCGTTACTTCAAAAAAGGCGGTTAAAATTTTGCAAAGGGCAATTTCAAAACCCAGGGGAAACAAAGACCGAGAAAATGCGTTAGAACAACAGGAACACCTGTGTGCGTGCTGGGCACCCCGGTCCTCAGATTCCTCGGCAGTTAGATTTAAGGAGCATGGGCACAGCTCTTCCCTCTGACCCTGAAGGATGTACAGACACTGAGCCTGCCTCTCCCTGACCAGCCCACAGGAGAGAAGGGGAGGGACAAACCTAGTTATCAGCACATGCTGAACGCGAGTCTGCAGACTGTGAAAGGGGCTGGGAATCCTGGGCATTCCCATTGTCTTTCCCCACAGCGGTAGACGGAGGGACAGGTCCTCTCCTGTGCGTCCAAGCAGACACAGCTCCAGAGCCATACACGTTAACACTCACCTTGTCAGTGTTAGTCCCAAGGTCTCGATGGACACATTTCAATCTTCTTTCAGACGCATTCTGTGTCTTTATTTACTCAATTTTGGCTGCGCTGGGTCTTCGTTGCTGCAGGCAGTCTTTCTCTAGTTGCAGCGAGCAGGGGCTGCTCTTCGTTGCGGTGCGTGGGCTTCTCATTGCAGTGGCTTCTCTCGTTGCGGAGCACAGGCTCTAGGTGTGCGGGCTTCAGTAGTTGTGGCACGTGGGCTCAGTAGTTGTGGTGCACGGGCTTAGTTGCTCCGCGGCATGTGGGATCTTCCCGGACCAGGGCTCGAACCCGTGTCCCCTGCATTGGCAGGGGGATTCTTAACCACTGCGCCACCAGGGAAGTCCCTGAGCCTTTCTTTTAATTTGACAGAAATGTAACACTTTTCCCCATGGGCATACAAGACTTAATCTGGGGGGAGGAAGGGAAAGCCCAGCTCGGATGCACAGCAGGGGGATAGCAGATGGTTCTCCTCTAAGTGCCATGCGTTGTCACACACAAGTGTCTCTGCTCATTCCCTTCTTCTCAAGGGATTTGTGAAGGGGAAATTTTCTACTGCCATAGATCTGCCAGGAAAAGCTCCAAACCTTTGCAAGAACTCACCCTTGAAAGAGACCCAGTAAATGTCTCCACGTTCCAACTTAATAACAGGATGGCCCAGGTTGATAGAACAAGAGCTCTTTATCCTGAGATGACCAGCGTGGCTGGCCCTGCTGGGAGGCACATGCCCCAGATTCTTTCCTCCCCCAGCTCTGGCCAAGGGACCTGACCCCAGAGTCCCCTTTCCATCTTGGGGAAGCTCCCTCACACGCTCTGGATCCTTCCTTCCATCCCAATCTTGCCCACTCCCTTAAGGTGGGCAGTGAGTGATGCATGGGTCAGCGGGACATTTCTGGGTAGAAAATAGATACTTCATTAGTATCTATTTTGTTTCTCTTAGTACCATTTAACCAAAAAATTGCTAAGTCCAGACCCAGAGGATCCCCCCATACCCAGACCCTCCCTCGGACCTTGCCTTTCCATCTAAAGATAAAGGATTTTAACTGCATTTCAACATTGAAGTAAACTCAAAGACAATCCTCAATTTTATTTTGCTGGTAGTTTCCTTCTCTCACCAACCTTTAATAGCTAGCAGGAAGCAAAACTAACAGTTTTACACATTTTCTTTCTCTTTTCACACAATAATGGTGTGCCAATTGTGCTCTTGAAATAGCCAGAAATGGTCATCTAGAAGCCTGAAAACCAACAAATAAACACATTGGAAAATCCTGGTTGAAAGAGCACTGGAAAAATTGATAAGTGATATCCTAGTTAATTAGGTCTATCTTTGCAAATATAAAGTACTAAATGGATGATAATTTGATTATCTAATATATTCTTCACAGTTCACTCACTTCAGAGAATCGAAGCCAGCTGAATATGTCTCTTGTTTGCATGAGTTACAACCAAGTGAATCTCTCGAGGTTTGGGGAGATCTTGAGAGGTTAACTAGTTCATGCCATGTGCCAGGCACTCTTCTAAGCACTTAACAAATATGAATCCATTCCAGCCTCTAAACAAGCCTTTGTGGTGGAGATACCACCCCACTTTCTGTCGGGGAGTCTGGAGTATCAGGGGGATCAGAGAACTTCTCAGGGCTCTGAGACCAGTACTCGGGGTGTCAGTACTAGACCCAGGTGCTCAGAGCTACAGCCGGTGCCCTGAACCACTGCACACTGGAGGCCCGTATTTCTGCCAGTTTTAAGCGTGCAAAAAGTGGAGTCCAACAGGCATTTTTTGAAACCCCCCAGCTAGCGAAGAACCCACATCCTACTTCCTGCATTCAATGATGGAAAAACATATAAAGATGTAACCGTAAATCCTAAAATCTTAATGGGAATTTAGAGAAACAAAAACACCAACATCTGCAAAAAATTACAGCTGGAGACAAAGGAAAAAAGGAATAAGAGAAATTTATCCAATACCTGAATCAGAACAGAAAGGCCTAGCTATCTGAAAAAGACTCACTTTGCTGAACACCTGAAACTAACACAACATTGTACATCAACTATACTTCAATCAAAAAAAATAAAAAGCAAAAATAAATAAATAAAAATCCAATAAAAGGTCTGGCTATACTATTTAATGCTGTTATGAAATAATGCGTGCTTCATTACTTTTATTTGCTAGTAATGATCCAAGTTTCTGACTCATTTTCATTACCGAGTGCTTTATATTGGCAGAGCTATATTCTTTCTTTTCTTAGCGTTGGTTCTTTTTCAGAGTTATTTTCTGACTCCAAAGTATCTTAATATCATGACAATTTCCTCTAGCCTAGAATAACCTTGACTCAAAATGTTAAGTATTTCATTTCCCTATAAGGAATTGTAATCCAGCAGAGTTTGGAATGGGCAAAATATTTATGATGGGGAATAGGGCAGTCAGAGATAGCAAAGGAATCTGTTAAGTATAGGAAATCAGCACAAAAAAATAACACTTGTTTTAAAGAAATAAGGAGAGCTTTAATTATAGAGCCAGCGTGGTTCAGTTCTGAATGTGATTTGCGTCTGTTGGTTTTCAGCTGTAGTTGGCCTGGTTGCTGGAGGACTGGTGTTATTGCTCCCAGAGACCAAAGGGAAGACTTTGCCTGAGACCATTGAGGAAGCTGAAAACATGCAGAGGTAGGGAGCTGGGATTCCTAAATGAACTATTCAATACACGCTTTGGGAAAACTCTGGAGCCAGTTGTAAAGAAAGATGAGGTTGGATCTATACCTCACACCGTATACAGTGAGATCAATTCAAATGAAATCAAAGACTAGAATGCATCAAAAAGGAGACACTAAAAGAATGAAGATACTATGGGAGAATACCTTTAGCCTTTCATAGTGAGGAAGGTCTTTAAGAAACACTAAAAGAATGAAGATACTATGGGAGAATACCTTTAGCCTTTCATAGCGAGGAAGGTCTTTAAAATTTGACCACAAATATCCAGGACCCATTCCAAAAAGTTTGCCTTCATAAAAATTTAAAATTCTATGTTGAAAAACTACCATAAACTTCAAAGAAATAGAAAACTTAGAGAAAATATTCACTCCTTCGTAAAGGGCTAATTTTCCGAATATATAAAGAGGTCTAACAAATCCGTAAGTAAGAACAGAAAAAATGGGCAAAGGACTTGAACAGACAATTTAGTGACAGGAAGAAAAAAAAACAGTTCCAACATATGTTAACCTATGCCAAATCTCTTTCATAATAAGAGAAGGTGCAAAGTAACGCCGCAGTAACAGCCACTGAGATTGTTAAATATCGCACGGCTTGGCAGCATACAGGTGACCCTTGAACAATGCAGGGGTTAGGGGTGCCAACACCCTGTGCAGTCAAAATCCACATGAAACTTTCAACTCCCCCAAACCTTAACTGCCAATAACGTGCTGTTGACCAGAAGCTTATGGATAACATAAATAGGTGATCAACACATATTTTGTATGTTATATGTATTACATACTGTATTCTTACAATAAAGTAAGCTAGAGAGAAGAAAATATTATGAAGAAAATCGAAAGGAAGAGAAAATACATTTACAGTACTATACTGTATTTATCGATACTGTAAGCTTATATCACCTGTTTATAGACAAATTGTCAGTACCTACATTAACATTGTCTTATATGATACAAAACACTGTAGATGTTATACGTATTACTAACACTAGACATCAAAAATGAAGAGATAATGGAAAAAAGAAGTCCATATTTATTAACAGATATAGTGACTCAAGCATTGAAAATGAAGAAGCGGCAATATGATTGCTTTATGGTCGCCTAGTGTAATTGATAATACAATTGCTTCATGGCAGCCTAGCCTATGCACTAATGAATGAATTGATATAAAGTGTTTATGTCATACAGTATTACAGTCATATTCATAATACAGTATTGGAAACATTGTTACATTTTTTAAAACACCACTTACCTGCGATGACAGGCTGATACGCAGTTTCTCCAATACGAGCGAGAAAGGCGTATTGTACGATAATGTAATTCTTTGAAACCAAAATTATAACACAGAAAATGAACTCTTTAATTTTATATTAAATATCACTCACCTTATGCCTATGTAAGGATAGACTAATGTCTACATATACTTTATGCATTCATGACATGCTTAACTTTGTCTTAATTTTTTCAATATTTCTAGGCTACGTGGTTCATCTGAGAGCTTTTTCAAATCATCACAAAATGCCAAAAAATTTTCCAATATATTTATTGAAAGTGGACCACGTAAGCGGACCCGTGCAGTTCAAACGTGTGCTGTTCAAGGGTCAGCTGTACAATATTGGGAAAGGATGTGGGGAAATAGGCTGTATCCTACATCGCGAGTAGGAGTCAGATTTAAAACCTCTATGATGGGTAATATAACAATAGTATCAAAATTACAAATGTGCTTATCTTTTTACCTAGCAATTCCACACTTCTAGGAATTTACATGTGCAAAATGGTGTATGTACAGGATTATTCATTCAAGCAATATTTTTTATGTAATGAAAGATTGGGAACTTTCAATGCCCATCGATTGGGAGACCAGTTAGATAAATTATGGTACGTTGTTCAATAAAATACTCCCTAGTCATCAAGAAGAATGAGGCAGCTTGATATACACTGATAAGGAAATTCTCCTACGGGTATTATTAATGAAAAAAAAGGAAAACATAGAAAAGTATAGAGTCTATCATTTGTGTACAAAGAGCAAAAAACATATATATTAAATATATATACAATTTACTTGTATCTCTGGAAGAATATGCATAACATTGATTGTCTCTGGAATTGGGAGGCTATGAGATATCAGTAGGAGGGAGACTTTTCAGTATATTACTTTTTGTACTTTCTGAATACATATGAATCTATTTAAAAAGTAACCTTAAAAAATCTAAAGAAAGAGAATCACATATGACACATTCCCCATGAATTTGTTTATGTGATATGTTTAGATATTACTGTTTATTTTAACCATATTCCATTTTTGGCACCATGAACTGAACTGAATTGTATCCATGCTACAAACCCTTCACATTTCGCATATTAAACACTTGGGAAAGGTCACAGCAGAAGAATCACAGTGGTCTGAAGCTTTCCCTAGAACTTGGAAGAGGCTTTGAATCTAGCCAGATGTCATGCACTGGCAGCCCACAGGATACAAGGGTCTCAAGAGCTTCGCTTGGCCCCCATAGTTTTTAAAGTGGGAAATCCACATAAACTGAATTTCCAGGATCTGTTTTTTAAAAATCAGAGGATGGGGTAACACTGAACAGGCATTTCCTCCTGTTGACAATTTGCAGGAGCTGAGTGGTGACAGCTCAGCTCGCAGGAGGGCATGCTCGCTGGAGTCGGCCACAGACCCACATTCCCTACATCCTGTGCCTAGGACGCTTCTGTTTTCCGCCTGGCGAGTGTAGACATTTGAGTTTGAGAGCCTTGACCGTGATCAACCAGCCCCCATAGACCCCATCTCAGTGCAGCTTGTCATGCACGTGAGTGCCTCCCCTTGAGGATAGAGACTCTACCCCATTTATGGTCGTGTCCCTAGAGGTAAGCACAGAACCTGGCACACACAGAGCAGGTGCTCACCAAATATGTGTGGAATAAATGGAGAGCTCCTTCTACAGCATCCCTAAGTGATGCTCCCCCAGGCTTTTCCCAGCCAGCTCTGGCGTCAGGAAGGCAGTAACGTGATGGCGAGGAACAGGCCAGGTCTGATGCCGAAAGCTGGCCTCTGTGCACCGACACCAAACTGAATCTCAGAGACAGAGTTTCGGGTGAAGTAGAAAAGAATAGCTTTATTGCAGGTGCCAAGCTAGGAGTCCAGGGCAGCTGGTGCTTAAAAGACCCGAACTCCCCGAAGGCTTTCAGGGAAAAGTTTATAAAGACAGGGTGAGGGTGGGGGTTTTATGGGGTGTGTGATCAGCTCATGGAATGGTATGTCATTCAATAAAAGACGCCAACCATTCTGATTGGTTGGATGGTGGTGTAATCGGGAGTCAGCATCATCAACCTTCTGGTTCCAACCGGTCTGTGGTCTACGTGCCTGTGACCAGCATACAGTTCACTTCTTCCACCTGGTGGGGGTTTCAGTATCTGCAAAACAGCTCAAAGGACACATCTCAGCATATTATCTATAGTCCTGAGGGAAGAAATAAATGTCCTTGACTTTGGTTACTGGCTAACGTATTATTATTTTTTCTTGCTTGACTGTGTTTCTTTCTGCATTTTCTCACTTGTCTGATTAAATTTATTCTTTGGCTAAAGTTCTTCTACAGACAAAAGGCAGGCAGAGGACATGGGTGGGAGTCTATTCTGGGAAAGCCTCATAGGGTCCTGCTGGGTTATAGGTCCTCACATTTCCTATCGTGTGGCCTTAACTCCTCTAGGCCTCCATTTTTCTTCTGTAAATGGGGACAACTGTTCCTACT
>NW_020173666.1:13572960-13665460 GCF_003031525.2 Neophocaena asiaeorientalis asiaeorientalis | reverse complement strand
GGCACCTTCTTTAGGGAAGCGATTTGGCAGTGTCCATTAATAGTAGAAATGCACATGTCTGTGACCCAACAATTTCACCCCTAGGTATCTATCTTTGAGAAACACAAATGTGTACACAGATGCATCTCAGAGGTATTCATTGCATCATTTGTTGATGACAGCAAAAGCTGGAAATGACCAAAGTCCTTAAATATGAGGAATGCTTAAATAAATATGGTATATCGACTCAACGGTTAAAAAGGAATGAAAAAGATGTATATCTACTCCATAGAAAGACCTCCGTGATGAAGGGCAAAGGTGAGTTTTGGAATAATAATGTAGGAATGATCGGATGTACATCTACTAATGATCTAGGGGGAGGAGGAATGGGACTGGGCGCTGCACCAGGAAAGATTTTAGATTTTTCTGTAATTCTTGCACTTTTATGTTTTCATGTGCATGTCCATGGCATGTTCATACTGTTGTTAAAAATAAATGATTAACTCTGGAAAATAGTTCAGCAGTTTCTTTGAGTTTCTAAAAAAACTAAACATGCACTCACAATATCACCCAGCAATTGGACTCCTGGGCATTTATCCCGGAGAAAGGAAATCATATATCCACACAAAATTCCATACACAATTGCTCATTGCAGTTTTTATCTATAATAGACAAAATCTGCAAATGACCAAAATGCCCCTCATACCAAGGAATACTCCTCAACAAGGAAAGCAACAATACACGGACAACTTGAATGGGTATCAAGGGCATTATGCTGAGTGATAAAAGCCAATCTCAAAGAAAAACTATTGAGATGGAAAACAGATAAGTGGTTAATTACGGTAGTGGTTACCTAAACCTACATGAGTGATAAAATGACATAGATCCATATTCACATACTGCATCAATGTCAGTTTCCTGGTTTTGCTATCATACTTATGTAAGATGTAACCATTGGGGCAAATTAGGTGAAGGGGACCCAGGACCTCTCTGTACTATCTTTGCAACTTCCTGTAAATCTATAGTTATTTCAAAATAAAATTTTTGAAAATAAATGATTAAAAGTACAATATTTTTAAAAATTAAATCCTATGGGGACCCAGAAGAGGCCATTTCTCTATAGCAATGTTTCTTAACGTTAGTGATCAAAATGCCTTTGAAATCCAAAGAAAACTACAGTTCCTCTGTCCAGAAAAATACATACCCCAAATCTGCATACACTTTCACAGGTTTTACCAATCCCTCACTCAGTTAAGAACTCTTACTGTAGACACAGGGTTCAGTCCATAAGCCAAATCCAGCCCACTGCCTGTTTTTTAAATAAAGTTTTATTGGCACACAGCCACACCCATTCACTTCTATACCCTCTATGGCGGCTTTGCAGTGACAGCAGCAGAGCGAGTTGTTGCTACAAAGATTCTCTGACCCACAAACCTTAAAAGATTCACTATCTGGCCCTTTATGAAGAAAGTCTGCTGACCTCTAGGTAGAATTCCACCTCTTGTAAACTGAAAGGAACATTGGAATAAAAACATAATAAGAGCACAGAGAGGGCAATACAATTAACGTTCTAAAATCCGCATTCCCTTTTCTGTGTGCCTGGAATGCAACACCATTTTTTTGTAGGCAGGCAAACAGGCAAGAAGTCAGATGAAAAGGTGGCAGTTTGGAAAGAAGAAGAGCTCACATTATATCAGTGCGCTCGTGGACATGGTCCCCTGTGGATCGCTCCCTATGCCCTGAGGTGGGCTGGGCTGCGACCTCCAGGCTGGACCCAGCGGCCTCGGGGTGTGTTCTGGGGGTAGTGATCCCCCAAAGCCCCAACACCCTTGAGGAAAAGAAATGGGTTGGCTGTGTAAACTGGGAGAGGCAGCTTGTGAGTGGAAGGGCAGGGGACCACTCTATCTGTGTTGTAAGATGTGCTCAGCAGAATCCCCATTACGTAACATCCCAGTCGTCAAAGACTATTACTTTAATTTAACCTAAAACAAAAAGAACATATTTCTATTTCTTCAACGACAGAGGAAGATCTTTTCTTTAAATGTAGGCCTCCTGATAGGAGTTCTATGTGCTCTTTCTTGCATAAAACCTAATGCATTGTTCATGATTTGCAATTTGGGTCTCTTTAAACTAGAGCCAGAACTCAAAACACTTTGAAAGGACCTGAATCCAAAATCCCAGATTCTTACCACACTTTTTCTAACATTTGACTTGCCCACGTTTAGATGATATTTTTAGGCACTCATTTCACTGAATATCAAGAAGACATTTAATTTACTTTAATCAAATTATAATAAAAATGCATTTTCACCTTCCTATTTCATCAGGCTACATGATGTTATCAAATTAGGTAATTACAATACCAAGTTCAATGAGAAAAAACAGATGTAGGAACAAATCTAACTGGTCCTTCATCAGCCTGTAACTCAACTAGGAGAAGCAGATGGGTGGGCACATTAGAATGTGGCCACCTAGCTGAGCCGAGGAGTCATCAGCTGGTTTTGCTACCCAACACAAGTCGGTGTGCCCAACGCACAGTGAGGCCAAACAAACCGAAACGTCAGAGTTTGGAGCAGAGAAAGGTTTTATTGCAGGGCCAAGTAAGGAGATGGGTGGCCCACCACCCACAAAACCCCCCCAGCTCCCTGAAGGATTTCAGCAAAGCATTTTTAAAGACAAGGTGGTGGGGGGGGCAGTGGCAGGTTTGGTGATCAGCTCGTGGACAATTCTCTGATTGGTTGATGTTGAGGTAACAGGGCAGTGTCACAGGGGTTAGCATTGTCAGTCCTTAGGCGCCAGTAGGTCTAGGGGCTACATGATCATCAAGTAGTTAATTTCTTCCATTTGGCGGTGGTTTTTAGCATCTGAAAAACTCAGGAAATATGCATGAGATACTATTATCTGGGTACTTCAGAGAGGAGCTACAGCAGAGGATACGGGGGAGGGTGTCTGTCCCAGAAAGGCCCCATAGGGTCCTGCTCAGTTACAGTTTCACAGAGAGGTGGTGTGCTGGTCAGGGTTCCCCAGAGAAAACAGAACCAGTGGAAGATATACACATACATGAAAGGAAACTTTGGCTTACACGGTGGTGAAGTTTGGGAAATCCCACGATCTACTGTCAGCAAGCCAGAGACCCAGGAAAGCCAGTGGTGCCATTCAGTCCCAGCCTGGAGGCCTGAGAACCAGGGGAGACGATGCTGTAACTCCCAGGCCCAGAGCAGAAGACAGATGTCCCAGCTCAACAGCAGGCAGGAAGGGCAGATGGCAGACAGGGGACAACCCTCCCTTCCCCTGCTTCTTTTTCTGCTCAGTCCCTCCATGGATTGGATGCTACCCACCCACACTGGGGAGAGCCGTCCACTTTACTGAGTCCACCGCTTCCAACACTAATCTCATCTGGAAATACCCTCACAGACTCACCCAGATATCATGTTTAATCTGGACACAAAATCATCACAGAGGGCTAATCCTGTAAACCAGTTTAGTAGAGGCTGGTTTCATGAGCTTCTCCTAAGCCCAATGCTGGTAGTTTAAACAAAACATAGAATTTTCTTTTTTTCTCTCATGCGAGACTCGATGAATAGGACAATGTGTATAAAACACCACTACCCGAACTGCATCCAAAGAATAAAACTCTCTTCCCTCTTCCCTTTTGGCAGCTTTTAGTACAAGATCCATAATTAACAAGGACTCTGAAGCCGTGAGCTGGACTGACCCCCATTAAGTTCTGGAATCAAAGGTGACTTGGCAAAGCCTTCTTTTCCAAACGAGTCTGACTCTACGTTATGTCATCAGACAAATGGGTCTTGGGCTCAAGTTCACCTTCAGATGTCTTTGGCAACAATTTCTTTAAGGCAGGAAGATGTGGAGTGAGAGGTGTACACATCCATCGCTCTCCAGCTGCTGTAATTTTCAGGTTTGTGTGATATCAATGCGCCTTCGCTCTGTGTCTTCCCTGCCTGGAGTCCAACACATCTTGCACCAGGAGTGCTTTTCTTCAAGCATAAATCTCACAAACATACCACCTCTATCACGACTGGTCCTGGCAAAATTGAGGCATCCATGTTCCGGGTGCCCTTGTCCCTGGGCCGCCTCTCTTCCCTCCCCACACCCACTCTTCCTGGCCAATCCAGGGCCCTTTGACACCAAGCAATCTCCCCTCTGGTGCCTCATCGAAAGAGAGGCACTTTATGACCCAGAATCTTAGGGCTCTCCTGGGGAGCGACCCATGGGGGCAGAGGGCATTAATCCTGGAAACCAGCCTGGCTGTGTAGTAACTTGTGGTCTCCATCCCAGTGCCATTGGTCCTTCAATCACTTCAGTGCTCGTGTGCCCAGAAACTCCTAAAAAGCAATGACTCCGGACACCAGGTGCTGGCTGGGATTTCCAAGTCATTGGCCCCAGCCCAGAACTCCCTTCCCAGCTCCAGTTGTCCTGAGGGCTCCTTGTAGCCAGCATTTCTTTTTGAGATTTTACTGCCAATGACAAAAATGTTTATCATCTTTAGATTTTGATAAGAAGAATTCTGCAAAGGTCCATATTCATCTTTTGCTTGTACAATATATTGGCTTAGAAAATATTCATATTTTCTAAGCCAACTCTCATCCCCAGGAAAACTTGTGGAATGTTACAGGTATTTACCCCCAAACAGATGTTCAGTGATAATTTTCATGTCAGGCAGAGCTACAAGGGTCAGAAACCGTAGGAGGAGTGAGCCTACCCAGACGCTGAGCCCCCGGAGGTCATAGCCCAGCAGGGGCCCAGTTCAAACACAACAAACAGGTGCTGTAAGTAGGACCGTGCCTCGAATGTCCCTCATCACTAGAGGGCTAACCACGGACTACGAACCACAGTGCAGTCCGAGTGTGCAGGTCTTCTCTACTTGGGAGTTACGGGCTACTGAATAACAGCGCCAGCATGACCCCAGGCGTCGGGATGAGATGAAGGAAATGGATGCGGGCTTTGACTTCATGGGCGATGGAGGAAGTGACCCGGTAATGATAGCACAGTGTGGAGAGTGTGCCTGGGGACAAACAGGAAGGAAGTGCCTGTGCTCCCAAAGTCAGAGCTGGGCCTGCTTCCTGAATGGGGAGCTCACACTTAGCTACAGTTCCAGGAATCTGCAGACAAAGGAGAAGGTGCGTTCCATGTGGAGATGGCGGCAGGTTTGGGGAAAATACCCTGGGTGGTTGAGGTTCAGTGTGTGCAGGAAGTGGACAGGCAGGCAGAGTGGCCAGGGGTGTTGACCTTGACCTTGTGGGCAGAGAGTCGGGCAGGGAGAGTTGGGAGGGGCAGCAGGAGGCATATGGAGCCGCCAAGTGCTGGCCCGAGCAGGGGCTGAGAGAGGGAGGCCGATGAGAGAGAGATTTAGGGAGAAAGGCAAAAGGATGGCTATTAGATGTGGGGCCAGAGGCTAAGGAGGCATTTCAGAAGAGTCTAGCAGTGTGACTTATCCCTTAACAATCTAAGAAAACAGACACACTAGAAACTAACTGCACATGCTCGGCAGTCCGGGGACACTTCACAAAGGGGCAAACGTCCAGGAGCCGGTCTAGAGGTCCTGAGACTGTCGGTAGCTTAGAGCACCACACAGTAATTTTTGTCCACAAAACAACCAGAAATCGTAAAAACAGTTTCAAGTATTTTCAAGTACTCTTTCAGAAAGCAAGAAAAAACAGAAAACATTTTAGAAACGCTTCGATCCAAAAATGGT
This sequence comes from Neophocaena asiaeorientalis asiaeorientalis, assembly GCF_003031525.2. Classification (NCBI taxonomy): domain Eukaryota; kingdom Metazoa; phylum Chordata; class Mammalia; order Artiodactyla; family Phocoenidae; genus Neophocaena; species Neophocaena asiaeorientalis. Next base: position 13,659,768 of record NW_020173666.1, on the reverse strand, counting down.
TCAAAGAGAAATAGCATTAAGATTGAGAGTAGGAGGCTTCCCCGGTGGCGCAGTGGTTGAGAGTCCGCCTGCCGATGCAGGGGACACGGGTTCGTGCCCCGGTCCGGGAAGATCCCACATGCCGCGGAGCGGCTGGGCCTGTGAGCCATGGCCGCTGGGCCTGTGCGTCCAGAGCCTGTGCTCCGCAACAGGAGAGGCCATAACAGTGAGAGGCCCGTGTACCGCAAAAAAAGAAAAGAAAAGAAAAGATTGAGAGTAGGGATAATAAAAAATTTTCTTCTTCATAATTTTGGCATTTCCTCGATTTTCTGTAATGCATGTATTTTTTTTTTTAATATTTGTTAGGGACTTCCCTGGTGGCGCAGTGGTTAAGAATCCGCCTGCCAATGCAGGGGACACAGGTTCGAGCCCTGCTCTGGGAAGATCCCACATGCCACGGAGCAACTAGGCCCATGTGCCACAACTACTGAGCCTGTGCTCTAGAGCCTGCGAGCCACAGCTACTGACCCCACGAGCCACAACTACTGAAGCCTGTGCCCCTAGAGTCCGTGCTCTGCAACAAGAGAAGCCACCGCAATGAGAAGCCTGCCCACTGCAACGAAGAGTAGCCCCCACTCGCCACAACTAGAAAAAGCACACGCACAGAAACAAAGACCCAACACAGCCTAAATAAATAAATAAATAAAGTTTAAAATATATATATTTGTTAGTCAGTATTTGCTGCCTAGAAAAGTACATATGTGACAGATGGGTCACTGATAAAATTTCCTTCCCGAATCCATTCGTGGTCCAGCCCGCATCACACCAAAGGTAGCAACTATTCCAGATTTTGTCTCTCTCATTTCCTTGCTTTTAATGTTTATCTCACACACACATGCATACACACACACACACTCACGTATGTATGCATCCTGTTAGAAAACAAAATTCCCCTGAGTAAATTTTAAAGATCTAATTGGCTTTATTGAACAATCCATGCATCAGGCTGTGTCCCATCCATCGTGTAGAGGGGTGCTCCAGAGGGAGACAGAAAGGGAAACTTTCTGAAGGCAGGACAAGGAAGTCATAAACAGAAAATAGGATTATTTCAGATTAGGTCAACTTCCTTTGGTGAAACACGAAGGGTCTTATTAGGTGGGCTACCTCACCTTCCTTTGGGGGATGGAGAGGGCCCATGTGACAGATCCCCTCACTGGTACTGACCAGAAAATCCCTGATTGACAGGTTAAGGCTGTATTTCTGGGGGAGTTTGAAGCTTCACTTAAGTTAGGTATTAAGCTCTGGTTTGGTGGCCTGACCTAGCATCAGTGACTCCATTTTGGGTCTGTGGTCTTCTTTTGTCAATCTATACTTTATTTTTTTTTAATATATTTTTAACTGTATTGAAGCATAGTTGATTTCAATCTCTTTCTTTTCATCTCTGTTTTGTATTTCATTACTTTCTGCTTTTATCTTTATCTTCATTTTTCTTACTTTGGGTTGATTCTGTGGTTCTTTTTCTAATTCCCTATTCTGAATAACCATTTAGACTCTGAGCCTCAACCATCATAAATAACTAGGATATTGGCTGATTCTCGTCTGGGAGGCTGCTCCCACCTGGGAAGCGTTCGCCACATCCCCACATCCTGTGCCCCTGTCCCATGTTCCCTGGCTGGGACCCTCACACTCAGAACGTAACTGGGAGACAGTCCCAAAGCTCCACCCCCTCTCAACAGGCTCTGTTAGGCCCCTTATCAACATGGGTTGGTACAAAATACACAAAAATATTTTCCCACAGCCGACAATGTGGGTTGCTTTTTTCTTTGAGCCGTGCTGAGTTGGGAGGCCAGGAAAACATCTGTTCCTGGGTCTTCAAAGGAGAGCAGCCACTGGTGCTTTCTGGGGACTCCTCCAAAGCCAAGCCCTGCTGTCTCTAATTTTCCTACGTGGGAATTGACTGCCCCGGGTGAGACTCTGACACATCATTATCTCAGCTCAAACACGTAACGGTTTTCTCTCTTCTAGGGCCAAGAGAACGCTGTTCAATGTGAAGTGCAGCTGGGATAGTAATTAATTTAATGAGAGGACAAAGGGAAGCTCTAAAAAAGAGATTCCCCCTCCCTCCTTTTAAATTTGGCTCCAGAGAACGTGGCCAAGTTCAACTAGTGAGTGATTCTTTCTAAAGCATCCGAGAGAAGGGAGGATTGGTCGTGTCCCTAAGGAAAGGAAGTCCCATTAAACCAATTAAACAGGGTTCTCCAACAGATCAAACTAGGTTAGTCTTTGCGATGGGGTGAAGAGACAGCAGAAGATAAAGAGGGAAGACAGTGTCAGAGAGAAGTGAGGAAGGCCAGAGAGAGAGAGGCTTGACTTGTCTTTACCGCTGGTACTTTGTGTCTGCAACTGCAGTAAAGCTGAGGCAGTAGACAGGAGTGCTGAAGAGCTGGGATAGTGTAGAGATGAGGGTTTTCCATTTACTAGCTACGTGATGTACATTTAAAGACTTTTGCTGCATGTATCAAATTGTCCTTCAGAATGGGTTACAAATTAATTCCACCAACACTACCCGGGAGAGTGTGCTTTTCCATGTCCGCATCCCCACACACGGTTTCTCTCTCGCTCACTCACTCTTTGTCTCTCACCCCCCCACACACGCACCACTGACACACACAGTTTTGCCAAGTTGATCCGCAAAAGGTCACACCTCATGGCTGTTTTCCCTGTGTTCCCTTGAGCAGTGAGGTTGAGCATGTTTTCATATTTCTTGGCAATTTTCTTTTTACTGTAACGTGACTATTTTTGTCCTTTGCCCATTTTCCCTTCGGGATCTTCCACTTTTCCTTATTAATAGGCAAGAGCCTCTTATATATTAAGAATATTAACACTTTGATTGGCATGGAATCCTCAATTTGTGTCTTGGAGTTGATCGTTGGCCTTTTAGTTTCTTATTTGGGATTTTTCACATATAGAAGTGTTTTTAAAATTTCAGTGGACAAATCTATGTGTGGTTTCCTTTATGGTTTCTTGATTGGTATTATATGTAGAAGGTCTTGCCTAAACCAAAATTATATAAATGTTGGCCTATATCACCTTCTAGTATTTTAAATGGTTTTATTTTCCACTTTTAGACAACTCAACCGGAATGTATTTGATGTAAATTGGAGGGCATTGTTGGAAGTCCCCACCTTCTACGGGCGTTCAGGATTGTCTCCGTGCTTGTGGGGTAACTTTGGTGTGATTAGATTGGAAGGTCTTTTGTCTCGATCCAGTAATTCTGGATATCACCATATCTCTGCCATCTGGAAGGGGCTCCTTGCCCCACTTCCTCTTCCCACACTGCCAGCTTCACCCAGATTCCATTCCCGAGCAAAGCACTCCTCTGCTTTCTGTGGAACTCAGACGAAGCCCCAAGCTTAGGGGTAAAACAGAAGGAGACTTCATATCGAATATTCTACATCTGCATATTGCATCGAGGGTTTCTGCTTCCCTTGACTTTTTCTTTTTTTTAACATCTTTATTGGAGTATAATTGCTTTACAATGGTGTGTCAGTTTCTGCTTTATAACAAAGTGAATCAGTTATACATATACATATGTCCCCATATCTCTTCCCTCTTGCATCTCCCTCCCTTCCACGCTCCCTATCCCACCCCTCTAGGTGGTCACAAAGCAACAAGCTGATCTCCCTGTGCTATGCGGCTGCTTCCCACTAGCTATCTATTTTACATTTGGTAGTGTATATATGTCCATATATACACTACCACTCTCTTACTTTGTCCCAGCTTACCCTTCCCCCTCCCCGTATCCTCAAGTCCATTCTCTAGTAGGTCTGCATCTTTACTCCTGTCTTGCCCCTAGGTTCTTCTGACCATTTTCTTTTTCTTTTTTTTCTTTTGTTTTCTTAGATTCCATATGTATGTGTTAGCATGTGGTATTTGTTTTTCTCTTTCTGACTTACTTCACTCCATATGACAGTCTCTGGGTCCATCCACCTCACTACAAATAACTCAGTTTCGTTCCTTTTTATGGCTGAGTAATATTCCATTGTATATATGTGCCACATCTTCTTTATCCATTCATTTGTTGATGGACACTTAGGTTGCTTCCATGTCCTGGCTCTTGTAAATAGTGCTGCAATGAGCATTTTGGTACATGACTCTTTCTGATTTATGGTTTTCTCAGGGTATATGCCCAGTAGTGGGATTGCTGGGTCGTATGGTAGTTCTATCTGTAGTTTTTTAAGGAACCTCCATACTGTTCTCCAGAGTGGCTGTATCCATTTACATTCCTACCAACAGTGCGAGAGGGTTCCCTTTTCTCCACACCCTCTCCAGCATTTATTGTTTGTAGACTTTTTGATGATGGCCATTCTGACCCGTGTGAGGTGATACCTCACTGTAGTTTTGATTTGCATTTCTCTAATGATTAGTGATGTTGAGCATCCTTTCATGTGTTTGTTGGCCATCTGTGTATCTTCTTTGGAGAAATGTCTATTTAGGTCTTCTGCCCATTTTTGGATGGGGTTGTTTGTTTTTGATATTGAGCTGCATGAGCTACTTGCTCACCGTTGCCACACTTCTCCTCGTTCTAGCAGAATTTCTCAAGCTCATCTCCTAATTCACTAATCTGGCTTTCTGTAGTATTCAGTGTGCTCTTTGTTGCCTCTGTTGGTGTTCCAGACTTTTTTCTTCTAAAAGTAATATAGTAAGTCCCCTACATACAAACAAGTTCCACTCCGAGAACGCGTTCGAAGTCCAATTTGTTCCTAAGTCCAGCAAAGTTAGCCTAGGTACCCAGCTAACACAATCGGCTACATAGTACTGTGCTGTAATGGGTATATAATGCTTTTCACAAAAACATACATAAAAAACAAACACAAAAAATAAAGAAAACATTGTTAATCTTACAGTACGGTACCTTGAAAGGTACAGTAGTCCAGCACAACAGCTGGCATCCAGGGGCTGGCATCGCGTGAACAGGCAAGAAGAGTTACTGACTGGAGGAGGGAGAGGAGATGGGAGATGGTAGAGCTGAAGGATCGTCAGCAACAGGAGACGGAGGGCGAGCTGCAATGTCACGCTCGCCTGACTTTGATGGAACCGACGTTCATATCTTTGAAAGTTCACAACTTGAAGGTTCATACGTAGAGGACTTACTGTATATCTATTTAAAATTTCTGTGGCTTCCCGGGTGGCGCAGTGGTTGAGAGTCCGCCTGCCGATGCAGGGGACACGGGTTCGTGCCCCGGTCTGGGAAGATCCCACAAGCCACGGAGCGGCTGGGCCCATGAGCCATGGCCGCTGAGCCTGTGCATCCGGAGCCTGTGCTCCGCAACGGGAGGGGCCACAACAGTAAGAGGCCCGCGTACCACAAAAAAAAAAAAAAAAACAAGTGCCCTCCAAGAAATCTACATGTTGAAATACTTTTGCCAACACAGGCACCTACAAATACAAAGACATTTTCTTTCAGAGAGTGAATAAAACAATACTTATTCTAGGAAACCAGTTACGGAGGTCTCTTTTATAACAGTATTTAAATTCTATTGGACCTTCCAAATAATTTAGATAATTAAGTACCTGGTAACCACCAACAGCTTTCACTGGAAAGAATAAGTAGATAAAAGACAGCCAGGGCTTTGAGAGACTTAAAACAAAGAAAATAAAACAAAACAAAGCACAGTGTTCTTTAGAACTGATATTGACTTAGGGGCAGGCAAGTAGGAGGAAAAGCTTAGGGCTTCTGAGCAATTCTTCAGAGGATCACTCTGTCCTCATCTCTGCCACCCGGTCCCCAGCGGAGCATCTCTCTCGGGTGCCTGCGAGTTGAATTCTGATGTTTGGACCTGAAGGTAAATCTTGTTTTCTTTGGGCTTTGCTTTCCTGTAGCAATCAAAAATTTAAAATCTAAGTTAAAACACATAATGGGGGACTTTCTTGGTGGCGCAGTGGTTAAGAACTCGCCTGCCAGTGCAGGGGACACAGCTTTGAGCCCTGGTCTGGAAAGATTCCACATGCCGCGGAGCAACAAAGCCCGTGCGCCACAACTACTGAGCCTGCGTACCACAACTACTGAGCCCACGTGCCACAACTACTGAAGCCCGTGCGCCTAGAGCCCGTGCTCCACAGCAAGAGAAGCCACCACAATGAGAAGCCCACGCACCACAACGAAGAGTAGCCCCCGCTCACCACGACTAGAGAAAGCCTGTGCCCAGCAACAAAGACTTAGTGCAGCCAAAAATAAATTAATTAATTAATTAATTAATTAAAATTCATTCAATAAAATACATAATGGCTTGACTAAGAAACTGTTGCAAAGTTGTACCCAGGAATAAGTCTCAAAAGAAGAGGTGAGAACAAGAACAGCAGGTGACAAAGAAGACAAGGGTCAGCAGAGACCGCCAGTGACCAGTTCTGGTTCTCTGCCTGTTTTGCTATGGCCTGTGTGCTAAGAACAGTTTCTTACATCTTTAAATAGTTTTCGAAAATCAAAAATAAAATATTATTTCTTGACACTTGGAAATGAGATGAAATCTAAATTTCAACATCCATAAATAAAGTTGTGCTGGAACTCACAAACCCATTCATTTGTGTACTGTCTGTGGCTGCTTCCGTGCTGAAGGGGCAGAACTTAGCAACAGAGACAATGTCCCCGAAGCCAGAAATATTTACTCCCTGGCCCTTTAACAGGAAGAGTTTGCCAACCCTTCACACAGAGCACCTGTTGTGTTGCTGCCTCACTCCATCACCTGACAGTCAACATTCCATTTTGAAGCTGGGGACTTTGAGGGTATCTGTCATTATTTCTTTCATCTGTAAAATGGGTATGCTAATGACAGGAGCTGCCTCGCCATGTTTTGGGAGGATGGAGTGAGAAGGCACCTGAAACTCAGTGAAGCTGACGCACCATGAGCCCTCTGTTAGCTAGAGCTACCACTACTCCCATTCCCTGGCCTTGTTTCCTGGAAAGTAGGGAAGAAGGTGTCATTGAAATGATCTCTCCGGCAATAGACTGTGGCCACTATTTATGGAATTAGGAGAGCGGAGAAAGCAGATAATGAAATAAGTGATGATTATACTTTGTGCAGGGCATTATCAAGAACACAGGGTGAACAGGGAGGTGTTGGGCTCAGAGCAGAAGCCCCTGGCCTCACCTGGCAGGCCAGGAATGGCTATGAAGATGGAGTGAAGGGATAAACACAACATCTTAAAAGATGACAAAGTGCCTATTAACAAATTATAATGGAACATTTTAAAATCAGGTAGTCAACCTTAGCTATATATGTCTACGACTTGGGACCAACAAGAAGCTTATTGCCAGCAATTACAAGATGTGTTTACAGTTAAAATAGAGTGTCTGTCCCTTATCAGCACTGAGAAATGCAGATTTCCTCAAAGCGAGGAGCACAGAGGGCCTGAACGGGTATCGACTGTCATTAAAAGTTCAGGTTTCCGGGTTCCCCCATTCATTTACCAAGTCAGAAACCTAGAAGGCCCAGGAGTCTGCATTCTTCTGCATACTAAGTTTGAGAGTCACTGAGGAAATCACACCATATGCAAGAAGAATAGAGAGAATCTAAGATTTATTGAATACCTACTATGTGCCAGGCAATGGATTAGTCGCTATCACCTGCTTTATCTCATTGAACTTTCACAGCAACCCTCTCAAGTATTATCGTGGCTATTCTTCAGGTGAGGAAATGAAGGTTATAGGGTTCCATGACATTCCCAAAGTCACTTGGCCAAGTAGGCGACCACCCCTGGGCTGAACCCAGGCCTTAATGAGTCCACGGAGTCTATTCTCTACTTTCCAGGGACACGTGTGTCCTTACTGTGGGATCCAGAGAACCGAGCCTGTAACGACCACATCATCAAATGCTTTGTCTTTCTTCCTTTCCTCTTTTTTTTTTTTGTGGTACGCGGGCCTCTCACTGTGGTGGCCTCTCCCATTGTGGAGCACAGGCTCCGGACGCACAGGCTCAGCGGCCATGGCTCACGGGCCCAGCCGTTACCCAGCATGTGGGATCTTCCCGGACCGGGGCACGAACCCGTGTCTCCTGCATCGGCAGGCGGACTCTCAACCACTGCGCCACCAGGGAAGCCCCTTCCTTTCCTTTTTTATGGCTTTAAGGGTAGGACCTGGGACTCCATTGAGCACTTGTCCCCATCATAGGAATGAAAGTTTTAAGTCATTCTTCTTTGTGAAGGAAGTCACTAAGGAATCTGAACCAACAATCGCTAAAAAGACAGAAGATTGATTTAAAAATTGCTTCCAACTCAGAGCTGTTAACTCGGGGGGTGACCTGGGGACCTTGGTGCTCCATGTGGCCAGCATCACAGACAAATCATTCTATCTCACAGTTTAGACCAGACGACTGTCTGCCCCAGCACCCAGGGCTCACCTCCGCAGGTTCTCCGCGTCCTTGATGGTCTCTGGCAAAGCGACCCCCTTGGTCTCCGGAAGAAGCAGCGTCATTCCCCCGGCAACTAGCCCCAAAGCCGCTTCAGATGAGACAGATTTCACATGGAGCCGTTAGAGCATGGTCAATACCATTTACATATGATGACAGCTAACTAAAGAGATGCCTAGGTAACAGGCGTGTGAGGGTCACTTTTAAAAAGTTGGGAACATCTAGAAAATTAAAGCAATAGAATAACTGGGGAAATGGCAGAGTAAGAAAAGGGAATATCGTCTTTGTTTTACTTCCACATAAGTATATAGTTCCACAGTAACTGACGTTTAAGTATTAGGGGGATTTATTGATTCAGGTACTTCAAAAACAATATGGGACTCAATTTTGACTAGTTACTATATATACAAAATACTGTATTAATTTAACATAATATAATATAGTATTTGTATATACTAACCATAATTTATATATTATCGTTTATATTCAATAACTATAATATATATTATATACAATAATTTGTTGTAATATATAATTATATAATATTTTATAACATACATTATATATAAACTATAACATTATATTACAGTTACTATATATAAATATTATGTTACCATATATACATTTGATATGGAGCCCAGGTGATATGTATGTGGGCAGTGTGGGCCTCTCTCGTTACTCATCACTCCCTGTCGTCCCTCGTGGGTTCGCCTGGGCCCAGGCATGGCAACTCTCTACATGGGCAGCCGTTTTGCCCTCCACCAAGTGGTAGGTTTGGGAAGAGGTGGGAGAGTCCCCTCCTCCTTCTCTAACCCAATATAATCAGTAACAAAGCTGATACTAAACTTCGATTCCCATTTGTCCCCCTGTGTCTGCCGTCAATTGTTAAGATCTGGAAGCAGAAGAGGGATGATAATCTAGCATCTTCAAATCTCTAGCAATTACATGCTAAATACACAAAAATTGGGAGTCAAATTTGTAAGAAACCAGGAGGCTATGTCAAATATTCTCTCCGATTCTATTCCATAGAATGAATTATTGGACTCCAGAGCCATAGGACATAAACCTCTGGCCCCCACCTTCTAGGAACAGCATCTTATCTTCCCCGTGAGGCAAGACAGAGTGAACCAGGAGCCAGTGAAAGAGCAGGAGCCATCCTTCCCTTCTGTACACTCGCTGGGGGGTACCATTTGCTCATCAAATAGTTCTCGAGTATTCACACTGAGCTGGAAACAAGGAATGATAAATGTTTCACGAAATCTTACCAAACAAAACGAGTGGTAAGCCTTGCCAAACCTCCATCAGCCTGAAGACCAGGAAGGGGGTGATGACCCCACCCAAGTCACACAGGGAGGAACACACCATCACTCCAAGGTTCCTGATAAAATACAGATAACAAAAAAGATGACATCTCTGTAAATCAATTTTCCAAATGGTAAACTTGTTTTAAAGCAAACACACCATTCCCGAACCTCCAGGGAGGGGAGAGGGGCTGGAGATGGAGTTAATCACTGATGATTTAATCAATCACACCTACATAATGTGCCGAGAGGGTGGCACACCCCAACTCCACAGGGATAGAAGCCCCTGTGCTCAGGACCCTTCCAGACCTTGCCCTGTGTACCTCTTCATCTGGCTGTTTCTATCCTTTATAATAAACCAGTAAATGTAAGTGCTTCCCTGAGTTCTGTGAGCCATTACAGTAAATTACTGAACCCAAGGAGGGGCTCATGGGAATCTGATTTACAGCCAGTGGTCAGAAGTGTAGGTGTACAATGCGGGGCTTGCAACTAGCATCTAAAGTAAGGGCAGTCACGTGGGACGAAGCCTTAACCTGTGAGGTCTGCACTAATTCCAGGTAGTTAACGTCAGAATCGGATTTTGTCAGAATTGTTTGGAGATTGGAGAATGGTTGGTGTCATTAGAGTTCTTTCTTTCACATAGACGGACAGGGAAGGGTAAGGAGAGGATATTAAGAAATGGAGGACAAAGAAAGCCAGAGGGGAAATGTAAGGGAACTGCCTACTTGAAATGACCTCCCTCTTCATCCCTGACAACAGTCTGCTCTGAAATCTACTCTGTCTTATAGGAATATAGCCACTCTGGCTTTCTTTTTATTAGAGATCACATGGAATACCTTTTTCCATACTCCTACCTTTAAACTATCTCTGCCCTTAAATTTAAAGTTAGTTTCTTGTAGACAGCATACAGCTGGGTCTTTTTTTTGCCAACCTGATATCATTTTCCTTATCTCTGAAAGACTTTTACATTTCTTGTAGTACAGGTCTGCTTGTGACGAATTTGTTCAGCTTTTATATATCTGAAAAAGGTTTTATTTTCTATCCATTTTTTGGAAGTTTATTTTTTGATGAGTCAAGAATTCTAGGTTGACAGTTTTTCTTTCAGTACATCAAAGATGTTGTTCTACCACCTTCTTGTTTGCATTGTTTCCAATGAGAAATCTACTGTCCTTATCATCTTTGTTCCTTTTTCTGATGTCTTTTTTCTCTGACTGCTTTTTAAGGTTTTTGTGATGTGCCTTTCTTGATGTTGTGTGTGTGTGTTCTGGGTTTGTTCTGTTACACGGCATATGCCACTTCAAATTATAAATCCAAGCATTCTTTTATTTTCAGACATTTTCTTCAAGTTTTTTTTTTTTCTTGAAGTTCTTTTGTTTCATTATTTCAATTATCTTCTGGGGAACATATGTTTAAACATGATCGCTAAGCCTTTTAAATTGTGCTTATTTCAATCTTATTTTGCAATTCTTAGGCCTGTCTTGCCTTTACTATATCAGTTCTCCTTTGTAATGCTTTCAAAGTAGTTTTCATTTGTCAAATATTTTAATTTTTCTTTTTGTTTTTTTTCAGCCTGAGCTGACTTCATCTATTGTCTTATCACATACTCTCCCAAGAACTTGCATCTCTGCTTTACACTCTTTTTTTTTTTGCGGTACGCGGGCCTCTCACTGTTGTGGCCTCTTCCATTGCGGGGCACAGGCTCCGGACGCGCAGGCTCAGCGGCCATGGCTCACGGGCCCAGCCGCTCCGCGGCATGTGGGATCTTCCCGGACCGGGGCACGAACCCGCGTCCCCTGCATCGGCAGGCAGACTCTCAGTCACTGCGCCACCAGGGAAGCCCTACACTCTTACTTTATAGAGATGATTGATTCATTAATATTTTGCATTTAGCTGTAGTATATTTGGCCACACTTTTTATTTGCTTTCTGGCAATATTTTTCCCTGTGCATTTTCTTCATTTGCCATTTGCTTTTCCTCTTCCTTTCCCCCTTTCATCTCATGATATATTTGTATAGCTCCTGGGCAAGTTACTTTTTAATTTATTCTTCTTTCAGTACTATGATTTCTTTCTGTCTCAGCTATTTTAGAAGGATTTGTGGGGAGGGGCACGTTCTAGGCTACTAGAAGTTTTCTTTCTGACCAGGGTTGTCTGTGATTAGATGCTTTGGCCTCTCTTATCCCTAGTCTACAGGGGCTGACAGTACAGGACTTCTCACCCTTCAGGGTCTCTCTCTTCCACCCCACCTCACAGCACACTGCTCCCTCAAAAGTTCCTGAATGTTCTCCCATAGCCTTGCCCTCCCTGGCTCATCTCCAGCCACACAACACCCAGGGGAGGAAGCATATGCCCCGAGCCCTGCATCCTCCCTGTTATTGCAACAAGGGCTTGTGGGTTAGACCCTTCAATGTACACTTCCTACTTTGGAAAACCACTGGCCTTGTCTCAAATTTGCTGTCACAGTGAGCTTCCCTGGAGTCTTCCAGACCCTCTTAGACTCACTGCATTAGGCAGCCTTCTTGTTCACTATTGTCTTTCAGGGTCATCCTAGTTTCAAAAATGGCATTTGCATTTTTTTTTTCTTCTGTTTCTCATTCTTCTAATAGCATTAGTGTGATTTCCAAGAGGAGGAAAAAAAGACACCATTATTTTTTTTTACAATTTTAAGAAAATAAGTCTTAAAAAGAGAGAAAAATTTGATAAGCACACAGACGCTAGACGAAGTGAAGAACTAGGCCCCTTCTTTAAAGGTCATACATCTGTGATACTTCATTCGTTCATTCTACAAGCACCAGGTGACTGGTTAGTATAGCTGTAGAACAGCGTCAGGAGGTACAGGGAGGTATGACATGTAGTTCCTGCTTTCAAGGAGCTCATAATATAGTGATGAGGTAAAAGCAGGGGGATGATTTTCAACACAAGGCATAGCATACTGATGCCAAAAGAATGTTCTTGACAATATATGTTGCAGACAGTTAGAAGGAGGACGCCGTTCAACTCTAAAGCCTCCTATGAATGAGAAGCAGGGTCAAAATGGTTTAACTAGAAACTGTTTGCACTTGAAGCGTTTGTAAAGTAATAATCCCTTTTTTCCAATTTCAATTTGATTCAATTGATTGAAAATATCGAAACTTTCATGACTGCCTTACTTTTGTGTGTGGTGTGTGTGGATCAAGTTTAAGTTATTTCTGAGCACCTGGCCTCCCTTCCTAATTACTGAGAATCCTCACTAAACTGACTCTCTGCACAAACAGTCAAGGGCTCCTTGAGGACATGTCACTTGGCCTTCTTCCACCCAGCGCCAGGCGCTCAGAACCTTTGGTAGTTTACATTCTGAGTCAGTCCCCTGGGTCCAGTGGCCATGACAATGGAATTGTTTGGCCCAGCTATTTTAGACTCGGCTCAGAACTGCCAGATGTAGGTTTTTCTCTTTCATTTGTCTTCGTCTCTTTGTACTCATTCCAAGCAACCTTTTCCAGATGAGAATATGAGAGAGGGCCTTTTAACGAAGGGATGGGCAGGAGAGAGGAAAGAGTGAATCAGAGTCACCCTTGTGTCTTCTGGCATAGGGAGGGGTTCTGAGAGCTGTCCCGCTGTAAGAGGGGGATATGGGGAGCTGGAATATTTCTTAGGCTTCACTGGTCTGATGACATGGGGAGAAGAAACAATTTATATAGAGGAAAAACGAGTTTAAGGAAATCTGCCAAATTCTAACAAAGGTCAGAATTAAAGCTTTAAATAAAGTGGTTAATTACTTTTACAATAAAAATGCTCTTCATTTGGGGCTTCCCTGGTGGCACAGTGGTTGAGAGTCCACCTGCCGATGCAGGGGACACGGGTTCGTGCCCCGGTCCGGGAAGATCCCACGTGCCACGGAGCGGCTGGGCCCGTGAGCCATGGCCCCTGAGCCTGCGCATCCGGAGCCTGTGCTCCGCAACGGTGGACATTCCTAAAACCCGCCGGACTTTCTGTAAGAAGTGTGGCAAGCACCAACCCCACAAAGTGACACAGTACAAGAAGGACAAGGATTCTCTGTATGCCCAGGGAAAGCGGCGGTATGACAGGAAGCAGAGTGGCTATGGTGGGCCGACTGAGCCGATTTTCCGGAAAAAGGCTAAAACTACAAAGAACATTGTACTGAGGCTTGAACGTGTTGAGCGGAACTGCAGATCTAAGAGGATGCTGGCTATTAAGAGATGCAGGCATTTTGAGCTGGGAGGAGATAAGAAGAGAAAGGGCCAAGTGATCCAGTTCTGAGCTTCATGTTTTGTTTTGTTATGAAGACAATAAAAATTTGAGATTGTTTACTTCGTTTAGTCTCAATTGTTTATTTATTTATTCATTTTGGAAGGGAAATAAACTAGTGCCATCAATAAAATTCTCCCCGGGGAAAAAAAGAAGTCACAATAATACCACCATTTCCAAGAATTACTTGTTTTTTTAAAAGCTGGCGACACCAAGGACTGGTGAGAATGTAGAACGACCAGCTCTCTCACGCGCAGCTGGTGGAACAGAAAATGGTGCGGCCACTTTGAAAAACATTCGGACAGTCTCTCATGAATTTAAACTCACATCCACCACGTGACCCACAAAGCAACAATGATTGCGATTACCAAACACGAAACACACTCATACTACGTCATAACATTGACATTCAGTCCAGGAATCCTCCACCGTAACCGCTCCTTTACTTTGCAGTGAAAACTGATTTGGCCTCTGAGTCCTTGTGGGATTTTTTTTTTATTCAAACAGAAAGTCACAAAACTTATAATCACCCTCATCAGTTCACTCAGTCCCACGTAATTATTCACTCCTAAGTTTTTACCTAAGAGAAATGAAGACATATGTCCACTCAAAGACCTGTATGTGAATTCTTATTGGCAGCTGTATCGTAATTACCCCAATCTGGAAAGAGCCCAAACCTCCACGAGCTGGGAAATGGACAGACACATCATGGCACATCTTCCACACACGGGACACTACTCAGCAATAAGAAGGAACGAAGCACTGATACACGCCACAGCGTGGATGGGTCCCGTGATGCCAAGTGAAAGAAGCCAAACACAATAGGCTACACGCTATGTTATTTCATTTACGTAACATTCCGGAAAAGGCAAAACCACAGGGAGAGAAATCAGACCAGTGGTTGCCAGGTACTGGAGGTGGGAGGGGAGATGGCCCACAAAGGGATATGAGGAAGCGTTTGGAGGTGATGGAAATGTCTCTGTATTACTTTGACTGTGATGGTGGTGAAACGAGTATAGTCAACACTCATCAAACTGTACCTTTCAGGGGGAATTTTGCTCTAAGAAAATTCTACTTCAACAAACCTGACTTTAAACAATGAGTCATCTAGGCCTGTTGCTATGTTTACAGAGTCATCATGGGAAAAGCATCAGCTTCAAGGTCAGAAAGAAGCGGGTTCTTGGTTGCCAAGAGGGTGAGGGGGTGGGGGAAGGATAGCCTGGGAGTTTGGGATTAGCAGATGCAAACTATTGTATATAGAATGGATAAACAACAAGGTCCTACTGTAGAGCACAGGGAGCTATATTCAGTATCCTGTGATAGACCATAATGGAGAAGAATGTGAAAAAGAATATATATATTATGCATAACTGAATCACTTTGCTGTACAGCAGAAATTAACACAACATTGTAAATATACTTCAATGAAAGAAAGAGAGAGAGAGAAAGGAAGGAATAAAGGGGGGAAGGAAGGAAGGAAGGAAGGAAGGAAGGAAGGAAGGGGGAGGGAGAGAAAGAAAGAAAGAAAGTGGGTTCTTGTCTGGGCCCTGCCACTTTCTAGCTGTGTGACTCTTGGAAGGTCTCTTTCTCTTTGTAAACCTCAGTTTTCTCATATGTAAAATGGGTATCACAATGATATTATAGGATGAGCCGCAGCCCACGTCTGGCGATGCTCTGCATGTCACTGTACAAATATGAACTGCTCTGAAGCAAGTTATGTCCAGAGGTGTCAGTGGAGCTGCGGAAGTTTAGACAACTGGTCGGCGCTAAGGACAGGGTTGCACCTCAGCCTCCCACGCGCCGCCCAGGGCTCTCTCCTCTGTGCCAGACGCCTTTTCTCTTGCACTTGCCCTCCGTACAGGGCACGATGCGACCCTTAGTCCACTGAACCTGTGCATTTCACCTTCTCTACCAGATTAGGCGAGGGCCCTGTCTTTGACGCCTAGCCCCTATCTCAATGTCAAACAATCCACCCTTGGAGCATCTTGGCGGATGGTCCTCACCGAGGTTGGCTGGCCCACAGCTCTGCCAGCGGCCACCCAGCCCACACCACCGTGCACTCACCTGAGGAACGTAGGGTACAACTCAGCATTCACCAGGCACACCATCTGGAACGCGAGGGTGATTCCCATTCGGCCAATACAAGCTACCACGATACTCAACCAGTGCAGATCTGGAGAAGAAACACACAGAGGGCACAGAGAGCAAGTGAGGACCGTGCCCGTGGAGTTGCCTTCAGAGCTGGAAGGACCGGAAAGATTGTCTTATCTGACCCCTCCATTGTGGATACGTAAGCTGAGTCCTGAAAGGTTTCGGGACTTGATGATGACGCATGAGGGGAGGCCCCGCTGGGCAGAGGGACGAATGTGCTTTTCGAATCTCAGCTCGGCCTCCCGTCAGCGGTGGGACCTGGCAAATGCTTTACTTCTTCTTCTTCTTTTTTTTTTAATCAATTAATTTATTTATATTTTGGCTGTGTTGGGTAGTTGTGGCACGCAGGCTCAGTAGTTGTGGCTCACGGGCTTAGTTGCTCTGCGGCACGTGGGATCTTCCCGGACCAGGGATCGAACCCGTGTCCCCTGCATTGACAGGCGGATTCTTAACCACTGCGCCACCAGGGAAGCCCACGATTTACTTCTTCATGCTTCAGTCTCCTCAGTTGTAAAATGGGAATCATTTTACCCAGCTTATAGGTTGTTGTGAGATTTAGAGATAATACGTGTCAGATGTGCACCGTGACCACTCCATCAGTGTTGGCTTTTTAATTATCGTGGATACTGTGGTTGCTGGCACGGTGCCTGAAACGTAATAGGTCGTCAACAGCATGGTTCTCTCGGGCAGACGTCCTGGGGCTGGTAGACCAGATTTCTCATCCTCAGTCTAGTGTTCATTTCCCAACACATTTTTTAACCCAAACACCTTTCAGAACAGTCTGAGAACATGAGGAAAGCGAACCGTCATCTCCTCCCAGGAGACTGCTCTCGGTTCTTGATTAGCTGGAGGTACAGGAAGCCCTCTCCTTCCTGGGGCGCCATCAAAGCAGCAGGCACCATCATCCACTTCACCTGGTTGGTAGGTGTTTACCCGAACCCTAAACCACCAGTGGCTCCTGAGACAGGCCAGCTCACCAACAAAGCCTCTGGGGTCACAGAGAGCGTGTCATCTTGGCCCTTGTCCCCACGAGCCAGCTACCCATGAAAGGCATGCTTCCTTCACTCTGCCAGCATGAGGCTCCCCGGAGAGCGGACCCGGCGGCGCTAGGACCCAGATGGCCCAGGGCCATCATAGTCTCTCCAGGTCTCAGCTGCCCTCCGCCTGGTGGAGAACCCAAGCCAAGCCTTTAGTTAGGGACCACACCTCCCAGCTCCCAAAAGATAGAAGATAAAGGAATTCACTCAGATATCTAGAGGGGGGCCCTTGTCACAAATTCTGTGGCCTTTGATCGATTTGGCAAGATGCTCTCCTGGACGTGCACAGCATCCCTGCCCTCAGAGAACTGCCCTGCCTCTGTCGGGGCCCGGGCCACTCTCCTCAGCAGCCAGAGGCCCAGTTAGAGCCACAGTCCCGCCGCGTGGCCGCCCTGTGCAGAGCCAGGTGGTTTCCTTCCACGATCGGGATAAAAGCCACACTGGCATCTCCTGCTAACCCCCGACCTCACTCTGGCTGTCCTCGCCCCCGCCTGCCCAGCCCCAGTCACAAGGGTCCCGCCGCTCCTCCTCCAGTGCCAGCTCTCCCCATCCACGGGGTCCTCGCTCTTGCTGCTCCCCTGCCTGGAAAGCTCCTTCCCCGGATGTTTACATGGCTCGTCCCCACTTCATTCAGGTTTCCTAAGGCCACCTGTGACCACCAGACAAAGAATTATCGCCCCGTCCCTCTCCTTCTCATCTAGAACATAAGCTCCACAAAACAGAAACTTTCTCTGCTTTGCTCACATCTGAGATCCTAGGGCCGAGGTGCCTGCTACATCAAGTGCATAGAAGGTAACTGAAATATTTTCTTGTTGCGGGGGGGTGGGGTGGGGTGGGTGGCAGTGAAGGTTTATCATCTAATGTGATGGGGACTAAATGGGGGCAAGCAGAGAGGGCGGGCACTGGGAGGAGGGTCCTGGGGGGCGCAGGACAGAGGGGGTGATGCCTGAGTTCCCTCTCAGCTTCGGCATCACCTAAGGTTTATCCCTGAGGTGATAACGGTCTCAGACCTCAGGCTCCCTCTCAGCACTCCATGCTGTTACTAAAAAATAAAAATAAAAATCTGCCCATTCATTCCATTTTACCAGGATTCCAGAAAAAGGGAGATGGGGAGAAAATGGGTAAAATCGATTTCAGATGCACTCTGCCTCTTTTCCTGCCTTCTTTGTTCTCTCTCCACGAAGGGAGGGAGAAAAAAACTTGAGTTACATTTTTCCATCTCTTTAAATTTCCAGCCTGATCTGTAGAACCTGGTTCTTGAGAATACAGATTTTACAGGACGTTTCCCGTAATATGCTATCCAAAAGCCTGCCAAAACGACTCAAACCAATGGGCTCAGAGCACAAGGAATAAAAACGAAGAAAATAGAAAATCTGCCTTCGTATTTTTTTAACATTTCCAAAAGTAACAGATGAGAAAGGCAATTTATGTACTTAAATTAAAACCACCCAAATGAATCTCCTTTGGCTTATCTTGGATTGCTAAGAATTACGGAGTAAAGCACACGGGTACCAAAATGGCTGCCGTTAGAAAGGCTAGCAATACCAAGCGTTGGTGAGGATGTGCAACCATGGGGATGCTCGTGCATCGCGGTGGGAGCGTGAATTGGTCCAACTGTATGGAAAGCTGTCTGGCTATATCTGCTAAAACTTACATACGTCCCCCTCGTAGCAAGGGAAATGACTGTCCACGAAAAGATGTGCCCGAATGTTCATTGCAGCCTTAATCCCAATAGGCAGACACTGGAGGCCACACAACTGTCAATCAACAGTGGCGTGGATATATAGTGGGGTATTCATACACTGGGATGCCTCACGATAAGGAAGAAGTACAAACTTCACTCTCGTGACAACGTGGACGAACCTCGTGGACATAAGGATGAGCAAATGAAGTGAGGCCATACAGAGCACGCGTGGTATGGTTCCGTTTGTATGAAGTTCAAGAACAGTCAAGGTTAATCTGCAGCGGCAGAGACCAGAGTCGTGGTGACCCGTGCAGGGGTGGTGAATACTGATGGTCAAGGAGGGTGAGGAAACCTTCCGAGATGTTGGCAACGTTCTTTATCTTTTTGTAGGTCGTGGTGCCCAGGCATACCTACATGTGAAAATTCACTGGCTTGAACACTTATAATGGGCTCATTGTACGTATGTTATACCTCAACGTAAATGTTTTAAAAAATGATTCTAGACTCAGGTAATGCCTTGTCTTTGTGTCTGTTCCAGAGGCTTATGAAAGAGTTAACACACTATCCCCACAATTCGATGACCCGGAAGATGATGAAAGTGGACCACTCACCGTGTGAGATAAAGATCATGAGGAAGCAGGCTGCCCCCACCACCAGATTGGACCCAGCCAGCGGGTAGAGGCAGCCGAAGCGCTCGATGGTGACGAGGATGATGAAGGCCGCCGGGAATTCGACCAGAGCAGAGTAGAAGAAATCCAGATAGAGGTTCCCGCCGGTGACGCCCATGTGCATGATGAGGCCCTGGTAGAGTACGGAGCTGGTGAGCCTGAGCAGGGAGGAGAGGCCGGGTCAAAGGCAAGCTCCTCGGAGGAGGGGAGATTTAGGATTCTGGCTGGGAGGATAAAGGACACCGCGAGCTGGGTGTAGAATGTTCTAGAGCGATATGAGAAGAGGGGGATCAAAATCAAGAAAGGTGCCCTTGAGGGGCCCTCGATGAGACCCTCTTTTCACAATCTATGGGAGGGTGTGTCTTACAGGATAGGTTCCCGTTTTCGAGAAATGGCAAACAATGGTAGCTACTGTTTACCGCGCACCTGGGTGCTGGCCCTGCCCTGAGCACTGCATGTGCCCTACCTCATCAGATGCTCCAACGGCCTCCAAGGGGAAGGCCAGGAGAAGGCAGTGGTGAGTGAGAGTTTCAGGAATCAGACTGTTGTATGAGCTGTGTGGTCTTAAGTAAGTTAACTAACCTCTCTGTGCCTCAATTCCTTCAGCTGTGAATTTGGGTTGTCTTGAGAATTCATTGAGGTAATGGACAAAACGTGCTCAGTATAGTTCCGGGCACAGAGTGGGCACTCAGTGAAGATGAGATTTTACTGCTGTCATTGCTGTCTCTCCAAGGGCAAGGATCCAGAGCACAACAGGGTGGAGAAGTCGGCCAAGTCTTTCCAGCTCCACAGTGGTCCTCCCTCCACACATCACACCATCTTTAACAGGCATTATTCCCTTACTCTTTTTACCTCATATCCCGCTGCATGACCCCTTCATCCATGTTGGAGGAAAGAATAGCAGTGTCACAGAAAATGGCACACAGACCGATGGGGACCAGCACAGTCACTCCCACTCAGGGGGGAATTCAGAGAGTCCCATGTGTCACTTTTGGTCAAACTACATAATTTTGGAACGTTGAATGATTCTATTGGTACAGTTTTCCTCACTATCCTTTGGGGATTGGTTCCAGGAGCCCCTGGGATACCAAAATCCAAGGATGCTCAAGACCCTTGTATAAATTGGCGTAGTATTTGCATAGAACTTATGCACATCCTCCCGTACACTTGAAATCACCTCTAAATAACTTATTATACCTAATATAATGTAAATGCTATGTAAATAGTTGCTAGCATGCTGCAAATTCAAGTTTTGCTTTTGGGGACTTTCTGGAATTTTTTTCAGATATTTTTGATCTGCAGTTGGTTGAATGCCCAGATGCAGAACCTGCAGATATGGAGGGTCGACTGTATTTACACTGTGAGAAGAGATTTAGGTGGATAAGAAATTATTTTCTTATAGAAATGCCAATTGCCCATCAGCTCCAAAACTGAGATCACAGCGTATGTTTCTCATTACTATAGCCCCTGGTTTTATAAAGCTGCACCCAGAGAAGCATGGGATGCTTTTGTTTCTAGTCCTAAATTATTCCTGGTTGAACCAAAGAGTCAAGAATACAAGATGAGGACTTCCCTGGTGGTCCAGTGGTTAAGAATCCGGCTTCCAATGCAGAGGACGCAGGTTCGATCCCTGATCGGGGAACTGAGATCCCACAATGCTGCAGGGCAACTAAGCCCACGCGCCACAGCTACTGAGCCCACTTATCCTGCATGCTGTAACAAAGATCCTGTGTGCCACAACTAAGACCCGATGCAGCCAAATAAATAAATATTTTTTAAAATGTAAATTAAAAAAAAAAAAAGAATACAAGAAGGAAGGCCCCGGCAGCAACAACTCAGTGAGTTAAGATGAGCCCGGTAGGGTCCTCCATGCTGGTTAGCTTAGCCGGTTAAATGGGAACGGTCGCCTTTAACCCACAAAGAGACTGATCCAAGAGAAAGGAATGGAGAACCCTGAATTTTCTGTCCAAAAAGACCCCCAAAAAACAAACAAAAAACTAGCAACAGTTAACAAATGTGCAGGGCTGCCATCTTTTGGCAGGACCCACGAATTGCATGCACACATTAAAACACAAACAGCAATTTGTAGCTGTCAGGCATAAGCCCTTTATACATATTCTCTCATTAATTCTTCCAACAGGCCTGTGAGTAGGTCCTATCATTACATCCACTGGCTGATGAGGAAACTGAGTCACAGAGATCACGAAGCTGCCTGACAGTCACACAGCCAGGAAGTGATCCCTCCTGAGATGCTGTGATCAATGGAGTGGATGGAGGGCGGGGGGAGGGGAGGGGACAGCAGGAGAAGGGGTCCGGGGGCCAGGGCGCGTGAGGCCTTGTAGGAAAGAATCTGGTTTTCTTCTCAGTGGACTAGGAAGCCGGTGAGGATGTGGATGAGGGGGTGACCCGGGCCATGACCTTTGCCTGCTTTGTGAGCAATTCCTGGGGGGACAGGAGTCGGGGCAGACCACCAGCGAGGAGGCTGCCGCAACAACATGGACGAGAGATCACGACACTCAAAGGGGGACCTGAGAGAGCAGGTGACGGGGAATGGCAGAGTCTCAGTATATTTTCAAGACAGAGCAGAATCTGCCCAAGGATTGCGTGGAGGGGCGTAAGACAGCAGAGGGGACACCTTGACAGGAGTGCTTAGGGGATGGGAGTGGGCCGTGGAGTAATATAGGAGGGGAGCGAGCCTTCCTATCTGCAGAGGCCCGGGCCTCCACACCGAAGAGACATTGCTGAGTCGAATACTGAGCATGATGAGAAATGCGCCAGGCACCTGGAGTATTTGCAGAGGCCCATCACGTAGTGGGCACGAGACTCCGGGGCCTGCCCGGAGACACAGTGACTGGGGCTGCCGGGACAGGGTCAGGTTAGCCTGGCATCTAAGGAACCTGGGATGGATTCTGTGGAACAGCGGTCATTCATTCAACCTTCAGCAAATATTTACTGAGGGTGCCAGGGGCTGCCCTCTTAGTTGGAACCCTTATCTCATGGAAGGGCACACAAGTGCAGGACAGCAGAGCGACTCCAGTGGAAGGGAAGCCCAGGGTCCAGCTACTCAGCCCAGGCATTCGGGGAGTAACTGAATAACCTCCCTCGTGCTGACGAGAAAGCCCTGATGTCAGGAGCTGACCCGGCACCCCTTGAGGAAAGAGCACGGAGACCCCGTCTCCAGGTAGCTCCCTGGGAGGTGGATGCAGCCCTGGGGGTGTGCCGGGGGTACATGGGTGAATCTGGATGTGGATGTGAGTTTCCTAATCGGGGGGTGAAAAAAAGCACTGATACTCTCATCGGGGTCTATAAAGGTCTTAGATGCGGGGAAGGGCTCTTCCTCTGTGAAAGCACCAAGAGCCACTGACATCTCATCCACCTTCTGACGCTATGTCAAGACTCGGCTACTCCCCAAAGGTGAGACGTGTGGGATTTGAGGCAACCTTGAGAAGCCTCCGTCCAGCTTACTGTTGACCTCTCCTATGTAAGAATTTCTTCTTACTAAAATGAGGTCCTTCCTCTACTATGCAGTCCTCAGGGGAGAAATCAGGTGTCTTTTTAAGGGCTCTCTGACCACTGGAAAACCATCTGGAAATTCCTTTCCATGCTTCTCTTTTTCCACCTGAGCTGTTCCACTGTCTTTAACTTGTACCCGGGTATGCAGGTAAGCCCACCAGTTCCATCTGGGGACAGGCGTCGGAAAGGGCCCTTACCACAGGTACATCAGGATGAATGTGTGCTTCCTCAGGTGCGGCGTGCGGAACAGGTCTACAAACGAGGGGCTCAGCTTTTCAGTGACATCCTCTTTGAGAGACAGCATCTAGGAAGGAGTCAGGGCGTCAGCTGCATCCAAGCTGCCGTGAGCAGGAAACGCCATCAGGGCCCCCTTTCCCGGCCCCCGCCCCGAGGTCGGTCCTCGCATGGCTGCCCGCCACACCCATCACCCCAAATGTCACCAGTGCCCTCTTGCCTCCCAAGGCAGCCCCACAGGCATGCTCTAAGTCATAAATGCAACCCAAAGTTCAGTGACGGGAGAAACCCTCTGCTAGGCTGTCACCTTTAGATCAGCAGGAGGTAATTTCCCATTCTTCTGGGCTATGTGGTCCATTATCTTTACGGCTTGAGTGTTTCTCTTTTGCGATAACAGCCATCGGGGAGACTCGGGCACAAACCTGTGGACACACATCATCACGACGTCTCATTTTCTGCGGAGCTCATCTGATGTTAAGCCCCGATCAGGCGCTCACGCTGGGACTGTGATTCCTCAAGCGTCTGGTGGACGAGCATCTGGGGCCACTGTGTGCTGGCCCAGAGAGCCCACACAGGAGCTCTGTGAGTCACTCGTGCTCTTAGTGCCACCTGCTAAGATTTACGGACCAGAAGAGAACCATCGCTTCCTATGTACCCTTCATCCGGTGGGGCGGGGGTCCCATTCTCTCCTGGAAGCCAGCAGCCCTTCTCCCTACCCCAGGAAATCTCTCACACATAATAGATGCTCCACACGCCCCACCCCTTGCGATACAGCAGCTGCCTCCTTGTAAGACAGGGGCTGTGGAACATGTCTCAAAATATTTCCAAAACAAAATAAACTATAGTCATTTTTTTTTAGCATCAAGTACACCATGGTGTTTATTTCAAATGGGACGGGGATGTTATAAAGTCAAAGATTGGGAATCTCTGGTCATCTGAAAACACCCAGGTGTTGTCTCACCCAGCCCGGCCATCGGGACTCAGCCAGGGGGTCCCGTCACTGGAGGGCCCCTTGTTTCACACTGACAAGGAGGAAGCAGGCTCTTCCCGAACGGGAGCGTACTTAGAGCCGCAGGTTTGAGAAACTGGGTGGACTCGATGCCTCCCACGGAAAAGATCTGCTCGCAGCAAAACGGTGACGAAAGCTGCATGGACGCGATCGTTCTCTCCACAAACCTCTCTGCTACCACGCACCCCCGCACCAACCCCCGCGTCCCTCTCCCACAATAAAAACTCAGCGGTCTAGTTGCCCCTCCCTTCACCCTGCCAAGGGCTGACAGCTAATAAGATTAACAGCTCACTTGAACGGGTTTTGTTCATAACGGTTTAATGTGCAGACTCGCCAAAGATCATTTCATCCCTGCATTCACTCGACAGACAGCAGATGCCTCCTTTGTGACTCGGTGCCCTTGTGTCTGACTCGTAGCATCCCAGCCTCTACCTTGGGGATGCGAGTTGAAAGAAGCTCTATTTGAGGGCAGCGCCCCGGGGGAATGTGACAGAGCTCCCCAAACGGCACAGATGGCTGTAAGCCCCAGGCCTGCGGGTAGGGCCGCCCTGGCCGCCGGGAAGACGGGGTCCCCGCGAGGACACAGTACCAGTAGCACAGCGGGAGGAGGAAGGTGGGCAGAGACACGGCCAGCTGGAGCCAGCGCCAGTGAGGGACAGCGTAGGCCAGCCCGGAGAGCAGCACGAGCCCCACCGTGAACGCCACCTGGTAGAGGATCGCCACCGTTCTTCTGTAGCCCAAGCCCACGAATTCTGTGACTGAAACAGGAGAAGCGTCACTGGTGGGCTCCACCGAGGAGAGAAGCCAGGGCGGCGTGCCCCCGCCTCCTCCGTGCGCCTCCGGGGCTCCTTCCCCAAACGCCCTTCCGTCTCCTCCCCACGAGGCCCAGTCCTTTTGCCCCGGCTCTCCTGCAGCCGCCCCTTTTTGAAACCCCCCATCTGCCGTCTGGAGTTCTCCTTTTCACGGGGCAGGATTCAGTCTGCCGGGCTCTCTTCCCCGGAGCCTTCCTCCCATCGGCTCCAGGCCGAGCTGGACTATTTTCCACGACCCCCGGGAGCGCTCGTTAATTTCACGACGGTCTTTGCGTGCCCGCCAGGGACCTGGCCCTGTTGTGGGTGTTTGGATGTACCGTGAGCTCAGTCGGCAGAGTCCTGCCCTCCTAAGCCCGCATTCTCGGGAGAGATGGTGGACGACACACACAAGTGAGAAGTCACAGCCGGGTCATAACGCGCTGCGCGCTGTGCGGAGAGAAAAGGTAGATGGCCCGAGGGGATTCAGGAGAGTCCAGGGTGGAGGGGGTGCAGATTTTCAGAGAGCAGTGGGGTGGAGCTCGTGCATGACATTTGAGCCAAGACCTGCAACAGGTGAGGGAGTTTAGCCGAACACAGAAGGGCGAAGCGAGTTCCAGGCAGAGGAAACAGCAGCGCAGTGGCCCTGTGGACGAGGACCCCCGTCAGTGGGGCAATGCCCCTCCTCGGGGGCCTCATAGGCTTGCCCAGAACATTGGCTTCCACTGCGGGAAACGCAGAGCCGCCGCGGCACAGGGGTGACGCGATCCCACGTCTATTAAAGGCTCACTGTGCTGCTGCCTGTAGGTGCCACGGGGAGACCACCGTGGAGGTGAGGTGACGCTGGTGTCTGGGAGCCGTGGAGACAGCAGAGGAGTGAGATGATGGGGTTCTGGAGGGATTTTGAACGTAAAGGGGACAGCAGGGCTGGGGAGGGGGGCACAGGTGGGACAGACTGGGGGATGGGGGAGCACAGTCTCCTGGGTCCTGCCACGTTGAGGAGTCGGGAGGCAGAGGAGGAGTCAATACAGGGGACTGCGCAGGAGCCGCGCGCACAGGACCAGGGAGTGTGTGGCCCACAGCAAGCGGGGACAGCCGCGGGAAGAACGAGGCCAGGAGTAGCTGTCGCTCCACCGCGGGTAAATGGGGTTCCCGGTGGGTCTCCCTTTCTCTCTAGCCTTTGAGCTCCTTGAGGGAGGACGGGGGCCTTATCTCTCTTGGCAGCGCATCTCGCCCGCTGCCTGCCAAATGGCAGCAGGTGCGCGCGCTGCAGGGAGGAGTCTGGGGCGGGCATCCCTCGAGGCTACACCTGGGGCACTTCATCTACCTCACAGCCTTGTCATTCCCGTGCAGAGGATCCTGAGGCATGGAGAGGTTACGGAGCTTGTCTGTAAGACCACACCGCCGGTCAGTGTAGATTTGACCTTAAAATTAATCCTCTTCACCGTGGGCCAAGTAGTGCACGTTCAGCATATAGGCGGCTGGGCTCTCACTAGATATGTGCTGAACTCACTACACTTAACCAGCGTGTTCATGGTTTCTCAAGGGAGGAATATGATTTTTCTTGGCTCTAGTGAACTATTTCTCAGGATGCCAAGCCATAGGACTTCGTTTTCAGAGATGGCAAGACATGGCAGAAATGTGGATTACCCTCACTGCTGTCTGATGTGCCCAAAAACCGGCTGAGGGAAGCACAGATGGTTCTTATGCTACCTTCCTCTAAGGAAGTATTTTTCATTTTCTATTCTTACCCTTCAGAGAAAATTTGAAAAAAAAAAGACAGTATATAGAATTACATTGCTTTGCACTTCACTTTTAAAAATCATTATGTTTATCTCTTCTTTTATTTCCTCTGTGTCTTCTCTCCTAACTGTTTAGTGTCCTTCAAACCAGTTGAGTTTGTTGTATTCACTTTAAAAGATGCTGGTTCTTTCATATTTAAAATGTTAAAATACTCTCCCACCTGTCTCCCCTTCCTGCACACCCCCATCGTTGTAACATCACACGTGATCTTCTTTTCCCAAACGGATTAGTTGATAGGAACGCTGATTTATTAAAGTGGTTATGTAAGTGTCTCTCAAACAAAAAGAAAGAGAGCGTGCAAGAGAGAGAGAGAAGGAGGCCATCCTGACAGCATGCCCAGCCCTAGTCACGCAGACAACAAATACAGCTAGAATGACCACACTTTCTCTAGACCCTGCAAACATCCTCTTCCCCAAAAAAACCCACCTCCACATTTGGCTTCATCCCATTCTACCCCACTACCTGACTTCCGTGGCTCCTTAAAGTGTGTGGAAACCTCAGGCCAGTGGATGCTTACTCAAGGTGTAGCCAGCCGTCCAGCTGCCCTTGCTGACCAGCCCCTGCCCCAGGCGGAAGAGCAGCAGGGACGTGTAGTCTGGAGCAACGGCCGTCAGGACGCCCAAGATGGCGCTGATGAGGGTGGTGGCCAAGAGGCATACTTTACGGCCAAACCTTCAGAGGCAAGGAGACAGCGAGGTGAGGTGAGTATTGAGTATTCACAGGGACGATGGAACAGCAAGTGTCTCTCGTGGGAGACAAGACAGTTTTTCTGAGGGACCATGCAGTCCGTTGATCACTGCCCCTCCTCAAAGCCTGACCTGGTCCATCCTCAGTGAACAGCGACCAGCGGCTCTTGCGGGGTTCATTAAGCCACTCTGAAGAGGAATCCTGAGCGCTCTCAGCAACATGGCGTCTCAGCCAAGGATGAGTGGCCTCCCTCACGGACTCTCCTGCTTCTCAGACTCATCTCCTCTCATTACCTTTGTATTTAACAGACCGTATTATTATTAACAGGGTGCACCAGAAACCAGGCTTTCCCCCCACATAGTTAGTCTTATCGATGGTCATACTAGTTTTTCTGGGAAAACCTTCAGTTCTAATAGTATAAATATTTTTTAATAAATTTATTTATGTTATTTTATTTATTTTTGGCTGCGTTGGGTCTTCGTTGCTGCGTGTGGGCTTTTTCTAGGTGCTGTGAGCGAGGGCTACTCTTTGTTGCAGTGTGTGGGCGTCACATTGCGGTGGCTTCTCTTGTTGTGGAGCACGGGCTCTAGAGCACAGGCTCAGTAGTTGTGGCACACAGGCTTAGTTGCTCCGCGGCATGTGGGATCTTCCCAGACCAGGGCTCAAACCCATGTCCCCTGTATTGGCAGGTGGATTCTTAATCACTGCACCACCAGGGAAGCCCCTAATAGGATAACTATTGAAAAGCGTTTTTCCCTTCCTTTTTCATGAATAAAATGGGCATATTATTTGCTAAAACTTCATCCCATAATTGTGCTTTATTGATTTGATCTTCTAAATCTTATCCCACATTCTCTGGCAGTAAGGCAAGGAAGGAAAGGACCAACCTCTTATGTGGTTACATTGAACTTGCCCACACCCAGGATCTCTCCCCACCAGGCCCAGCAAGCCCTCTGCCTTTCCCTGTCATCCTCCTTCCTGGCTTCCAGCATGTCTACTTCATTTATTTACTCCATGTCTTCTTGCCTCAAACTTCTATATAGAGACACTTCTTGTCTGAAGCCCACATCTTCTTACCCAAGAATGTTCAGACATAATAGTACCAGCATCCGTTTTCTCCTGTGTCTCCTCCCAAAGGCAGCCTCACCCACTGCACTTGGGTCCAGCCCTTGACTGAGCCCCTTTGGTTCCTTGCTCTCTCCATGATATTGGTCTCATCTTCCTGGACCCTTCACCTCTCCACTTCCCCATTTCCTTCACAGCCATCTTGTTTTAAAGAGTCATCTACGCAATGATCTAAAACCTATGGGATGCAGCAAAAACATTTTTAAGAGGGAAGTTTATACTGATACAAGCCTACCTCAGGAAACAAGAAAAATCTCAAATAAACAACCTAACCTTACACCTAAAGGAACTAGAAAAAGAAGAACAGATAAAACCCAAGTTAGTAGAAGGAAAGAAATTTTAAAGATCAGAGCAGAAATAAGTGTAATAGAGACTAAGAAAACAATAGAAAAAGTCAATGAAACTAAGAGCAGGTTCTTTGAAAAGATAAACAAAATTGATAAACCTTTAGCCAGACTCATCAAGAAAAAGAGACAGAGGGCTCAAATTAATAAAATCAGAAATGAAAAAGAAGTTACAACTGATACCACAGAAATACAAAGGATCATAAGAGATTACTATGAATCATCATACACCAATAAAATGAACAACCTGGAAGAAATGGATAAACTTCTAGAAATATACAATCTCTCAAGGCTGAATCAGGAAGAAATAGAAAATATGAACAGATCAATTACCAGTAATGAAATGGACTCAGTAATTTAAAAAAAAATTTCCCAACAAACAAAAACCCAGGACCAGACAGCTTCACAGGTGAATTCTACCAAACGTTTAAAGAAGAGTTAACACCTATGCTGTTCAAACTATTCCAGAAAATTGAAGAGAAAGGAATGCTTCCAAGCTCATTCTGAGGCCAGCATCACCCTGATACTGAAATCAGTCAAAGACACCATAAAAAGAGAAAATTACAGGCCAATATCACTGATGAACATAGATGCAAAAGTTTTCAACAAAATATTAGTAAACCAAATACAACAATATATTTAAAAAAAATCATACACCATGATCAAGCAGGATTTATCTCAGGGATACAAGGATGGTTCCATATCTGCAAATCAATCAATGTGATACACCACGTTAACAAACTGAAGAATAAAAACCATATGATAATCTCAATAGTTACAGAAAAGGCTTTTGACAAAATTCAACCTCCATTTATAATGGAGAACTCTCCAGAAAGTAAGCATAGAGGGAACATACCTCAACATAATAAAGGCCTTATATGACAAACACACAGCCAACATCATACTCAGTGGTGAAAAGCTGAAAGAAATTCCTCTAAGATCAGGAACAAGACAAGGATGTCCACTCTCACCATTTGTACTCAACGTGATATTAGAAGTCCTAGCCACAGCAATCAGACAAGAAAAAGAAAGAAAGAAAAGAGAAAGAAAAAGAAAGAAAGAA
The DNA here is from genome assembly GCF_003031525.2 of Neophocaena asiaeorientalis asiaeorientalis. Taxonomy (NCBI): domain Eukaryota; kingdom Metazoa; phylum Chordata; class Mammalia; order Artiodactyla; family Phocoenidae; genus Neophocaena; species Neophocaena asiaeorientalis. The sequence continues at coordinate 13,629,734 of NW_020173666.1, read as the reverse complement.
AGAAAAGAGAAAGAAAAAGAAAGAAAGAAAGAAAAGAGAAAGAAAAAGAAAGAAAGAAAAGAAAGAAGAAAGGAATCCAACAGAAGTAAAACAGTCACTGCAGAAGACATACTATATGTAGAAAATCCTAAAGATGCCACCAAAAAAACTATTAGAACTAATCCATGAATTCAGCAGTTACAGGCTACAAAATTAATATACAGAAATCTGTTGCATCTTTATACAGTAATGACAAACTATCAGAAAGAGAAATTAAGGAAACAATCCCATTTACAGTTGCATCAAAAAAAATAAAATACCTAGGAATGATCTAACCAAAGAAGTAAAAGATGTGTACTCAGGAAACTACAAGACATTGATGAAAACATTGAAGACAATACAAAAAAATGGAAAGATATACTGTGCTCATGGATTGGAAGAATACTTCATTCAAGGCAATCTACAGATTCAACACAGTGTATTGAATTCAATACAATACAATACCATAGAATACCAATAACATTTTTCATGTAAGTAGAACAAATAATTCTAAAATTTGTATGGAAACACAAAAGACTCCAAATAGCCAAAACCATCTTGAGAAAGAAGAACAAAGCTGGAGGTATCAGGCTCCCTGATTTCAAAATATACTACAAAGCCACTGTAATCAAAACACTATGGTACTGGCACAAAAACAGGCACATAGATCAGTGGAACAGAATAGAGAGCCCAGAAATAAGCCCACACTTATATGTCAATTAGTCTATGAAAAAGGGGACAAGAATATACAATAAGAAAAAGACAGCCTCCTCAATAACTGATGGTGGGAAAACTGGACAGCTACATGCAAAAGAATCAAACTAGACTACTTTCTCACACTATATACAAAAATAAACTCAAAATGAATTAAAGACTTAAATGTAAGACCTGAAACTACAAAACTCCTGGAAGCAAACATGGGCAGTAGGCTCTTTGACATCAGTCTTAGCAATATTTCTTGGATATGTCTCCTCAGGCAAGGAAAACAAAAGCAAAAACAAACAAATGGTACTCCATCAAACTAAAAAGCTTTTGCACAGCAAAAGAAACTATCAACAAAATGAAAAGGCTGTCTACAGAATGGAAGAAGATATTTGCAAACAATATATCTGATAAGAGGTTAATATCCAAAATATATAAAGAGCTCATACAACTCAATATCAAAAAAACAAACAACCAGATTTTAAAATGGTCAGGGGATCTGAATAGACATTGTTCCAATGAAGCCATACAGATGGCCAACAAACACATGAAGAGATGCTCAACATCACTAACCATCAGGGAAATGCAAATCAAAACTACAAGATATCACCTCACACCTATCAGAATGGCTATTATCAAAAAGACAATAAATAACAAGTGTTGACAAGGATGTGGAGAAAAGGGAACCTTAGTACACTGTTGGTGGGAATGTAAATTGATGCAGCCACTATGGAAAACAGTGTGGAGTTTCTTCCAAAAATTTTAAATGGAACTACCATACAATCCAACAGTTCCACATCTGGGTATTTTTCCAAAGAAAATAAAAACACGAATTCAAAAAGGTATCTGCACCTCTATGTTTATGGCAGCATTATTTACAATAGCCAATATATGGAAGCAACCTAAATGTCCATCAATCGATGAATGAATAAAGATTTGCTGTGTGTGTATGTGTGTATATACATTATATATATATATAATAATGCAATATTACTCAGCCCTAGAAAAGAATAAATTTGTGACAACATAGATGGACGTAGAGGGTATTATGTTAAGTGAAAGTAGTCAGACAGAGAAAGACATATACCATGTGATCTCACTCATATGTGGAATTTAAGAAACAAAACAGATATGTATTTTTTAAACTCATACATGAAAATTATCTACTCCTGAAAATAAATAAATAAATGCTAAAAATATTCTAATCTATTGTGACTGAAAACTTCACTCCAACTTCTTCCCACGTTAAGGTGAAATTCACATGCTTTAAGGAAATACTGGGGGGGAGGGTGTGGGGAAGAGTCATCCACACACAAAAATCCACTCTCTCATCTCTCACTTACCTTCCACTGACACTGCCATTGCCCACCAACTTCTACATGTGGATCTTCTCTCCATATGCCCTCTCCTAGCTTATCTCAGACATGGTTTATAGCTTTAAATACCAATTGCCGGTGACAAATCCCAAGTATTTAACTCTAGCCCAAACCTCATAATCCAGCTGCCTACTTGGCACCTCTTCTCTGTCTCACAGGCTACTCTGAACACATCTCCAATCTTACCACTTCCAAGACAGAACTCTTGCTTTGCTCCCACCCGCTTCACCCCAAAAAGCAGCAACCGAGGCTGTTCCTAACCCGTTCTGTCCCATCTCAAAAAATGGCCCCGCCCGCCTCCACCCATCTGCTAGACACATAAACAGTGGCTTTGTCCCCCTTCCTCTCAGCCCCACACCCCAGCTATACACTCTGCGTGCAGTTTCAACCTCTGAAATCCATCCTAAATCCCCACCTGCCTCCGTCCTGCTGCCCCACAAAGTCCATAGCACTCACTGCCATGTCTTGTCTCCCTCAACTTCTGCAAAGATTCCCACTGGTCACATTCTCCCGCCATTGGCCCCTAAAGTCCATTCTCTCCACGGTGTTGATGTTGTTTAGTCGGATCGGCCTTTACGTACCTGTCTGCAATGTAGCCGGCGCCCAGAGAGCCCAGGAAGAAGCCCACATTCACACAGGACTGAAAGAGGTCCACCTTCCAAGAGTCATCGCACACCAGGTTAAACTGCGGGTCACACCGCGGTCGGAGGGGCCGAAAACACAAGACCGTTTGTAAGTCAGACTACACCTTCCATCCTCCCTCCGGACAACGTAAACGTACAACACAAAATGTGGGATTCCCCCAGGTGCTTCACACCTTTTTCTCTTTACCACATTTTCATAAGACAAATTCAAGGTTTCTGGTGAATCTCAGTCAATGTCATTATATGCCTAGTATCTTTATCGTGGCTTTACCCTCAATATACACTAAAGAGGCTGTTGTCAAGTGCCACTGACAGTTACCAAAAGACAGCATGGCCAAAAGGGAAGGTTTCTAAAGGAAATACAGCAAAGTAATTATCCACAGACATAAACGTGGTAAAATAAATGTTTTCCAGAGTTGGTCAAGGCCCTTAATTAAGTACATATTAATTATATGTTTAATTATGTAAATTCTACCAGTAATTATGTAAATTGGTCATGACTGATGGAGCTGAGTGTCAACACGAGAATCGCTGAGCAAAGACACACAGTCCCGGCGGTGGGAGCTTCTAGGGAGCAGCCTGTGTGCTACAGTGTGCAGGGAGTGGGGTGCGGGAGACGCAGGGGTGGCAGGAGACTCGGAGGGAGGGATTGAGGGGGAAAGACCTAGGCAGAGGCAGGAGCGGGTCCCCTGGGGAAAGACACTGGTGTGTGTGGGGTTCCGTCCATGCCTGGCACATGCGTGCTGATGCCCACACGCCTGGGCAAGCTGGGAGGCCCGAGTGCGGGAGCATCACCGCTTAGAGCTCAGAGGTGCAGAAAGCAGGACAGCGCCCCAGGGACGCGAGAGGGGCTGGGGGGTAGCAGCCGGGGCCCTCACCTCCCCATTCCTGGCACAGCACCAGCTGGGTGGTGTCCAGGGACACTTTGGATTCATGGTTCCGCCCCACCAGGTGACACTGTGGGGTGTGATGCAGGGAGGTCACTTAGCAACTTTGGGCCTTAGTCTCCCAGTTTCCCAGTCTGATAGGTGTGTGACGCCCATCCTGTCACCATCACAGAGCTAGTGCAGGCACTGCAGGGACAAATCATGTGCAAATGGTTTGGTAGATAACAAACCATTTAACTTTTTCCGTGGAGGCCTTGCTACCCGCCACCTTTAAAAATCTAAAGTTGCCTACACGAGCCATGCCCTTTTCCTGGTCCCGGGGATCCATCGTGAGCACTGTTAAAAATAAAACACAGGTAAAACTCCTTGCTACCACTGGACTTTCAGAAACTAATACTGAGCTCGCGCTACCATGCCCAGAGCCTGCTGTCCGCTCGCAAGAGTAGCTCAGATCTGAGAGACAGGATAAGTTACCAGTCACTCCCATTCTCTGCCGGTCCAGGGGTTTATTCCCTTTAAAATTCAGCTGAAAACACACCCTCGCCAGGAAACTCCTCCTGCAGATCTTTGGCTTTCCTGCTCCCTGGTCCCTGTCAGCAGAATGCGGGGGAGGCCACTCCTGGGTGTTATCTAGCCGTCCCAGGTCTGCACCTGCAGCGCCTCTTTGCAGCCTCCGCCCACTCCGCCCAAGACGACTTTCTGTGCATTCTAGATTTCACCAAAGCCGCAGGGCACCGTTTTTTTTGCCCTGGGTTTGTTCTACTCTTTGCAGTTAGCATCTTTGTAAGATGTCCCTGCCACCCTTCCTGAAATGCCCTGGGTGCCATCCTTCCCCGGGGACGTGCAGAAGCCAGAGTGTTCACGGAGCTCAAGGAAGGGGCACCCGGCCTTCCCTGCTAACCCCGCCTTCCCTGAGGACTCTGCCCCCAGCTGCGCTGAGGGTCTTGGCCTGGAGGCACCTGCAAGGCTCGTGAGCCTGCCTGGCCCTGTGCTCCCAAACCCTGCCACTGCCCCCAGACACTTTTGTGCCACCAGGAAGACAAGCCTGGCCCCTGGGGAAAGCCTGGGGCTGCACAGGGGGAGTGCAGGATGGGGTGTCCTAGGCCGGGTCACCGTCCCTGCTGGGATTTCACTGGGACCAGGCCGTGTGGTGGGAATACAACCTATAGAGCAGTACAGTATTCACCAAGCTCGCCTGAGCACAGAATCACCCAGCGTCCTCGTTAGAATACAGGTTCCCATGGATCCTGTCTCAGCAGATACAAATCAGAATCCAGGTGATCCCTGGGATCAGGCGAGGTTGGAAACGGCACATTCCTGCCCCAGATGGACCCTGACCTCCGCCCCCAGGACGAGGGGGGGAGCGGAGCCGGGTATTCAAACAGGTCTCCTCATCGTCCTCCCTTAAGCCAGTTCCAATGTCCAAGGCAAGGCCAAGTTAAAGATTATTTCTGCAGAAATGAACAACAAAGGTGAATTCTCCCCAAATTAAGCTTCAGCTTTGGATGAGAAGAGGGGGCAAAAGGGGTTTTGAGGCAGTGGGAAGGGAGAGTTAGAGGGAAGCCCACTCCTTCCGGGAGAAATTGTGCTCCCGCTGCTGACCTCAAGGCCCGCGCTCTCATGGCCCTTCATCGCCTCCAGCCGGGCCCCACCGGCCCTCACACTCCGCGGGTCCCCAGATGAGCTCTACCCTACGGCCCCTCGGCTCGCCCTCTCAGGCCTCCCCAACGCTGGATTGTAGGGCAACTGGAAGCCCACAGGTGGCCAATCGTTTCTGTGTCCCCTCCTCTCCAAGTCCACGGCCCCGCTCAGGCCACCTCCTGGCCAGGCTCCCAGGCCTGCACAGACTGCCGCTGCCCTGTGTTCCAGCCTCAGTTTTCAGGAGCTCGGTTCCCCTTCCTTCCCAGCCAGAACCCTCTGGCAAATTGGCCCCCAGCCCCTGCCGGGCCTGTGTCTCTTAAATCGGTTCTTCTTTTCATTCCTGTGGCAACCGTGTTGGTTGACAGTCCCACCGGGACTCATGTCTCGGCCTCCTCAGGCTCTCCCCGCCTGACGAAGCCCCCAGCCCCACGCCCACCAGCGCCTGGACCATCCCCAAGGTCCAGCGAGGACGGTCTCTGTCCTCTGCCTGACCAGCAAGCTCCCTTGTTTGGCACGAAGGCAGGATGGCCAGATTTAGAGAAAAAAAAAAATACATGGTGCCCTGTTGAATTGGAATTTCAGATAAACAAGTCTTGTTTTAGTGTAAGTGTGCCCCCTGCAGCGTTTGCATTCTCCGCCTCGGTCGTATTCCCAGGTATTGCACGACATTTGTAGCAAATGTCGTGCAATACCTGGGACTTAATTATCCTAAAAAAGTGTTCGTTGTTGACCTGAAATTCAAATTTAACGGGCGTCCTGTATTTTATCTGGCGACCTGTATTTTATCTGGTGATCTGGTAAGGACTCAGTGCTCTGGCCTGAAGGTGAGCTGGCACCACCATTCTCCCCTGGGACTCCTCTACTGGACCCTGGATTCCAATCAATTTAACAGCTCGTTGCTGTCCGAATGTAGCACCGGCTCCCTCTCCCCTGAGCTTCGGCTCACGCTTCCCCGCCCACTCTGTTCCCCCTCCCTGCTGCTCAAAATACCACCCGAGGCTCCATTCAAATGCTACCTCCTAAGGACCTACTGTCTAGCACAGGGAACTAGACTCAATATTTTGTAATAATCTTAAAGGAAAAAGAATCTGAAAAAAAATAGATATGTAGGTATGTATACCTGAATCACTTTGCTGTACACCTGAAACTAACACAACCTTGTACATTAACTATACTTCAATTTTTTAAAAAATGCCACCTCCTCCTGGAAGACCCCCATGATCAGCTCAGTAGCTAAGATCCCCCTCCTTAGAGCCCACTGGCCCCTCCGCATCTCCCACACATGGTCTGGGATGCCAGTCTTACTCTCACCACTGCCATCTGTCCCTCACTCCCTGGAGACTGCAAACTCCTTAAACCTCATAGGCTTCTTCTCTGTCTCCCTCCTGGCATCACACCCAGTGCCCAAACAGAGGAAAAGCTCGGAATACGTTTACTGAATGAACAGATGGAGGAGTGAGTGGATGAATTCTTGCATCTGATCCTTTCCAAGCAGAGTATACTGCAGACACAGAGAACAATACTTCCCCGTCCTGGTCTGTTTCTAGATTCCCAGTGCCCACGCTTGTCACGGTACAACACTTTCCAAAGGGTCCATGAAGGAAAAAAAGCCTGGTGCCTTTTTACTAAAATATTTGCGAAGAAAACGCTCAGATAACTCATTAAACTGTGTAGGCAAAGCCTTTGCCGCCATCTCCCTCCCCCGTGGGCCGTCCGTGGGACACCCAGCGTAGCTCGGCTTGTCTGGTCAACACCTGCATGCTGACCCCTGTGAGGGCAGGACATTATCATCGCTGGTTTACTGATGAGGAAACTAAGGCTCAGAGAGGTTGAGTAACCTACTTAGTTTCGCTCAGCCAATCCGGGGCATGGCTGGGATTCTGTCTGACTCCAGGGCAGCTTCCACCCAGCTCAGAGGCCAGTGTTTAGCTGTCACGTGTCCATGGCTCTTGAATGCAGCAGGCGGGTCGGCGGTGGGGGGGGGGCCTTCACAATTCTAATAGTGGGGAAACTAGACCCCAGGTGAATTCTGCAGGCCTGCCGAGGAGCCAGTGGGGCAGAGAGAAGAGGAGCCCCGGTCTCCCCAGAGACCCGTGTCCAAACAACCCAGCTCAGCCCGGCTCTCGATGGTCTCTCCTCAGTTTCTTCCTTTAACACCCAGAGTCTGTGCAGGATTAAACAAGAGAAGAATCCCGAGTGCCCAGCCTGGAGCCCGCTGATGCTAGAGTTCAGTGAACACAGCCCCGCCTCCCTCTTTCCTGCCGTGAAGCTGAACCTTGTAGTCTTCGTCCTATATTTCCTCCCTGGCCCTGAAACCCACGGGCTCGGCCCAGTGCAGGGCCAGCACGTACCTCGGTCACGACGGAGGAGCCGGGCGTGTCGTACACCCAGCCGTACCGACAGGGGCCCAGAGGCAGGAGGCTGTTGTTGGCGGCCAGGCCGGCCAGCGGGTCCACGCAGCCGAGGGCGCTCTGGTTCCAGTCCACCTCATAGCGGCGGCACTGGCGGGGGAAGGCCTGGCCCTCGGGCCCGGGGCCCGGCACCGTGTAGTTGAGCTCCTCGGCCAGGCTCCAGCCGCATCGATGGCTCAGCTCGGGCACCCCGGGGCTCCGGCAGCGGTGGTCCGGGGTGAAGGCCAGGAAGACGATGCCCACGTAGATGGGGGCGAAGGCGGCAGAGAGCAGGCATAGGGTCAGGAAGGCTTGCTTCTGGAACCAGCCAAACTCCCCGACCTGCTCCAGAGCGTCGTCCACGGTGAGCATGGCTGAAGCACCACCCTCATAGCTCTGACCAGACCTCTTCGGCCGCAGGGCCCAGGGTCAGCGTCTCATGTGGCTTTCTGTGCAATGGGCTGGTCTGAAATCAACTTGCTGTCTAAGCGTAACAGCCCTGGAAGGCAACCAACTGGAAATAATCTTTCACCCTGCGGTACGGGTTTCAGGCAAGGGCGGGAGGATGACGGGCCAAATCGTTTGCTGGGCCAGGGAGTCCCCTGGGCTGAGGGCCTAATTCTGTCGAGTTGGAGTTCAAAGAGTAAGAGCAGTGAGCAAGGGCGCCGCGAGCCTCCCCGAACTCTCTTCCAAAGGGATTACCTACTTTAAAACTCTTTATCATCCGGATAAACCAAAGACAGCAGCTGGCCGCCGGGCACAGCTACAGGACCTATTACTTGTGATTGGCATCTGATGCAGGGTGGAGTGAGGGTCTGGCTGGGGTGATGGGAGAGCCAAGCCCTCCAGACGGACCCGTCTCCCTACCTCCTTGTCCCAACGTAGGACGACGTGGGACTTCACCCAGCTTCACTGCGTCCCCAGGCAGGCTCCCGGCTGCTGGACTGCACCCTGAATCCCCAGGAAAGAGGGCCAACGGGGCCGTCTGGGCACAGACCTCCATGGCCCCGGCCAGAGGTGCTGATAGAAGACCTCAAAGAGCCCCAGGCAGAAAACACCTCCCCCTCCCCCCAGCTCAGCCCAGACCTTCAGGCCACGTCCCTCCCTGTGCACACAGGAGGGACAGATAACAGATGCAGGGGCTGCCCGTGCACCGTCTCGTTCCTGGGACTCTCGCCTCTTTACTCCGTGGACAATGGGAGCTGGCCACCGGCTGGCCTGGTAATACAGCCCACCTCAGGGAACTGCAGCTCTGCAAACCACCCCTCCTCACCTGGACTGAGCACTCACTGCTGGGGAAGGAAGGAAGAGTGCTGGGGGCAAACCTCCCCAAGGCAGGGCCTCGGCAGGCCCAGGCCAGGCGCTGAGTTAGATAATAGAAACTATATCTTGGTCTCCCCCCACCCGCCCTGTTCCTGGCATGGGGCCCCTGAAACCCTTGACATTTCCTAGCCATAGGAGTGTCTTCCGCTCAGCGAGGTGGCCCCAGGTGTGCTCCTGGATGGCTCCTGGCCACAGGAAAGACCAAGCCGTGGTTAGAGACTTGGAACTTTCAGCCCTGCCCCCATTCTCTTGAGCGGGGAGAAGGGCTGAAACTGGGGTTCGTGCTGACGACGTGGTGAAGTGTCCATTAGAATCTCAGTAGCCAGGGTTCGGAGCGAACACACCCACACACCCCAGCCCCACGGGGACAGCAACTCCCGCACTGGGAGCCTCGCCGACCTCGCCTGTGTATCTCCTCTTCCGGCTGTCCTCTGATGCTTCACCACATCCTCTAATAAACTGGTGAACAAATCAATGTCTCCCTGTATTCTCTGAGCCGCTCTAGCAAATCACTTGAGTCCAAAGGGGGAAGAGGTCATGGGACCCTGATTTACGGCTAAGTCGGACAGAAGTGTGGGTAACCCGGGCACCTAACAGTGATTGGCATCTGAGGGGCAGGGGCAGTGTCGTGGGTCCGAGCCCTTAACCTGCGGGGTCTGATGCTCTCTCCAGGTAGATGGCGTCAGAAGTGGGCTACACTGTGGGACACTCCGCTGGTGTTGCAGAGAAGTGTTTGGCGTGGGGCAAACACCCCACATTTGGTGACCAAAAGTGAAGTGTCCTGTGTGAGGAGTGAAGGGGACTCCCGGGAGAAGGGAGAGCTGGGTTCTCCCTGCACTGGAGGAAGCGACTGGGTTTTTCTAACACAACCAGCCCCAAATGCACGGGCTCCCCTGACATGAGTCCTTGGCTTGGGAAGCAGCCAGGGTGCGATCCTGCCCCCAACACAACCTGGGGAGGAAGCGGGACCCTCCCTGCCCCCGCCTCCCCGGCCAGACCAACACCACTGCCCACTTTTCTCCAGGGAGAGAGTGCCCTCCGGCTCTCCGTGGCCTGGGAGCTCTGTTTTCCTCTTGGACCGGAGAGCAGGGAGGCCCTCCCCTTGCCCTGCATCACTCCCTCCCCCCGGTCTCCCAGCCCCTGGTCCAGGCTCACATCGGGGTGGCCGGGTCCTCCTGGGCTCAGGTCGCAGAGGGCAGAAGCGACCAAGGCCCGTGGGTAAGCACCAGCTGGGGAAGGCCGGTGCCACCGTCCTCACTGGCCTCTCGGGTGACGGCCAGGCTCCTCGCTGATCTTGATATTTATGTGATCTTGCGAGAACCCTCGAGTTACCCACGTGTTAGAGACAAGAAACCAAGGCCCCAGAGGTCAGTCCCTTGTCCACTGTCACGCTGCTGGCTCGAAAGCCCCAGGGCCAGTGACCAGCGACCAAGTTTCCAGGACTCTTGCGCTGCCACTCAACTTGCCCAACGGCCAGTGAAACACAGATTTCACGCAAATACGCTTCTTTTGTTCCAGGACAGTTCACCCCAGGCCTTGGGACCTCCTGAGGCCTCAGAGGTAAGAAGAGAGGCCGGGCTCCCCTCCGGGAAAACAGAGAAGGAAGAGGCGTTAGGGGCAAGCCCAGATCTGCAGGTGAAAACCCGGCCACCAGGGCTCCCGAGGTTCAGGTGACCCGCACAGTGGCGTGATTTCACCACGACCGGCCTGACTTTCCAGAAGGGCTGTGGGAGAACGGGCCTGCCTGCCACCCTGCGATCCCGGCCCTGGAGCTCCTGACCCTGCCGCCACTGGGCATCCCCCACCCCCCGGGCTGTGCTGCAGTGGGGCGGGGACGGTGTGGGCCGCGGCTGCCCCTGCACCGAACCCCAGGGTCGCTGTTTCCCTCTCTGTGCTGTCAGGAGGGGACCGTCCTGGTGGAGCAGACCTCTCCTCTCAGCCCCTGACCCCGGCACCTTCCTCCAAAGCAGCGCCGCTCAGTAAGGCCATTAGGGGACAGGTGGTAAATACGCCAGGGAGCACGGAAACGGCCAGAAGCGTGGGAGCAGCACGGGAGGCCGCCGGGAGGCTCCAGCCTGGCCATCAAAGGCCCAGCCTTTCTTAGGGGCACGGACTGTCCCTCACACCCCAGGCTCCTCCCCAAAGCCAGCGGCCAGCTCCGATGGTTCTGCTTTGCCTGCACCCAAGCCACTGACACAGAAGGCTGCCAGGCAGGATGCTCCCACCCAGGCCTCAATCAGGGGACAAAGCAGAGGCGTCCTCGGCCTCCACCTTGTCCTCACCTGTCCCAGGACACAGGCAGCAGAAGCCGGCCATTATTACATCCCTACTTACCCTCCCCACCTCCAGAGCTCAGAGGGCCGAGTGCGCACAGATGCCACCACTGAGGCCGGGGTTCCTGGGACGTGGGCTAGCCCACGAGTGCAGGCAGGAGCCAGTTCGGTTCTATTCCTGATGAGGCGCCAACATTCCAGGGCGGGGTAGCCTCGAGACACTGTGTGGAAGCCTTGTCCAAGGGAAGCCGCTCAGCCCTCAGCTACCCACCGCCCTGTCCCCGCAAAGGGACCCACTCACTCACCCACTGCACAAAGTAGAGCGCCTACTGTCTGCCGGGCTCTGCTCTGGGCACTGAGGACGCAGCAGTGAACGAAGAAACAAACATCTCAGAGCAGAGGTCTGTACTCAGCAAGGGACATGCAAGACTGTATCATAGTAGGTGGGAAGAGCGACGGAGAAGATCTTAAGCAGGAAGGTGCGGGCTGTGACCGCAGAACCAGTGGTCAGGGATGACCTCTCAGAGGTGATGTGAGCCTTGAGGGAGGGAGGAGGGCGAGCCCTGCGGATGGAGGAAGAGTGTTCCAGAAAGAGGGGCCGGCAAGAGCAGGGGCCCGGCGGGCTTAGCGAGGAGGCCAGCAGGACTGCCGGAGAGCCAGCGTAGGGAGCAAAAGGACGGACACCAGAGGGGCCACGGGCCAGGGCACAGGGCTCTGCAGGCCCTGCCGGGACTGGGGCTTTACCCTGCGGGCCCCCGGAGACAGTCTGAGCCTGAGCAAGAGGCCGGGATGGAAAGAAGCAAACTCAGGATATGATTGAAGGTAGAGAGGAAGGGATTTGCTGACGGACTGGGTGTGGGTATGAGAGCAAGGGAGGGGTCCAGAGGCACCAAGGCGTTTGGCCTGAGTATCTGGAAGGACTGGCTTGCCCTTAACCGAGGGGGCTAGTCTGGGGGCTGCTGTGAACCGGGCCACGTCCAAAGAGCGTGTGGACGGCGCATGGGAGAGGGGCTTTGGAGTCAGCGAGCCCGTTCAAAGCCTGCCTCCATCAGCACCAAGCTGTACACTGTTCATCTTCTAAGCCTTAATCCTCACGACTGCAAAATGGGTCTGCACCTGCCCCACCCCACGGCGCGGCTATGCGGATCAGAAAGCCTGGGGCGGGAGGTAAGCTTTTCTGTAAAGGGCCCCGTGGTAAACGCCTGGGCGTAGTGGTCTTTCTGGGCCGTCTGGTCTCTGCAGCTGCTCCCCTTCAGTCCAAGTGCTAATGCAGCCCTGGATGAGACGTAAATGAACACGTGCACCCAGCTGCCCATAGAGCTTCATTTCGGCACATGGAAATTTTAGTTTCATCCAATTCTCATGTGCCACGTAATATTCTTCTTCCTTTAATTTTTTTCGACCATTTAAAAACATAAACCCCATGCTTAGCTTGTGGGCCGAACCAACTCAGGTGGGACACAGCAGATGGACTTAAAGCTCAGGCCTTGGGGCAGGGTGAACTGTTGTTGTGACAGCAGGGGAGAGAGTCCGATGACTCCTCCTGGCTGTGTACAAATGCACACTTCCCCCTCTTGGATGACATGCATTTCCCAGACTGGTCTCTGGTGAAAATCCAAAACAGAAAAAAAGAAGAGACAGTTAAGGGAATTCCCTGGCGGTCCAGTGGTTAGGACTCCTTGATTCCATTGCAGGGGGCATGGGTTCAATCCCTGGCCAGGGAACTAAGATTCCGCATGCCATGGGGCCAAAAAAAAAAAAATTAAATTAAATTTAAAAAAGAAAAGACAGTTAAAGGAAGAGACTCAGGACCATGGGACTCAGAAACACTCTATTTTGCTCACAACTGCCAAGCTCCACTGTGCCCAGCAGATAGAAAGCATTCAAGAAACAGTTCTTACATTTATGACTGGATCTAATTTTACGGGTGTGCCAGCACTGTGTGTGTATGTGTGCGTGTGTGTACAATCGTAGGGGTGTTCCTAAGGGGTGTTCAGAGGTTCCCAGAAGCCTGGCCTGAAAAGCATCTGTGTTCCCCACCTCCTGAGTGGACTGTAGCTTCTGTTCCCAGTTAGGGGCTGAACTGTGCTCTCCTTCACCCCAAACTCACATGCTGAAGCCCTAACCCCAGTACTTCAGAATTTGGAAACAGGGTCTTTAAAGAGGTAATCAAGTTAAAACGAGGTCAGTAGGTTGTGCCCTAAACTTATACATAGAGTTTCTTATTTATATACAGGAGATTAGGACACAGACACACACAGAGGGCAGGGCGACCATGTGAATACCCGGAGGAAGGCGGCCGTCTGCAAGCCAAGGAGAGAGGCCTCAGGAGGAACCAGCCCTGCCAACACCTTGACCTCAGACTTCCAGCCTCCAGGACCGTGAGAAAATTAATTTCTGTTGTTTAAGCCCCAGTCTGTGGGCCCTTCTCTCCCACCAAAAACGATGCTGATGCACTGAGGGCGGACCAAACACCAGCTGTTACTTCTCAGTCTCCATGCTAACCCAGTAAAGCAGGAAGCTCTCTCTCCTCAGCTGAGAATCCAAGCTAAGTAACTAACTTGCAGGAGCTACTTGGATGCAAAGCCAACGCCAAGCCTAACCCCCCCCCTTCACAACCAACCCACCGGCCTCCTCCAGCCTCATTCCCACCCGTGAACTGGCCTCTGAGGGGCTAGTATACACGGGCAGTTAAGGGTGCAAATCCTGAGCCAGAATAACTTGGTTCAAATGCCATCTCCGTCGTTCACCAGCTGTGACCTTAGACTGACTGCCTAACCCTCAGGGCCTCAGTTTTCCATCTGCAAAATGGGATACCAGGAGTATCCACTCCACGGGGTTGCCATGAGGATTAGATGAGTTGGTATCTGTCAACTGCCTGGCACACAGTTAAAGGTGTATCCGTGCCAGCTACCACCCCAGGGCCCTGCACCTGTGGGCACAACTGTAGCTTGCATCGTGGCTCAGGAGGTGTGCTAGCATCTCTCATGGTACCTGGCCTGAGAGACTTTCAGGACTGTTTGCGTGGATCTCCTGCATAGTGTTTTCAGGAAATCCCAGGAAAGGCAACTGGCGTGGGCCATGACGGGCATGAAAGGCAGTGAAAGGTCACGTAGGGCAGCCCGGCCTAGGGGCCAGCGCCTGGCACAGCCATGGGGTTGCCCTCCACGAGTCTCATCACTGCCCGGCCGCTCTGGGAGGCTGTGAGCTCCTGGAGGCCAGAGGCTGGGCCTCTGATCTCTGGATTAATTCCTGTAGCAAAGCACCGTGGGCTGGGTGGCTTAAGCAACGGAAATACGTGGCCTCACAGATCTGGGTGCCAGAAGTCCAGAATTCAGGTGTCAGCAGGGTTGGCTGCTACTGAGGGCCGAGCGAAGGCTGTCCCAGGCCTCCGTCCTTGCCCCATGGATGGCGGGCTCCTCCGTCTCCTCACACCTCTTCCCCCGGTGCCGTCTGTCCCTGTGTCCAAATTTCCCCTTTTTATAAGAACACAGCCCTAGTGTGTTAGGACTGACCCCACTGACCTCACTTGATCACCCCAGTAAAGACCCTGTCTCCATGCCACATTCAGAGGTACTGGGGTTAGTACTTCAACATGTGGGTTTTGGGGAGACGAGATTCAACCCGTAACAACGTCTATACCCCAGTATTCAAATGAGGGGAAATAAATGAAGGATGGGGTCAGAGCACCATTTCAGTGGTTCCAGTACAGTGGTCCATTGGTATCCACAGGAGGCTGGTGCCAGGGACCCCCACGTGTCCTGAAATCCGGGGATGCTCAAGCCCAGAGTCACCCTCCTCCATACTCACAGCTCGGCATCCACGGATTCGGCCAACCACAGAGCGTGTAGCACTGTGGTATCTATTGAAAAAAGCTCACGTCTAAGTGGACCCGTGCAGTTCAAACCCGTGTTGCTCAAGGGTCAACTGTACTTCAAGATCAGGGCTCAGGGTCACCTTCTTGGGGAACTTGACCCCAAGGAGAGAGAAGTACTGGGGGGACACAAATGGCGGGGGCAAGGGTGGGGGAGGCAGCGGAGGCTCCCTCTGGGGAGGGCAGGTCCGAGGCAGTGGGTGCCCACTTGGCCTTGTTGTCGTTATCCAGCAGCGGTGTGTTCTCGAACAGACGACCCACGACCCTGCTCGTCGGGACTGTCCAGAGAACGACAGAGCCGTGCCCGTGGTGACAGCACCCTCAGTGGGCTGTCCACACCCCACCAGGTCCCCCAAGGGGACACGGGCCAGCATCCAGGGACTGCTGCGTGCCGTTCCCCTGCTCGGAGACTCACCGGCCACGTTTCCTACTGTAATTTCGCCCAGCAGTGTCTCCTTCTAAAGACTCTCTGAGAAGCCTCACAGCAAGAGAAGCCATTTACCTTTCATTCAGCATTTTCCAAACTTTCTTGCACATAAGTCGTTTCCAATTTTTGCAGAACATCTGTCACAATCACACAGAACAAGTGTTCCGTGGGGCGCACTTCGGGAAATGCCACTATACGACAATCCAACTGCATGCCAACGCGATCTTCTAGTTCAGGTGTGGCTTCATCCATCCTGAGCCCCTCGCCTCTTGCCCCGTGCTTCTAGAACGAGTCCCAAAGCCGTGAGGTGGGCAGAGCAGGACAGGCCTCGTCCCAGCGGCAGGGTGGGCGAGGGCGTCCCTGAGGGGAGAGTGACCGGCAGGCGTGTCAGAGCGCCATCAGGATGAGGAGGGTGACCTCACGTGTAAAGGTCACCAAAGTCAAAGGCTGAGGAACTTTCCAGACTGAGGGAAACTCAAGAGAGACAGGGCAACTGAATTGGACAGGATTCTGAATGGGGTCCTCTTAGTGAAAACGGTGTTGCCGTGATAACTGGCAGGACCACGTGGGCGTTCCGGGTCCAGAGAGTGCACTGTGCTCGTGGGGAGTGGCGTCCTGAGGGGCTGGGATGACAGGGCACCAGGGAGGCAGCTCACTCTCGCAGTTGCGGGAAAAAAGCTCTTTGTCCTTATGTTCAAATTCTCTGTGTTAAAAAAAAAAAAAAAAATTCTCTGTGTTTTGTCAACCTTTTTTTAAAATTTGAAGCCAAGGGTCACAGGGTCTGCCTGGGACCTGACCCTCTACGCACCCACCCCATGGGATCCAGCCCCCACGTCACTTCCCTGCTCTGGTGGAATGAGCCTCGCTCCCCGGGCCGCTTTCTCCAGGACGGCGCTGAGAGCAGCTGCCGAGTGACCTGCATTGTCACCCTGTTCAGGGGTGACGACCAACAAGACCCCACTCAACTCTGCTTTCCCCTAACTCCACGAGTATCAAAGTAACAGCATGAATTTCACTGAATTTGATTCTCAAACTGGTCAAAACAAAATAGAATTAAGAGGTGGGCTTCCCTGGTGGCGCAGTGGTTGAGAGTCTGCCTGCCGATGCAGGGGACACAGGTTCGTGCCCTGGTCCGGGAAGATCCCACATGCCGCGGAGCGGCTGGGCCCGTGAGCCATGGCCGCTGAGCCTGCGCGTCCGGAGCCTGTGCTCCGCAACCGGAGGCCGCGACAGTGAGAGGCCCGCGTACCACAAAAAAAAAAAAACAAAAAAAACCAAAATAGATTAAGAGGGAAAGAAACATGAGTAGCTAATAATTCGTGGCCTACCTTTGGCCTTTCCCTCTACTTTTAGGGGAAACACTGCATTTCCCCCAGGGTGGTACTGACAGCGACTTCCGTGGGACTCTCCAAGTTCCAGGACTGTTCCAGCCTTACCTTTGCAGCGCCTCCAGCCCCTCCGTCCCTGAGCACACGGCTGCCTGTCTCCGGGCCCACCCCAGCCCAGAGAGGAGCTGCAGGACCACCCGGCCAGGCCACCCCACCCGGGCTTTGTGCAGCGGGCCACCCCGGGTACCCGTCCTTCCAGGAGGCACAGCACGCTCAGCTTCCCTTGAGAGACGCCGGCTCCACATCAGCCACGTTCATTTGGGGAAATAAGAAGTCGTGTCGTGACGTCAGAGTCGCGGGGATTCTCCAAAGCTGGTGAGGGGGGTTTTATCAATCTAAGCTGGCCAGTACCTTCCGCTCCCGAGGCACACCATCCCCTTGTGACCTGATCCCCTGGAAGGGAGCTAAGACCTCCATGCCCACTTCTTGAACTGGTACAAGGGGACCAAAGAATTCCTTCTGAATGCCCGGGTGGCAGTCAGCCTCCCTAAAGGAATCGTCGGATGACCAGCCTATGTCAGAGGTTGGTGGAGAAATGGATTCAGCTGCGTTTAGAATGTTCTTGGCGGGAGCCGTGTTTCCACTCTCCCGTGGATTTCCTGGGCTCAGGGTTTGACCCTCCACTTATCCCATTCCTCCGCCATTCAATGGACAGTCTCAAAAAAGCGGCGGGGCTTAAAGAATTTGGTTAAAAGGAAACTAACTAGAATCTTAAAAGATTCTAATTCCTATTTGCTGTCAGGGAGGCGTTTTCCTAAACTACCTGTGACCACAGCTGGCACGGGCTGTTAGTCTGTTTGCAGGAGCTCAAGAAAAGAGCCTGAGCAAAAGCTTCACGCACATGGTCACTTCCCCATCCCTCTGCGGCCGGCACAAGCTGGGCACCAGGGCAGGTGGCCCGAGGTGCAGACGGAGAACTTCCCCACCATCAAGTTTACCAACAGGGCCAGTGAGCACCTGCAAGTGCCCCCCGCCCCCGGAAGAGAGGGGAGTGGCTTAGAGAACACTGGGCACAGTGTCCAAGGACCAGCAACTCTGGGGTCACAATGTAAACCTTGATAAGACCCCAGAGTGCCTGTCTCAGGAGTGACATTGTAAAATCCTTAAAAATAAAAAAAAAGTCACCCCAATTGGAAATAATCAGAAAATGAGGAGGGAAGGATGCTAACGCCGAGAAGTCTAGTCTGACATTGTAGTAACTCCCTGTTGGGTCTGCTTTCACATTAATATCTAAGAAGCTCTCATTACTAGGCAGTAATTTCAGATGGAAACCCAATTTGTGCAAGAGAAGCCCTCCTGCCCCCACGTTAGCTCGGGCTGTGCACCAGGACGCTTTCTGGCAGTATGGGATCTGCACACACGGTGGCTGTTTTGGTAACAATACCCTTTCTCGGAAGGAGGAAGAATCAGGCGTGGATGGAGCTGACAGAAGCCCTGGGGGCCTCGGGTGAGCACCTACACGCAGGGAGACTCCAGAGAGAAAGCTGATGTGCTGCACGTGAAGGGCCGGCTGCCATCCGGACACGTAACAGGAGGCACAGAGAGGGCACTGGGCTTGGCAACTAACCAGGCAGCTTTTCACTCTCGTGGGGAAAAAGCAGGAACACCCGTTAATAATTTATCTTTTATTCAAATTGTTGAATACTTCATATTACAGTAAATTTGATTGAAAAAAAAAATGAGGAAAGAAATCAATTTTTAAAAATACACTCATGTTGAAATCAAATAAGCCATCAGCCAAACGGAGTACAAACCAAGGAGCCCTGTAGGCTGGTTTGCTTTCCAGGATATGAATACCACTGAGTCTATATACAGTTCTATAATGCAAGAAAAGTCATTCATTAAACACTTCAAGAAAGGAGCCGACAGCCGGGAAGGACAGTGGTCTCGCCCTCCCGTCCTGCAGACTGAGAGGCCGGCCTTGGCCGCCCCCCTCCCCACCCCCCACCGAGCAGGAATCCAGGTGCAACGCTAGGAGCGAGAATCTGGCCCACTGGCTTTCATGCAATTTCCGTGAGTCACACACTGTGCAAATTAAGGCTTCTTATAGGTCGAATGGTTGATAAACGCTTTCTTCTTAAAAAAAAAAAAAAAAAGCACAGTAAAGGTGGTATCATGTGAACCTGAAGAGGTGAGACCTACACCCCCAAGTCCGGAAAAAAGTCTGACATCTCAATTCCATTCTCTCTCTCTCACACACACATACACACACACACGCATGCACGCACAAATCAATCTTTGGGTGGGTTGTCTGACTTCACCAGCTGGCGAAAGAAATACTGATAACTGTGCTCTGTGCACCTAGGATTGAAGACGTCATGCAAAAAGCTGCAGCCGTTACTGACCAGAGGCATACAGCAGGCAGACCCTCCAGAGCCCAGGCACTAGGGGCGCACACACACGCCCTTACGAGACAGAAGCAAAAGGGAAAAGAGACAGAACGGCGGAGTCTAACTTAGAGGACGTGTCGTGGAGCAGTTCAAAACCTCGTGTGAAACCACCCGAGCGCCCCAGCAGCCTCCCCGCTAAGGGACAGACAGATAGATTACCCCCTGCCGGCAGGAAAAAACTGTTGTTGTTACTGTGTTTTTCCTTTTTCGCAAACCTGAGTAATTGTCAAAGTCAATAAATAGGAGGAGAGAATTAAATGCTAAAATATAATGATCAAATACCCTACAGGGCCTAAAGCAGCAAGGGTTTTCCGCAAACGCAGCCCTCTGTTCCGAGACGCGTCTGGCCCGGGCGCAGTAGGAAGCGCCCGGTGGCCACGTTCTATGCGAGGACTTGGGACTAAACACGGGGCCCCGGTGCCGCCCTCTGGCAGCTGGAGCGATGCCCCATCCCGGTGACCACAGAGAGCGGCACCCACCTCCTCACCCTCTCCCCCATCACCAAAACTCTTCCCTTTTGAGACAGTTTTTGTTAAAGGCAAAAATGATAGAAGCATCACGGAGTCAAAAGTCTTATTTGGTTGGAGGTGCCGGCGGAGTTGCCGAGTGCACCCCGCAGTCTAGATGTGCAGGAGGTCCTCGTCGCTGTCATCGTGGAAGGAGCTCACGGTCTTCTGAGCGGCCCGGGGCCTCCCCCTCCTGGCCTGCTCCCCACTCATCAGCCCCACCCGGTCGTCCGCTCGCTCCCGAAGTGCCTTCCTCGGCGGGGGCCTCAGTGGGTGCACGCCTTCAGCCCCGGTCCCTCTGCCCAGGTGCACTTTCACCTCCGGGATGGTCAGCACCTCATCCTCGCTGTCTTGGTCATCCCCGTGCAGGGAGGTAAGGGCTTCGGCTTTCACGGACTTGGTCGTGATGTGACCATTTTCCTGCCCCTCCTTCCCGGGCCTTGGTGACGGCAGCTGGATCTCTTCCATCAGCCACTCAGTTTCGTTCTCGTCCGCCTCTTCCTCCTTGTTCACCTGCCGGGACACAGCAGAGACCGTGGGTCCGCCTGAGACCTCGTCAGCCTCCTCTGCCCCCCTCCCTCCATGACCCACCCGGAGTCGGGGACCTCTTCCCAGCCCACCACAGCCATCACGGTCCCATGTTCCTCCTCAGGGAGAAGGGGAGGGCTGGCGACTGCCAGCTCCTGCTGAGACCCAACCAAGGCAGATGGTGTCAGGAGGCAAGAAGGCGGCCAGCGACAAGGCGGCAGTGCTGGGGGACGGCGCCCCTCTGCTCCAGGTGCCCTCGGGCAGCAGGGAGAGGGGCCGCGCGTGGGACACGTGGATGACTGTAGTTGAGGGAAGCCTTTCAGAAAGCAGTTGGCAGTACAGTCAAGAGCCATGAGTGCGTTTAGGCACTCTGGCCTAAATTTCTAGACACTCATCCGAAGGAAGCCATCTAAATGCCAGAGGCACAGAAATTTTCATTACCGTCTTTTTTTGTAGAATAGCCAAAAAAGTAGAAGTAAACTAATACTAAACACTGTAAGAAATTAGCTGCAACTAAAACGACAAAAACTTGAAGGAAAAAGAACAAAAAGTGTGTCCGGGCTAAGAGCAGAGGGACATTTTCCCTCTGTCCACTTCAAACTTCCCGCGATGACAGCTTCCTCGTAGTCACTGACCAACAGCACGACAACGGTTCGAGCGCGTGCGAGCGTGTTGCGTCACCCAAAGACCTCAGCAGGGAACTACCTTTGAGTATTTGTAGGACACATTTGTGCTTCTTCGACAGCAGCTGGTGAGCTTGCTCATCACCGTCTCCCTGAAAGGAGACCCAAGTTACTCCAGGCTGGAGCCGCGCCCCCCTCCGGCTCCCGAGGGCCTGCTACCGGGAGGCTGCACCAAGAGCGCGCTCCCTCAAGCCACGACAGCAGGGCTGTAAACCACTTCAGCAGGAAGGATGCTTTACAATCAGACGGACGCGGGTCCAAATCCTGCTCCCCGTTTTCATGGTGTAAGAAGGGCCAGAGTGAGTGAGCCAGTATTTGTCCTTCTGCTTTTTCACGTCAATACGATGACCCACACCCTCCCGCCGCCCCAGGGCTGCGCTGAGATTACTGGGCCGACGGACGAACGCAGGGCCGGCTCACACCCAGACCTCCTGCCCCAATCCTGCATCCCGCTGACAGCCTCTCAGGGTCGGGATGGCTGCGGTCAGCACTCCCTGACCCTCTCTCGTTTGCCGCTGGCTCCTCGGGCAGGTGAGAGAGGCAACAGGGAGCCCAGAGCTGGACCATCCCTGCGCTCTGGACAGGGGTGACTACACACCGAGCCCTGGGCCTCATTCATGTGTGACATGAAATCTGCTGGACGGTCGTGCTGCCTGTGAGTGACAAGACCTTTCACCAGCAAAGGGGAGCCCATGCAGGAGGTGTCACAGCCGGTCCCTAACAAATGCTTCCCTTTTAAAGGGCAGACAAGTCAGCTGGTCAGAAGGAAGTCAGCTCGTGACAGGTGTTTAACTCTCTGTCCATCTGTGGACACGTGCAGAGAGCCACATCCTGGGAACAGGTGGGCCAGGCCAAGGCCCACAGAGCATCTGCCACGTGACCTGACAGGATCCACAGCCCTGGTCAGACGGGACACATCGTCACAAGGACGCAGACGTCTACAAAACACAGCTTTGGGGACCGCTTCCACACTTTGGCTGCTGACGAGCTCAAAAAAAGGAGCCCAGATATAGACTCTGAACCACTGGCCCGTCCCCCGGCCCACTCCCCTCTCCTTACCGTCGCTCCTTCTTATGGAGCAGCAGGGCGAGCAGGCAGCCAGTGAGTGCCACCAGCAGCAGGCTGAGGACGGCCCCGACGGCCTGGCTCCGCTCCGAGAGCCCCTTGCGCTCCTGCGCGTCGTCCCCGGCGCTCTCACTGTCGAAGCCCATCCTGCGGGGAGGCCACAACACTCAGCCACCACCACTGCCAGCGCCTAGCGAGGCCCAGCTCAGGCGGGGGCCCTGCCTTTGCAGCCCCACAGTGAGACGGTTCCACCAGAGGTGGAGGTCAACAGCGGACAAACCCCTCTGATGATGAGACTAAGGCAGGAGGACTAGGAAAGGTGATCCCCCAGCCACACGACCCTTCGCCACTAAGGGAACGAGAAAAGCCGAGCTCTGGGCAACACGCCTCCCCCAGGCCTCTCTGATCCCTCTGCAGGGCCCCGAGAGCACAGAGGCGCTTCTGGAGCAAAGACTCAGGGACACGCTGGCCGCCCTCATCTCCCGGGAACACGGCTCTCTTCTCTGGGAGGAAACAGTGATCACAGCCCAGGTAAGAGCTTCTCCCTCTCAACAAATCACCTTGGGACACAGCCTCAATGCTCCTGGAGTTATGGGAACACCGTGGGGCAGGCCCCCACTTACCCCAGAGGACACACGGCAGAGGTGTACCAGGAGAAGAGGTACTGGCAGTCGGCGGTCTCGTGGCTGAACTCGGGGATCCCGTCCTTCACCAAGGGGTCACAGTGGAAGAAGATGGTGGAGGAGACAGATTTCGTCTTGTCTTTTCCACACTTGGAGGAAGAGGCAAACACCACATCCAGATCGCCATCTGTCAACAAGGCAGGCACACACACAAGCACAGCACCATTACCATTGGTGTTTCAGTAGTGGGCCAAGTTTACCTTTTCATAGCCTGTAAAGTTTGCAGAGAGTTAAAATCAGACGTAAGGGTCCTTCATCAAATGTCCCAGGTGAGCTCTCACAGACTGCTCAACACACATTATGGAGCCCCTGCCCTAAGTCAAAATGTGGGAAAGACTTGAACCTTGCCCAAAAAGAGGTCTGGCCTTTGTCCTCCGCTAACAATATGACCTGGAGAGGGGGCTGCCTACACGGTATCAGTCCACCTGGAGACCGAGGTTGACCGACCAACCAACCAATCAACCAGCCAGCCAGTCAGCCCGTCAACCAACAAATCAGTTAACCAACCAACCAGCCAGTCAGCCAACCCACCAGTCCACCAACGAATCAGTTAACCAACCAACCAGCCAGTCAGCCAACCCACCAGTCCACCAACGAATCAGTTAACCAACCAACCAGCCAGTCAACCAACCCACCAGTCCACCAACAAATCAGTTAACCAGCCAGTCAACCAACGAATCAGTTAACCAACCAACCAGCCAGTCAGCCAACCCGCCAGTCCACCAACGAATCAGTTAACCAACCAACCAGCCAGTCAACCAACGCATCAGTTAACCAACCAACCAGCCAGTCAGCCAACCCGCCAGTCCACCAACGAATCAGTTAACCAACCAACCAGCCAGTCAACCAACGAATCAGTTAACCAACCAACCAGCCAGCCAACCAACCTACCAACCGAGTGATCAATCAGTCAAGCCTATGCAATGAAGCCCCAGCAAAACCTCTGGACACTGAGGGAGGGGTGGGCTTCCCCGGTCAACTCCTGAGCGCTTGTGTGTGCGTTGTCACGTTTATGCTGAGAACATAACACGTCCTGATTCCACAGGGAGAAGACAGCAGAAACGTCTGGCTCCCTCCCAGACCGTACCCTACCCACTCCTCCCACTGGCTGACTTTACTCTACGTCCTTTCATTGTAATAAACTGTACGCACGACTAAGACAGCTCTTGGCTCTGAGCATCCGTCTAGTGAATTATCAACTCTGAGGCGGAGATGGAGCCCCCTGAACTTGCAGCTGGTGTCAGAAGTGAGAGGAGCTTGTGTGGACTCTGCCTTGTGTGGACAACTTCGTGGCTGGAGACTCAAAATCCTCACGACCGGCCACCACTGGAGCACCAGGGAGCGCACGACGCGCTCGGAGGGCGGCCGAGACCCGGCCCCGCGGGCTGGGCTCGGGAACGCCCCGCGTGTCCTTACTCACAACTGGCTGAGCCATGACCTGAGTGGGCTGTTCCCCGGGCTGGAACGAGGGCACAAACTGGTGAGCCAGAGAGGGGCCGAGGTGGCAGCTCTGAATCTCAGCCAGAGACGGGCTTTGCGGCTTCCCACTCTTGCCCACTCGGATGCATGCAGGCTCGTGAAGGGCGTTAAACTGCGGTCTTCCTGAAATGTGGACGAAGGCTTAAAACTAAACCTACTTCTTAGCGCTGGTGAATGAAGGCAGTGAAAACGTCTGAAATGATTTCATTAACCAAGAATAAATAAACGTGCGCACACAAGTGTGTGTGTACATACGTACACACAGACGCACACACACCCTGAAGCTGGGGGGCCGCAGGAGGCCAACTAGACTAGATGCAGGCCTTACGGACGCGAAGGTTCTCACTCTAGTGGCTGGGCCCCTGACCTGGGCTGTGGCGTGGAGCCTGACCACTGCTGCAGGCACACCCGCAGCCGCGCCCCTGGGTGTGAGAAGGGAGCACCTCGCTGGGACAGGCAGCAGGAGGAGGATGGGGCGGGCGGAGGCAGTCCAGCGGGAAGGCCCGTGCAGCGGCGGCATGGGACCTGCAGGGGCTCGTGAGTAACCTGATGGCTGGGTCTGGGTGCGTTTGCAGGACCAGCCGCTAAGAAAACGGCAGTCTGTCAAAATCTTCCAGGCTGTGCTCAAAAGAGCTTGGACTTTCCTTCTCTGCAGAGCAGTGGCCTTGGAGGCGTTTAAAGCAGCCCTTCAGTCAGTCAGCAAACATTTACCAAGCACTTACTACAGGGCCAGGCCCTGAGGACAGCACCTCAAGAGAGGGCCCAACCAGCCACTGCACAACTCCAGCATCTGACCCAGAATCACCGGAAGAGAACAGGGGACCAGCGGGCTGACCCTATGACAGGGAATCACGGAAGCGAGCCAGACTGACCTGGCAGGTCTCTGCCCGGCCCCTGGTGGGCGCTGTCAAGTGCAGTGACCAGCTCGGTACCTGAGAACAGAAACGCCCTCTTCTAGGCTACACCTACTCAGGGAGCAGCTGCTCTCCCCTCCTCGCCGGGAATCTCTCTCTCAGCAGCCCTTTGAGGTCGAAGTCAGCTGGTTTTGTAAACACATTTAATTGTTTAAAAAGCGAGTTCATTCACCTCGTTCAAAAATCACATCATGGGGCTTCCCTGGTGGCGCAGTGGTTGAGAGTCCGCCTGCCAATGCAGGGGACACGGGTTCGAGCCCTGGTCTGGGAGGATCCCACATGCCACGGAGCAACTGGGCCCGTGAGCCACAACTACCGAGCCTGTGCATCTGGAGCCTGTGCTCCGCAACAAGAGAGGCTGCGATAGTGAGAGGCCCGCACACCGCGATGAAGAGTGGCCCCCGCTCGCCACAACTAGAGAAAGCCCTCGCACAGAAACGAAGACCCAACGTAGCCATAAATTAATTAATTAAAAAAAAAAAATCAAATCATGAAATGGTATATAGTGAAAGACTAGCTGTTTAAAACAAAAGCACATGAGCTGCCTCCTGGAAATATTCTTTCAAGGTCAAGAAGGAATTAGGAAAGAAGTAAGTGAGGGCAATTAAGAGGTACAAACTTCCAGGCGCAAAATAAATGAGTCACGGGTATGAAGTGTAGAGTATGGGGAATGTGGGCAATAATCGTGTGACATCTTTGCGTGGTGGCACGTGGTAACCAGACCTAGCGTGGTGACTGTTTTGAAATAGCGTTGTAGGTCACCTGTACTTCAAAAACAAACAAACTCACAGAAAAAGAGATTAGATTTGTGGCTACCGGGGGAGGAGGCTGTGGGGAGAGGAAACTGGATGAAGGTGGTCAAAAGGTACAAACTTCTAATTATAAATTAATAATAGGGATATTACATGCTACATGCTAAACATAATTAACCCTGCTGTAGGTTACATTTGAAAGTCACTAGGGGCGTGAGTCCTAAGGGTTCTCATCGCAAGAAAAAAAAATGTTTGTTTTTCTCTTTAATTTTGTATCCACAGGAGATGACAGATGTTCATTAAACTTGCGGTCATCACTTCATGATGTATGTAAGTCAAATCGTTAGCTGTGCCCCTTAAACTTATACAGTGCTGTATGTCAATTATATTTCAATAAAGCTGGAAGGGAACAGAAGGAACAAAGGAAAAGCTCCGTCAGCGCAGCGGAACGCCCTCCCCTCCACACCCACCCGAATACCTGGGTCAGGCCTCTCTTTTCTTCTCATCCTTCTGACAAACACGAAACCTCTTACCCTTCTACAGTAACATCTGAAGTTTCAAAATTAAGATGTATCGTGACAAAAATCAAACCAAAGGGAATTCTGGACGTGGCCATGCACGCCCACCTCACCACCTCTGGTTTAGACCAGGTTTTGCTTGTTTGTTTAGGAGGTAAGTCTTCCCTACAGTGAACCGCTCGGGTCTGACACACGCTGCTCGTCCGCTATGACAAGCGCATGTCGAGACACAGGATCGGACCCAGGGCTTTTGTGCTAAAACTGATCTGACGGGGCTTCCCTGGTGGCGCAGTGGTTGAGAGTCCGCCTGCCGATGCAGGGGACACGGGTTCGTGCCCCGGTCCGGGAAGATCCCACATGCCGCGGAGCGGCTGGGCCCGTGAGCCATGGCCGCTGAGCCTGCGCGTCCGGAGCCTGTGCTCCGCAACGGGAGAGGCCACAACAGTGAGAGGCCCACGTACCGAAAAAATAAAAAATAAATAAATAAATAAATAAATAAAATTAAAAAAAAAAACTGATCTGACGTTTCAGCCGCAGGGCGTTTGTTCATGAAAATATGTTACAGGTCCTCCAAGGAAGTTAAACGTGGCACGCGGGTGGAGAGTTACCTTGAGCGTAGTAGTTGGCTTTGTCAGAAGTCCCAACTTTCCTACTGAAGTGCTGGTCGTTGGGCTTCACCTGACAGATGCTGGCCCCGGAGCACGCAGGGTTCGTGGAGCTCGTGATGGAGGACAGCTGGATCTCATACAGGTACTTGTCCCCATTCGTTCTCATGTCCCCAGAGGCGCTGAATCGCCTAAAGAAACAGTAAAGGTCGGGTGACTCCAACGGTCCTTCAAGAGAGCCCTTTGTCACCCGGACCCAAAGCCCAGGTACGGGGCAGGGCTGCAGGATACTGCCGAGGGCACCTGCCGTCTCTCCGTCCTACCGCCCACCCTTCCGTGCTCTGAGCTTCGCTGTGCCCCGCACCATGCCCGCTTCCCCCTGCCCAGGCACAGCCCCGGACACTGAGACCCACCCAGTGACACCGCTGAGCAACTGACTTTTTAATTCACAAACTAGTAAGCCCAGAAGTTCCTCATCAAAAATTGTGTCAGAAGGTTCCAGCTCCAACCCCTGGGCGAGGGAGGAGGGGCGACTTTATCTTTACGCTCAAGAGAACTCGGCACCTTTGGTGTCACGCTCAGTAGCCGAGCAGTGCTTGCCCTCTGCTTGAGCAAAATATGACAACTACCTGGAAACAGTAACTAAAACACACAAACACTTGGGCCTCTTTATCTCGCAGCCCTCGGCCGGGGAGAGATCTGAATACATGGCAGCACCCGGAAGGAAAACGCTCCACTGACTTGAAATAAATGTCCCCAAGGCTGAAGCTCCTGCCGTTGGCCGGGTTGGTGATGGTCCCGTTCACCATCTGCACCTCCTGTGGCTTCACTGCACAGGCTGCGCGCGAGTCCCAGCTGAAGTGGTAGGTGCAGCTGTCCACGTCGAACCTGCAGGCGGCACACACACCACGGTCACGGCCACCCTCCCGAACCGAGGACGCCGCCGAGCTAGGAGGGTGACTTACGGTCAGGAAGATGCCCATCCAGCGTATCTGCCACGTGAAAGAGCAGGCAAGCGCTTACGCGTATTCTTAAAATTTAGAAACTGTGCACTGTCTAAAAGCTGGAAAGATTTGCTCCTAGATTTCTGAATATTTGCTTTACAAGCACCTCACGCTCTCCAACTGACTGAATCCTCTGACAACGCCTGGGTCTCCCCTTTCCCAAGCCCAGTTTCTGGAAGGAATCGGTCGGTTCACAAACACAGCAGCTCACACGCTCCCTCTGCTGGCCAAACGGTGCCGCCCCCAGCCCCAGACACAGAGCTGCCCAGAGATTTCCAGGATGGTCCAAGAGCAAGCATCCCAGGTGCCACCGTGCCGGCCGCGGGTCCCAGACAGGCTGCTTGAACAGCTGGCCTTGGGTGGCACCCATCAATGCCCTTTTGGTTACACTGTGACATTCAAAGCCGGAAGCCGGTGAAATCCTGCTTTTATGCCTGTCGCAGCCCCCATCCAGGGAACCCTCCCTGTGCGGGTCAGCCCCGGCTCCACCAGGCCGCGGGTCTCAGCGGCCGGTGCCCCTCGCCGCCCCCAAGGGGAAACCACGGGGAGAAATTCCGACGGGATCCCGGCACACCCTGCGCACAGCTTCCCTGGGGGACCCCCATCCCCTCACCTTGTGAACGAAGGCCGGCCCACTGTCTTCGCACAGGTCAGCTCGATGACGGCGGATGCCGTCTTATTGTCACCACACTGATGGCCTTTTGAGTAAGTCACGATGACTCTGTCATCTGAAACACAAACGACAGAACTGACGCTATTTCTAGGGCATCGCCAGAGCCCCAGCGTCAGAAGTGAATCCTGTATCACGAACAAACGTCTGTGCCTCTGGAGACTCATTACGCGGGTCATCAGCACTGCCAAGCCTGGTGACCACGCCCGGCCCGCTCGCCGTCTCCTCACCTGTGCAGCCGGAGACCCCCGCAGCATGCAGTCCGGGGCCGAGCAGGGAGCGCCCAGTGCAGCGTGCACGCAGGGCCCCACCGCCACGCGCAACTTCTGTGCCGTTTTAGGCGCTTCCCCACCCTGAGCCTCCCGGGCAGGACAGGGCAGGCGCCAGACGTCCACCCTCCAGCGTGACACTCCACACACAACAGCTCTGGTTTCCTCAGGCCCCCTGGCTCCACGTGGAGCTGTTTCTCCTTCTGAAGATGACGTGGTCAAAGAACCAGGGGAAGCCCAGCCTGCAGGGGCCGCGAAAAGCAAGGCCGCGCTTCCAGGGGCACGTCCCACAGGGGCCAGCGACTCCGACCGGCAGCCAAGAGCTGTCCTGGGGGTGCCCGAGGCCAGCCCGGCTCAGCGCACAGACAGTGGCTCTCGGGGCCAGCACAGGACAGTCCTCCGGCCTGACCCTCACACACCGACCCATGTCCTTCGAGGCAGGGGATGCGGAGGGGACGGCACCCGCTGCCCAGGTGTTCTCCGGGGCGTGGCCAAGGCACGGGGACCCCTTGACAGGAGGTGAGGTCCACGCTCCCGGACCCACCCAGGCTCAAGGCTGCTCTGGGTGAGTTTGTTTTAAATATTGGGCTTTGGTGAAAATTTTGTTAAGAAAGGGTTTCACAGCTTTGAAGAGAAATTCTTAAACTTCTGGAATGTGGAACCAACAGGTATAGGTCTTGATGAAGTGCCCCCAGCCCCATACTAGATGAACAACACACTCAACCTTCCACACATCCAGTTACCCAACCTGTGAAATGGAGTCTAACACCTACCCGGGCCACTGCGGACTACGTGTACACACGCGTAAATCACACACGTATAAAGCCTGGTTGCTGGGGACTGTTAACTCCTGCGACAAGAGTCCAACTCTTCGCCCCACAAGGTCACACCCCCTAAATGCTCATGGGGGTCACGGCAACTGGCCTTAGATGGTCGTCCTGTTGGGGCCTAAGGGTAAGACCCCGCCTGGTGCGTCAGGGAACAGGTTTTACTAGCTCATCTTTTCCCGAGGCTTCAACGTTCTAGTTTTCCTCACCTGGCTATGGGAAACCGAGGGAGAGACGGGTCAAATATCTACATGTGAGAACGAGACAGCAGGGACAGACCCACCTGCAGCCCCTATGCCCTTCGTGGCGGCTACGGCAAAGATTTCCAACGGAGGGCGAGCCGTGGGCCACGAGGTCTGGCCACTCCTGCCGGGGGAGTGACTCGCCCCACTTCCAACCTCCAGAGTCGGGGTTTTTCTCAAGGGTAACAGTGGTTCCCCAGAATTCCCTTTCTCCCTGTCAACAGCTGGAGTGGACATAGGCTCCCCGTGTTCTAATCAGGACAGCTTGGGGACCCCCTCCAGCCAGACAGGCACAGCGAACGTTGTTTCTTCCTCGTCCTCCCAACGCACCTGACTGCTCCTAAACTAAGAAAACCCTGCCTTTTCCTTTTATGTGATGAAAGAATCTTTCAACAACCAACTGCAAGATGAATCTTCTATTAAAACTACTAAGACAAGCTTCATTTTGTATTTCCTAATTAAAACATTACGAAAATGTATCCTGAATCGTCTTTACCAGGTTCTCTCATGTCATTGTTCGGCTTCCCCGGATAAACGCTTGCATATATACATGGAGGCTGGAGCAGGGACTCAGAGGAACCCTGAACGGTCTGCCCTCCTCCTGAGGACAAATACCTTCCCAGGATCGCCCAGCGCTCTAGACACACAGACTAGGTACCTGCCGTCCCGGAGGATACAGAGCAGTACCTATTCTAATGCTCTGGGAGGTGCCAAGTGCCTGAGAAACAGTCGCTGAAAATGACACCTGGAGGCTTCAACCAAAGCCAGTGCTGACCCTCTGGTCACAGGAAGACACCTCCACATTCCCGAATCTGACACGACACCTGTGACCATGCGACAAGGGTCCAGGCCTTACCTATGACGTCCAGCTTCTGCGTGTGAACGAGCCCCAAGACCTGGACGTCGCCAGAGGGGCTCTTTCTGCAAACGCTGGCTCTTTCAGAGCAGTCCAGGGGCCCTTTGTATATTTTCTGACACAAATTGATGTAGTATCTGTAAAATGACAGAGAGAGAGGCAAGGTCAGTGTCTGTCCTGCGCACTCGGGGGCAGCTCCTTCCATTCTTTTCAGAAAAGGTAATCGTTCTGATAGCCAAGGATTTCACAGCACCTCTGCACGCAGCACTGAAACAGGTCTCAGGGTAAAGAAGGGCCAAAGAGCGGCTGGATCCTGAAGAAGCGAGTGTGCCAACCAGGCACGCGGGGTGAGCCCCGAGACTCGGGTGGTTTAGAGTCAGGACAGGCAGCAGCTCAAACCCCGGCGAGTCGTTCCCTCGCTTACGGCTACTTAGGCCCTCCAGGTCCACACTCCCCCCTGCCGTGTGGACGGAAGGATCCCGGAGCGCCTAGGGGAAGGCTCTATGCAGGGAGCAGTCAGTCCAGCTAACCCACCGTGGGCCAGCATGGCCTAAGGGACTTCGGGCAGCAAAGCTGGGACGGTTCACGCACCCCGACACACGCAGCCATGGACGGCTGCCCCTCACAAACATGAACCAAATCGAGACTAATTCCGCCAGGCCCACAGCTGACCGGCAGCTTCTCTGGGTTCTGAAGGTTTCTGTCACCTCTGCTTCCAAACCACCCGCCGCGCACCAGGCCGCCCTGAGCGTCAGAGGAATGAGGCCATCCCGCCTTCAGAGTCTGAGCTCAAGCACCAAGCACCCAGCCCTTCGGCACGCGGCCAAGGTGGGGGGTGGGCACTCACGAGGTCCCGTCGTGGACAAAGAACCAGGAGCCGGTGAGAGAGGACAGCAGCCGCAGGTCGTAGGTCCTGTGTTTCTGGATGAACTTGCACTCCATCTTCTTCGGGGGGCAGATGACTTTGGTTTTCCACTCAAACGTCACCTCGCACCCACGGATTTCACTGAAGACCTGTGGCCGCCCCACATCGGCATCCTCGTCGCACTTGAAGATAATCGCAGACGTCCGGTGGCTGTTGGCTGGGGCAGCACACGGGGACCAGTCAGACCCGGCCTGTCCCTCGCTCGTCCTTAGGCTCCTCCCTGCCTCCGCTGCGCTGGCCCTTAGGGACCCTGTGCATCCCTGGCCGCTCCCCAGGCAGCCCCGGCCAGGTCTCGTTGCGTTCCATTCATGTTATCTCAACCCTAGATAGACCAAGTTCCCCCGGGGCACAGTATCTCCTTCTGCACTCATCAAGCTCACAGCGATAGCGCGGTGCCTTGCAGACAGGTATTCAGTGTTCGATTAATGTATGAATGACAATAAAAAATGAAAACAGGGGCTTCCCTGGTGGCGCAGCGGTTGGGAGTCCACCTGCCAATGCAGGGGACACGGGTTCGTGCTCCAGTCCAGGAAGGTCCCACATGCCGCGGAACAGCTGGGTAAAAAAAAAAAAAAAAAAAAAAAAAAGGAAACAGTAACAATAAGATACCTGTAATTCATTACCTAAAAACGCGTCATCCGACAGACCAGGAGAAAGGTCCTGGCCTAATAAGCCTCTGAAGAGAGCTACAGTTGTCCCTTGTAAACTTACCGTTTCTAACTCCTGAATTTGTATCATTTTGCTCCCTGATGACTTACAAACACTAAACAACTTCTCGTGCATTTATCCCATCGCCATCCTTGGGAGCTCACGTCAGTCTGTGCCACACGTGTTACTAGGACTCCCTCGTGTGCCGGTTCTCCACGCGGCAGCAGCAAGGATGCTGGACCTGGCTGGCCGTGACCCCCGCCCCAGCCCAGCCCAGCCCAGCCCCCCACAGAGCAGACGGTCAGCCTACGAGCCCCTGCAGGCCTGACCACCCCCCCACCACCCCGCAGACCCGGACAGCAGCAATCCTGCTGGGAGTGAGCATGAACCACTGGTGTGTGGACACAAGTCCCTCGAGCCGGGGAGTGGGCAAGCTGACCACCTCGAACCTGCCCCTCACCTGGCCCCGCGGCGGTGCACGTTCACGGTTACGCAATACGCCCCACGGAACAATTAAAGACGACTTTTCTTTATGGAAAAGAGCCCTGGCTAGAAGATTATATGCAACAGAATCACTGCCGTTTAAAAGACCTGAGCACAAAGCAGGCCTCCAACGGGTACAAGGCTACTTCACTGGCCTGGCTGGGCCCTGGCGCTCTCCCACTTACAGTGTCTGCAAAAGCCCCACTCGTGGTCTCTGTCGTAGTCTGCGGTGGTCGCACACCAGAGCCTGGCCCTGCCCTCCAGAACACACTCCTCATAGCTCTTCCCATTGAACACGAAGGGGAACACACACGGGTCGCCTTCTTCAGTTTCTGGAAAGAGAAGAAGTCTGCGTAACCCTGATTATCAGCACCACGTTGGCTGTGCCTTACCAGGCGCCGTCACCTCAAACAAGGATTCCCCATAGAAATGGTCACCCTCAGCCAATGTGGGGACTGCCAGGCCTCCCGGCCACAACGCGACAAGCAGTTCGAGGGCCTGAGCGCTCACACCTAGGGCTGTTAGGATGGATCGTGCCACGGTCTGAGCAGCACCTACAGCATCACTCCTCAGCTCTCTCCTCCCGCCAGGTCTGCTTTCACGTTTCCTGGGAACGTAAAATTCACCCCCCTGCAAAGATTTACCTGGAGGACAATTATCTCCGTTGGCGTAACTTAAAATGACAGCTTCGTCCTGGTGCCTGTAGTCCAGTCTCATTGACGCCAGCCTCCCGAAAGACACCCCCTTGCTCCCGGAGAGCAGACAGACGCTTCCGTCCTTGCAGCCTCCTTGGTCCAGGCCCGCAGCCGCGGTGCACACCCCGACGCTGTAGGTGCGCGAGTCTCGGGTCACCTGGAGAGACATCACCCCGCGGCTGTGAGGGGTCTCCAGGTGCAGGGGGCCAGCGCTGTGGGAGGCGGGCGCGTGCCGGCAAGCAGCAGCTGGGTCCGCAGGCTGTGCCCGGGCGCCTTGGCGCTCACCTCTTCCTCTGGAGCCCTGACCCCCTCCAGAGGGCGACGCCCTGTCCACTCTCTGGGCGCCTTCCACACCGAGGCCCTGCCCTCCGGTGGCAGCCCTGCTGGCCGTGCTCCCGCGGGCCCGTGGAGGGCGGCAGCTGCGAGACCCCAGCCAGCTCGCCCCCACTTCCCGAAGCCCGCGTCTCCCGCCTGTAACCTGTGAGCGCCGAGGACTCAGAGCTGAGCGCAGAGTGGCCACAGCCTGACTGAAGGTGCCTCCCTTACCGCCCAGCCTCTGCAGGCCGCACCTGCTGTGCACCTGTCAGGAGGGCCTGCACCCAGGCACGGTCTCTGTTACAGCAGCCAGGCCGCTGGCACCTGGGCACACAACTCGGAGCTCACCGCTCCCCAGCTGCCGTCCCCTGGGAGGCAGGGGATCTCGCGGGCTCGGTCCACGGCCATACGACTTAGCAACGCCTACGTCACAGGGACGTAGGCCACGGCCCCAGACACGTAACGAACAGTCCACAGCGCTCAGGCCGGGACCGGACCAGCCCCCTACACACCCAAACGTGTTCGAGTCGGGGGGCCCACAGCTCCCTCCCCCCGGCACCTCTGTGGTCACGCTGGAGACAGAGTGGGTCCACGTGGCCTCTGCCGGCCTCGCCCCTTACGGGCACGTGGTCACACACGTGTCCACATGCGGTCACACACGAGCGGACACCTGCTCTCCATCTGCGACAGGAAGAGCCCCCCCTGCCCCCTCACCGGGCCGCGGAACCCTCCAAAACAAAGAATCGCTCTGACCGCGACGCTCATCTCAGGTGTGAGCCGCGACTGGTTTGCACACCGTCCGAGCCCCACCCGGGACAGAGTAAGGCCACCCCCGGCCACGCACTGCCTCGTGGCCACACGTCCTCCAATGATCACACGTGCCACGCTGCGAAATGCAAGCGAGCATCAGAAAGAATCCAGGCGGCAGCCCTGAGATGGCGGGCGCCGGGGGAGCAGCGCTACCTTGAAGGTGCTCTTGGAGAGGGTGGACAGGTTGAAGCTGTAGTGCAGCTGCTCGTCCGTCAGGGAGCAGCCCTCTGCCTTCACCTCGTCAGGACACACCAGCGGGGTCTCCCACTCGAACACGAAGTCGCAGTCGCTGGTCCTCAGCAGCTTCGGAGTCCCCTGTTTTAAGGAAGGGCTCGGGCTTGAACCCATGCGGGTTAATAAACACAGTATCCTCCCTGTTCCCCCGCCAAGTGCCAGAGACACCTGCCCGGGGGCTGCGGGCTCCTGCGCTGCCTCCAGACCGCCAGGGGCTCGGGGTGACCCACGGTGGCCTCTCTCCAAGAGGAGGGAGCCATCGTCCTTGCCAGCGTCAAGGAAGTAGCACTGCCCGCCAGCGCTGCAAGGCAGGCCTGCCCACGCCCCAGCTCCTCGCTGCCCCTAGGCTGTGGCCCTGCACCTAGAGAGGGACAGCATCTCAGTGCTCCACGCTACCAGCTCAAGGCAGAAAGGAAGGGATCTTTAAACGTCGTGACAGAGAAGTGTGTGAAACCAAGACCCTCCCGCTGCAAAGGACGGAGGCAGGTGATTCTGTATGCATCTCTGCTCCACCGTCTCTGGAAACTGAGGATGTTTACAGTAAGGTAGAGAAGTGACCTGGCAAGACATTCCACAGGCCAAGTATCATAAATAAATATAAATCAAGGTGCTTTCTCCCTCCCTCATTCAGCAACAGCCACAAAAACAGATGAGAAAAAAAAAAAAAAAAAAAAAAGATGAATTTCATTTTTAGCTGTAGCTGAAAATCTGTTTTTCTATAAATGTAAGTGAATAAAATATCTCCACTAAAGATAAAAAACAGGGAAATAAAATCTCCTTGAAAATCTTTCCAAACTTGACTGCACACGCAGCGTGAGATACCGTTTCTAAAACCCCAAATTACCGATCGCTCTTAGCGCACCGCTGCTCCGAGACCAGCGCAAGTCCAGGGGTACCTGCGGACGTGTGTCCAGACGCCCCCACTTGCAGAGACAAGGGAGCCGACGGTCACGGCTTCCCTCGCCTTGATCACTCAGGATTATCCTCACACCAACAGTCTCTGAACAGGGAAAGGTCCGTCTGGGAGCTCTGGGGCTCTATATGCAGAGGCCCCAGAAAGCAATGGCTTGTTTCTCCCCCTCCTCTCAGTGACGGTACTGTCTGTTCCTCCTCAGCCGGCTGCTGCCAGGCCACTTCCTGCCACTGTCCAGTCACCCATCTGTGGCAGCCACAGCCCCCTCTCCCTCACAAACCTGCTAGAGGCCAGGGAATCAGAATGTCATCTTACTGAGATTCTATGTTACAGAACCACGACCTTTTACTTGCACTCCTTCAGCCACAAGAGCCTTAGAATTCATCACCTTCAGGGTTTTCAGAGGCAGTTCAGGATACGTGTTTCTTACACACACACACACACACACACACACACACACACACACACACGGTCCTGTAATCAAGTACATTAACACTTCTACATATTCACGTTAGCTGTGACAAATACAGACCATAAGTCGCCCCAGTCCACTCACATCAAAGGATTGTAAGTTTTTGGAGTTTTAGAGATTTCAGAAGCACAGGGAAGGGGCCGAAAGCTAGGCTGCCTGGAGCAAAGAGTTCTCCACTGGAGCAGTGGGTGGGCGCCCAGCTGCCCCTGCAGAGCCATGTGACATCAGGCGGCCCTTCTGAGTCAGTGCAAAACAGAGGCCACAATCTACCAATTTATCTCCCATTCTCAGAGCGAGGTCGAGAGAAAACTAATGCAAAATTCTTTATAAAATAGCACTTTGTTTTTTAATGGAAACCAGTTCTGTTTTTTAAATGCATGTAAAACAAAAATCAATGGCCTCCTTAAAAGCAGGTTGTACGAGTTTGTTGTAGCTATTTTGATTCCAGAGGTCTTCTTTCGTTTGCCAACTTCCAAAGTTTGGATTATGTCCTGAGTGATTACAGCTGCCACAACATCTGACTTGCGAATAAGATCAGTAATGTTGTAATTTTTAAAAAAAAAAAAACTAAAGTTGACACTTTTGTATATCGGTAGGCAAAGGTGAAGGCCGCTTCTATGCTCAAGTGTTTCACATTTTTAAATTACAACAGGCCTCTGTGAGCAAAATCTGCCCTGGTAACTCAGGGTGGGCTTACTTATTGTTAACTTAATGGCTTTAAGTTACTCCATGCACCACTGGCACACCACACGATGCAAGACAGGCGTTGTGAACACAGGCACTCTTGGTCCGAAACAGATTTTATGGGTTTCCAGCTCTGGTTCATCGACCCACACTTTGGCTCCTACCTTGTAAACAGGCGCTCACTTACCATGCTCACACCCCTCTTACAATGAAAGGCGATCAGCGAGGTGTAGTTGAAACGCTTGTTCACCAGACAAGGAGTAGTACTTTCGAAGTTCAAGTAAACTTCGTTAGCTATGGGATTGAGTATCGGAGGTCCTGTGACTCGACCAATATCCTAAACAAAGAAAAAAGCAATGTTTCAGAAAAGTAATTTTTCCCCAAGTTAGTGGAGAAACGGCTAGCAGAGAATTGCAAAAATTACATGCCATCTGTCTCAAAGATGAGTAGCACCTAAAGACACTGGGTCAATAGCAGCTCACTTGAAATGTCCTGACAGTAAGGCACCACAAAGAAACCTCAGTCTGCCGGGGTGGTTATCAGTTTCGGTCCTACATTAATAACAATGGTTCTACTTCTACTCAGGGTCAATTTTTGACGATTCCAGGCAACAGGAATTTCTCTCCCCAGTTACACCGGGGTGGCTGCACAGTCTCTGGCTCCAGTTGGTGGGAAGCAGGAGCCCACGTGGCTGCCCCAACGATGCCCATCTCATCCTGCCCAGCACTGCGCCGGGACAGCTGTTTCCTCGGTGGTGCCCACAGCGTGGCCTCAGGGGGCACTGAGCACAAGCTTACTCACTCCCCGCCATCTTCTGCGGCTTCGCACAGCCCCTGGCACACACTGGCTGCTCAGCAAGTGTTTTCGAGCAAATGAACACGCAAGTGAAAGGAAAGTGCCCGGCCAGGAACAGCGTGTGTGTACGTGTGTGTGATGACTGTGCGTGTGCGAGCGTGCGTGTGGTGAGCGAGATGAGTATGTGTGTATTGAGTATGTGTGTGTGAATGAAGCCACAACGTGCTCTGTTCACCACTGTGGGGCATGTTAGGTCCACGATGACACAACACTCTAATTAGTTCTCTAATTAGAGAACTTCCTGCGTTTTTTTAAATCTGAGAAAAGGTAGCCAGATGGGAAAAGCAGACTGGATCTGTAAGCAAGTGGTTCACACCAAGGCTCCCCCCTGCACCACTAGAAAGGCTGACACCACAGCACTTCCTGCCAACATCTGGTTGCTCCAGGCCCTGCACTTGTCACGTAGCTACGCCTCTGTCAAGTTCATAACACGGCAACTTCCCCACCCCTCCCAACATCTCTCCCCACCAACACCACAGCCAACATCCATTTCTTAAAAGGACACCTAGATACCTTATGACAGGACTCACTGTTTAAAGAATGCAGAGAAACACACCACTTTTGAGATGCATTTCAAATAAAACATACCAAGAATTTGACAAACCATGAATACAACTCATGGAGACAAGGTTTAGAGTTCCAAATCTATAACGGAAGGCAGAATACTTGGCTATTAGCAAAGCAGCTTATACCCTTAATTACAACTCATTTACCAAAGAACCTGCTTGCACTTCACAAGCGTTTCAATGACACAAGACCCGCGTGTAAGCCAAGAAACCAAGTTCCATCGACATCCTTGAGCCTTCTGACCTCATACAAAACGGTGTGTCTACACGTGTGTGTCCACGTTTTCTCCCATAACTGCTGACTACCCTCATCTGCCGACAGCTCGATGCACGATTCCTTACAGCCCGCCTCCCCTAGTGGACTCAGACTCACGTAGTCCTGGCTCATTTCCCCATTCTTTCTGCCTGAAAAGTCTCCAGTGAAAGCCAGAAACACGGCATGAAGGAGATTGTTAAAAATGTCGCAGGATGGTCTCCGCCCTTGGTTCCCTACTCACTACGGGGGCGCCGTCGACGGGAACCTTGCACACAGCAGTGCCGGCGGGACAAGGCACCCCGTGCATGGGGTTCAGCGGCTGGCAGACGTTGATGTAGAAGTCAGGGCTGGTGTCAGAGGCGTCGTCCTCGCTCTCATCGTACGCTTCGTACCCCCCGGTGCGGTGGATGAGGGGGGACAAGTCGATGATGGAGCTGCCGTTCCTCACCGAACATTCCGTCTGTCGAGAAGGAAACACGCCTCCTTGGTGTGTGCAATACGTGTTCCCGACCAGCAAGTCACCCACGACAATATAAGCTGATCCAAAAAAGCACGAAGGGTGGAAGCAGTGCCCCCAAATGCTTGGTTACCTAACATCGGGCACCTTGAACCAAGTATGACTGGGGGCCCCAGGAGTGGGTGAGACAGGCTGGGGGCCCGAGGGAGTCGCAGGAGAGGCGGAGCAGGGCCCCTGGGTGGGCCGTGCCGCACGCGCCCAGCCCGACTCACCACCTGCTCGCAGGCCAGGGGCGAGTGCCAGTAAAAGAAGAGTGTACACGTCTGCTTGTCCAGGGAGATGAGCACGGGCCTGTCAGTGGGCCCGGACTCGGGCCTGCACACGAAGCTGATCACGCTCTTGTAGCTCAGGCCGGTCTTGGAAGGACAGGGGGAGCCGTCCTCGTACACCAGCTGTAAGACCTGGTCCACGTACTTCAGCCTCTTGTTCGCCTTGCCCACGCTGATCCTGGTCTGTCCGAAGCAGGCCCCTGTCCCCAACACAGAAGGGAGAGTGGCAAACACACAATTACGGATTCAAACCACTCGCTTTCCGATGAGAACTTTCTGCAGAACCAGACTTTGAAATTCACAGCTAACACTCTGGAGGGTCCCGTGTGGTTTTAGCAAACGTTACACACCTAGTATCCCATCACGTGGCCACGAAGCCCCCACACCCCTACCAGCCCACTGCTGCCGATGAAGGAAGGCGTCTGACCTCTTTGCCGGAGGGACGCGGAGGCCGAGGCCGACCTCGGGGCCGGGAGGGCG
Organism: Neophocaena asiaeorientalis asiaeorientalis; assembly: GCF_003031525.2. Lineage (NCBI taxonomy): Eukaryota > Metazoa > Chordata > Mammalia > Artiodactyla > Phocoenidae > Neophocaena > Neophocaena asiaeorientalis. Next base: position 13,589,678 of record NW_020173666.1, on the reverse strand, counting down.
GGCCACACACACTCACCTACACCAGGGGCGCAGTTCTCGTTGTCCCCGCACACGCTGAGGTAGACCAGCCCCTTCTCACTGTAGGCGGCAGTGTACCCGGCCCTGCCGCTTAGAGAGCTCAGGTCAAACAGGTGTCCTGCTCGGGGGAAAGGATGGGGACACCGTGACCCATCACTGGCGCTCACACACAGATCCCGCCGGCCATCGGGCCTCCTGATTCCTTGTCACGTGTCACTGCCCCCCTTCACTGACGCGGCCCCCAAAACCTTCCTGACAGCCAGAAAGTACCCAGGGCGTCCTCCTGCGCCTGGGCCACAGCGGCCACAGCGATTCCAGTGGGGTTGGGAGGGCCCGTCGGCATCCCTCCCGCTGCCAGTGACCCAGCCCCAAACCTTTCCGGGCCCCAGAGCTGAGATCCTGTGGTTTCCTCGTTGCCCCACGTCAACTCTGAAAGGACCGGGAGACTGACTCCAGCTCTGCCAGCCTAAAGCTTGGGACCAGCACCCCAGAAACAGGAGTTACGGGGAGCACGGCTTTCAGGGAGGTGCTTAGTCTCTTCTCCACTGAAGAACTGCAAGTCAACAGGACCGGGCCGATCCAGCAGAAAAGGCCAAACGCGCACCCACAGACAGGATGCTGCTGCCCGGGGTGCCTGCCCCCCAGCCTCACACTGGGTCTCTCACCGCTTGCGTGCACACACGCACGTGTATGCACGTGCGCGTGTGCCCACGTGTGTGCGCGCGTGTATGCGTGTGTACCTGTGTGTGTGTGTTGAGGGTGTGGGGATGGGTGGCCGGCAGCGGCCCTCACCTGTGGAGGGGTTGGTGACCTGGCAGTCGTCGTGCACGTTGCTCTTCACAGGGCAGGCAGCGGCCGTAGGCCAGGAAAAGGTGTACTCGCAGTCCTCTACGGCACTGAGGAACATGGGCCTGGAGTTCTAGAAACAAGCGAAGGGCAGACAGCTGCTGACAGGGTGCGCGCCTGATGCAGGTAACAGCGCCCACTGGCGCCAAGCAGGAGCTCCTCTGTGATGCACCACAAGCCCGTGACACACCCGTCTCGGTGTCTTCACGGGACGAGGGCAGACTGGGGAGAAGCAAAGGGTCAGGGTTTGCTCCTGAGATACCCCTGGGGGCTTGACACACACAGGGTGAGACAGAGCTGGAAATCCACTCGGGGGGCAGGGACGTTTTCCTACAGCTAAGGCTTTTAAGGTGGGGTCGGGGACAGGGTGGTGAAGGATGCTCAAAGGGCTACTGTGAGGCACGAATGAGGAAATAAATGATAATGTCCTGAAAAACGGAACCAACATCTGTTATGATGGACATAACAGGAAGACCCTCAGGGAGAACTAGTCATGAACTAACTAATCCCTCCACCACCTGGGCTAAGGCTCCCTGCCTCTCAGACGTGTCTCGTCCACACAGCGAGGGTAAAAGGGTAAGATTCGTGCAGCAGCGCCCTCCTTCCCAGATAAACCAGCCCCCGGCACCCGCGTGCAGAGCCCTCCACGGACCAAGCAGCTGTCTTGCTCTGCCGTGAGCCTCTCTCCTCAGATACACAGCTGAGCTAGTCTATGGGGGCTCAAGAGTCCGGACCCCAGCAGCACAGGGGTCCAGGCTCAGCCTCTGCACAGCCTCCTGAGGCGGAACCTCAGCTGCCACCCCGTCAAGGGGGCAGACCTCAGGCTCCTCCCACCACAGCTGGCCGCACGCAGCTGGACAGTGGTGCTCTGTCCCGACACTGAGGATGGAGTGCACTGGGCCAGCCTGACCTCACTCCCGAATCTTACAAGACAGCACACAGGCTGCACCTTAATCTCCGTGGCAGAGATGCTCCCGCGGTGAAAACACAGTCCAGAGAAACCATTAATTCAGCCCCCACCTGCTGCACTGCATGTACCGACCCGTCAGGGAAGGAATCATCCAGAGATGAGACGAGAACCCAGTTACCACGCACCAACCACATGCCAGAAACAGTGCCCGGCACTTCACGCCTCCTCTCTCTAACCTCATGGCGATCTGGCAGGACAGGCCGAGCTCGTGCTGGTAACAGGTGCCCCGTCTAGGGAGGTCAAGTGACCGAGGTCCACGGCCAGGAAGTGGAAGAGCGACCTTGGAACCGGGTCTGCCCGACCTTCTGCTTTACCCAAGTGCCTCCATGAAGACAAGGGCAGGTTACCAAATACCAGTTCTCTCTGCGGCCTTCAGGGATCTGAGTCAAACTCCAAAGAGAACCACCAAATTCTGGAACAAGAACTGCCGGGGTGGACACCCCGGGACCATGGGCCCGAGCCGCGCCGCCCACGCCCTTTGTTAGGCTGGGTCACCCTGAGCTCTTCAGCTCACATCCCAGGAAGTGAGACATCAGTCTTGCTGACCCTGGACTCGCACTGGGGCCGAGACAGCTGTGTCACTTACGACTTGGCTCTCGCTGCACGAGAAGCGGATGGTGGTTGACTTCTTCCGGATCTGGTCCGGACACGGGTCACCATCGACGTACCGCAGGAGAGTCATGCCCTCGCTCCCCTGAGGGCCATCCCTCACTCTGCCCAGGTTCACGGGCTTGGAGCCACCCAGCAGACACACGGCCGCCTCCGGAGGGCACGGCTCTGCAGCACAAGCAGAGACAATTAGGAGTGACCGTCAGCCCCCGTCCAGTCTAGGACTTAACAAGGGACGTAACGTCCGGCACGTGACACAGTCGATTCTAACAATTACCTCAAAAGAGAAATGATTTCTCTCATTAAGTCGGATGCCAATGACACCATGAGTTCTCACTCCATGAAACGCCGTTTTACCGCAGATGGGTCGGGGGTGAGCATGGGATGTGGGGAGAATTCAAGGCAGAACAGCCTCAATTATTTCTGATCCCCAAACGAGATGAAGCTGAAACACCTAGATTACGCCCGTGGAACATTTTAAATGGCCTCTATTCACGTGCTATCTTACTTTAAGAAGTCACCAGGAACTGTGCCAATCTCCCAGTCCCCGAAATGTCTGAGTCATCTGCCCTGGGTAAAGAACGAGTCCCACTTCGTGGATTAATAAGAGCCTCGGCGTCCCCAATCTAGCCAGCATACAAAGCAAGGGGAAGTGGGCCATGGCCTCAACCATGCAGAGGAGAAAAATAACTTTCTGGGGTTTTTGTTTTTAAAAAAAAAAAAGACAGCAACAGTGCCCACTTTGAGTTGAGCCAGACAAGAGGCTGCCTCAGTGAGGCTGCATAAAACTCCAAGAAAACGGGACAAGTTTCGTCCCCAGGATCCCAAGGGGCCGTGGATGGCACCAAGGTCTCCGTGGGATGCTGCTCCCAGTTGCACGGGCACAACTGAGTTCTAGCCTCATCACTGGCACCAAGGGTCTGGGTGCACCCTAGCAAGACCCCACCCCCTCTGCTCTCCATGAATACAGAGGGCGCATACCCAGAGCTCCATTTCCCACCCTCCTATCTCCTGCCCTGGCTAAGAATTACCTGCCACGGTGATTATTTCTATCTACCCTCCAGCTCCCCACGTTCAAACGATGGTTACAACGCTCCCAACAGAGCCTTCAGCACTGATTTATCCTGGACCACGCCAGGGATGGGTCATCAAGACCCTCAGATAATTCCTCCTGCTGCTTCTTGGCAAAACCACTCATGTGTCAGAGAGCAATGCGCCATCGAAGAATCCGTTCTTACTTCCTCTTCACCCATAAATTCACTACAAGCCATGAGCACCTCCGCCAGAGACCTCACTCACCCGAGCCGGCCTGCGGAGCCAGAGACTTGCACACGTTGATGAGGTAGTGCTCGGTGGCTCCCGTCCTCGTGACGGCTTCCCAGTTGTCACTGTACCTCGACAGGGATGAGAGATCGAAGGTGTTCCCAGCCCCATCTCTGAAGGAAAGAAAGCACCACGGTGAGGTTCGGCTGGACTCGAACGGAGTCTAGCGCTCCGTCTGCAAAGGATCAGTATGAAGGCACAGTCTGCTCCCGACACCCTGGGAATCAGACCCTGCCAGGGACAGAACTCAACACTGGACTCTCCCAGATCCAGGCGGAACCAGCAACAACACAGCTTGAGTTCAGGAAATGTCAAGCCTTAGCTCAACAAAATTGTGTATTAACCAAAGAAAGCTAAGAGTAAGCACCTGTCCTGCTCAGGCCGGTGAGAAGACAAGGGTACACAGACAGCTAAGACACGCAGCGCCCAGGGCAGCCCTGTCCAAGCTGGAGGACACCAACAGTCACTGAAATAAACCAGGCTGATGTTGACCTGCTCAGGTAACGGTTTACTTACTGCATGAACCCCAAGTAGGGACAGACACCGAGAGCCAGCCCTACGCCAGGTGCAGAGCATTAATGGTAAGCAAGACAAACACTCCCTCTGCAGGGCGCCAGACCCAGGTGGAGACAGAGGACAGCCACAGATGCCACTTCACCAGGCGGTAACCTCAGCACATCAGAGGGAACTGATTGTGAATCACCCGTGAATCACCCATTCATTCAAAAACTACATGCCAACTGGGGCTACTGTGTTGAAGGAGAGATAAAAATCGCCCATTTTATGAAGTCTGCAGAAGTCACAAGGTAATACTGTAAAACGTACAGACGTAAGATGGCAATTAGAGAGAAGAGGGGAAAAAGGCAGGGAGGTGGGTATGAGGTTTGGGAGGGGAAAGAGGAGGTGAGATTTTAGACAATGGCCGCAGAAGGCCTTCCTGAGGAGGCCACCTCTGAATAAACTCAGAAAGACGCGGGAGAGCCGGTCACGCGGGGACCCGGCAAAGCGCAGCACAGGCAGAGGCAGCAGCGGGAGCAAAGGGCCTGAGGTGCAGAGAGCCCGGTGCGCTCACAGGAAAGCAAGGAGCCCCACGTGGCTGGAGCAGAGCAGACACGAGGAGTGACACAGCAGGGGCTGAGCGTAGCATCACATGGAGCGTTCCCGCCAGCAGAGACAGGGGCTTCACCGCACTGAGGGGTCGCAGCAACGGCCTGGGCCGACTTACAGTCTAACAGGGCCACTGTAGTCACTGTGCGGGACTAGCCCAGCGTGGGTCAGGGGACCCCTGAGGGGCCACTGCGGCGATGCAGGGGCGAGATGAAGATGGCCTGAAACAGGGCAGGGAGGTGCTTCCGGAAGATAGAACTCTAGGCATTTTGAAAGCTGATGGACCATAAATGGGATGAGAGCGAAAGGATGGAGCTGGCATTGATACCAGCCTATGTGGGAGACACAGGTATTTATTTGCAAAAGCAGGTCCTCAAGAACTTCATATAATAGACCATCTGATAGAGACTTATTGTAAATGGTTAAAGACCTAAAAGAAGAAACTGAAACTATAATAAAAGAAGGGGGGGTAGAATGGAGGGAAGAAATGATGAATTAGAGTACCAACAGGGACTTCCCTGGTGGTCCAGTGGTTAAGAATCCACCTTCCAATGCAGGGGACGTGGGTTCCATCCCTGGTTGGGGAACTAATATCCTACATGCCCTGTGGGGCAACTAAGCCTGCGCGCCGCAACTACCGAGCGCCACAACTGAAGAGAAGCCCGCATGCCACAACAAAGATCCCGTGTGCCGCAGCTAAGACCCAACGCAGCCAAAATAAATTAAAAACTTTTTTAAGTTAAAAAAAATAATAAACTGTTTCTAAAATAAGTTTTAAAACAGAAAGAGTACCAAACAGAACTCCTACATGAAAAGCACAGTCATGAAAATTAAAAAGGGAACAGTCAAAACAGCAAATTAAATCAGCTGATAAGAGAATCACTAAGTTGGAAATAGGTCTAAGGAAACAGAATACCGTCCAGAAACAGATAAATAAGATATCTAAAAGACATGGTGAGGGCTTCCCTGGTGGCACGGTGGTTAAGAATCCGCCTGCTAATGCAGGGGACAGGGGTTCGAGCCCTGGTCCAGGAAGATCCCACATGTCACGGAGCAACTAAGCCCACGCGCCACAACTACTGAGTCCACGTGCCTAGAGCCCGTGCTCCGCAACAAGAGAAGCCACTGCAATGAGAAGCCCGTGCACCGCAACGAAGAGTAGCCCCCGCCCGCCACAACTGGAGAAAGCTCCCATGCAGCAACAAAGACGCAACACAGCCAAAAATAAATAAATGAAAAAATTAAAATTTTTTTAATTAAAAAAAAAATAAGTAAAAGACATGGTGGATAGAATAGGAAAGCCTAAGATATTAATACAAGTCCCAGAAGAAAAGAAACAGAATAGGTTAGAGGCAACCTTCAAATCTACAATGACTGCAAATATTCCTAAGTGAATAACAGACATTCATCTTTAACTTAGAAAGCATCAACTTCCAAGCAACATAAATAACAAAGCCATACCTAACAAAACAGACTGAGACTGCAGAACAGATACGAGAGAAAATATACAGAAAAGGTAGGTTATCTACAAAGGAATGAAAACAGGACGGACGGGGGCAGATTCTCTAACAGCAATACTAAGCACCGGAAGATGGTAGATTACCTTCAAAGTGCTGACACACACACACAAAGTACTCACCTGGAATTCTGTGCCAAGCTAGTGACAATAAAACTAAGCCTTTTCAAGTAAAGACCAATATTTAACTCGACAGAGTCTCTGTTCGAACCAGCAAGCAGTGTGACTCACTGTGCGATTTGTACCCAGGACCAGTCAGCAACCGTGGAAGGAGCCAGCGCCACAAGATGAACCAGTAATGGACACTGGTTCCTTCGCTGTCCCTAGTGCAAGGTGACACAGCTCTTCACCCCATCAGAGACCAGAAGCAAATAGTTTGCAAACCAGCACTATGCACAGCATTATACTAAACAGATACTTAAAGAGAGAGAATTGAGTCAAAAGCAAGGGGTAAAATGCAAAGAGGAAGGGTAAGCCAAAGAAAGAGAGACATTTCTTTTCCTCTTCAAAAGAAGAAATTTATATAGTCAAGCAACCAATGGATATTTTTAAAAATCACAATAATGACTTATTCAAGAGGTAAGAAAACACATCAGAACAAAAGCACTCGACCACAATACCATGGAGATGGGGAGAGAGTGTTGGGGCTACAACACTCTACGTTATTTTATTGTTGGAGAGATGGGTATAGTTACTAACTTTAGCTTTCCATTAAATCAAAAATACGTGTTTAAGGCAACCATTAAAAGAAAATGAATTATAATTCAGGGAATGCATGATGAGATTTTTTTTTAAAAGAAACAAAAAAAATATATCATTAGTATCCTCAGAGATGATGAGAAGGACTTATTTGAAATTCCAAATAAAAATCTCCAAAGGATAGCTGATGTTCTCAAGTTCAGAAAATATTCCAGAATGGAGTAAAAACACGAAAACAGAAGATGAGCAATTAACTTTTCCACCATACATACACAGTTCTTGTAGGAAATGGGACAATGCCTTCAAAACTGAGGGGAAATTAATTTGAATCTGTAATCCTACTACAGCCAATCAGATTTAAGAGCAAGTTATGGGCATTTTCAGACAACGCATGGGTCCTCTCCCATCCAACCTCTCTAAAGTATAGGATGATACACTCTAACAAAACGAAAAAGGAAGCCAAGACAAAGGGCGTGAAATCCAAGAAGCAGCGGATCCAAGCCAGGAGTGATCCCCAAATGAGCTCTGATCAAAGAGCAGAAAACACACGGCCCAAATCCGAACTGAGACCTTCCTGAAGAAGAACGGTGATTATTCGTAGACACAGCATCGTGAAGAGCCCTGACAGTCCGAGATACAATGGGAAGGCATATTATTCTGTCAACAATAAAAGAGAGAGACTACGTAAAATGCCAAGATTTAAAACCTATTCGAGGTAGCTATGTACCAAGTATTAAGCAAACAACGTGGAATGATTTTTTGGCGCAACTTAGGAAATAGAAGAAATGGGAATCTTCTGACCTAAACACTAAGCCTATCTTCCTTCAGTTAAGAGGAAGCTAAGAGACACAAGATGATGTCATTTCTCTGCAGATCCAATCAGACCGTGTGATCTTGCAGCAAATGATGTTTATGCAATACTGTAAACGCCGCTTATTAGTTTTTGATTCTTTAGAACCACCCTCTGAATAAAGCAGGTAAGACCATTAGAGTTACCCAGCAGGAGACACATGTTCTAAACCTTGGCAATGCACCAGCGACACGCTGCTGGCACTGAGGCAGTGGGAGGAGCGGCTGAGGGACAGGCAGAATCCGAGGCCCTCATCTTACTTAGCGGGAAGTCAAGAGATGTCTAAAGGTGATGAAACAAGAAACAGAGCTTATAGTGTATCATCCCATATTCTAAAGGCAGCCAGAAGAGGAAATAAAAATGGAACTAATGAACGCGGGGCAGGGGAGAGGGGAGAGGAGACCAGAATTACATTTCTGGTGTCTGAAGACAGAGTCGACCGATATCATTTGAGGTTGACAAGCACGGGTATATTGCTCATTTAGAGTCATGCAAGGCTCCAGACAGAACTACAAGAAGACACGGTAAAAAGTGGGATGAGGCTGAGGTGGGGGAAGCTTACTTCATCTGACACAGTTTTCTACACTTATGAATTCATACAATATACATGCATAAGCTTTCATTTTAACTGATTCTTCAATTAAGGATAAAAACTGGAAGGAAACAGGGAAATGATTAATTTTTCCCCAGGACGGAATGCTGTAACTCAGTGATTCTTTTCAGGCTGGGTCCTCATGCAACAGAAACGTCAGCATGTCCCTTAAATATCCAGAAATGTGTAGACCAAATGTGTAGAAACCAAAATCTCCAGGGATGGAACCCAAGATGTGTAATTTGTAACAGTTTTGAGGGTGACGCTGATGAAATTCACACACAATGAAGACCTCCACCTTATCTCAGGAGCTGCCAACCACCTCATTTCAGGAGCCTACTTGAGCCACAGGTAACAGGACAAAGGAACCGGTGATGGCAGCTGAGAACCTGCAGGGTGGGTGTCAGCCCCTGGTGCTCCCTACACACACACACACACACACACACACACACACCCCACCATGCAGCTCCACCATCTCCCTCTCCACGTCTTTTTCACCAGACACAGGCAGCATCCAGGGAAGAGCAGAGGCCAGGGGACACCCTGGTCACTCCAATCCACTCACACCCATGAATCATACAAGGTTTCCTGTTTCAACTCCAGTCACCTCCCTGTACCTTAACACAAGGTAATCAAAGAATATGAAAGTCGTGAAGGATTTAGCAGTTACCCTAATCCAACTCCTCAGTTTAACATTCAGGAATTAAGGCTTAGAGAAATCACCTGACTAATCTAATCCTGTCCCCTGCCCGGCCACTAAGTTTTTTTTTTTTTTTTTTAAATATTTATTTATTTATTTGGTTGTGCTGGGTCTTAGTTGCTGCATGTGGGCTCCTTAGTTGTGGCATGTAAACTCTTAGTCACAGCATGCATGTGGGATCTAGTTCCCTGGCCAGGGATCGAACCCAGGCCCCCTGCATTGGGAGCATGGAGCCTTAGCCACTGTGCCACCAAGGAAGTCCCGCAGCCACTAACTTTTTTTTTTTTTTTTGCAGTACGCGGGCCTCTCACTGTTGTGGCCTCTCCCGTTGTGGAGCACAGGCTCCGGACGCACAGGCTCAGCGGCCGTGGCTCACGGGCCCAGCCGCTCCGCGGCATGTGGGATCTTCCCGGACCGGGGCATGAGCCTGTGTCCCCTGCACCAGCAGGCAGACTCTCAACCACTGCGCCACCAGGGAAGCCCCCGGCCACTAACTATTAAAGCAAAATATTATCAAGTAAACCTGACTGCCCCAGGGACAACACCCGCATCGACTTACTTGAATGAGCACTCGGTCAGGTCGAAGGGCGGGCAGGCATACTGCGTGTGCCACTCGAACAAGTAGGAGCAGTCAGAAGTCTCCTGGAGAAACACCGGCTGCGGAAGTGGAGAGACATGTCCGTGAAACGGGACACGTCAGATAGGCGGTGCTTTAAGGATGCAAGTAGTAAGGGATGGGCCTGCTCATTACACTCTACACAGACTGATCAAGGTGTGAACACAGTAACCAGGAAGTTTTATGAGACGTAAAAGCAGATTCACTTTGTAAAGACAAAGGCAAAGGGCTGAGGGCGAAGCGGCCCCCTGCTGCGTTGAGCACACTCACCGCCTGGGTGCTGCGGTCACAGTAGAAGATGACGGTCGTGGAGCGCTGGTACACCTTATGGCAGGTGTCCCCACCGGTGTAGTTCATCTTCAACACCCCATTCTCATAGGTCAGCTTCTGGGTAAGGAGACCTGCTCGAGAAGCAGCCAGTTCAACAAGGATCAGTTCAGGAAGACCCAGGCTGGTCAACACAGACACGGTGCATCACACATGCTGAACAAACACAAGACCAAGTGTGCCTGGCCTATTGGACCACCGGCTCCGTCACGTGCCACCGTAGAGACCAGAATCAGTCCTCCTCTCGCTCAAGGCTGCGATCTTATAGACTCACCACGGGATCAATGACGTACAGAGACCCCTGGCCTGATGAGCTCAGAGGACGGCACTTCCTCTTCACAGCCCCTCAGGGAGGCCCAAGTACTCACCCCATCGGCTACTTCAACTTCTTCCTTAAAGATTCTTAAACTTATCACCGTGTGCCCAGCGGCTGAGACGGCGTGAGGACCAGCAGCCTGTCTTATGTATTTTGCAGCCCACCCTGTATGAGATGAGTCCCCCTGCCTCAGTTCTAGAAGGTACTACCTCAGGACACCCACTAATAGTCCAGTGTGCCCCAAAGTTGGAATAAAAAGAAGACATACGATCTCAGAACTGGTAACTGGTATTGCTAAATAAGAATGAAATCAACACTTATCTGTACATGTCATGGTGACAAAAATCAAGTGAAATCAGAAACATCATTGGGCGCGTGGGGGCGGGGGGGAGGGCCAGGGATGGAGCCAAGATAGCAGTGCGGGAATACGCAGAGTTCGCATCTCCCCACAACTAAGGCGCCTGCTGGACGTTGGTGGGGGACCCTGACACCTAAGGGGACGGGAAGAACCCCCGACCAAACCGGTAGGACGTGGGGGGCTGAGGGGGTTGGAGAAGTGGAGACCCGACAGGACCAGCGCCCCTGAGGGGTGGCTGAGGTGGGGAGGGGTTCCCATGCCTGAAGGGACCCCCAGGGGCTCCGATCAGCAGGGAGCAGGCCCAGTGTTTTCCCTGCCCAATCGGCCGGGGAAGTCTGCCCAGCTCCCAGACCGTGCCCTACACCCTCAGAGGTCCCCCTCCAGGCCGGGTTGATCCTGGGGACATAGGAGGGAGGCCAGGAGAGAACAGAAGAGGCAGCAGGGAGGCGGCTCTCCAGGACCAGAGGAGCGGGAAAGGAGCAAGGGCGTTTGCCCCACCCACTCAAACCCAGGAAGGCTGCTGGGCTCCCAGGTGGGGTCCCCCGCCCTATGAGACCAGGGGTGGGAGGCACACCTGGGCCCCTTCTGTTCCTTGAGCCTGAGCCCCACCCCCTACACCCCCCAGGGCCTTTTCCAGCCCTGTGGGTACTAAACACAGGCCCCACCCACCACCCAAACCTTGCCCCTGCTAAGGCCCCACCCTCCAGAGCCAAGGCCTTTTCCACCTTTTTTTTCCTCTCTCTTTTTTTTACTACTGTGGTTCCTTTTTACCTTCCAGTTGTTGTTTCACCTATATTTTTATTTTTATATTTTTTTCTAACATATCTGTTAGTTTCCTAGTCTGACTGTATTTTTTACTTTGTCATCGTTCTTTTTTTTGCCCCCTCTCGCGGCTTGCAGGATCTTGGTTCACAAGCCGGAGGTCAGGCCAAAGCTCCGGCAGTGGGAGCTCTGAGTCTCAACTACTGGACAAACAGAGAACTTCAGACCCCAGGGAATATTCATCGGAGTGAGGTCTCCCAGAGGTCCTCATCTCAGCACCAAGACCCAGCTCTACCCAACAGCCTACAAACTCCAGTGTTGGAAGCCTCAGGCCAAACAACCAGTAAGACAGGAACACAATCCCACTCATTAAAAAAAAAGAGACAGCAAAATAATATATCACAGATGAAGGAGCAAGGTAAAAACCCACAAGACCAAATAAATGAAGAGGAAATAGGCAATCTACCAGAAAAAGAATTCAGAGTAATGACAGTAAAGATGATCCAGAATCTCAGAAACAGAATGGAGGCACGGACTGAGAAAATAAAAGAAATGCTTAAGAAAGATCTAGAAGAACTAAAGAACAAACAAACAGAGATGAACAACACAATAAGTGAACTGAAAAATACACTGAAGGAATCAATAACAGAATAACAGAGTCAGAAGAACGAGTACGTGAGCTGGAAGACAAAACGGTGGAAATAACTGTCAAGGAGCAGAATAAAGAAAAAAGAATGAAAAGAACTGGAGACAATCTCAGAGACCTCTGGGACAACACTAAAAGCAACAACATTAGAATTACAGGGGTCTCAGAAAAAGAAGAGAAAAAGAAAGACTCTGAGGAAACATCTGAAGAGATTATAGTGGAAAACTTCAGACATGGGAAAGGAAATAGTCACCCAAGTCCAGGAAGCACACAGAGTCCCACACAGTATAAACTCTAGGAGAAACACACCAAGACACATATTAATAAAACTAACAAAAATTAAATTCAAAGCAAAAACATTAAAAGCAGCAAGGGAGAAACAAAAAATAACATACAAAGGAATCCCCATAAGGTTATCAGCTGATTTTTCAGCAGAAACTCTGCAGGCCAGAAGGGAGTGGCAGGATATACTTAAAGCGATGAAAGAGAAAACCTACAACCAAGATTACTCTACCCAGCAAGGATCTCATTCAGATTCAATGGAGAAATCAAAAGCTCTTCAGACAAGCAAAAGCTAAGAGAATCCAGCACCACCAAATCAGCTTTACAACAAATGCTAAAGAAACTTCTCTAGGCAGGAAACACAAGAAAAAGACCCACAAAAACAAACCCAAAACAATTAAGAAAATGGCAATAGGAACAACATATTGATAATAACCTTGAATGTAAATGGACTAAATGTCCCAACCAAAAGACATAGACTAGCTGAATGGATGGATACAAAAACATGACCCGTATATATGCTATCTACAAGAGACCCACTTCAGACCTAGGGACACATACAGACTAGAAGTGAAGAGATAGAAAAAGATATTCCATGCAAATGGAAATCAAAAGAAAGCTGGAGTAGCAATACGCATATCAGATAAAACAGACTTTAAGACTGTTACAAGAGATAAGGAAGGGCACTACATAATGATCAAGGGATCAATCCAAGAAGAGGATATAACAATTATAAATGTTTATGCACCCAACATAGGAGCACCTCAACACATAAGGCAAATGCTAACAACCATGAAAGGGGAAATCAAAAGTAACACAATAATAGTAGGGGACTTTAACACCCCCACTTACACCAATGGACAGATCATCCAAACAGAAAATAAGGAAACACAAGCTTTAAGTGACACAACAGACCAGAGAGATTTAATTGATATTTATAGACCTTTCTACCCGAAAGTGGTAGAATACACTTTCTTCTGAAGTGCACACAGAACATCCGCTAGTATAGATCACAATTTGGGTCACATATCAAGGCTCAGAAAATTTAAGAAAACTGAAATTGTATCAAGTATCTTTTATGACCACAACGCTATGAGATTGGAAATCAATTACAGGAAAAAAATTGTAAAAACCACAAATACATAGAGGCTGAACAGTGTGCTACTAAATAACCAAGAGATAACTGAAGAAATCAAAGAAGAAATTAAAAGACACACAGAAACAAATGACAACAAAAACACAATGACCCTATGGGATGCAGCAAAAGCAGTTCTAAGAGGGAAGTTTAAAGCAATTCAATCTCACCTCAAGAAACATCTCAAACAAACAATCTAACCCTACACCTAAAGCAACTAGAGAAAGAAGAACAAAGAAAACCCAAAGTCAGTAAAGGAAAGAAATCACAAAGATCAGAGCATAAATAAATGAAATAGAAGCAAACATCAATAAAACTAAAAGCTGGTTCTTTGAGAAGATAAACAAAATGGATAAACCCTTAGCCAGACTCATCAAGAAAAAAAAGGGAGAGGATGCAAATCAATAAAATTAGAAATGAAAAAGGAGAAATCACAACTGACACTGCAGAAACACAAAGGCTTATAAGAGGCTACTATGAACAACTCTATGCCAATAAAATGGACACCCACGAAGAAATGGACAAATTCTTGGAAAGGTACAATTTTCCAAGGCTGAACCAGGAAGAATTAGAAAATATAAACAGACCAATCACAAGAAATGAAATTGAAACTGCAATTAAAAATCTTACAACAAACGAAAGTCCAGGACCAGATGGCTTCACAGGCGAATTCTATCAAACATTTAGAGAAGAGCTAACACCCATCCTTCCCAAACTCTTCCAAAAAATTGCAGAGGGAGGAACACTCCCAAATTCATTCTATGAAGCCACCATCACCCTGATACCAAAACCAGAAAAAGATATCACAAAAAAAGAAAATTATAGACCAATATCACTGATGAGTATAGATGCAAAAATCCTGAACAAAATACTTGCAAACTGAGTCCAACAGCATATTAAAAGGATCATACACCATGATCAAGTGGGATTTATCCCAGGGATGCAAGGATTCCTCAATATATGCAAATCAATCAATGTGATACACCATATTAACTAAGGAATAAAAACCATATGATCATCTCAATAGACGCAGAAAAAACTTTTGACAAAATTCAACACCCATTTATGATAAAAACTCTCCACAAAAGGGGCATAGAGGGAAACTACCTCAACATAATAAAGGCCATATATGACAAACCCACAGCAAACATCATTGTCAATGGTGAAAAACTGAAAGCATTTCCACTAAGATCAGGAACAAGACAAGCATGTCCACTCTTGGCACTCTTATTCAACATAGTTTTGGAAGTCCTAGCCATTGCAATTAGAGAAGAAAAAGAAATAAAAGGAATACAAATTGGAAAAGAAGAAGTAAAACTGTCACTGTTTGCAGATAACATGATACTATATATAGAAAATCCTAAAAATGCCACCAGAAAACTATTAGAATTAATCAATGAATTTGGTAAGGTTGCAAGATACAAACTTAATGCACAGGAATCTCTTGCACTCCTATATGCTAACAACAAAAAATCAGAATGAGAAATTAAGGAAACAATCCTATTTACCATCGCGATGAAAAGAATAAAATACCTAGGAATAAACCTACCTAAGGAGGCGAAAGACTTGTACTCAGAAAACTGTAATACGCTGATGAAAGAAATCAAAGATGACATAAACAGATGGAGAAATATACTATGTTCTTGGATTGGAAGAATCAATATTGTGAAAATGACTATACTACCCAAAGCAATCTACAGATTCAATGCAATCCCTATCAAGCTACCAATGGCATTCTTCACAGAATTAGAACAAAAAAGTTTGCAATTTGTACGGAAACACAAAAGACCCCAAATAGCCAAAGCAATCTTCAGAAAGAAAAACAGAGCTGGAGGAATCAGGCTCCCTGACTTCAAACTATACTACAAAGCTACAGTAATCAAGACAGTATGGTACTGGCACAAAACCAGAAATATAGATCAGTGGTACAGGATAGAAAGCCCAGAGATAAACCCATGCACATATGGTCACCTAATTTACAAAAAAGGAGGCAAGAACATATGATGGAGGAAAGACAGCCTCTTCAATAAGTGGTGCTGGGAAAACTGGACAGCTACACGTGAAAGAATGAAATTAGAACACTCCCTAACACCATACACAAAAATAAACTCCAAACGGATTAAAGACTTAAATGTAAGACTGTAAAACTCTTAGAGGAAAACACAGGAAAAATACTCTTTGACATAAACCACAGCAAGATCTTTTTTGACCCACCTCCTAATGAAAATAAAAACAGAAATAAACAATGGGACCTAATGAAATTTAAAAGCTTTTGCACAGCAAAGGAAACCATAAACAAGATGAAAAGACAACCCTCAGAATGGGAGAAAATATTTGCAAATGAAACAACGGGACAAAGGATTAATCTCCAAAACATACAAACAGTTCATGGAACTCAATGTCAAAAAAACAAACAATTCAATTAAAAAATGGGTGGAAGACCTAAATAGACATTTCACCAAAGAAGACATACAGATGGCCAAGAGGCACATGAAAAGATGTTCAACATCACTAATTATTAGAGAAATGCAAATCAAAAGTACAATGAGGTATCACCTCACACTGGCCATTCTGAAGAATGGCCATTATCAAAAATCTAGAAACAGTAAATGCTGGAAAGGGTGTGGTGAAAAAGGAACCCTGCTGCACTGCTGGTGAAAATGTAAATTGATACAACCACTATGGAGAATAGTATGGAGGTTCCTTAAAAAACTAAAAACAGAACTACCATATGACCCAGCAATTCCACTATTGGGCATATACCCTGAGAAAACCATAATTCAAAAAGAGTCATGTACCACAATGTTCACTGCAGCACTATTTACAATACCCAGGACATGGAAGCAACGTAAATGTCCATCGACAGATGAATGGATAAAGAAGATATGGCACATATATACAATAGAATGTTACTCAGCCATAAAAAGAAACGAAATTGAGTTATTTGTAGTGAGGTGGATGGACCTAGAGTCTGTCATACAGAGTGAAGTCAGAAAGAGAAAAACAAATACCGTATGCTAACACATATATATGGAATCTAAAAAAA